>NW_026294540.1:12346949-12946949 GCF_007827085.1 Peromyscus californicus insignis | reverse complement strand
CTGTGTGTGTGTGTGTGTGTGTGTGTAGTGTAGGGATTTGTGTGCTTGTTGAGGTATGGAGGTGCACTTGTGTGAATGTGTGTGCGTGCGGTGGCCAGAAGTTGACATCGGGTGTCTTGCTTAATGTCTGTTCACCTTATATATACTGAGTCAGGGTTTCTGGACTAAACCCAGAGTTCACTGATTCAGCTAGTTTAGCTAGCCAGCTTTCCCCAGGGATCTATCTCTACCTCCCAAGTGCTGTGATTACAGGCACTTTCTGACCTTTGTGAGTGAATGCCTGAGGTCTGAACCAGGTCCTTAAGCTCAGCCATCTTTCAGGCCCTGTTTTGAGACTGGTCTCAAACTCACTCTATATAGCCCAGTCTTATGCAATCCTCCTGCCTTACTTAGCCTCTTCGGTGCCAGGATTACAGGCTTGTGCCACCAACTTCAGTTTGTTATTTATTTTCATAGCTTCCAAATAAGAGCACTGACTTATTTGTGGTGGTCAGTATATTCTTACTGTCTTAACAGGAAAAACATGATCTTTGAATACTTAGATTCTTTTGCTGAAGTGAATAAGCAGTTCTCATAAATCATCAGATTTCTCCCCAGGTTAGAAAGATATTAATGATTTATTTCAAATATCAGACTAGTAAACTGTTAACTGCAGTTAATGTTTTGCTCTGGCAAAAAAATAGGAAGCTGCATTAATGTTTTACACTTGTGGCTCATGGGGGCAGTTTAATTTGTAGTATTCACCAAAGTTGTTTCTTTTAAAAAGATCAATTCCAATACGGTGGTGTGTGCCTATAATCTTTTAGTTAGGAGTTCAAGGCCATCCTTGGCTATACAGTGGATTTGATGAGGTTGGCCTGAGGTATATGAGGATGTCTCAGCAAAATGCATCTCCCTTTGCATATGGACATCAAATTTCCTTAACTTGATGTCATTGACTGTTTCTCACTTGGATTCCCGTTCTCTAAGGTTACTAACTTTACCCTCCATATACTGCATCATCTGGTTGCGTAACTGGAATGCCTACCCACTCTTCCCCTCCCCCAGTAGAACACCTGACACAGACACGGGGAATATGGTGCCTGTTACTTTGAAGACTGCTGTTGAGAAAGTAAAGGGGCTGTGATAAGAGACTTGTCTAGGGAAGAGGAGCACAGGCTTTTAGAAGGTAACCGTTGGGTAAAGAGCTGAAGGAGAGGTGAGTGTCTTAGGGCTGTGATGGCATTGGCATTAGCTGACCTATCTAGACCAGGGTGGCACCTACCGATGATGGAGATCAGCATAGGTTTCTTTATTTACTCTTTGCCCTGTTTCCTGTTTTACACTGCTTATATTGATTCTAAAATAGTCTTGTTGTTTTGAGACAATGTCTCTTCTTACAGTCCTGGCTATCCTGGAGACCAGGGCGATGTAGACCATGCTGGCCTAGAACTCAGGAAGAGCCTCTTGCCATCAAGCTGAGCCCTATGCTTTCTCAGTGTCTCACATACAGGAATGAATTTGTTTCTAGCATTTTGAGGCATTGATAAAACATGGGATCTGTTTTTGCTTTGCTTTATTCAGTGATATACAGGAAGCATTTAATAGTGTACTTTATGGTGATTTAATTTTTTTGTTTTTATTTTCTTAAAATATAATTTAAAAGTTGATTTGAAGAGGAAACATTAATGTCTTTCCCCACTTTCCCTACTATGAGGATAGAATCCAGGGCCTTGAGCACACTAGGGAAGTGTTCTGCTACTGACTTTAACTTCAGTCATGTTGTGTTTTGTGTGTGTGTTTGGGTTGGTTGGTTGGGGAGGAGACAATCTCACTGTTTGGCCTTGGCTAGCCTGGACCTATCAGTGTAGACTTGAGATCAAATCAGTGTAGACTTGAGATCTACCTTGCTCTGCCTTCCGAGTGCTGGGATCAAAGCTGTGTTGGTTTTCAAGGTACTGTATTACTATATGGCAAGGACTCTGTTCCTCCTGCCCTGGCCTCCTGTATCCTGGGATTATAGGTGTGTATTGCCATGCCTAACTCTGGTATAGTTTTTTTTTTTATTTTTTAGATTTATTTATTATGTATACAGTGTTCTTCCTGCATGTATGCCTGCAGACCAGAAGACTACACCAGGTCTCATTATAGTTGGTTGTGCCACCGTGTGGGTGCTGGGAAGAGCAACCAGTGCTCTTAACCTCTGAGCCATCTCTCCAACCCCCTGGTATTTTTTTTTTTTTTTTTAAAGTTTATATAGAAGAGAATGAATTCTAATTCTTGTTAGGTTTGTTTGTTTTCAAGGAAGATGAAAATAGCCCTTCTGGGGCTGGAGAGATGGCTCAGGGGTTAAGAGTGCTGACTCTTCTTCCAGAGGACCTGAGTTCAATTCCCAGCACCCACATGGCAGCTCACACCTGTCTGAAACTCCAGTTTCTAGGGGACCCTGACACACATGGCAAAAACACAAATGCACATAAAAATAAAATATATTTTAAAAAAAGAAAGAAAGAAAAGAAAATAGCCCTTCTGATATGTCTTTTTTCTTTAGGTTTCTCTTTTCTTTTTTTGGTTTTTCAAGACAGGGTTTCTCTGTGTAGTTTTGGTGGCTGTCCTGGAACTCACTCTGTAGCCCAGGCTGGCCTCGAACTCACAGAGATCTGCCTGCCTCTGCTTCCCGAGTGCTGGGATTAAAGGCGTGCGCCACCACCGCCCGGCTTCTTTTGGTTTTTCAAGACAGGGTTTCTCCGTGTAACATCCCTAACTGTCTTGGAACTCACTTTGTAGACTAGACTGGCCTTGAACTCAGAGATCCACCTGCCTCTGCCTCACGAATTCTGATGGTTCTTTTAGGCAGGTGGTGCTGGCATTGAACCTGGGCCTCTCTGCAGTCACTCTCCCACTAGACTATACCAGCTTCTTTGCGTTCTGGATGGTCTTGAGAGTTCAGCCCTAGCTGAGTATAGTAGCACACAACTTTAATCCCAACACTCAGGAGGCAGAGGTAGGTAGTTGAACTCTGTGAGTCCACAGCCAACTGGTCTACATAGAGAGCTTCAGGCCAGCCAGCCAAGGATACACAGTGAAACCCTGCCTCAGAGAGAGACAGACAGAGAGAGAGTGAGCTCAGCCCACAATCCCAATGGCATAAGTTGGCCACCCTCCCAATATATAGCAGAACATGCCTTTTTGCCTTAGAACAAAATTTGCTTTGTTATTCCAATTAGAAGTTAGTAGTGCCAGGTTAAATGTGGGGGCATATACCTGTAATACCAGCCATGAGAAAACTTGAGGCAGGAAGATGGCTATAAGTTGGAGGTCAGCCTGGCTAGAGCAAGACCCAGGAAAACAGGAAAGTTAGGGGACTGGAGAGATGGCTCAGTAGTACTTGTTACAGTTGTAGAAGACCTGGTTTGGTTCCCAGCACCTGGCTCAGGTGGTTCAAGTGATCTGTAATCCAGTTCTGAAGGTCCAGAACTTTTCTGGATTCCGTGGGTACCAACATGCATGTGAATATACGTACACACACACACAGAGAAAAAATTTAAAAAATTGTAAGGGTATTAGCGGTGCCATAGTGCCGTTTCTTGTGCATTGGGATCAAACCGCAGAACCTCATATCTCTTAGGAAAATGCTCTACTTCTGAGTTACATCCGAATCCAGAGATTAACCCTGTGAATATCAACAGAAAGATCTCTCTTTTTTTTTTTTTTTTTTTTGGTTTTTCGAGACAGGGTTTCTCTGTGTAGCTTTGCGCCTTTCCTGGGACTCACTTGGTAGCCCAGGCTGGCCTCGAACTCACAGAGATCCGCCTGGCTCTGCCTCCCAAGTGCTGGGATTAAAGGCGTGCGCCACCACCGCCCGGCAGCAGAAAGATCTCTTAGCCTACACTACTTAGGCTTAAAGTAAAGTGAATGGTGACTTGGAACAGGGCTGGCAAATGTGAAGCTTTGAACTTCTGGATAATTGTAGGGGAGGTACTGTTACTGTAACAATACAGAGTTTGGAGGGAGAGGAAACACTTGGCCTAAAATGACACTGCAGCTCCCCTGTCCTCCTTTTCCGCTCCTTACTTGTGGAGTGTTGTGTGCTTGGTCTTATTTACTCAGTGTAAGACACTGAGCATCATCTAGGTCCTAGAGCCTCTTTGGAGCCCCTAGGGATACAGCTGTAATCAAAGGCAATACAAAGAAATCCTTTATGTTCAACCTATTTCCCCTTTTGTATAAATATATTTTGTGTAACTTAGGAAAAACCATAGTAAGTAACTAAACTGACCATACCATAAGACAGTATCTGTCCAGTTTTCTCTTAGACCTTCTCACCATCAGTCATTTTTGTCAGCACTATTTTCCCATTTGTATAACCTAACAGGATTTCTTACCAATAGAACAAACCATGAAGGACTGAAAAACAAAGTATGAGTGTAGATTGGCTTTTATCAGTTAAATGTGTTCTTCAATTTGAGGTATAGGATTTGAGTCTTTGGGTTGTTTATTGTTTTGAGATAGATTTTATTTTTATTTAAAAACTTTTTAGATTATTTTATTTTCTATGTATACGTGTGTATGTTTGTGTGACTATATGCCACATGTGTGTGGGTACCTCTAGAGGCAAGAAAGAGGTATGTCTGATCCCTTGAAGCTGGAGTTACAGGCAATTGTACGCTGTAATATGGCTGCTGGGAACTGAACTCTACTCCTAGAAGAGCAGCAGTCGGCTCTTAGCCACTGAGCTGTCTCTTTAATCTCAGACCTTTTTTTTTTAAGTACTCAAGAAACTGCTGTGGAGTTCCCCCTCACCCCTTGTACTGGGGAATGAGCCCAGAGGCTGGCTGGCATATGCTAAGCAAGAGCTGTAGCCATTGAACTATCTTCCCAGGCCTAAATGGTGGGTGGTCCTTAGATTTTAAATAGGTAGGTGCCATTCTTCCACCTTAATAGATTAGGCCATTAGTTTCTCATCCAACAGTAATTAATATATCTGTAGAACTTTCAAGGGTGGGTAGCCTGTGTTTTCTATTCAACAGGTCACATGGAAGGCAAGTTCAGAATTCTTCCATTTAATAAATATTAGTCCTGAGAACAGTGTGCATCTCTTGACTAGTAGAGGCTTGTTTTTACTCTGGTAGTTCTGACACTGCTCACCCCTTCTTCCTTCGCTTCATCTGTTAAGGGATGTTGCTTAAGTTGTCCCCAGGCTCGCCTGCCAAGAAGGAAATTCATACCCACTTGAACAAGGTGTGAGGCTTATCTTAGAGTTGCTAATGCCTCACTGACCTTTTGGAAAGGTCTCTGGTCACTTGTGAAATGGAGCAATTTTTCTTCTTTAAGAGCTAATTAAATTTCTTATTTCTGATATGTTCTCCTTGGCCAATGTTTGGAAGGCTGTATCAGCAGCTGTGATCCTGCATCTATCAAAATTTAACTTCCTAGAGAAGTTTTCATTCTGGCCAAGATTTTGGCCTTAGTACTGGGAATGCCCTGTTGAAACCTTGCTGTGCTATTTATCAAATTCATTCTGGTTTCTCCTGCCCTGCTTGTCAGTGGTAATTGGCAAGTGTCAGAGCCTGGGTACTTTCTGTTTGGTTTTTCTTTGATCTGATCCTTTGCTAATTCAATGTTATTCCTCTTTTAGAATTTCATATCACCTTAATTACCTTCTGGTCATTGGCTATTTGTGTTAAAAAAAAAATTTCATTGAGTACAAATACTATGTGGGTTCATTATTTTTGTTTTTTTTTTTTTCAAGACGGTTTCTCTGTGAAACAGTCCTGGCTGTCCTGGAACTCACTCTGTAGACCAGGCTGGCCTTGAACTCACAGAGATCCACCTGCCTCTGCCTCCTGAGTGCTGGGATTAAAGGCATGTGAACCCTGGCAGGGTTCATTATTTTTAACTTAATTTTACTTATAGCACAGGGTTTTGTGTGTGTGCATGTATGTATGTGTGTATACACACACACACACACACACATGCACGTATATATGTGTATGTTTGTTTTGAGACAGGGTTTCTATTATGTAGCTCTACCATGTAGACCATGCTAACTCAGAGATCCACCTACCTCTGCTTCCCAAGAGCGAGAATTAAATGGTGTGTGTGTGTGTGTACGTGTGTGTACACAGAGGTCAGATAACAACTTTATGGAGTTGGTTCTCTCCCTGAGCTTTTATGTGGATTCCAGGGATTGAACTCAGGTGGTCAGGCTTGTAGGGTAAGTGTCTTTCCCTGATAAGCCATCTTGGTAGCTCCCAGGTAATGTTTCAAAGAAAAGGTCTTCATTGTGAAATGTGTTCATTTTAAGCAACATCAACCACCACCTCCCGCTCCACACACACACAAAGCAAAAAGCCCACGTCCCAGACTGATGGAGGTTGCCAGGTTTCTGATAAAATTGCCACTGATGTTTGTCAGGACCTGGCCCTGGGTAATGGGAGGGAGCTTGTGTGCATATGTGACATGGACCTTGTATGGAGGTCAGAGGACAACTTTCAGGAGTCAGCTGTCCAGGTCCTTCCACTGTGAGTTCCAGAATTGAACTCAGATCATGAGGGTTGTACAGCAGGTGCTTTTACCCACTCGTCCATTTCATTTGCCCTCCTGGTTAACATTTAACCACTTAGATCACTGGTTCTCAACTTGTGGGTCGCAACCCCCTTGAAGGGTGAATGACCCTTTCATAGGGATTGCCTAGGACCATTGAAAAACACAGATATTTAATTACAGCTTCATAACAGTAGCAGAATTACAGTTATGAACACAACAGGAGAACTGTGTTAAAGGGTCGTAGTGTTAGGAAGGTGAGAACCACTGCCATCCATGCTCTTTTTTATTAACTCACTGTGTTATCTTTTTGTCGCCTTCATAATATCTTGGCTGTAGTTGGTGGGTGAGGACAGGGATCTTGCCATGTTGTCCCAAAGTCTGTTAATTACTTTCATCGTGTCTTGGCTATTAACTTGTAGTTGGAGTCAGGGCAAGGATCTTTGCATGTGCCTCAAACTGACAGTCTTCCTGCCTTGCCTTCCTAGCACAGATTAGATCAGGTTTTTGGTTTTGGTTTTTTGTTTTTGTTTTTTTTCCTTTATTTATTTTTCTGGAGCTGAGGACCGAACCCAGGGCCTTACGCTTGCTAGGCAAGCGCTCTACCACTGAGCTAAATCCCCAACCCCGGTTTTGTTTTTTTTGTAATTACATTTTGTTGTAATGTGTGTATGTGAGGTGTGTGCATATGTGTGTATCCATGCACATGCCTTTTGAGAGTAGTTTCTTTCCTTTTACTGTGATTGAATTTAGATTATGAGGCTTGGCAGCAGGCATTTTTACAGTATATGCCATCTCTCTGGCCCAATTTATTTAATTTATTTGGAGGGGAATTCTTGTGATTTCTGAAGTGCTGTATCGTAAGTATTGTGTGGTGAATAGACTTCAAAATACATTCCCAACTCAGAACAACTTTGTAATTCTGAGGTGACCTTCACTACCTCTGAGAAGTTAGGGAGATTAAGTTGCTCTACGTTGAATTTGAGTAAGTGGTCATTTTTTTTACCTCCAAATGTTTTCTTGTTTGTGTTTTGTTTTGTTTTGTTTTGTTTTCCAGTTTCTTAGACTGTAAATTCAGGCCATGTATGTCTATGACTTGATGTGAATTTTTAAGGAATTATTATTTGGTGTGTGTGGTGGTTTGCCTGCATGTATATCTGGGTATCACATATGTTCAGGGCCCTGGACACCAGAAAAGTGCATTAATCCCAACTGCTACTGGAGTTACAGATGATTATAAGCCAGTGTGTGGGTGTTGGGGATGGAACCTGGTTCTCTGGACTACCAACCAGTGTCTTAAACCTGAGTTATCTCTCCAGGCCCTGATGGTGAACATTAAATCACTGTGACTATTCATGTTTACCTGTTCACTTTTACTATAATAAAATCTCGAATTTTAAGGTTTTTTTCTTTTGAAATACATTTGAATTGAGTGAGATTCCTTCTTTCCACCAAAAAGACCCACTTTATTTGTGCTCTTTAATGGCATTAAAAAATAAATTAGCTCAAGCCTGGTGGTGGTGGTGTTCACCTTTAGTCCCAGCACTGGGGGCAGGGAGAGGCAGGGGCAGGCAGATCTCTGTGAGATCAAAGCCAGCCTGGAATACAAAGTGAGTTCCAGGACAGCCAGAGCTGTTATACAGAGAAACCCTGTATAACAAACAAACAAAAAAGTTGGTATCTTAACTCAGTTAAGAACAGGACATAAGCCAGGTGTTTCTGTAACTACATTTTGTATGTCTTTAAAGATGTAAGAAAAGGGTTTTTTCTATAACAATTCCTATAATGTGAGCCCCTTTTTATTATAAAATGTAGCTATGTCTAGAAGCACATTAACAAGTCTAACATCTGCTGCTGTTTTTCTTTTAGGTTTTGGCTTGGTTTGAAGAAGGAGAAGAAACGATTACAGCCTTTGTAGAACCTTTTGTAATTCTGCTTATATTAGTAGCCAATGCAATTGTGGGGGTGTGGCAGGTAAGCAAACAATCCTGCAGCCCTGTTATGTGTTACATTTTAGTAGTTTGTGTGATTTTAAACAGTAGTCTGGTGATTTTTTTGTTTTGTTTTGTTTTTATAAAGACAGGGTCTTTACATAGCTGTAGCTGTCTGGAACTAAAGTTTTGAATTTCTTTTTTTTTTTTTTTTAAATTAATTTATTTATTATGTATACAGTGTTCTGCTTGCATATATCCCTTCAGGCCAGAAGAGGGAGCCAGATCTCATTACAGATGGTTGTGAGCCACCATGTGGTTGCTGGGAATTGAACTCAGGACCTCTGGAAGAACAGCCAGTGCTCTTAACCTCTGAGCCATCTCTCCAGCCCAAGTTTTGAATTTCTAACCTAGACATATTTAAGGAGGCAGGCAGGCTGGTTTATCCGACTTGGTTTTTCTTCACACAGGAGAGAAATGCTGAAAATGCAATAGAAGCCCTTAAGGAGTATGAGCCAGAAATGGGCAAAGTGTATCGCCAGGACAGAAAGAGTGTGCAGCGCATCAAAGCTAAAGACATAGTCCCTGGGGATATTGTGGAGATAGCTGGTGAGTTGTTTATTACCATGTTTCTCTTCCTAGACTTTATTTCTAAGGTAAGGCCTTTTCTCTAGGTTCAGATTATATTTAGCTTTTTGTGTTTCCCATTTTTGGTTTGTTTTTTAAGTTTTGTGGAGATGGGTGATTTACCTGCATATGTTTGTGTACTTGAATATGTTCTTGGTGCCTACAGAGTCCAGCAGAGGGCATGGGATTTCTTACTGGACAAATGGCTGTAAGCCGACATAGGAATGCTGGGAATTGAACTCAGGTCCTTCTGAAGAGCAGCCCTGGGTTTTGTTTTGTTTTGTTTCATAATTATATTTAAAACTAATTATTTATTAGTTATTACACCATTTCAGTGCATGTTTGAAATGCTTTAGCACCTCCCTTTATATTCTCAATAAGATATGTTTTAAGATTTGTTTGAGTCTAGTCTCAAATTCCTGGATTGAAGTGATCCTCCTGCCTCAGCCTCCTGAAAGGGTTTTGTGTTTTGGACCAGATGTTTGTGGTATTGTAGTTATCAGTTATAGAACACTGCTGCTGGATGTGGAACTCAAGGAGCTGTAGTGACCAGTTGTTTACAGCTGCTAAGTAGCTGCCTGTTTTTTTAAGTGGGTTCTCAACTCTGGTCTTCATGCCAGTGTGGTACATATTTCAGTGACTGAGCCCTCTCCAGCTCTCCTTTCCTTTCCCTGTTTGATTCTGAATTGTTTTGTTTGTTTGTTTGTCTGTTTGTTTTGGACTTTTTTTTTATGTAGCCATGGCTTGCCTGCAGTGTGCTCTGTAGACCAGGCTGGCCTTACTCAACTCACTATTCTCCTGCCTCTGCCTCCCAAGAACTGGGATAAAAGGAGTGCACCTTTTGGGTGCTGGAGTAAAGGCATGCAATACCAATGCCTGGCAACTATTTTAGTTTTTAAACAAGGTTTTATGTAACACATGTTGGCATTTAACTCACTATATAGTCTAGACTCTCAATTCCTGATCCTCCTGCCTTCACGTCTTAGGTCCTAGGATTAGTGGTATGTGTCACTAGCCTGGTTTTGAACGAATGTTAAATCGTACTGCTTGTAACTGTCAAACTGTTGTTTTGTTTCATTTTTGGTTGTTTCATTGGTAGAGTGAATGGAGAAGTTACTGCAGAGGATTATTCAGATTGTGACTTATTACATCTTTTTGAGCCTAGATTAATTAGATTTGTTTGCTTTTATAGTGACTTGTAATTAATTCTTCTACATTGATTTAGGGAAGATGGGCTTTATTAATATTGTCTTATTAATTAAAATAATTTTTTGTTTGCTTTGTTTTCTTTTTTTCCTAAGATAGTTTGTCTGTAACAACCCTAGCTGTCCTGGAACTCACTTTGTAGACCAGGCTTGTCTCAGACTCACAAAGATCTACCTGCCTCTGCCTCCCAAGAACTGGGATTAAAGGAGTACACCACCATGCCTAGCTTAATTAAAACAATTTTTAAAACTTCATCTTTTATCTGTGCTCTACGGGTCTTATGCCAGAAAGAAATCTGGCTTTGCCTAGATACACTTCTATTGGTGATTTTGTTACTGTTCTAGAACATTTTTGGGTTGTGAGCCTAGCCTTTAACGGCTGAGCCATCTCTCCATCTCCACTGTTATAGACTAAAGGGATAGTTTGGATAAGTACACCAGTAAATTGATTACTTGGGACTCCTAGCTTATGTGTATAAATGCTTGTAAGAGCACTGTTGACAATGGATAGTTGAGTGGGTAGAAGCCCTTACCATGCAGTACTGGTGGTGCCCTTACTTTGATCCCTTTGTCCCAGATTGGAAGGCAGGACCCAGCTCCTGGAAGTTGTCCTCTGATCAACACACACTTGGCAAGGCATAGTGTGTGTGTGTGTGTGTGTGTGTGTGTGTGTGTGTTTTGTGCACAAAACATTTTGGTTCTTGGGCTTTTTTTTTTGTTTGTTTGCTTTCATTTGGTCTTTTTTTTTTTGTTTTTTGTTTTTGTTTTTTCGAGACAGGGTTTCTCTGTAGTTTTGCGCCGTTCCTGGAACTCACTTGGTAGCCCAGGCTGGCCTCGAACTCACAGAGATCCGCCTGGCTCTGCCTCCCGAGTGCTGGGATTAAAGGCGTGCGCCACCACCGCCCGGCCATTTGGTCTTTTTTTGAGACAGGGTTTCTCTGTGTAACAGTCTGGCTGTCCTTGAACTCACAGAGATCCCACTTGCCTCTGCCTCCCAACTACTGGGATCAAAGGTGTACACCACAACTACTGAGCTTTGTTTTGTTTTTTGAGACAGGGTTTCACTGTAGACCAGGCTGACCTTGACCTCAGAGATCTACCTGTTGCTTCCAAGGTGCTCGGATTAAAGACATGCGCGACTTCTGCCTGGCTAAATTTTTTTTTTTCTCAAGACAGGGTTTTACTGTGTAATCCTAGCCCTCCTGGAACTCCCTCTGTAGACCAGGCTGGCCTTACAGAGATCCACCTGCCTCTACCTCCCAGTACCCTGTCTTAGCGAGCACGTCCCCCCCACCCCCACCCACCGACCTTGCCAGGCAGTGGAGTACAAGGCAAGATTTTGGAATAGATGGCTCAATTCATTTAAGAAAACCAGCATTATCTTTCTCTGCCTGACACTGGACAGAGAAAATTCACCTCTACAGAATTAGGCCGTTAAAGTGAACTTAATTTCTTTGAGATAGTTGATAGTTTTCTGTAGCCCAGGCTAGTCATGGTCTTGCTATCCAAGGCAGACTTTGAACTTCTTACTCTCCTGCTTCCACCTCCCAGGTGCTGAAATGTAGGTATGCACTGCCAACCCATCTCCACCCATCTCCAAGTGGATTCTGAGGAACTGTCTGAAATATTGGAGAGTTGTGGCCATGAGGCTTGGTGTTTTATTTTAAAAAACTATCAAAGTTGAGTGGCCTGACTTTGTATCATTAATAAACACCTAATGCTATACCTGATAAGCTCACCAGCCGTGAGAGCACAGACCAAGGCAGTATATGGAATTTTTGGCTTTGGTTTTTGTTTTGGAATAGGTACTTATTGTGTAGCCCAGGCTGGGCTTGAACTAAAGATCTTCTGCCTGCTCCATCCTTCTGCAAGCTAGAATTACATGTGTGTGACTCTGCCAAGTTGGCAGGCATTTTTCTTCTGGCATAAAACCAGGCAGTATTTTAGGCAGTTCGTCACTCACAGCAAAATCTCTCATTTCTTTTTAAAGCAATCATTTAAAAAGTGTAAAAATAACATGGAGGCTTATCTATGTAATTGAGACATTTAGAAGTTTTGCCACTAGTTTTTTTTTTGGGGGGGGGGTATTAATTTTTGTTGTTTGTCTGTTTTTCCAGACAAGGTCTCTCTCTACATAGCCCTGGCTGTCCTGGAACTCTGTTTAGAGCAGGATGGCCTGTGAACTCAACAGAAATCCTCCTACTTCTACCTCCCGAAAGCTGGGATTAAAGGCGTGCACCACCATGTCCCCACTGTTTTTTATTTTATTATAGGTGTTTTGTCTGCATATTGGTGCCTGCAGAAGCCAGAAGAGGCCATTAGGTTTCTTGAGACTGGAAGGAATAGCAGATGGTTGTGAACCTCCACATGGGTACTAGGGATTGAGCCTGGGTCCCCAGGAAGAACAATGTTCTTACCCTCTAAGCCATCTCTCCAGGCCTGTTTTTGTTTAAGTACAAAAACAAAAGCTGTTGGATTGATTTTTGTTTAGAGCAAAACCTAACTTTGGGCAATTTGATTATGATTTGTGTGTCTGTGCGTGCACACGCGCACGCATGCATGCATGCATGTGTGTATGTCTGCATATCAAAGTATATATGGTGTGCAATGTCTAGAATAAGAAAATTCATAAAAATCCAAGTAAGTTCTTGTTAGGGTATAGTGAGAAGACAAGGAACAATTGCTAATGGAGATGGGTTTCTCTTAGCAGATGAAAATCTGAATTTAATAATGGTCACATAACTAAAACTGTAATTTGGAAGAGAAGATTGTATGGCATGTGAGTAAGATGCCAAAATTTGAAATGGAGCTGGGTAGTTTCTGTATTTTTAAAAGTTCCTAGAAGCTTGTCCTAGGATGCTATTTATTTATTTATTATGTACACAGAAGAGGGCGCCAGATCTCATTACAGATGGTTGTGAGCCACCATGTGGTTACTGGGAATTGAACTCAGGACCTCTGGAAGAGCAGTCGGTGCTCTTAACCTCTGAGCCATCTCTCCAGCCCGTATTGGCTACTCTTGGAGAGGACCTAGGTTCACTTTCCAGCAGCCACATGATGGCTCAGAAAAATCTGTAAGTCCAGTTCCGGGGATCCGATATCCCGTTGTCCTCTGCAGACAACAGGCACACATGAGGTTCACGTACATATATACATGTAGGCAAAAACACCCATACACAAGATAAATGTAAATCTCTTTTAAAAGAGCAAAATACTTAAAAATGAGTGTAGATACATTAAGCAGTGTTTTGAAATGAACACCCGTTAGCACCATGAGGATAGCTCCTAAGACACTGAGAGTGAGGACTGTGGGAGGTCTCCCCCACCTTCAGACCATGACAGACCAGTTGATCTTGAAGCTTGACCTGATTACATGGGGCTGGCATTTCCTGGTTTCCTGTAATCACTCCTCCCACCGCATGACTCAGTGGTAGTCAGCGTCAGTCCTCCCAGCCCTGCCACTGAGATGAAGATTTTTGAGAAAAAAAGAACCACTGGAAGGGGGTCACTTTTCTTTGATACCTGACTTTTGAAAAATACAGTGCTCAACTTTGCTTATAGTGGGACATTTAGGAAATTGGAATTTTGGGAAAATGGCAGGGATATAAGGGAGAGTAAAATGATAATCCCTGCTTCCATGATTTTGCCCTCCATAAGTTAAGACATTTATAGATGTTTTTTACTCTGTAACACTGTAGTAGAAAAACTGAAAACACCATCATAGATGGCACAGATGGAGACTGGCTCAGTCTCTGTATGGCTGTGAAGTGCCATGACCTTGAAGAGCACCTCATTTATAAACAGGGAATGAAGATAATAGCTGCTTCTTTGTGAAGAGTTATGAAGGATGACCTATATAGCCCTTGCAACAGTACCTGGTGTAAAAACTGCCTTCTTGGTCAGGAAAGATAGTTCATTCAGCAGATAAGACCTTGCTGCCAACCCTGACAACCTGATTTTAGTCCCCAGGACCACATTTTGTCTTCTGACCTCCACTCTACCTCTTCCATGGGGTATGTGTACAGCTTCTCCCTTGGGAGAATGTAATTTTTAAAAAAATTCTCCTGTGGTCCTGATAGTGCACACCTTTAATTTTAGCAGGCAGATCTCTGAGTTGAGACCAACCTGGTCTACATAGCAAGTTTCAGTCTGACCAGGGCTACCTGTGAGACCCTGTCTCAAAACGAAAAACAGCCCCAATGTTCTTCAAATGTTGATGGCTGTATGCAACCAGTAGAGCGGTAACAGATCTGTAGAAGCTAATATAAAGATCTGGGTTTTGTTTTAGTGAATTTAAGTGTGTTGTACATAAAATTCTAGAAAGAAAATACTGTCAACTAAGTGTCTTGTTAAATGGTGGAGAGGGATTAGGGTTTCACCTTTAAAAGCATGTTTTACTTTATTTTTTTTAAAAAAGTCTCGGCTAGAGAGGTGGCTTGTTGAGTAAGAGAGGATCAGGTTTGGTTCCCAGCATACACATGGCTGACAACTGTCTCAGTTCAAGTTCCAGGGGATCTGTTGTCTGGGCACCAGGCATGCACATAATACACATATGTACATGTAAGCAAAACACGTATAATCAAAAAAGTAAATTTTTAATGTCTAATGCTAATAGCCCTGATACTGTGCCTGCTAATCTTTAATGGTTCATGTACTTAGTGTGTGATTCATGGATTACCTTGGCTGTCTCTTGAAATTGAAAAACATTCCTGCATGGGATTGGTTGAACTATTTTTAGTCAGATATATTATAAAATATCTTTAAAAAACTTGTATTTTGCCGGGCAGTGGTGGCGCACGCCTTTAATCCCAGCACTCGGGAGGCAGAGCCAGGTGGATCTCTGTGAGTTCGAGGCCAGCCTGGGCTACCAAGTGAGTCCCAGGAAAGGCGCAAAGCTGCACAGAGAAACCCTGTCTCGAAAAAAACGAAAAAAAAAAAAAAAAAAAAAAAAAAACCTTGTATTTTTATTTTTAGTGTTAGCTGTAATAAACAAGTATCATTATCCATTCTCATTTAACACAGCCAAGTCTTTTGGTTTTTTGAGACAGGGTTTTTCTGTATTTCCTGGAACTCACTCTGTAGCCCAGGCTGGCCTCGAACTCATATAGATCCCGATCTGCCTGTCTCTGCCTACTGAGTACTGGGATTAAAGGCATGTGCCACCACCGCCTGGCAACACAGCCAAGTCTTAGATCTCATTATATCTTGATTTTTAGTTCCTTTCATTGCTCATAGGTTTGATAATTAGCTAATGTGCTGAGCTCGTCCACTTCCTTTTTTAGTACTGGGGATTCAACCTAGGGCTCTGAATGGGAGAGCTGCATTTCCAGCCTTCTCTCTCTATTCTGAGACAGCAGCTCCCTCAGTTGTCCAGACTTGCTTCAGCTTCCTGAATGGGGGTTACTACCAGTCTGTACCACCAGGCTGGGCTTTGGTGTGAGTGTTTTATTTATTCATCAATAAATACTTTGTTTAGCTTCTGCTAGGTGCCAGGTGTGGCTCGGCAGCAGAACTTAATGTCTAGTCTAATAAGCTACTGAATACTTTATAAAGACATTATTTCATACTTGTGTTTTTTAAAGAAACTCCTCCAAAGCCATAGTGGGAACAAATGTATAGTGCTATACTACTTTGTAACGTTTCTTCCCCGCTCACCCTGAGATCTGGAGCAGTTCATTAAAGCACGTAGGGCTTTCAAGTAAAGAATTCCATTCATGCTGCATAACCACAAACAAAACTTAAGAAATATAAATTAATTGTATTATGACTTGCTTTAAGAGACATTTAAACTCAAAAACAAGAATAATGTAAGACAGTTTCTGATCTTTTCTTTCTCTTTGAAAAGACTCTTTGAAGTTAATTTTCTTTAAATGTACATCAACTTGATTAACAAAGGCTAGGTGCTAGAGAGTTAGCCCTTTGGTGAAGATGCCTGCTGCCCAGCCTGGCGGCCTAGTTGGATCCCTAGGGCATGGTAGAAGAGGAGCACTGACTTCTGCAAGTTGTCATCTGACCTCCACTCAAGGACTGTGGCACAATGGCACGGAACTAAACCATAAAAATGTAATTAAAGGAGAAAGACTCTTTTTGGTGGGGGGGTGGAACTTCTCTGTGTGGCCCTGGCTGTGACTTTCCTGAAACTCACTTTGTAGACTAGGCTGGCCTCGAACTCAGATCCACTTGCTTCTGCCTCCTGAGTGTTCCACTGTGCCTGGGGAAAATAAAAATACTTTTCATTTTCCCAAATACATTCCTATTTTAAAAAAACTTTTCCTAGAGTATGTTAGTATTTTTATTTTAAGTAGAGAAAGATGTTTTAAGTATCAATACTCATTGTAAGATAAAACTTGCATTCACTTGTAAAATATGGCAACTTTTAAAATGTATTCTTGGTAGTCTAACCTTTAAATTGTATTGTTCAGAGTGAAACTCAGTATTGTGATGGAAAGGAAGGAGCCAAGAACTCCCTGTAAGCAGTGTCAGGTGTTAAGCAAATGGAAGGTGGCTTATAACAGATACTTTCATTCTTCCTGCCTCAACCCAAAGAAACAAAAAAAACAAACAAACAAAAAAAAAAAAAAAACCGTGGAGGAAAAATTGCAGAGCACTCCCTTGGCAAGACTCAGAACTTTCCACTCTACTTGCCCTGGGGCTCTGACCAGCCCGTCAGGGAAACATGACTGGATGTGAGCAGCAGCGCTGCCCTGCCTGCCGCCCAGGCACAGCCCTGTCTGACACTCAGATGCCTGTGCTGTGAAGGAAATTGTCATTATTCCTTGGGAAAATATCAGACGGGTCTTTACCTTCATGGATTTTTTTAACTCCTTAATACATCTGCTTCCTAATGTGCCCATCAAGTAGACTCTTAGTTAAAAGAAGTGAAGTGGTCATAGCAAGTTCAAGGAAGTCTTTGATTAATTGAGCTTCCTGAAGCAGAACTCTTTTACTTCCTGGCCTTAGTTCCTGTCTGTAAAACAGGGTCATGGGTTAACTAAGATGATGCAAAGTTCTCCTGCTAAGAGAATGCTGGAACATGCTAGGCTATAAAAAACGAACTTGGGTATGCTTGCTTCATGTCTTTCCACAAAGAGATAATCTTGTAATAGGAGCAGAGTAGTCACACAACGGGAAGATAGCCACTTCCTAAGTGCTAAGCAGTTGGACTTTCACTCTGGAGCTAGTATTTCTGGTATGCCAGAAATGTAATAGAAGCTGTCCTGAATAAGCCCTCTGCAGAATCGGTGAACCTGTGGTTATGAGCGAGTATTTTCCTAACATTAGGAAATGTATTTATTAACATTGTGTGTGTGTGTGTGTGTTCGCCCACAAAGGTTAGGAACAAGTTATAGGAGGAGTTCGTTGTCTCCTCCTACAATGTGGGTCCTGGAGGCTTGGTAGCTAGTGAGTTTAACTGCTGAGTCGTCTTGCTAGCCCTCCTTGTATTAAATTTTTATACTTGATCTTAGCCAAAGGCTGAGAAGTGATGTAAGAAGTAGGTCACCAGAGGAAAAAGAATCGACTCAGCCTCAAAACTGGAGTAGACTTTATTGGTCTGAGAGGTTGGTGCCCAAACCCTGCTAGTATCCTAGAGTGCCAGAGTAGGGTCTTAGAATCAGGTTTTGTAGTTGTTGTTTCCCACGAGACAGGGTTTCTCTTCATTGCCCTGGCTTGGCTATCCTTGAACTCAGTCTGTAGACCAGTCTGGCCTTGAACTCACAGAGATCCAGATACTTGGGAGGCAGAGGCAGGTGGATATCTGTGAGTTCGAGGCCAAGCCTGGTCTACAGAGTGAGTTCCAGGACTACATAGACTATGTCTCATGAGAGAGTGTGACTAACCTGGAAGCTTTTAAGGGGAGTCAGTTTAAAAAAAAAAAAATCAGTTCATGTCAGTATCTAATTGACATTCAAAAGAGACAGAAACCTATTGGATCTTTTTTGGTTTTTCGAGACAGGGTTTCTCTGTGTAGCTTTGCGCCTTTCCTGAAACTCACTTGGTAGCCCAGGCTGGCCTCGAAGTCACAGAGATCCGCCTGGCTCTGCCTCCCGAGTGCTGGGATTAAAGGCGTGCGCCACCACTGCCCGGCCTATTGGATCCTTTTTATAGCATTGTCCAGCAATGTCCCAAAGACATCATTCAGGTATTCGGAATAATTTTTCCAAACCTGTGAGTTGGAGGAGGGTATCTGGTAGCTTCCTGTAGTTAGGGAATGTGGGTGGTTAGGGTGTATAAAGAAAGACATTGGCATTTCAGAAGATAGGATTGTTTTTGTTTTTTTTTCAGTTGCAGGTAGTCAGCTGCAGTGCTGAACTGAGCCAAAGTCATCTCCTATGTATATATAGGCAACTTAAAACGCCTTTAATCCGAGCACTTGGGAGGCAGAGGCAGGCGGATCTCTTGAGTTCGAGCCCAGCCTGGGCTACAGAGTGAGTTCCAGGACAGCAAGGACTAAACAGAGGAAACCTGTCTTGAAAAACAAAAACAAAAAATCAGGAAGATAATCCTTAGTGAGAAAAGTTATAGAAATAACATCTCATGGTTAAGTATAATGTCTGAGGACTAGTCATTAAACATACTGACCATTTCATTCCTGGGGCTGTTTAAGACCATAGATGTGGCCAAAATTAATCTTTTTGGGGTTTTTGTTTTTGTTTTTGTTTTTTCACTGTCAAGGCCAGTTGAAGATCTGATGGTCCTTGGAATTCTTTGGGCACGAGGAACTAACTTCTGGCTGCTTCTTCAGTCTTTCTTTGCCAGCTAGTCCATCTCTGAGCATAAGTCAGAAAGGCCTTGCTTGGCAACTGTCTCACCAGGAGGTGTGTAGGACAGTTTCCGTTGTTGACCTCTCTGTATAGCCTGGACATGGATTAGAATTCACCGCGTGAGGTCTCCCTGAACACAAGAAACAGGAGACTCCCGTGTGGTTACAGAACATTTTAAGGGATGCTTCACAGTAACCTTGGGACCTAGCTGACTTTGGAGAGCAAGGGTGAATATCACCTGTCTGACCCCATTGGTGTAGGCCTCCAAGGACGATTATTGAACACCTAGAAGGTCTGTTACACCAGTCTGCTAAAACCAGACACTAAATTTTTATTAGACATATATTTTAGACAGTTCTTGTAAGTATTGATCTTTAACCTTAGAAACTTTGATACCATATATACATCATCTCAACTTCATCTCTACATACCTTAAATAACTGCTCAGAGCTTCAAAACTCGCATAAGCTTTCTAGTCTTTTCCATTCTGGAAAAGCTATGTAGGTTGGTTTTTTTTGTTGTTGTTTTGTTTTGTTTTCTTTCTTTATTAAAATACAGTCTTTTAACATTTTTCACCATCCGTTTTTGGAAATTTTTCCGTGGGAGAGGGGTGACTAAGTGATATCTCTCCCTTCCTTACAAGATTCCAGCAACAAGCCAAAGTTCCATTTCGTCTGAGTTCACCCTGGTGAGTTTATTAGGCTTACTTACAGAGAATTGATAAGGGATACCTAAGAGGAGTGTGGGTGACCTAAAGCATGTATGTATCAGGGCTTTGCCATCCCCAGTCTAGTACCCTAGATCCTCCATAAGATCTTGAGGCCTCATGTAATTAAGGTCTAATTATAAAACCAGCTGGGATGGCTCTGTCTGTCTCCTCTCTCTGTAAAGGAGTATAACATTTAACCTGTCCCACTGTGATCCTGAACAGGAAGATGGCAGTTGTTGAACGTAGAGCAGAAACGTTGTGTTCTAAGAAATAGACACTAGTTTGCTGGAGGACATGTAAAGGTGAGAAGCACTTGCTGTCAGTACAACTTTTGTTTTTTAAGCTATATAATGGGTTGTTTGGCAGTGATGTAGCTAAAGTAACCCCAGCCCCTGAAGAAGGTAGTAGTCCCCAGTGCATTCCAAATAGTAGCTGACGGAGTGATACCTAATGAGAAAGTACCCCACGCCTGAGAGATGTTCTGAAAGTTCCCTGCAGGTTGAGGGGCTGGGGAGGATACACAGTGCTCCAGGGGAAAGTTGCCAGGTGGTGGCTGAGCACACCTTTGATCCCTGCACTCAGGAGCAGAGGCAGACGATCTACAGGCAGCAGAGTTTGAGGCCAGCCTTGTCTACAAAACGAGTCACCAGATAGCCAGGGCTGTTACCCAGAGAGACGCTGTCTCAAAAAAGAAAAGAAAGGAGAAAGTTTCCCTGTATTAGGGTTTGATTGATCTTGTGTATGTGTGTGTGTTTGTCCGCGCATGTTTCTATATATATACTTTAAATTTGGGTATGAAGCAAGTGCTGTAAGCAATGTTACTGTGTGTTTAAAAAAAACAAAAACAAAACATCGGTAACCACATGAACCAGAACTGTGCTCTCTTTCTGAGCAGGATTGAAAGGCTCCCTGGAGAAAAGAGTCCCAGATTTCAATTGGAGCTTTTGTGTAAAAGAAAAAATCAGTGATCCAGCTGTTCAGCCCTGAGACAGAGGGCAAGCTTTGAGGGTGGTAGACGAGAAAGAGGGCAGTGTAGGTAGATGGCGTAAGTGGGGCAGGGAGGAAGAAGTGTGTGGAAAGAGATTGGGTGGGAGAAAGTTTGATAGGGAGGGGACCAGGTGTCATTGAAGGTATTCAGTCTTTCAGCATCCCCAGTTCAGTGAATATCAGTGCATGTTAAAACAGCAGAGTGACAACCTTCATACATCAACTATACCTTTAGGGGAAGAGTAGTTAGCTGTATATTGCCAGCATTACATTTTTCGTTTTGCATGTACATGTGGGTATTTTTTTTACTTTACCCTAATACTGACTGTGTTACTCACAAATTTTAATTTATGCATTTATTGCTGGGTGTGGAGGCATAGGCCTTTTTTTGTTCGTTTGTTTGGTTTTCGAGACAGGGTTTCTCTGTGCATCTGGATCTCGCTCTGAAGACCAGGCTGGCCTTGAACTCACAGAGATCCGCCTGGCTCTGCCTCCCGAGTGCTGGGATTCAAGGTGTGCGCCACCGCCGCCAGGTGAGGCAGTGGCCTTTAATCCCAGTATTCCAGAAAAAACAAGAGTGTGAACCCTGTACTGAGACTTCATTTCAAAAAGGCAAGAATCTGTAAATAGCTCAGCAGTGAGCAGTAGAGGGCACTTGCCTAGCAGATGCATGGCCTTGGGTTCAGTCTTAGCACCAAGAGTTGGGGTAGAGATGGCTAAGATAGTCTGTTAAGAGCACTGCCTGCTTTAGCAGGGACAAGAGTTGGGTTCCTAGTGCTTATGTTGGGCAGCTTATAACCAGCTGCAACTCTGGCTCCAAGAGCTCTCATGTCTCTTCTCTGACTTCCATGAGCACACATGTATAGGAGCCTAGACACACATGCCCCACTTCTGTTTCTCTCCCCACCCCCACCTTTGTGTGTGTTGGCAGGAGCGGGTGGGGTTGAGGAGACGGTCTCATTATGTAGCCTTGGCTGTCCTGGAATTCACTGTGAGGAACAGGTTGACCTCAAACTCACAGATCTACCTGCCTCTACCTCCTGAGTACTAGGGTTAAAGGTGTGTACCATTGTTATTGGGGCCTTTCTGTTTTATTATGATGTGTGTATAGTGTGTGTGCATGTGGTGGCTCAGTGTGCTGCAGAGTAAGGGGGTGGTTCTTTCTTTCCACCATGAGATCCAGGGATTAACTCAGGTTCTCAGGCTTGCTCTGTGGGAGCTTTACCGGATGAGCTGTCTTGCCAGACAAAACAATTTTTCCTTGTTAATTATAGGTGTTTTTGCCTGCTCATTTGTCTACTCAACATATTTCCAAAGACACAGGAAGAGGGAATGGGATCCCTTGGAATTGGAATTAAAGGCAGTTGTGAACCACCCATGTGGATGTTGAGAATTGAACCCAGGCTCTCTGCAAGAGCAGCCAGTGTTTTTAACCTGAGCTCTCTCTCCTGCTTCTCTAGATGGAAACGGTAAACACAATTCTGTGCACTCATCAGTTACAGTGCAGAAGTATGGCATCAGTTGTAGATTGCAAGCACCTCTGTGCCACATTGGACAGAAGTCTTGTCTGAAACTCCCATAGGGTCATTATATAAGTAATCTCAGACATCAAAGGAGCATTTGAAATTTTCCATTGAGAGTTAATAATACTTCCCTTTGACCTTGTGCTCATTTCACAATGTCGAAAGGCACAGGGAATCAGACTAGTTTATGACATGCAGAAATAAGTGCTGGTAACCCACTAGGCACTTTGGCCGAGCAATAGGATTGTCACAAGTTCAATGCTAACAAAAACCTGTCTTAAAAGTCAGGACCATGCATTCCAGGACAGGCCACTTGCCCACATGCATACATGCATTTTGTGTTAACCAACACAAATAACTAGTACTTTTGTGGGGGGTTTTAATTTCATTTTGTTTTTTTTTTTAATCTCATTTATCTTTTGCTTGATTTGTTCAATTTGGTTTTGTTTTGTATTTTGTGGGGGATTTGTTTATTGGTATTAAAGGCATGCACCAACACACCTGTTCCTAACCTTTTTTATTTTATTTATTTATTTTTTATTTTTTGGAGCTGAGGATCGAACCCAGGGCCTTGTGCTTGCTAGGCAAGCGCTCTACCACTGAGCTAAATCCCCAACCCCCCTAATCTTTTTTGTTCGTTTGTTTTGGGGGGGGTCTATTTTTTATTTATTTATTAATGTATACAGTGTTCTTCCTGCATGTATGCCTGCAGGCCAGAAGAGGCACCAGATCTCATTACAGATGGTTGTGAGCCACCATGTGGTTGCTCGGAATTGAACTCAGGACCTCTGGAAGAGCAGCCAGTGCTCTTAACTTAACCTCTGAGCTATCTCTCCCAGCACGTTTGTTTGTTTTTCAAAACAGGGTTTCTCTGTAACAGCCCTGCTGTCTTGGAACTTGCTCTGTAAACCAGGCTGGCCTTAAACTCAACAAAGATCTGCCAGCCTCTGCCTTCCGAGTGCTGGGATTAAAGTTGTGTACCACCATCGCCCAACAGGAATCTGTTTTTGTAGTGGGGAATTTGTGTTTGTTTGGTTTGTTGTTTTAATGTCTTAATCATTTGGATGTACTCCCTTGCGTATACAGTGAACAGTTAAAGTGGAAGGTTCAGTTATTCAGTTGGAATATTGCCGTTGGTTGCATAAGCATTTCCAGCAGGAATTCTACCTTCACGTATGTGTCCCTGCAGTCAAATGCAAGGATGATCTTTGTCCCTGAAGATTTCTGACCTACTAGTTCTTTCTGTGTCGCTCTGTTTTCTTAGGCATAGACTTGTTTTGTGCACTAAAGCAGAGGTTTTCAACCTGTCTGCAAACAAGCCCTCCGCAGGGGTCATATATCAGATATCCTGCTTATCAGATATTTAGATCACAATTCATAACAGCAAGTTACAGCTATGAAGTAGGAATGGAAATGTTATGACTGGGGGTCACCACAACATGAGGAGCTGTGTTAAAGGGTCATAGCATTAGGAAGGCTGAGCACAATTGTACTGGAGTTTAAAGAAGTTAGCGGGCTTCGAGGTGGTGGTGGTGCACGTGCACACTTTTATTCCCAGCACTTGGGAGGCAGAGTCAGGTGGACTTCTGAGTCCTGGGACAGCCAGAGCTACTCAGAGAACCCCTGTCTCAAAAAACAACCAAACTAGAGAGAGACAGAGACAGAGAGAGCTATATTCTCCTTGGGTAGAGCTCTGAAGAATAGAGAATTGAACTAAATTGAAGGATTAACAAGTGCAGGGGTTACTTCTTGGATAGGATGGTTAGTTTGCCATTTTATTTTCCAAACTACTTTGGTTGCCTTTTGGAACATGGTGGGAAGTTTCACACCTTGAGACTGGAGGCAGTTCCAGGCACTGCTAAGCAAGCTGTCTGCTGAGCACACCCAGTTCCCATACTCTTTAAGGTCTAGTTCTCATGCAGATGTCCAGGTTTTGGACAGTATTTGAAGACTGCATTGTCCAGGTACTGTTCTCAGGAAGTACATGGAACTTTTGTCTGTTACTAGGCATATTATTATATCATTTTGCTTTTCAGCCTAGAGCCCTTTAGGGCTATTAAAGGAACGCTTTACCTAGGAAAGAAAACTGTTGACTGAAAGATCTTTAGGATATCCAAGAGATTGATTTATTTATTTGCTAGTTTAAAAGATACCAAAGGTTATAAGGTAAAATGTCTCTCCACTGAGACCTGGAGACCCATTGTTGCTCATTTGTTAAACCTTGTACCACTGTCAGCTCTGTGTGTGTGGTATCTTGTGAATTCCCATATAACATAAAGGGATCTTTGAAAATTCCACTGTAGTGTGAGTATAAAATTGTCACAGCTTACTTGCATTGTTCACACGAAAGTCTATAAAGTAAGGATTTGTGCCATCAAAGCAGTGTGTGCTGTGGATAACAAAAGTCCTGTCCACGGTGACACTCCCTGTGTCTTATTTTACAACAGCTGGATGCACAAGTGAACTGTGTAGTAAATAAGCTAGTCCTACATACAGAGAATCTTGGATGACATAAGCATCCTTTTCTTTCCTTCCATTGTGGGGACCCTAGGGATCAAACTCAGTTTTGGCTTCAAGTGCCTTTATCCCCTGAACCATCATCTCACAGACCCACCTCTGGTTTTTTACTTATAAGGTTTGTGTTGTTACTGGGGGGGGGGGGGGGGGGGGGGGGGGGGGGGGCAAGTTTGTGGAGTTGATTCTTTCATCTTTCCGTAGGTTCTGAGACTGAACTTAGGTGTCTAGGCTTGCATGGCAAGCTTTAATGACCTAGACAGCCTTTTTTTTTCCCCCACTAAAACTGGCAAATGTTTAGATCTTGTGATACAAGAATCTTACTTCCATAAATCTTTGTTGACTGGTTCTGTATTATTTCTTGCCGCTTTAAAGTTAAAATACCATTTCTACTGTTTTGTGTTGTGAAGTAATTGATCATCTTTTTAGAACCATTTGTTTCTTGTTAATATTGTTGCTTTCCTGATGGAGTGAAACTGGCCTTAGCCCCGATGGCTGTTGTAGTCAGTGTATTGCTGAGTATTGAAAGTAAAAGTTTGGAAGCCTGTGTGCATACATGATTAAACATCTTTTAGAATCATATGTATTTAGGTTTTCCTAAACATCATTGCCTTCGTGTCTATTTGAAATCTATTCAGTGTGTGTGTTTGGCCTCAGATTTGTTTATAGCTGAGGATGACCTTGAAGTCTTGCGCTTCTGTTGGGATTTACCTCTGTGTACCATAGGTAACCCAGCAGTGCTAGGGACCCATCTACATAGGGTTGTGCACTGATGGTGTTACTCTGTCACTCTGCTGAGAAACGGGTATTCTTTAGCCTTGTGTGCAAGGTATTTGTTTTTAAAAACAGTTTGATTTGGAAACAGTTTCATCTTTACATAGCTGCAAACACTGCTCACGTTCGCTGCCTTTTTTTTAACCTGTTAGTTGGTGACAAAGTTCCTGCTGATATAAGATTAACTTCCATCAAGTCGACAACGCTAAGAGTTGACCAGTCAATTCTCACAGGTAAGGAGGACAGAGTGGAAAATCATTCAAGCTTTAAGCTTCTTTTCTCCCAGCTATATGTAGTCAGTGTCCAGTGCCCCTTTATTGCGTCCTACTTGAACCCTCTCTGAGACAGATAGTTTCTTAGAGTAGTTTTGAAATTAGTTTTGGGCTGGAGCAATGGCTTAATAGTTAAGAGCACTTGCTCTTCTTACAGAGTACCCAGGTTCACTCTCCTGCACCCCACGATTCCAGGGGATCCGACACCGGGCTTCTATCTCCAGGCACTAGACACGCAATGGCTTACAGACATACGATGAGATCAGACTGCATTCAGTTTTTAATTTTGATTATGAAATACTTTTAGGAAGAAAATGGCTGTATATTCCTTTGTTAGCATAAGTGATAATCTTCAGGTTAAAGTATTGTCTCCCTGTCTTTGGAATAAATAAATATGCAGTTATCAAAAGTTAGCTGGAAAGAGTAACATGCTACCTGGAGTTTTTACTCATGGATTTGGCATTGTTTGGAACATTCCCTCAGTGTGTGTGATGCAAGCTTAATCCAGGGAGGGATGATGGTCTGGAAGCAAGGTTTTCAGGTTAAAAACAGTGCTGGCTAGTGCCATTGGCTCACTGGGGTAAAGAAAGGTACTTGCTCAAGCCTGACAGCTGCATTCAATTCCCAGGACACGTGCACACACGTGCACACAATTAAATAGCAAGTGAGTAATTATAAATGTTAAACACTGTCAGGATTTATTTGGGTGTCAGGGGTTTTTTGTTTGTTTGTTTTTTGGTTTTTCGAGACAGGGTTTCTCTGTGTTGCTTTGTGCCTTTCCTGGAACTCGCTTTGTAGACCAGGCTGGCCTCGAACTCACAGAGATCCGCCTGGCTCTGCCTCCCGAGTGCTGGGATCAAAGGCGTGCGCTGGGTGTCAGTTTTAAAAGTGACTGATTGCCGGGCGGTGGTGGCGCACGCCATTGATCCCAGCACTCGGGAGGCAGAGGCAGGTGGATCTCTTTGAGTTCGAGGCCAACCTGGTCTACAAAGTGAGTTCCAGGAAAGGCACAAAGCGACACAGAGAAACCCTGTCTTGAAAAACCAAAAAACCAAAAAAAAAAAAATTACACTTGTTTGTAATCCTGACATTCTTTACTCTGACATTAATTTCCACTGCTAAATTTTCCTAGTTTGCCCTTTGAGTAAACTGAGCCCTTTGCTCCTTTCCCCATATTGGCCATGAGTATGCACTTCGGTTTGGTTTGAGAATGAGTCTCTGTGTTGCTCATCCCTCAACTAGATATATAGCACATGGTGTCCTTGAAATTGGAAATCTTCCTCCTGCCTCAACATCCTGTGTGTTGGGATTATTTATAGGTGTGTGCCACCACAACTGACCACATTGGCAGTGGTATCAGTAGAGATGGGTTGGTGTGGGTAAGGGTTACTAAGATTGGGTATGCCTCAAACCAAGCTAACCATCCTGTCTCATAACCTGCTTAGGTGAATCTGTTTCTGTCATCAAGCACACTGACCCTGTCCCTGACCCACGAGCTGTCAATCAAGATAAAAAGAACATGCTCTTTTCTGTAAGTTTTACCAGGTGTTGGGGATGGGATTGCTGGGAGTTGAACCCAGGGTCTCACACATGCTAGACTCTAGCTTGTCTAAACTTTTACCAAGCTTTGCCTTTATCTAAGAACATTCTTTTCTGTGGAGATAGTCCTTGTCTCAGTTAGAGGGTTTCTCTTGCTGTGAAAAGACATGACTAATCTAACTCTTATAGAAGAACATTTAATTGGGGCTGGCTTACAGTTCAGAAGTTTAGTCCATTATCATCATGGAGGGAAGCATGCAGGCAGACATGGTGCTGGAGAAGTAGCAGAGAGAGAGTTGTACATCTGGATCCACAGGAAGCAGGAAGAGATAGTAGGCTATTAGGCCTGGCTTGAGTTTCTAAAACCTCAAGGCCACACTTCCAATAATTACCACTCCCTGGGTCCATGGGGGCCATTTTCATTCAGACAACCACAGTCCCAGAGTTGTGAAAATTCAGACTTTTTCCTGGTCACCTTCAGTGGTCAGACTTCAGACAGTCGGTTATTCCAAAAGATAATTATTCTTTACTGTGTGTCTCAGCTGTCAAAAAACTTAACACAGCTGGGGATGAAACTAAGACGGACGCTTAGTGTGCTAAAGGCCCTGCCTGCTTCAGTCTTTATTGAGCAATAAAGCAAACAAAACTGGAAACCAGCCAGGCGGTGATGGCCACACACCTTTAATCCCAGCACCGGGAGGCAGAGCCAGGCGGATCTCTCTGAGTTCGAGGCCAGCCTGGTCTACAGAGTGAGATCCAGGACAGGCACCAAAACTACATGGTGAAACCCTGTCTCAAAAAACAAAAGAAAAAAAAAAAAAAAGAAACAGACAACACACACAGGCAGACGTCATCTAGAGATTAAAAGGAACCACTGTGCATTCTGTAAGGTTCCCCACCCTGACAAATGCATAAACAACAACAAAACACTAGAAACTGTAAAATGGTGGCATGTGTAACTTAGATGGTTTTGTTTTGGTTGCCAGCTAATAAAATGACTAGGGCAGAAATGTTTAACCTCAGTATTTAACAGTTGAGAAGTAACCTTTTCAGAAAGTCTTCAAGCCTATAAGGGTGCTTTCAAATGATGTGAGCATTGCTGCTGTTTGTGGCCTGTAGTAGGGGGAAAAAAAAAGGATGTGTTTGTAAAGAGCAAACGTGGCTCACCTTTTGGTGAGTCTAGGGGAAATACATGGTTGTTATTGTTTCTATTGGTATGACATTTTTCAAGTAGTGCAGAATGCATATACTTTTATTATTTAGAATCTATTATTTCAAGGGACAGGCTTAACTCCTGACAGTAAGTAAAGTGCAAATGCTGTAGTGTTCAGTGAGAATAATGCAGCTGTATCACTCACACTTGATTTCATTGACCTAAATACTGGTGCTGGAGTAGAAATTCTGAGACAGCCCACAGGGCTGATTGCCCATCTTATAGATGACAAAAAGAGGAGAGGCTGACTTTTGGAGCCAGAAACCAAAGGGTAGATAGTGCTGAGAGCTGCATGGAATTTGAGATTATTGCAGTTGGAGTACTGCTAAGCCCAGAGCAGGTGTGTAGACCAGGTTCCATGTTTGGGCGAGCTGTCCTGTCCCATTGGGTGAATAGGTACTATGGAATCCAGTCTGTATTTAAGTTGTGTCGATCTTCTGACCAGCTGTCCTCTGCTTCTCCCTAGGGTACAAACATTGCTGCTGGGAAAGCTATGGGAGTGGTGGTCGCAACCGGAGTTAATACTGAAATTGGCAAGATCCGGGATGAAATGGTTGCGACAGAACAGGAGAGAACACCCCTGCAGCAGAAACTAGATGAGTTTGGGGAGCAGCTCTCCAAAGTCATCTCCCTCATCTGCATTGCAGTCTGGATCATCAACATTGGGCATTTCAATGACCCAGTTCACGGGGGCTCCTGGATCAGGGGCGCCATCTACTACTTTAAGATCGCAGTGGCCCTGGCTGTTGCTGCCATCCCCGAGGGTCTGCCTGCTGTCATCACCACCTGCTTGGCTCTTGGAACTCGTCGAATGGCAAAGAAAAATGCTATTGTTCGAAGTCTGCCTTCTGTGGAAACCCTTGGTTGTACTTCTGTTATCTGCTCAGACAAGACAGGCACACTTACCACAAACCAGATGTCGGTCTGCAGGGTAAGTAAGGAGTGTCCTTTGTGACTCTGGTGTTTCTAGGGTCCTCATTAGATGATCCTTTTATGCATGCCATCAAAACCTTTGGTTCATAACTTACTACTGTGATAAAGGTTTTGTGAGGCCTAAGCCAAGTCTGACTACCTGAGAGAAGTTAATCATTCAGTCACCAAACAAGGACTGGCTAAAAGAACTTGGTGCCAAGCCTGATGGCCTGAGTTCAATCTCTGAGTGATCCCACTTGCTGGATGGAGAGAACTGATTCCTAAAGTTATCTTCCGACCTCTGCATGCACACACAAATACATGTTTAAAAAAATTAATCATTTCTATATTGTCTTGGGAAATACAGGGTAGCTATAAGCCTTAATAAATTTCTATCAAAGAAATAACTGTAGGCTTGAGCCTGTCTCTAGATGTATGTATTCCAGAGGAAATAACTAGTTAACCTCCTGCTGAATTCCTGATTGTTATTTCCCTAGCACACTAAATGAAACATGATTCCTCCCTGAAGAGCAGGGATATAACTTGACATACTCCGTCAGACTAACCCTGCCTTTCTTACCCTGTTAGATCATTGGAAGTACAATAACAAGCCTTTACCTGTGCTCCTAGAACAGTAAGAACTAAGACTAGACACAGTGACCCACAGCTTAATCCCAGCTCCTGCAGATGGAGGCAGCAAGAGCAGCAAGTCAGGGTTGTCCTTGGCAACACAGTGATTGGAGGCTAGTCTGGGCTAAGTGAGACACTGTCATGTTTAATTAAGAAAGCAGAAGAACTGAGAAGCTAGGTGACATGGCATGTGCCTACTTGAGGCTGAAATAGTAGACTGTTAAGTGATGGGTGAGGGTCAAATTTCCAGTAAAAGGTGAAGTTAGATTTTCCTTACAGAAAAGACGGTAATTAACCCAGGCTTCACTGTTTCGCTTATTAATTGTGTGATCTTGGGCCTGGTTTTCCTCTGATTTTTCTATAAAATGAGTGCCCCGCCCCCATGGTAGTGCACACCTTTAATCCCAATGCTGGAGAGACAAGCAGACCTTGAGTTTGAGGCCAGCCCATATAGTGAGACCCTGTCACAAACAAACAGACAAACCAGCACGTGCCCTGGTGGAAAGCAGCCGCTCTGCCAGCCCTGGGTAGGGAAGGAGCACTGACTCCTTCTGCACACGGAGTGTTGGACTCTGACGTGTGACGCTCTTTCCCCTGAGCTTTGCTGCGCGGTTCTAAACTAAGACAGTGAGATGAGAGAGTAACTGAGCCTCAGTGAGCATCACTCCAACCGCCATCGTAAATGACAGGGTTGTCACTGCAGACAAGGAATGGTTGTGTGTCTCTTCTAAGGAGTTGTATTCTGTATTTCCTCATAGATGTTCATTCTGGACAAAGTCGAAGGTGATACCTGTTCCCTTAATGAGTTTACCATAACTGGATCAACATACGCACCCATTGGAGAAGTGTGAGTAGCCGTCTTCCTCTGCAGACTCTGCTGTGTTGTTGTGGTGATTGGTTATGTAGATGATCACAGAGGATGGATCTAGAAAATCTTGATGTTGGCAGAAGTGTGGCTTAGTGGTGGAGCTAAGGTATGCCTGGCGTGCCTGAAGCCTTGCTTTGATCCTCAGCACCACAGTGGAGTGTGGTGGTGGACACAGGCAGGTCAGCAGATGACAGCCAGCCTGGACTACGTGAGAACCTGTCTGAAAAAGCAAGCGCGCGCGCGCGCACACACGCGCACACACACAGTAGGAACTGTAGCTAAGATGGCTGACTATGCCTCAAATTAGTGATTCTTATTAGCAGAGTACCCTTTGAAGCCTAGATTTTCTGGTGAGGGCTCTATTTTGTTCTTCACTTAATCATGTTGGAGTTTCAGTAAGATTTTCAAAGATCTATCATTCAAATTATTTTGAATCTGTCCCAGTCTGTTCTCCCCCACCTTACATTTCCATCACTGGGAAGCTGAGTATAAAAGCACTTACCCTGTAGGTGTGACAATGGGGGTTCCATCTCAGGAACCTGCATGGTGGAAGGAGAAAATCTCCCTTTGTTTGTCCTTTGACCTTCTCTACACACACATGTTCCATCTTGCACACAACCATAGCCCCTCACACAAAGAAATGTTTTGGTTTTTTGTTTTTATCTTCAGTTAAGGCAAGCTGTGACCCAGAAATGTTTTCTTTTTTGATAGGCATAAAGATGATAAGCCAGTGAAATGCCATCAGTATGACGGGCTTGTAGAGTTAGCAACTATCTGTGCTCTGTGTAATGACTCTGCTTTGGACTATAATGAGGTAAGACTCCTAATGTGGGGCTGGAGAGATGGCTCAGAGGTTAAGAGCACTGACTGCTCTTCCAGAGGTCCTGAGTTCAACTCCCAGCAACCACATGGTGGCTCACAACCATCTGTAATGAGATCTGGTGCCCTCTTCTGGTCATACATGCTGTATACAAAATAAATAAATAAATCTTTAAAAAAGACTCCTAATGTGCAAGAGGCCTGTCCCTGGCTCAAGGGTAGGGTAAGTGGAATAAAAAAAAGCCATCTTCCTCCCTTTGAAAAACAAGTTCCTGATTTTATTTCCCATTTCTTTTTTTGTTTTTTTGAGACAGGGTTTCTCTGTGTAGCTTTGTGCCTTTACTGGAACTCACTTTGGAGACCAGGCTGGCCTTGAACTCACAGAGATCCGCCTGGCTCTGCCTCCCGAGTGCTGGGATTAAAGGCGTGCGCCACCACCAACCGGCTATTTCCCATTTCTATTCAGTGTGACCTGGCTGAAGAAAGCCCAGTGCCTTTCATAGATCTGAGGCTGGGCACTGTAGTTGTTTTACCAGGATAGGTAGTGTGTTGTGGTGTTTTGACCACTGATGCATCCTTACTTTAAAAACCAGAATTCAGGCTAAGAAGTCTTTCTGACAGTGGGGGTGATGATTCTATTTGAAATATGGATTGCCATATATCCTTGAGGACAGCATGAAGCTTATGGGGTTGTTTTGATGGTGGTGAAGAACTGTAACCAAGAGGAAACTTTTTAAAGTTAAATAATGGGGTCAGTCATTTGCTTTATTTCTCAAAGGCTAGGCCTTACCTGTCAGAGGGTGCAAACTCATCAGAATAATAGACAATGACCTGAAATGAACAAATACTTTAAATGAGAAAACACATTAATAAGGTCATGGTAGTGTCTCATGGTTGTACCTTGAGTGTCTTTTCCATGTGGGGCAGGCTGTCCTACTGACAGTGACTTCTTTCCACAATGCAGGCTAAGGGTGTGTATGAAAAAGTTGGAGAAGCTACAGAGACTGCCCTCACTTGCCTGGTAGAGAAGATGAATGTATTTGATACCGAACTGAAGGGACTGTCTAAAATAGAACGTGCGAATGCCTGCAACTCGGTCAGTATTTGAGCTTGGGGTGCTGTGTCTATTAGCCTTACCGTGTACATTCACTCTCCTGCCTCCTGATAGTCACAGTCAGGCAAAGAACTCTCACGCCTATGGTCTGAGCACTCAGGAAGCTAACCACGTCCAGGAGGATGGCCACGGGTTGGAGAGTAAGATGCTCATTAGACAAACAAACCACAGACAGACAGAACCCACAGACAGACAGAACCCAGCAGTCAGTCTCAAGGGCTGCCTCTTCAAGGATGCTGTGAGTGAGCTGTCCTTGGTCCTGCCTGCATTTCAGTGCCTGTCTCTGCTGGCTCTTCAGCTGCAGCAGAGAGAAGATAGTTGTATGCTTTTCAGTCTTAGAACTGTCCTTTGCCCTGGTTTTCAGTGGACACACCATTTGTTGGACTCAATGAAAAGAACTGTTATATTACCCTTTTCCACTCCTGTTTTCTCAAATCCATTCCAGTCAAGCTCTTGCTTGTCCATCAGGGACCTTTGGAGTCACTTATACCCTTGTGCTAAATCCAGTGGGGGTGGGTTCTTTGTTCTTTGTTTGTTTTTGTTGTTGTTTCTTTTTTGGTTTTTCGAGACAGGGTTTCTCTGTGTAGCTTTGGAGCCTGTCCTGGATCTCACTTTGTAGACCAGGCTGGCCTCGAACTCACAGAGATCCACCTGTCTCTGCCTCCTGAGTACTGGGATTAAAGGTGTGCGCCACCACCGCCCGGCTAAATCCAATGGTTACATTGTTTGTATTTGTTAAATGCAACAAAATATACTAGTCAGCAAATAGAGATGAAAAGAGAGCTCCTTAATTAAGAGCACTGGCTGATCTTTTAGAGGGCCTGAATTTGATTCCCAGCACCCACATGGCAGCTGTTTGTACCTCCTATTCCAGAGGATCAGAGGTCCTCTTCTGGTCTCCATGCACCAGGCACATGTGTGGTGCAGACATACATGTAGGCAAAATGCTCATACACACAAAATTCAATTGGGGCTAGAGGGGTCTGTGGTTAAGGGAAGACACTGGCTGCTCTTCTAGTGGACCTGGGTTCACAACCACAGTAACTCCATAAAAAGAAAAAACTAGAAATATAGATTTCAACACATCCCAGAAATCAACCCAGTGACTAATTAGATGGAAAAAAATCAGTAATGATTATAATGATTCAAAACATTTTATATTTGTTATTATTTGTTACCATTTTTTTCTTTGTTTTATAGTTGTTTTTCAAGACATTGTTAGTCTGTGTAGCCTATTGTCCTAGACGTTGCTCTGTAGACCAGGCTGGCCCAAACTCAGACCTGCCTGTTTCTGCCTCTCTGCTAGGATTAGAGGTGTCTGCCACCACACACAGCCTCCCTTTCTCTATCGTTTGGATGGGGGCTTTTTACCATTTTCAAATCCAAACAGATCATTCAAGAATAGAAAATACTGCTGGTCCATGAAGCAAGGCTCAATAAATTAAATACAAAGGCGTAAAATAACAAAGACTACAAAAGAGATCTCTCAGCTAACCCTGATGAGATTAAAGTGGGCATTGGCAACTATTGAGACCTCCAGGTATTTATTTAGAATATTTAATTCAGGGGTGGAAAAAGAAACAGCACGCCTTTTGTGGACTTGACGTAAGGGGAAGTGGTTGGTGATGAAGAGTTGTCTAGATTGGCATTTCGGGGATTCTCTTGAGTTAACTGAAGTGGGAACACCCTTCCCTAGGACAGAATTCTGAACTGATCTAATAGAAGGGAACTAAGGGACCAGTGTGTGTGCATTAATCCTCCGCTCTTAACTGTGGATGTGATAATGTGTCTAGTTCTCTTAGGCTCCTGCCACAATGATTTTCCTGCCAGGCTATGACTTGCAACAGATAAACCTCCTCCTTTAAGTTGCCATTCTCAGGATATTTCCTCTGACCAGGAAACCCTGAGACACCTGTCCCCAGTGTTTGGGAGTTTCTTGTTCAAGGCCAATCTAACCTGGACTACTTAGTTATTAGCAAGACCCCATCTCAGGAGGGTGATATAAAGCTAGAGATTAATGCTACAAGTTTCTATCTGGAGAAAGAATTTTAAAAATTGAAGACTTTTTCTTTTTTTGAGACAGGGTTTCTCTGTGTAGCCCTGGCTGTCCTGTAACTCACTCTGTAGACCAGGCTGAGCTCCACCTTCCTCTTCCTCCCTAGTGTGGGATTAAAGGTGTGCCACCACCACTACCTGGCTGTGTGAAGTAATTTCTTTAAAAAACAAAAACCAAAAACACACTCATTACAGCCACAGAAGACATTCGGTGAATTTCACTGGCACAGCAATGTGACTACAGAGTTTTGGAGCGCCAACTCTGGACCCACACCAGTGCCATCGGCCTGGTCAGCTAACCGACACTGTGCTCTGGCTCTCCCTTTAGGAAGTTACTCGTTTTTGAAAATGGGTATCATTAGCCGGGCGGTGGTGGCGCACGCCTTTAATCCCAGCACTTGGGAGGCAGAGCCAGGCGGATCTCTGTGAGTTCGAGGCCAGCCTGGACTACCAAGTGAGTTCCAGGAAAGGCGCAAAGCTACACAGAGAAACCCTGTCTCGAAAAAACCAAAAAAAAAAAAAAAGAAAAAAAAAAAAAAAGAAAATGGGTATCATTGTGTAGCTGAGGCAGCCCTTGAACTGAGACCTCCTGCCTTGGCTTCCCAGGTGCTAGGATTATCGGCATGAAGCCCCACACCAGCCCTTCAGATGGCTCTTAATAGCCAGTGTTTAAAGCCCTCCAGTGTCTCCCTGTGCAGGTTTTTTCTCTGTGGTGTTCACTATATCTTAGTTCTATCGTCTGGTCTACTCCCAAACTTAGAGGGTACAGACTTGCTATCTTGTTGACTGCTCTTTGTGCTGCCTGCCATCCTCCTAAAAGACCCACATGCTGAAGGTACTGGAACAGGGCGAGGGTCCGTCAGATAATGAGTGCCTCAGGAGTATCTGAACGGATGTAAGACATTGTCCATCTCTGATCTCCTACAGGTCATAAAACAGCTGATGAAGAAGGAATTTACTCTTGAGTTTTCACGTGACAGAAAATCAATGTCTGTCTATTGTACACCAAACAAACCAAGCCGGACATCCATGAGCAAAATGTTTGTGAAGGCAAGTACTACAGAGACTGAGGCTTTCCCGCCGGGTAAACAGGCAGAGACAGTTACTTACCTGAATCTCACATTCTCAGGGTGCTCCCGAAGGAGTCATCGACAGGTGTACCCACATCCGAGTTGGAAGTACCAAGGTCCCCATGACTCCTGGTGTCAAACAGAAGATCATGTCTGTCATTCGGGAGTGGGGCAGTGGGAGTGACACACTGCGGTGCCTGGCTCTGGCCACTCACGACAACCCGCTAAGGAGAGAGGAGATGCACCTGGAAGATTCGGCCAACTTCATCAAGTATGAGGTACCTACACCTGCGTAACCATGGCCCAGCCGGGGCTGCCTCCGGGGACAGGTGGATGTCCTGGGCAGGCCGCCTTTAGATTGTCGCTTCAGACAGAAATAGGACTTAGTAAGTAAGTCTGCTTTCAAACTAGAATAATGAAGACAAGTTCATAGCAGCCTGTAAAACTTAACATCCACTCAAAACTCAGTTTACATTTTAAAATAATAAATGTATTAGGTATTGGAAAATATACCAGTTGAGAGATTCATTTCCACTTCCTCCATAGACGATCATTTTTACGTCAGGGTTTGTAACGTCCTAAACAGAAAGAGCTTCGCTATAGCACTGACTCCACAGTGAGAGGACGCTCTTACTCTTCACACGGGGTTTTCTCTCTTTCCCCGGATACATTTCTCACAGAGTGTGAGAACTTAGACTAGAATCACTTGGTGTCTTAAAAATAATGGAGGGGTGGGATTGGTGGTAGAATGCTGCTGAGCATGAGGGAATCCTGGTTCAGTCCCCAGCTCCATCATGGAGAGATGTGCGGTCAGCAGGCTGAGGTGGGATGGGGGCGACGACAAGTGTCTGTAGGACCCATGTGTAGTGAGACCTTGTTTCAGTCAAGGGCCAGCACCAGGTGTCAGACCAGGACTCTAACAGTGCAGACAAGCTGTAGGAACTCATGGTGACTCTCTCCCTGTAGACCAATCTGACTTTCGTGGGCTGTGTGGGCATGCTGGACCCTCCCAGGATTGAAGTGGCCTCTTCTGTGAAGCTGTGCCGCCAAGCAGGCATCCGCGTCATCATGATCACTGGGGACAACAAGGGAACTGCTGTGGCCATCTGTCGCCGCATCGGCATCTTTGGGCAGGATGAGGATGTAACGTCAAAGGCTTTTACAGGACGGGAGTTCGATGAGCTCAGCCCCTCGGCCCAGAGAGATGCCTGCTTGAATGCCCGCTGTTTTGCTCGAGTTGAACCTTCCCACAAGTCTAAGATCGTTGAGTTCCTCCAGTCCTTTGATGAGATCACAGCTATGGTAGGTTCTGGACCCAAGCAGTGGTTCACATGGCACAGACAGCAGATCATCCAGTCGTGATGGTGTGTGCCTCTAACCCTGGCTACCTAGTGAGACCTTGTCTCTAAAAACAAAAAAGTGGGGTGGTTTTAGTTCTTTCTGTTTTTAATTTATAAACAATACTTAGTATTCGAATATGTCTGAAGTGTGTCAATGACTTTAAATCACGTGCCCGGCCACACCACAACTGGCCCTTGGGTTTGGAGTGTTGGTGTAAGACAATCCAGGCAGGACCTTGGTTCTGCCTCTCTGCGTCTCTGGTAAGCTTCCTGGTTTGAGTGTTTCGACCAGCTACTGCTCTGTCTCATTTCCTTGTGCTGTCAGTCTGCCAATGTCCATAGGTGTGCCACAGGGTGATGTCTGAATCAGCTGTGGCTTCCCTTTCAGACTGGTGACGGTGTGAATGACGCCCCTGCTCTGAAGAAGTCTGAGATTGGCATTGCCATGGGTTCAGGTACTGCAGTGGCCAAGACTGCCTCAGAGATGGTCCTGGCAGATGACAACTTCTCCACCATCGTGGCTGCTGTGGAGGAGGGTCGAGCCATCTACAACAACATGAAGCAGTTCATCCGATACCTCATCTCGTCCAATGTGGGGGAAGTGGTCTGGTGGGTGCCCGACGAGGACTGTGCTGGCTTTCGGGGCTGGGGTGTGGGGCTGTCTCAGTGTGCTGCTTCTGTTGTGGCGACTTTGTTGTTGGCCTGAGTGGAGAAAAAGGTCTCATGGGGCTTGTCTGCAGCTGCCTGGTGTGCAGAGAATATTCCTTAACACAGGAATTAAGCTGGGCACGGTGGCACACGCCTTAATCCCAGCACGCTGGAGGCAGAGACAGAATCAGAGTTCGAAGCCAGCCTGGTCTACACAGAGAAACCTTGTCTTGAAAAACCAAAAAGGAAAAACACACACAAGAATTAGTTTATCTCAATAGTTTAAAACCACAGAGGGCGAAGACCTTTTAGTTTCCTGTGAACGTTGATGGAGTGTCTGTGTTGTTTGATGCTTGTGGCTTGGAGAGGGAGAGGCTTCCATAGTCCCCAGGTCACTGAGTCCCTTCTCTTCTTCCCTTGGATGGAAACAGTATTTTCCTGACGGCAGCCCTTGGGTTTCCTGAGGCTTTGATTCCTGTCCAGCTCCTCTGGGTCAATCTGGTGACAGATGGTCTGCCTGCCACTGCGCTGGGGTTCAACCCTCCAGACCTGGACATCATGAACAAACCGCCCCGGAACCCAAAAGAACCCTTGATCAGCGGATGGCTCTTCTTCCGTTACCTGGCTATCGGCTGTGAGTACACTGGTTTGTTGTTCTCTGGGGAGGATGCCCTCTGGCAGTGCAGGTTACCTCAGAGCCACCTCCAAGGCCTGGTTGAGCATCCAGACAGGCCAGGGCCCTTCGCTCCTCAGAGCTCCAGGCTGAGATGAATGGGTGCTCACCACTGAGGGGACAGGTGGAGTCCTGCTAGCAGAGGCTACTTCTGTATTCCCTGGCACAGTTAGGGAAGTGATGCCCAGAGAAGTGAACCGATTGTCCTGGGACCCCCAGGAAGGCATTCTGTTGTCCAGAGCCACCTGGCTCTCAGGAAGGCCAGCCCTCTGGCTTGGTCTCCTGAACCAGGTGCCCTTTGGAGATGAAAGAGATTTTGGCCTTTGCAGAGAGTGCCCCCCTGTCCCTGTCTGTCGTCTTTTAACCAGTGCCCTGAGCACCGTTGTCATTTCCAGGTTAGCCATTGTGTGCTCAGCAGTGGGTGACTGTGATCACAGACTTGCTGAACTCTAGTTGATGAGGAAGGGTCTCTGCCTTAGACCCAGCAGTTCCCTTGAAGGGTTCTGCTAGGCCATGAGTGTATCCAACAAGGCCACATCAGTTTACCTACAAACAGTGTGGGTCCTGCCTGATGGGGGAGTACCTGTACACCTGTGGTCTCGAAGCAGGCCTGGCACATTGTGCGGAGTCTGGGTTGGATTCAGCAGGAACTTTTCCTCACTAGCTCCAGAGATTGCTTGGAGTAGAACCACCCTGACTGGTCAGCTGCTCTGGCCTGTAGTGTGCACCGCCGTCCACAGCCCCAAGTGTGTAAACAACGTCATGTTTGTCCCCAGGTTACGTTGGCGCCGCCACCGTGGGTGCTGCTGCGTGGTGGTTCATCGCTGCTGACGGGGGTCCGCGAGTGTCCTTCTACCAGCTGGTACTTAGCCCTTTCTTCTCTTCTCTCCCTGTGGAGTAGAGTGCAATTCTGTAAGCCCTGGTCTTGCTGTAGTGTGGGTCATCTTAGGGCTCAGACAGGTAAACAGTTGCCTCGGGCGGCTGCGAGACCCAGCTGAGCTGAGCTGAGCTGAGCTGAGCTGTACGCATGTGGGGGCGGGTTAGGGAAGTAGCCTGGCTGATGGAATGGGTTTGGTTTTTGTTACAGAGTCATTTCCTACAGTGTAAAGAGGACAACCCAGACTTCGATGGAGTGGATTGTGCAATCTTTGAGTCCCCATACCCAATGACAATGGCACTTTCTGTTCTAGTGACCATAGAGATGTGCAATGCCCTCAACAGGTTAGTGAGTCTATGTAGGCTGAGGGTTTGTGGGAATCCAGGCTGGTTAAGTTCTGCTCTCCCAGAAAGGGCAGTTTGAAGCTGTTGCCTCAGGAAGCAGTAGGTAGGGCTCTCACCACCATGAGCTCCTGCTACTTAAGGCTGAAGTCCCAGCTGTGCCTGCACCCCTGGGAGCACCAGAGATTCCAGCCACCTGAGCCACTGACAGAAGGTTCCAAATGGCTATCTTTGGCCATGTAGCAGCTTTGAGCCTGCCGAACTGAAGCCTCCAGGTCACCCCACTGTGGGAAATCCAGACCTTAGAGTTAGGTCAGCCCGAGTTGTCACAGCTACCTTCTAACCAGCCCCCCTCTGTGTACTGACACGAGCCTTTGCAGCCGTGAACCCACCTCTCTCTCACCTGTAGTTTGTCTGAGAACCAGTCCTTGCTGAGGATGCCCCCCTGGGAGAACATCTGGCTCGTGGGCTCCATCTGCCTGTCCATGTCACTTCACTTCCTGATCCTCTACGTGGAACCTTTGCCAGTGAGTCACTGTGGACCCCAGGCTGGGTCTGGGGTGCTCCCTCTCTGGCATGTCCAGAAGATTGACGAGGCCGCCTTTGTCTCAGCTCATCTTCCAGATCACACCCTTGAATCTGACCCAGTGGCTGATGGTGCTGAAAATCTCCTTGCCTGTGATCCTCATGGATGAGACGCTCAAGTTTGTGGCCCGAAACTACCTGGAACCCGGTAAAGAGTGTGTGCAGCCTGCCACCAAATCCTCCTGCTCGCTGTCGGCATGCACCGATGGCATTTCCTGGCCGTTCGTGCTGCTCATTATGCCCCTGGTGGTCTGGGTCTACAGCACAGACACTAACTTTAGTGATATGTTCTGGTCTTGACTGACAGCGCCACATACAGAAGATGTTTAACTTAATCAATTAATTTTTTATTGTTTAAAGCAACTGTCTATTTCTGCTGAATTTTCACATGAACATATTGGCTGGTGAAGGAGGTTTCATATTCTAGATTTCGTTTTGCTTTTTCTGACTCCAGTGGGACAAGATTTTTCCTTTTTTTTATACACATAATTAAAGTGTCCATTGACATGTACAGAGAACTAACACTATTTTATGCAGATATTTTTTTGTAGATGAAAAAGCATGTACAGTGTTCTGTTTAATACTCATACTTGTACAGAGATAGTTGAGCCAGCAGACATTGTCAGCAAAGTAATTGGCAGCAGACTGTAGGAAGTGAATGTGTGTGGTTTTTAAAAGGAGAAAAAAAAAAACCTAAATAGCATGTATTGTGTCTTTTGCATGATTCTCTGGATTTAATTTGATATCACAGTCTAATTTTTATTCATAAGCCAATTTTTCTGCACTGAGCAGAGTCCTGCTACCTCAGTCAGTATTTTTGGTTTGCCACTTCCTGCACCCTCAGCCTCTGTCACCCCCAGCCCACCCCAGCCCGCTCGGCTTCTTCTGTAGGTCTGATGGTTCTGTTTACATCCGTCTTCACGAGAGGTTTGCCTGTTCTCGCTTGTGCAGAAAACATTGCTCCCGATTCAATCGACTGGGTTTCTGTCCCTTTGCCTAGTTTTTAAGGTTATTTATTTAAATGTCTAATGTATTTTATTGTAACAGACATTGTTTTGCCAACATTGCCTATTCAGTGGCACTTCACAATCTAGTTTAAAAGAAAAATAAAACATTTTAAATGGACAGAGAAAAATAACTGTCTTGTTCTTAATGGCCTACCTTGAACTATCTATAATCAGTTCAAATTTCTCTGAGGTTCTCAGCTTAGAGCCTTGGTTTTCTGTTCCTGAGGGGAAGGATCCTGTTCTGCTGCGTAATAGGATTTTATTTATAATGTATAGGCACGATCTGTCATGTGACATACATTTATGCAAGTTTCTGCTGGCCTGTTGTGTGTGTGTGTAGGTGTGTGTGTGTTTTGTAAAATCTGTAAATAGCACATGACCAAATGAACATATTGTATAGAACTATTTTTATTTGAATGTGGCACTAACCACCACCATCATGACTGATGAACGTTTGCGCATGTTCAAGGTCAGTCTTAACGGCAGTGTGAGTCATTAACAGTCCTAACTGTGGTGTTTTCCTCCAATGCCTTCCAACATCCATCAACTAACGTGAGTATCTTCCCTGTGGGATTGGGGTGCTGTAGCCTTGTTCAGTGGACAGGTGATGCCACTGAGCAAGATGGCCCCTGTTGCTAGTGGGTCGCATGGCTCCTGTGCCCACCAGGCAGCCACTTCTAAGGAAACAGGAATGTCAGCTGCTCACTACACGGACTCCAGTGTAGACACTGCCCAGGACAGTGATTTTTGTGAGTTGTGGGGAAGAGGTTCTTGTGACCTGGCTGACCTCAGGCTGACGAAGCTGTGTCACCTCTAGTGCCAAACAGACCTTACGTAAAAGTGTCCCAAGGTTTGGATTGTCACTGGCTGCAGGAAGCTAGTAAAGCTGGATACTGACCCTGTATAGGAAAGTTTTGTCACCTTTCTCGGACATGTCTTAGTGTGGGTGTCTAGGGCATGGCCATCAAAACAGCCCCCTGGTTGTATAAGTCAAAGAAAGGCCTTAGGGCTGCTAGCTCCCTTAGTTGCTGGTGGCAGACAGGCAGGCAGGAGGAAGTGCCAGGTTCTAAGGGAACGCAGCAACCCAGATCGAGGTCGCTGGGTGTGCAGGGAGCGATGATTCTCAGGAAGCAGGCAGGTTGTGCCGCGTTCGGATGTCCTAAGTGTTAAAGTAATCGAGTGGGTCAGACAGATGCGACGGAGCCCCAAAGCAGAACAGAGTGGCAGACCATGCCCCAGGACCAGTCAGCGGGCCCTCATTTCAGTGACCTCTACAAGTAAGTGGGCCACAGGAAGCTGTCTGGGCACTAGTTCAACATCGACCGATAAACAGTCTAGATCACTGCTGCCTTGAGCCAGGAATACTTGGTCCCTTGGCCCACATAGACCAAGGTCAACAGCATAGTCCCAGCCACAGGCCTCCTCCTGCAGGTACTCAGCCTTACCCTCGCCCAGCACCCCCAGAAAGGTACATGGATGGGCAGTGTTGTCTTCAACCCACTAGGGTAGTCTAGCCTGGAACTCAGCTCTGAGATTTTCCTGAGCGGCCTCTTTAGTACAGCTGTATCAAAGGGTCAGCCTTGAGCCCACCCAGCAAAATGCAGATGATGCATTCCCCAGCAGCTGCCAGAGCTGGGGAAGGTCACATCACAGCAGCTGCTAACCATGGCACCCTCAAACTAGGGTCTCAGCTCAACAGTGTCACAGACCTCAGCAACATCCAAGATGCAGTGCCCATAAAGCCAAGAGGCATGGGTGTCCTTTGCCATGAGCTCCCATTTCATCAAGACCAGCCCCTGCAGTTGAAAAGCCTTTCAAGCAGAGCTGAGCCTGCAGTCCTGGACTGCTGTCCTGGAGCAGAAGAGGGAGGGAGCAGGAAGGCCTTCCCTCCCTTGGTGCCCGGCCACCTCACTCTGCTCCACCTGCCTCACCCTCTGCATGGCTACCAAGATCCCCCGCTCTCACTGCCCTTCCTTGTACCCGACATGCCTTCTAGTTTCTGCCTTGTGGGGCCTTTGTTAGGAGCTGGCGGTAGTCGGAGGCACAAGGACAGTCAGTCACCAAGCCACTGCTTCTAGATGTGACAGGGCAGCACTTCAGGACACTTAGTCAGAAATGCTGGTCCTGCCTCTAGACCGAATGGCAGTGTTCTTTCCGTCTGTCCCTGTCAGTGTGTCTTGGGAAGTTGTTCTAACATTGCTCTTCTGTTTCAAGAAGCTGATTTCCTCTCTCTTTCCTTTTCAGCAATACTGGAGTAACCGCTTCCTAAAGCATTTGCAGAAATGTAAGGGTGTTCGGGTGCGTGCATGTGCGTTGTTAGCAACACATCTACCAGCCCTCTGCATGACTGATGTGGGGAAAAGAAATAGAAACAGTTCCCAACTCACTGTGTGATGTGGAGGAAATGTGTATTACCAGTGGGCTTTTAGCTGTCCAATCAAAATAATAATAAATGTACAATTTAGCATAAAGAATCAGAGAGCCTCTCCAGAGAAGTCTGGTTTCTTTGCTGCAAGAATGAGGTTCTGAAACCTCATCCAAGAACAGAAGCCATCAGCCAAGTCTCCACATTTCTCTACAGAATGTCATAGCCTCTATAGCTGTATGATATTGTAATGCATGCCTTCAGTTGTAAGCAGCCAGACTGCTCTACAGTGACATTGAAACATGCTCTCTAATTGGCCTTGTACAGTTTGCTTATTTATAAATCCATTTCGAACACTGCAGCTGTCGAATGGTTACAGCCTAGGCCTCTGGTCCTAACTTGAGTTGTTTTGGGTGTGCAGCAGCTGTTTGACACTGTATTAATGTAATTTATTTAATGAAGTCAGAAGCAGTAGACCTGTGGGTGCAATACAAGTATTGTGTGCATTTATTGTAATAAAGTGCTCAGCGTCAGCTCCTCACAGCTTCTCACAGCGCATGTTTGACTGTAGACTGGAAATAGAGGTCAGTTTCTCTCTGTGCTGGTAACGGGTATTGCACAGACATGATTTCGGGTAAATAAATCTATTCTACGATAAACCCTCAGCGTAGCAGTGGCTGTTTTATAGGAGGGTGGGGGTGGGCACCGAGGTCCCTCCCAGGAGACTAGTTTTGTACTCAGCCAAGAGGGAAGCAGAGTGTGTCACCAGTAGGACCTCAGCAGAAAACAGGCCTCATCACTGCTGAGAAGTAGGAAGAGGAGATTCCACACATGACCAGAATTGCTTGACTGCTTAGATGCAGGGCAACCATGCTGTCTGAGCCTTCTGAGACAGCAGACAAGTGGACCTGATGGAACCACAATTCATCCCTTATTTGCCAGAGATGGGCTTGGAGTGAGCTCATTCCCTACAATGGTCTTTACTCATTCAGCTAACGGAAACCTTAAGTCCTGGCAGCTCCTGAAATACAGGAGAGAACCCCTTGACAACAGTTAACACCCAGCAAGGCTCAGCAGGGAAAGGCCTTTACCATAGAAGCCTGGAGTCTGATTCCTGGAACCCATGGTAGAACTGGGTTCATAAAATTGTCCTCTGACCTCCACACATGCCACATTGAAACTGGAAGTATTCATGATTAACACTTCAGAATAACAAGGTCACTGTCATCACCAGTTCAAATGAGACTCAAGGCAAATTTCTCAGAATGAGGAAAGACCACAGGGTCAAACTGCAGACCAAGCTGGCCTGGAGCTCCATCTGCCTCTGCCTCTGGAGTGCATTGTGGCTGCCTAGCACAAAGAACAGATGTTGAAGATAATGGTTTTAAGCTAATAGATTGATTTTAACATGGCGGGAAGCATGCCAAGCCGCTAGTGCCCTGTCTGAGGAGGTACCTGAGCTCAGTGTGTGGTTGGCAGGAAGAAACACTCCGGTATCCTTAGTCCCTATGTAGTGCAAATGGGTAAAAAGGTTTCCAAGCCCTAACTGTACACTGGGAGAAAGATACCTTACAAAGGATGCTGGGACATGGTTCCCTGTGTCAGCTGTGTGCTTTGGTGGCCCGTGGGAAAGCAGTGCCCCTGGAGTACAACTGTGTGTCACCTTTCAGGACCCAGCAGGTCCACTCTAGACCCCCAGAAAGGCTCACAGAGCTACAGCAGAGCGGCAGGAAGCTTGGAGCAGTCAAGTCAGACTGAGTCAGAACTCAAGTCAACCCAGACGCAGTGCCCACAGCTCTAGGACCTCAGCAGCGTGCATGTTAGGCAAACTAACCACAGAGCCTCTCACCAAATACAAGGAAACTTGGCCTTTCCCGGAATGACCTGGAACCCTGGGGGAGAGACAAAATCTGTACACTTCATCCTAGCTAGCCTAAAGGCAGGGTGATTAGAATCTACACTCCAGAGTCAAAAAACCAGGTTCCTCATACACAACAGAGAACCAGTCTCTACTGGGGCAACAGGTGTGTGTGTGTGCCCCATCATCTCCACACCCCACTGTTACTTTGTTTTTTGTTTTTCAGTCTCATGCTGTGGCTCAGGTTGGCTATAGTATGAACTACACTATAGAGTCCAGGCTGGCCTCAAACTCAGGCTGGCCCTGCCTCCCAAGTGCCAGCACCACCATGCCCAGCCTCTGATCCATTCTGAAATACCTATACCCTTTGACCAGCACTTCACTTTCATGCAGTTCCCAGATACGTTCAGACAAACAAGAGTGATCCATTACAGGTTTTTTTTTTTTTTTTTGGTTTTTCGAGACAGGGTTTCTCTGTGTAGCTTTGCGCCTTTCCTGGATCTCGCTCTGTAGACCAGGCTGGCCTCGAACTCACAAAGATCCGCCTGGCTCTGCCTCCCGAGTGCTGGGATTAAAGGCGTGCGCCACCACCGCCCGGCCCATTACAGTTTTTTAGGTAGAGTCCCATAGCCCAGGCTGGCTCTGGCTCAAACTCAGTATAAATAGCTGAACCTGCCCTTGAATTGTTCCTTCTGCCTCTACCTCCCACGCCTATTGGCTTGTAAAAACTGGAACCAAGTGACTGCCACCAATAAACAATATCTAAACAGTGCTTCTCAACCCTTTAATACGGCTCCTCCTCAGGCTGTGGTGACCCCAGCCATAAAGTTACTTTTGTTGCTACTTCATCACTATAAAGGCCAATGAATTGTAATGCAGGATGGACTTAGGTGACCCCTGTGGAAGGGTCATTTGACACCCCTCAAAGGGGTTGCAACTCAAAGGTAGAGAATTGCTCGTCTGGACCATCCACGCTATGGAAAAAGACGAGACCTGAGCAAGTAAGTCATCAGGGAGCAGTGAACGATGCACGTTCTGCCTAACGGGGCTCAGTGCAGAAGGCTGACTGCACGTCCAGGAGCCACGTGCGCTGCGCGAGTTCCAGGTCGGCTTGCAGTACAAAGGAGACCCTGCCTCTAAAAGCCAAACCAAGGGGAAAAGGAAAAAAAATGGGCTGGCAAAGGGGTTCAGCTGGTGAAGGTGACTACATCCAGTCTGACCACCAGATCCCCTGTAGTAGGAGAGAACAGACTTTCACACACGCTATGCTTGTGTGCATACAACCACACACAGCTTAAAAAAAAAAAAAAGGGTGGAGAGATGGCTCAGCGGTCAAGAGCACCTACTGCGCTGGCAGAGAACGTGGGTTGGATTCCCAGCACCCACAACAGTAACTCGCCAGTTCCAGGTGATCCAGCGCCCTCTTCTGGCCTCTGTGGGCACTGCATGCATATGGGGCACAGTCATACATGAAGGCAAAACACTCACATGAATCTGTTTTGTTTTGTGTTTTTGAGACAGGGTTTCTCTGTGTAGCCATGGTTGTCCTGGAACTCACGCTATAGACCAGGCTGGCCTCAAACTCAGATCCGCCTGCCCCTGCCGGCCCCAATTTTTTCTTAAAAAAAATTTTTTTTTGGTTTTTCGAGACAGGGGTTCTCTGTGTAGCTTTGCACCTTTCTTGGTTCTCGCTCTGTAGACCAGGCTGGCCTTGAACTCACAAAGATCCGCCTGCCTCTGCCTCCCGAGTGCTGGGATTAAAGGCGTGTGCCACCACCGCCCGGCTAAAAAAATTTTTTTAAAGATGTATTAATCATGTATACAGTGTTCTGCCTGCATGTACACCTGCAGGCCAGAAGAGGGCGCCAGATCTCATTACAGACAGTTGTGAGCCACCATGTGGTTGCTGGGAATTGAACTCAGGACCTCTGGAAGAGCAGTCAGTGCTCTTAACCACTGAGCCATCTCTCCAGCCATAAATCTTTTTTTTCTTTTTTAAAGGAGACAAAACTGAGTTACTTTCTTGCCTTGGTGGTTGTAAGCAGCGGACTGCAGGATGCAGATGATTACAGAGGCAGCAGGGGAACTGAATAGGCCTGCATGAATTCTGGCTCAGCTCCACCCGTGGCTGGAGCGGGGGAGCATGTGCGGGTTACTGACGAAGGGAATGCCCACCCAGAAGCAGGGAGCATGCGTACTCCCACCCAGTCGTCCTCGGACTGCTGCCCATGGCAGGTTCCAAACAGGACATGGCGCACGCGTAAAGTACGGCCGTGCTCAGCACAGCCCAGATGGGGCTTATCCAAGGACTCGGGACCAACCTCACTATAGAGCGCTGAAGCCTGGAGCTCACTTCAAGTGTGAAGTAATCACAAGTTGGCACTGGCGTGAACAAAGGGCTAAGGGGGGCAGGGCAAGAGCTGCAGAACTCGGGTTCACCCCTCCCCAGGCTCAGCAGCGGTGAGGCCAGTGTCCCTCCCCAGGAGGCTGGACAGTGCGGACAGGGAAGGCCACGGAGCACATACCTCCTCCGTGCTGGTGACACCCGGAGGCAGGCACCTTTGGTCCCCTAGAATGCTTCACACCCCAGACCAGTTACATCTGACAAGACTCTGGAGAAAAACCCCAACGAGCACCCCTAAACCTCAAGATGGTCCAAAATTCAAAGAGTGTGTGATAAAAAGGTGGTCACCCAAACCACAGACTTGACGATGGGGGGGGGGGGGTGGCATCAGAGACAGATCAGTGACAAATGACTGACCAGAATGCAGCAGGGACACAGGGACATCCGGGTGCCTGTGACAGCATCAGACACTTGTCCTGTCAGAACTGAGGAGACCATGACCCATGACGGGAAGAATTTTAACGTCCAAACAGGACTGGGAGAAACTTAGTGCTGAGACACAGTGAACTGCGGAACCCAGGAAATCTTACACAACCGTGTGGGGAGACGTGTCCTTTGCGGGAATGACAGTGAAGCCACCAGGGGACTTCAGCCAACCTGGGGAGACTGCACAGAATTTAAAGAATGGGGGTGACGAGGCATTTCACACGCACCCGAAACGGGTAATTCCATTGGGGACAGGAGTAGACGGACTTGAGGCGGGCCTGAGAGCCCTGTCATCCAGGACAAGGAGCCAACAGTTCCTTTCAGTCCTGGACATCGAGTGGGTTGCTGTCCCAGGGAGCTGCTGAGACCAGCAGCAGCTGAAGCCAATGGATGCAGCGGCGGGAAAGATCTCGAAGACCTGAAGGTGGAAATTTGCCTCTGACTGAACTCCATGTTAAATGTCCGCAAGCCGGGTGTCATTTGAAGACCTACCAACATGTCACTCTGCTGTTTCTGTGTGGAGACCCCAGCGCTGCAACCTGAAAGGCCAGCTGTGCTCCAGAAGGGGAGGAGGGGGAGTCACAGTGAGTGCTCCTAGCCCCCACCCCTGACAATGACTGTTTCTCCATGAAAATGAGCACTTAATTATAAATTGTATGTAAGTGAGACTGTGCACAAGTTGTTGATCTGTAATCACTGTACAGCCTGATCTTCATACTTTTCTGTGTACACGATAGTTAGGAATCAGTGTTGGTGGCCGGGTGTAGTGCCACACACCTTTAACCAGCACTCAGGAGGCAGAGGCTGGGAGATCTTGCTGCAAGCCACAGGAAAACATAATGGAATTCAGCTACTATCATAAAAGCGACTACTTGGAAAAGTCAAGGACTTCTCCAAATGTCAAGCCATGGCTTAAGAAGTCTTGGTGATCGTTTAGCTTTTTTAAGTATATTAGCTGGTTCCTACAGTGATTTTCTTGGAATGCTGTGCATGCTTCCAAGAACTCCTAACAGTGTATCTATCTAAAATACCTACTCCTTTCTTATACAGCCTTACTAACATTGCAGACTCCTAATTTCTTACCTAACCACTTCTAGGAATATAGTTTGAGCACACAAATTCCCCTTTTCTGATATACTAACGGATCGTTAGCTCTCAGTAGACCTCCTCCTCCTTTACCACTCCCCTTTTGGGTTGTAAAAGAAAGCCTGATTGATGGTCACTGCCAGAGGAAAATCCTTGTCTGCCTTTATGACCCTGTAGGAACTCAAGCCTGGTGACCCAGCTGGAGGGGGAGGATTGCTGTCACTTGGGTTTATAACTGAATACCCTAGAGAACTTGAGAGGAAGAACTGAGGGGTATGAGGAGATTCAGAGGGGGAACTGGAGAGAGAGGACTTGAGGACGAGACGGAAAGAGAAAAGAGACTGGAAGAACTAGACGGGGAAGAACTGGAGAGGAACGGACTAGATGGGAAGAACTGGACTGAAGGGCTAGAAGAGAGGAACGAGATGAAGATGAGGAAGAGCCAGATGGGGAAGAACAAGATGTGAAGGAAAGAGATGGGAGAGGAGCTAAGATGGGAAAGAACTGGATGGATGAGAACCTAGATGGGGCAGAGCTAAGATGAGAGAATTTAGTTAGAACTTAGAGGGGGCAGCAGATAAATGTAGAGAGAAATCAGGCAAGAAAGGAGCTAGGCATGAGAGCAGAACTGAAGTCATGTAGAGAGAGAACTGACTCAGAAGAGTAAGGAGTATGGACGAAGGAGTTTCGTGTACATAGGTTCATTTCCTGTCTTCAAAGATTAAATTATCAGCTGGCTGTAGATTCTTCCTGGACCCTGGGAGGAGACTATTGAGGGGCTGGACCCCCACAGTCCCCAATAAGATCTTAGTGAGTTTGAGACCAGCCTGATCTACATGGTGAGTTCCAGGACGGCCAGGGCTATGTAGAAAGACCCCGGAGAACATGAGTGTGGCTGCTCCCTGAGTCACAGACGATACCCAGTGTGGGTAGGGGTTCCTGTATCCCAGGTTGGCCTCAAATTTGCTATAGAGCTGAGGAAGACCTCAAACTTCTGTTCCATCCTTCCACTTCCCAAATGCTGAGATTACAGTCACCTCTCCTGATTACACTTTCATTTTATTACATGTCTGGACATGGTGGCGCACGCCTTTACTCCCAGCTCTTGGGAGGCAGAGGCAGGTGGATCTCTGTGAGTTAGAGGCCAGCCCGGTCTACACAGTAAGATCCTGTATCTAAAAATAAACAGAGAGAAAGAAAACACTGTGCACCCCACAGGAAATGCTAGGCCCAGACTCACTGGCAGGCCACTCCACAGCCTCGAGCTTGGAGGCAGCAGACACAATGCACCCTCTGATGAAGCCCGCTGCTCGGGCACCATCCTCTTGACTCTACCAGGGCGGATTCCTGCTCTCTCTGGTTCCCAGTCAACTCCTGAGGGAATCGCAGCTGTCAGCGGGCTGACAGAGGCAGCATTTGTGCTGAGGGGTTGATGAGAGCTGATGGAAAACTCATAGGTCCTGCAGGCCCTGGGTCTGGCTAACACAGGAAGCACCAGTCGTGAGGTACAAGGGACATTAGCTAGTCTGAGAGCAGGCCTGGCCTACAGAGGGAGGGCAATCACGTCCAGGGGAGGCTGAGCCTCCAAAGGATCAGCCTCACGCTCCAGCCTGGGGCTCCAGGGATGTACGGACACACTTGGAACAGGCAGAGAAGACAGACACCTGGAAGAGGCTAAGGCCCTGGCAGGGACACCAGGGAACCTCTCATCCCACATGCAGAGCCAGACCCACCCCTCAACCCTCAGACCAAGTGGTCTGACTTTAGCAAAGGGAATGAGTTCCCCCAAGACAGAGCTGGGCACAAGGGATTATCCTGAGCCCCCAGGCCTGAGAAAACAGTCACCACCCCTCTCCCAGCTCCAGTGAGGAGTAGCTGGCCATTTCAGACAGGGTCCTGGTTCACCCCTAATCTAAAGTCCAAGAATGAGTATCCAGAGAGAGATGGGACAGCTGAGAGGGCACAAATGGGAAAGGGCCAGCCTGGGCTACCAGATTCTTACAGAGTGGACAGTTGGCCAGCCCCCTGGAAAGTTCCAAGAAGGATTACTCCACTCTACAACATCCTGCTAGGGATTTACCCAAAGAAGGAAAAGCTGGGAGCTAAGCGAAGCTGCCAGAGGGCTGTTTACAGACAGACTCGGCAGACATAAGCGGCGGCGGGAGAACCGGCCTCGGGATGACACCGCCGTGACCAGACTGGCTGGTAGCCTGAACGCAGTGAGGCTGAGCGTGAGGGCTGCTCAGAGGACGAGGCCAGAGCACGGGGTTGCGGGTGGGGGAATGACAGCCATGGGCTAGAGGACACTCTGCCCAGGGAGTCACAGCATGCGACCTCGGGGTCGAACAGCAGTGTGATACCAAACAGAGCTGACCTGGTGCCAGGCCAGAAGCCCACACAGAGCCACAGGCTAATCGTGACAGGGAAGATGTGGCCAGACATTAAATGCCCGGGGAAGCCCAGGTCAGGGCAGGTTGGTTGGGCTGGGTCGGCAAAGGTTCTAGTCTATCACCTGAGCGGGACTGCCAACATCCACGATGGCTTCACGGCACACTGCAGCGCACAAGAACGCGACCTTATTGCACACTGGGACTGTCAGATCAGAAAGTGTCTCTGACATCACAGGCAGAGACTAGACTCAAGACAAGCGTCCAGCAACAGCAGAGGGCACACAAGGGCTCTGCACACCATGTGACAAGCGTGTCCAGGGGACAGAGTGGCCGAAGACAGCCAGGCCCAGCAGAGCCTGGGTTTTCATTTCACACGAAGGGTGTGCTACGCACAGATGATTCATCTCACACACACTGTGTGACTCGCTTAGCTGGTGGATCACGGGTTATCTCTTTATACATTTAGGGCCAAACTATCCAGTTTGCCCTTTCAACCATTTTTCAAAGCACTTCCCTGGCATGGACTACATTCTTGCGTGCCAGCCCTGCATTCCCAGCTGCAGCTCTCCCCGCCCGGCCTGAGGAGCCCGACTCTTCCAGGTGTTTCCAATGAGTACCAACACACTACCTGCCCGTGACAGGCCTCTTCATCTAACGTAGCCTTCTCCACGTGCATTCGCGTTTCCAGTTTTGTGGCTGTATGACAATCCACCCGCTTCTCAGCTGGACCACCTTCTGTGTGTGCATTCTCCCTCCACCGGACGCCTGGATTGTTCCGACCTCTTGTCAATTGTGAACCCAGGTGTACAGTCCCTGTCCGAGCGAGCACCCCCTTCCATTCCTGTGGGCGTCTACCACAAGGGGGAATGGTGGATCGGGAGGCTGCTGCAACTCCGGATCCACCAGACTTTCCCACGTGGCCACACTCTCTTCTTTTTTAATAATTTATTTTTATTTTTTAGGCATTGGTGTTTTAACCTGCATGTATGTCTGTGTGTGGGTGTCGGATCCTGGAGTTACAGGCAGATGTGAGCTGCCATGTGGGTGCTGAGAATTGATCCTGGGTCCTTAGGAAGAGCAGTCAGGGCTCTTAGCTGCTGAGCCATCTCTCCAGCCCCAGCCCGTGGCCACACCTTTTCTATCCCATCAACAGACCGATACCATTACTTAAAAATTAACATTTTTCCATTGATGGCCACTAAGGCGGGCAATCGTAGGGTTCTGGATTCTTCCTGGCTTTGCTGGTGCTGTGTGGTTTACAAAATAAACGCTCTCCCCTGTCAATGACAGACATTTCCCGTAGAGTCTAGGAAAACCCCATGCCCCTGCCCTTGCCCTGGCCCCTGAGCACCCAGGCCATGTCTACTGCTGCTCCAGGCCTGGAGGGAGCCTTGCCAACAGATGCCAGCCTCTGTGCCCCTCCACCTCCTCAGGAGAGAGGTGGCAGCTGACGCTCTACCTTCTGCCTCAGGGGAGGGAGGCCCCTGTGTAATGTGGAAAGCCTCAGCAAGATGCTTACCTCAGCAGCCTCCCCAGAGGCCATGGTGAGCTGTCTGTCCAGTCTGGCCTCAGCGTGTCACCGGCAGACGATGTGGCCCGAGAACTGGTCTGGGCAGTGCTTGCAGCGAGCGTGACGAGCTTGTGCTGGCAGAAGCCATGTGATGCTGCTGGCCCGGGCCTGCCCCAGGTGAGCGGGGTTTAGGCTGTAAGACCCAGATGCCACAGGTCAGGCCAGTTAAAGCTCGTTCTTCCCGCTCGCTCGCTCACAGGTGCCTAGGGTGGAGCTCCAGGACCTGTCTGATGTCAGCCTCAAGTCCAGGAGAGCTGCCAAGAACAGGAAGTCGGGCAGAGCAAAGATGCCCATGCCCCAGGCCAGGGTTCCAGACCTTGCAGTCCGGAGCACTGAGAACCATGCCCAAGTACGAGCCTGGCTGGACAGCTGGCTTTGTGCTCCAGAGAAAGGCTCAGAAACCTGTGTGGCTGCCGTGGGTCCTGTGAGGGGATCACACGTGTCAGGCCGCTGGGTCCAGCAGGGACTCCGCAGTGGAGAGGGGCCCACGGGAAGGGCAGGGCTACAGACCCCACCAGGGAGGACCCTCAGAGGCTCACAGAGTTGAGGGCTCAGTCCCCAGGGAGTGGCACTATTTGGAAGGATCAGAAGGACTAGGTGTGGCCGGCCGTGTTGGAGGAAGTGTTTCACTGAAGGTGTAGGCCTGAGGTTGCAAACACCCATGCCAGGCCCAGGCTCGCTCTCTGCCTATGGATCGGGATGTGTTCTTCAGAATTACTGGCTACGCAGCAAGACCCATCTCGAGACACATGATAAATAAAAGTGTCATCCAAGTGTCTCAGTGTGAACCTCAGTCTGTGCACACCACCTGCCCTGAGCCACATCTGAGGCTCCCACAGGCTCAGTGCCTGCCAGGACGGCCCCATGCTCCCGGCTGTGAGGATAATGGACTAGACCTCTGAAACTGTGAGCCCCAATCAAATGTTTTCTTTCGTGAGAGTTGCCGTGATCATGGTGTCTCTTCACAGCAGGACAGTGCCTGAGACATCAGAGCACTGTGCCTCCTGCCTGCTGACTCCTAAGCCGGGAGGCTGCCGAGGTAAGCACCCAGAGCAGCTGCCCCCTCATTTGGGTGGGGAGTACCAAGCACTTAGCACAAACACTTCACCCTAGCTATGACACGCTGATGCCACAAGGTCCCTGGACAGCCACAGGGCTCCCTGTGCCCACATTCTGCTTTGACAGAGGCGGAGCCAACACTCCATCCTTTGAAAGGGCCAGGGGTGTCTCTCGGCTCCCGGGTTTCCCAACTGTGTGGTTTCTGTACCCCTCCTCCCTCAGCCCAAGGCTGGCCCTGAGTGGGGGGTTCAGCTGGGATGGGGCTCACACTGGCCCAGACTGGCCCTGCAGCGTGAGTGGCAGGCAAGCAGGGGAGGAGCTCCAGGCCAATGAAGGAGGCCGCAGACCCACCCTGACCCGTGTGGATCCAGCCTGACACCGAACAGGGGGTGGCTGGGTTCAAGTCATGCTCAAAGGGTTTTACCTACTCTTTCAGCACTGACTGGTCACCGGGGCTGCTGGTGAGGCCAAGTCAGGAAAAGCACGCCCCACATGCTGCCTGTAGGAGCCTGAGAAATGGCTCAGGGCAATAGTGTGCACAGGCTGAGGCTCACACTGAGACACTTTCATGAGACTTGGTCCATTTTATTTATCGTGTATCGTGAAACAGATCTTGCTGTGTAGCCCAGCATGTGTGGAACTGCCATGCCTCTGTCCCCCAAGTGCAAGATGTCTCACTACCAGGCACGCTGGCCCACGTCCCACTGCACTGACAGGTGTTCTGAGTTTGACAATTGTTCATTTGCAGTGAATCTCTCTGTGCATCAGATTTCTAGCACCTTGGTCTGCATCTTGAAAGGCAGAACCCAGGATGGAGGTGAGGTGACCTGTTCCCAGTGCTGAAGGACACTCCAGGCTGCTCCAGGGCAGATCAGACCCTGACCTCTGGGCCCCATGTGAAGTGGTCAGGGCTCGGCCTCCCACCACATGAGAGGAAAGGGAATGTATTTATGGCCAACTGTTCTAGGGCCGCATGGCTGTCTCTGACCAGGAGAGGGAAGGAAGAGGCTGTGAAAGGGTGTCCACTGTGACCCCACCCAACAGTTTTATTAGTTGAATGGCCCTGGTGTGGCCATGCTCCCATCATGCTGCTTCTCAGATCTGCCCACGCCGAGGCCCAGGGTTGCTCCACAGTCACTGAAGCACAGGGAAACTGCCCCGCCAGAACGCCATTCCTAGCAGGGAGTGTGGCGGGCCCAGCACCATGACTCCCGGGAACCAGACACCTGACAGGGCCACCCACCCCTGTGCGTGTGCCCTTAGGAGGATGGGTCAGTCCTCTGAACCCATTCCTGTCGAGAAAAAGCATCTTCCACCAGGCACATCAGAACCCCCCGAGCCTGGTGAGTGGGCGGCTAGGGTCGCTCTCAGTCCTCAGCAAAGCAGGAAGGACAGACAGACATCAGGCTGCTCAAGTCCCGACTACAAGGTGAGGAAATGGGCAGGGAGTCCTGCCATGAGCACACTGTCCTCCCACAGCGTCCGTCCGTCCGTCCAGGAATCCCCAGAGGCTGCCGCGGTGCCGTCACTGCATGCCGAACCACTGCTCCTGGTCAGCCCACTGGGCCGCCTCGCTGTCGCTGCCCTCCAGGTCCCCTTCCTCGCCGCTCCCTTCCATGTCGTCCACATCCTCCTCCTGAGTAGCATCCGTGGGACTCTCCTCCTTCTCCATCTTCTGCATCCCCTCCAGAGACTTCTGGTCGTTGGGGTCCAAACTAAGGAACAACAAAACAAAGGAGAGGCTGAGTCATGCCTCGTCCTGGGACTGCTGGCTCTCCGAGCTGGCCCCGCAGGGTGCTGGAGTCGGAGATGATGCAAATGACCGTGGCGTCCAGGGCTGGATCCAGGGAGTCCGTCGTCGGAGGTGAAAAGGGGGTACTGTCCCAAGTGTTAGAAATTTTAACATTTTAACAGGTCTGGAGAGGTGGCTAAGCGGTTAAGAGCATTTGTTGCTCTTACAAAGGACCTGGGTTCAGTTCCAGCACCCACATGGTGACTCATGAGCACCTGGGACCCCAGTTCCCAGGGATCTGGCGCCCTCTTCTGGCCTCTGAGGGCACCAGGCACACATGGTGCATAGACATACATGCAGGCAAAACACCCACACACAGAAAGTAAAAATAATAAACAATTCACTAAAAAAATGGCTAAAATTACAATGAAAAATTAAGTTTTTTTTCTCACAACTACAAAGCCCTAGCACCCTGCTGGCGGGAGCAGCTAGACAAAGGGGCGCATGCCAGTAATCCCAGAACTTGGGGGGCAAGAAGGATCAGGGTGAAAGTCAGCCTCAGGTACATAATGCAGCCATGCAACCTGCCTCAGGAACAAGTTACTGTTCTGTGTGTGGCACTGTTCCATGTTGTCACAAGGACATCATGCTACATCGTGGAACTGACTTTAAGTCCTGAGGATAGAACCAGACCAAGGCATTTTCTTTAGTAGCAACCCCACAAAGCCAGGAGCCCCAGAATCCTTCTTTATTCGGCTCCTAAAAACAAAACAAAGGACTACGGAATGAAGTTCAGGCCTTGCGCGTGCTAGGCGAGCGCTCTCCCACGGAAGCCAGTCCCCAGGCACTCAGCAGCCTTTGCCCAGTGACCATTTAGCAAACACCTCTAATAAACTGGGTGCTTGGCTTTCATTCCAGGCCACGCTGGAATCCTGTTCCCGCTCACGGACACAGGGCAGTCTGTTACATCTCCTCCTTACCCAAACCTTCCACCGAACTCTCACCTACACAGAGGCTCGCACACTTCGGCCCACCCTACAGACTGCAGCAGAGTTCTGAGTACTGTGCGATTCACTGAGTGCTCAGAAGCACAGCCTCTGCTGTCTACGGGACAAGTGAATAGATGAACGAGACTGAGGAGGACAGTGCCAGGTTGCACCTAAGACATACTCGCAAGCCTCAAAAACAACACAACCACTTCTGCCCTAATCAGTACAAATACCTGTATTCACTATTTACTACATATCAGGTACAGTGCTAAGAGCTTTTTACTGAATACACTGGATTCTCATTCAGCCATTTATTTTCAAAAGTTAGATTTATTATTAGTGTTATTAATTGGTGTGTGTGCATGCACACATTTGTCTGTGCATCATGTATAAGTCATGGCATGGTGCAGAGGTCAGAGGACAACCGTTGAGTCGGTTCTCTCTTCCACCTTTATGTGGGTTCTGAGAATGGAACTCAGGTCTCCAGGATTATGCAGCAAGCACCATTCCTGGCTGAACAATCTTGATAGCCCCTAATTCTGTCATTTACTACCCAATGAGGTAGGTACAGACAAGGAAATTGGTTAGTATTTACCAAGATGACAGGTAAGAGCTGCACTCAAACTTCAGAATTTAAGTTTTAATTATTATAGAAGGTAGAACCACAGCAAAACACTTCACAACACGTTGCTTTAGAAAGCAGAATGTCCCATCTACACTAGGTACAACCTATAAAGTCACAGTGTGGGGACAAGCACAGGCGGATCCGTACCAATCAGCCGGGGAATACGCTGATGTGGGCTGGGGAAGAGGGGAGCGTCGCTTTGATTCTGTTAATATGCTTTCGGAAAATATGCCCCAAGTCATGAACTCACAAACCCTCCTCTCCTGACTATTAGCCGGCCTTCAACTGTGGGCACAGCATGCATCTGCCTCCTCCATCTTCACCCCCTCCCCACAGGAGGCCGAGCACCCACCTCAGTGCGATACTGTACTGGTCCATCGCTTCCTGGTACTCGTTCACGGCTACCAGGAAGTCCCCTAGGATCCGATGCAGGACACAGTCGCTCTGATTGGCCAGGGCATTCCTCAACAGAGCAATTCCATCTTCATATTTCTGTTCCCTGCCTACAGAGAAAGACAATCTTCACTGCTCAGCCAGTGCACAGCCACACCCACCACAACCTGACACCTTCCTCAGAGACACCCTTAAAGGGTACTTCGATGTTCAGGAGGGGCACGAGCACGTGGTCTGTTTTTTTTTTTGGGGGGGGGGTGTTTGGGTTTTTTTTTTTGAGACAAGGTTTCTCTGTGTAGCTTTGGAGCCTGTCCTGGAACTCGCTTTGTAGACCAGGCTGGCCTCGAACTCACAGAGATCTGCCTGCCTCTGCCTCCTGAGTGCTGGGATTAAAGGCGTGTGCCACCACTGCCGGGCGAGCACATGGTCTTTACTTCATTGGGAAATTGGTATAGTGAGTCCTGAGTCTTTCAAACCATTTTTATTACGTTAATTTATGTGAAGGGGTGAGCACACCACAGCACATGAGTGAAGGTCAGAGGACTTGTGGGGGTTGATTCTGTCCTATCGTGTGGGTCCTGAGGACTGCACTGAGGAACAGGTGGTCAGCCTTGCTGGCACCTGTACCTGAGCCAATGAGCCTGTGCTCTGAATCTTTAGATATACTCTTAAAAAAAAAAGGGGGGGGGGGGGACGACATGGTAGCCTTTAATCCTAACACAGGGAGGCAGAGGCAGGCAGATCTCTGAGAGCTCAAGGACAGCCTGGTCTACAAAGCAAGTTCCAGGACAGCCAGAGCTATTAGAGAGAGAAACCCTGTCTCAAGAAAACAAACAACAAAAAAGCCCATTTCAACTTTACTTTCCTAACCATCAAAACCACAGGGGTTTATCATGGATGAGAACAAATGGTTTCCCCACTCCTGTGCCGTCCTGTGCTGCCTTTGGAATGCGGACGTCAGCAGGAGGGCCAGCACCAGACGAGAGCACCGGCCTGCACTACAGCCACGAGCCCAGCGGCCTCTCCACAGCATCACATAAAGCCAGGACTATGTCAGGAGCCAGGACAAAGCTCAGAGAAGGTTAAGGACTCCAGACAGCTCACAATTCAAACTGACCAAAACCAGCTGTATTCAGACTACACTGGTTCAAAACTAAACCACAGATGACTGAACAGCTACCAAGTGATTTTAGCTGGTTTAAACCAGTCTAAGCAGGTCCAGGTCACATCTGGCTGTGATCTATATAAAGCACTTCAAGAGGCTCAGACCTGCTGCCATCTAGGCTGCAGGGACTGCAGCACCCACCAGAGATGCGGGTCACCGCCACAACAGGGAACACACAGTGGGGTGCACTCACTAAGCAGCTCCGCTTTCTTCACCACGGCCTTGACATAGTCGGGCCTCTGGGCCAGCGCCTTATCTAGCAGGGTTTTGGCTTTCTCCTGCGTCACCGGGTCCTCCAGACACACCGTAGCTAACAGGGTAAGCGTCTGCGCGTTTGCACCCAGAGTTTTGTAAACGTTGTTGGCCATCACCATCGCTTCTCGAATGCTGGTAGACGCTAAGTAACACTCTATGAGACCTGGAACACAAAGCAGAGATGCTCTGTGGCAGGCCACCCCAGCACACCCCTCACCACGCTCTGCCACCAGCCAGCCACACCGGCCCTGCAGGGCCTCCCTCCATTCCAATGACCCAATGGGGCTGCAGATGACCCAGCAGAGCCTCTGACTATATAAGCAGGTTTTCCTTCTTTTCAACTTCAAGTTTTTCTCTTCAAATTTGAACATCTTCCTGTTAGGAGGCAGACTACTGAGCTTATTTTTAAATTCTTATAAAAACGTTTTAGAGGAACAGAATCTTGTAGGCGCTATTTTAGTGTCGGTGACTCAGTCACCAAATGCTGCTAAACCTGGCACAGCTCTGCTGGGCTACAGCGACATCCTGTCTCAAAAAAATATTAGTAATAAAAAATTTTAAAAAATCAACCAACCAATCAATGCTGGTTTTTAAAGCTGCTCTTCCCCAGCTGCCGTGACTCTAACACACAACAGCTCTGACCTAACAGAACCTTCCACGTGATGCAGCTGCCACCCCCCCAGAATCCCGCCGCCGCGGCAGTCTCCTGTCTTACCTTCGTAACAGTCTAAGCGACAAGGTGCGAGCCTTATGGCCTCCCGAAAATGGATGATGGCTTCCTGGACTCTGCCCATGTTCCTAAGCGCTGCGCCTTTGAGGAGCAAGGCTTGGACGCTGTTGCTGTTCAGCTGAATGGCCTTGGCTCCTAAGTACAGGGCCCGAGAGTAGCGCTTGCTATAGAAGCTATGGCATCTGGAGACAAAAACACCCAAAGTTACTCGAGAGAAGCAGCCTCACTGCCAGGCTGGGCGGCGAATTCCTGTAATCCTAGCACTTGGGAAGCTGACAGATTGTCTTTACAAACAAAACAAAAACCAAAAAGCTGTCCAAATGGCTCAGCCCGATGACCTGAGTTCAGTCCCTAAGACCTACACAGGGAAGGAGAGACCTGCTCTTGCTAAATGTCCTATGACTTCCACACAGAGGCGTCAGGTGTTGACACATCCACACACAAGTAAAATGTAAAAACATGTTTTTAGAAAGCTTCATCCACAATCAGAGAGAGCCAGTTACCAATTGTGCTTACAGTTACAACCCAGATATCAGCTGGAAGCAAACAAAACCAACATAAACCAACTAAGCATCTCCTCCGAGGGGATCGCACACAGGCCCAGTCGGGCACTCCAGTCACCCCATCACGTCGAAGTGGAGTAAGAGGCTCTGAAGATGAAATGCAGCGAACAAGTGCCCAGAGCGCTTGGCCACAAATGGGATAACCATGTCACATCCCCTTTGGGAGGGACGGTTGTGGAAGAGGCGGAAGTCTGGGAGGATTGGAGCAAGTGTTTTCTGGACACAACTGAACGGCGGCTCTGCTCCTGAACCCACACAGCTGTGGTGCCTGCCTGCACAGAATCAACACCCCAGCACGGAAGGGGACGACGGGGCTCATGAGATCCCACCCCTAGATGAGGCCCTATGGACAGCTGGTGGGTCTGGAGGCCGACTAGACTGCACTGCACTGCCCTACACCAAGAAGTTAAACGGAGAGCGCAAACTGGGGTCAAAGGCTTATTAAATAAAGAGGTGCCAAGCTGGGGAAGGGCAGGGAGGATGGGTCTGGCAGGAGCTAAGAGGAGGAGCTTGGAATGAACATGATCAAAATACAAATACAAAACTCTCAAAGTTCTAGGATAGCCGGGGCCACACAGAGACTTTGTCTCAAAACGTCAGCTGCAGCTCTTTGGTCTCGGCAGCAGAAACAAAATGAGGAAAGAGGAGGAACCCCATCCGTAGGAAAGTTGCAGTAAGATGCACACACTGTGTAGCTAACAACATAGTAACACCATGTTGTGTAGTGACAGCACTGCTGTAGCTCCAAGGCCTACCTCCTTCAGAAGTGACCTATGGCAAGCACAGCTCCCTGCCAAGCACCGAGAGAGAGTGTAACTCGAGTGCAGGGCCAAGGGAAGAAACACTCCTGGAGTCGGGCCAATGAGGGTACCAAAAATGACCTATCTCGGACTAAGACATGGACTCTGTGCCGGGCGGTGGTGGCGCACACCTTTAATCCAGCACTTGAGAGGCAGAACAGTGGATCTCTGTGAGTTTGAGGACAGCCTGGTCTACAGAGTGAGTTCCAGGACAGCCAGGGCCACACAATGACCCTGTCTCAGGGGAAAAAAAAAGACACGGATTTTGTGACGGAACAACACCTAAACCAAGAGTGCAGCTGTTGCAGCATCCAGTTCATCTTGAGGATTTCAGCAGTCAGAAAAATAAAATGTTCTGTTTAAAAACAAAAACAAAGAAAAAGGCCAAAAAGACAAACTGATCCAAAAAAGTAAAAATAAAAAGGAGGGACTAGAGAGATGGCCGAGCAGTTTGTTTCCCAGCACCCACACGCAGGCCACAATGTAATTCCAGCTCCAGGAGAGTCAACATCCCCTTATGACCACCACAGGTACCTGCCCTACACAGCACACACTCACACATATAGGTAAGTTACAAATAAAAAAAACTTAAGAAAAAGAGCCGGGCATGGGGGCGCACACCTTTAATCCCAGCACTGGGGAAGCAGAGGCAGGCAGATCTCTGTGAGTTCGAGACCAGCCTGGTCTACAGAGTGAGATCCAGGACTGCTAGAGCTACACAGAGAAACCCTGTCTTGGAAATTAAAAAAAAAAAAAACAAAAAACAAAAAAACAACAACAACAAAAAAAGGACTCAAGGGGCTGGAGATGGCTAAGTACTTAAGAGCACTTGCTGCTCCAGAAGAGAACAAGGGTTTGATTCCCAGCACCACCATGACAGTACTGACTGCTCTGACCCTGAGTGAGGCCTACTGAACACAGCACATCATCTGTTCCTAAGCCTTGAGGGAGGGATCATTGTCCTGGTCTCCAAAGGAGAAAACACACTCAGAAGAGTCAATAAATGCCTGCCCAAAGTCACAGGCACATCCTGGTTTCATTCAGGTCTCATGACTGTGATTTCAATTCATATCCTCTCTCTCTTTGTTTAAAGCCAAGGTCTTAACTATGGGGCCCTGACTGACTGGAACTAGCTCTGTAGACCAGACTGGCCTGGAATTCACAGAGATCCGCCTGTCTCTGCCCCAAGTGCTGGGAACAAAAGCCTGTACCACTATGCTTGGTTCAACTTATATTTCCTTAAAGAGAGAAAACAATCTTTTAAAAACAGACTGCAAACCGGAGAGGAAAGAGACTGAATGAGCATACCCAGAGACTACCCAGGGCTCCGCATGCTGATCGGATATGTTGAAGAGGCGGCAGCCGAGGTTCTCCACATCCTCCAGCCGCCCTTCCCGAGCCAGGAGGTAGCCGTAGACGTCCATTCCTGAAAGGCAGGACACAGTAAGAAGAGGCTCTTCTAGAGAGGGAAAGGGCCTCAGAAGACACAAAGGAGGCAGGAGAAACAGCTCAGCAGACAGGAGCACTACCTGCGGAGGCCGGGTTCAGTTCCCAGCACCCACATGGAGGCTCAAAACCACATCCAACTCCAATTCCCGGGAATCTGACCTCTGAGGAAGCCAGGCATGTATGGGGCACATACACACAAAGGGAAAACATTCACACATAGAAATTTAAAAAAAAAAAGAGAAGGGCCTGTGAAATGTCTCTGTGGGTAAAGGAAATTGTCACCAAGCCAGATGAATCAAAGTTCAATCTCCAGGACCACTTCCCAAAAGTTGCCCTCTGACCTATGTGCATGCACACACACACATAATTTAATTTTTAAAAATTAAATAAGTTGGGGTGGGTGTGGCACATGCCTTTAATCCCAGCACTCAGAAGGCAAAGGATCTCTGTGAGTTCAAGGCCAGCCTAGTCTACAGAGTGAGTTCCAGGATAGCCAGGGCTACACAGAGAAACCCTGCCTCGAAGGAAAAAAAAAAAAAAGCCTGGAGATGCAGCTCAGTTGGGAGAGTGCTTTCGAGCATGCACAAAGCTCGGGTTCAATCTCTACCACCACATAAACTGGGATGGTGACACAGGCCAATAATTCCAGCATTTGGTAGCTGGAAGCAGGAAAAGCAGAAATTCAAGGTCAACCTCAGCTACAAGAGACCTCCTCTCTAAGTGACTGAATGAATAAAGAGCAAACCATCCAAAACAAGCAAGGCTCTCTGTGGGTTCCTGCGCGCGCGCACACACACACACACACACACACACACACACACACACACACACACACGCTGAACACAAACTTGCAGGCAGACACCATATACATGAAAGAACTAAAGACGGAGAGACAGGCAGGCACAGAAGCTACAGGTCCCACATCACAACTTGAAAGTCTGTCATATCAAGAACGTCTGTTCCTACATATGTGGTGTGGTGAACAACAGCCCAGGAAAGGCCCCCAAAAGCATCACATAAATACTCTTACTCAAGAGCCCTTAGTCATCAGCACATGCTTACTAAAAATGTTCAGTCTCAAACAAGCAAATAAAGAAATAAAACGGCCTGGCCTATGCCCCAAAAGCTGTAGTTTTAATCTATAATGCAGTTCATTAGGGACCTTCCCTCGCGGTTTCTAAGGGCCCACGCTGACTCTCAGGCACCTCTTCCTACTGTTCTCCCTCCCTTCAAATCCCCATTCCTCTCCCAGCAAGATCACAGCCACACTCCTGTTAGCCTGGGTGCTGGGTGTAAGAATCCAACTCCAAGCTCCCAATGCCATCATGCAAGTATTTCTAAAACATTATTTTCTCTCTCTTTCCCTTTTTGTTTTTGTTGTTGATGATTTTTGTTTTTTCCATACAGGAAATAGCTGTGTAGTCTTGGCTGTCCTGGAACTCACTCTGTAGACCAGGCTGACCTTGAATTAAGAGATTCATTTGGAGATCCGCCTGCCTCTGCCTCCAGAGTGCTGGGATTGAAGGTGTGCGCCACCACTGCTGGCCTCTCTCTGTATTTCTTTGGTGGTGGGTAAGTCTGAGACAGTTTCAAGTAGCCCAGAATGGCCAGACGAACTTGAACCGCTGACCCTTCTTTTCCTACCTCCCAAGTACTGGGATTACTAGTTCGGCGTGGACAGCTTGGAGAAGGGGAATAAACACCAGACAGTGGAAGATCTTGTTCACACACTTTCTAGACTGTTCCCATATCTGAATATGTGGGAATGTCCCTTCACACTCAGCCATCCTTTCTGGTTGGTTGAGTCAGGGTCTCACTGTGTAGCTAGCCTTGATCTCACAATCGTGCCTCAGCGTCCTGAGTGTTAGAATTGCCATTCTTTATCAGTCTAAAAGCCTGTTCATTTTCCCGAGGCATGTTTTTCTGTGGGCCTCTGTTGAGTCTGTCCGCTCTCACGTCCCTTTTTCCTGAGCACGGACCTTTTAAACTGCTGCCCCACCTGCCCTCACCCCCCTGACATGCTCTGATGACACCTGAACCAGTACCACCCTTTCTCACTATCTGTTCCCTACTTGTTTGTAATTATACTAAGGACAGAGTAAAACCAAAGTCCCTAAAAGGACATTAGGGTTCTGCAGATGCTATCAGTCGGCCACATCATAAATTTATAATTCATTGGGGGAAGGATGCCATGATATCCCTTAAAGGAAAAAGGCTAAACAGTGGTCTGTGAGGAGAAAACACTTGAATTCAAGCTAAGTGTTAGAGACATAGGCCAGGACAGGAGAGAGGACTGCCACAGTAAGTGAGACTCACAAAAGTCATCTTGAAAAAGGACAGCAGCAGAGCTGGGCACCAGTGGCAGCAGCATATGCCTGTGAGCTAGCACTTGGGAGGTGGAAGCAGGAGAATCAAGAATTCAAAGCCAGGTTCAAGGCTAGCCTGGGCTACATGAGACCCTCTTCAGACAATACAAAACAAGGGGCTGGAGAGAGGGCTCAGCAGCCAAGAGCACGTACCTGACCTGAGTGGACTCCCAACCCATGTCACATGGGTCAAAACTCCAAATCCTGGGGAATCCGATGCCTCTGGCCTCCAAGAGCACTGTACTCACGTGTACATACCCTCCCACAGACACACTTACACATAATTAAAAAGAAGCCTAGAAGCAAGAACTACAGAGAAAACCAAGAAACACCAGGTGCCAAGGCCACATTCTGCCTCTCCTCTTAGCTGCCCTTTACAGACACTCTCCGGCCCCAGGATTCACCTTTTATCAGATAAGGATCCAACATCTGCGCCTGTTCAAACTTGAGGACGGAGTTCTTACTGTCTCCTGCTCTGAAGTACAGGTCTGCCAAGCTCCCCAGCAGGTCCACGTTGTCTCGCAGTAAGGACTTTTTCTCTAGTGAACTTAGAAGATATTAAATACTAACCCTTAGAATCTGTTACAAAAGTTTAATCATTGAATTTTGTGGGGGGTGGGCGTATAGATGACATACTTTTCTGTACGTATGACATTTTTCATAAAAGGTTTTGTTTTGTTTTTTGAGGTAGGGTGTACTACATTATTCAGGTTGGCCTTGAACTTATGATCCTCCTACCTCCACCTCCAAGTCCTGATATTTACACACAGACACTACAACTTCTAGCTATAACAATAATTAAAACAAACTGCTGCTCACCAGGTAAGGGCGGCACCTGCCACTAAGCCTGCTGATCCGAGCTGGATCCCTGGAACCTACACGGTAGAAGGAGAGAACTGACTCCTTCAAGCTGTCCTCTGACCTCCACACAAGCACATGTGCCGTGAACAATAAATAAATATAAATGTAATCTTAAAAACTTTTAAAATGACCTAGGTACAATGGTCATTTTTTACAAAGGGGCTGGAGCCATGCTCAGTGGTTAGGAGCATCAGATGCTCCTGCGGAGGGACCCAGGTTCAAGTCTCAGCACTAGCACAGCAGCTTAGAACTGTCCGTACCTTCAGTTCCAGGGAATCCAACGCCCTCTTCGGGCCTCTGTGCACTAGGCACACTCGTGGGATACAGACATACATGCAGACAGAACCACCATCCACATAAAATTAAATAAATAAAATGGCTATACAATGAAATGGTGTGTGGGTATATCTCAAATATAACACGTAATCTACAAAGAACTTTCTGGTTATGATTTTCCTTTTATTTTTTTGAGACAGACAGGGTTTCACTATGGAGCCCTGGCAAGCCTGCTTCTGCCTCTAGAGTGCTGAGATTAAAGGTACACCACCACACCCAGCAAGGTTAGTTTTTTGCTTTTTATTTTATTTTATTTTTTTAAAGATTTATTATGTACACAGAAGAGGGTGCCAGATCTTATTACAGATGGTTGTGAGCCACCATGTGGTTCCTGGGAATTGAACTCAGGACCTCTGGATGAGCAGTCAGTGCTCTTAACCTCTGAGCCATCTCTCCAGCCCAAGTTTTTTGTTTTTTAAAGAGGACAACATACATGATTTTTATGTCATTCATAAGTGGCAGCTACTCCTGACTGAAAAATAAAATACAGCTTTTTGTCCTAGGACTGTGAACAGAAAGAAACCCCAATTGCAAAGAGGCACCCTACGTCAGGTGTTACAACAAACACCTGCACAAACAAAAGACGTGGCCATGACACCACAGCCGTTTGCTCTCTCAGGGTGGCCATCTTCACAGGACAGAGCACAACTCGGTCCTGCTTTCCATGTTTACAGGTCGAGCAGCTGATTACATCTGCAAACATTTAGTGCCTTAGAAAACACAGACCACTGACTGCCAAGTAAGCAACTACTTTTTCTGCTTTACAGAAACACATCAAATCTCCAGACAAAGAAAGGGGCGTAAGATCCTTGGATCAAGCCAGGAATGGTGGCTCATGCCTGTAATCCTAGCAGTAGGGACGCTGAGGCGGGAGACTGAGGCCAACTCAAAGGGCAACCCGGGCTCTGTAGTAAGATCTTACATACTTCAGACCGTACCTCCCACCAATAGTCACGGAGTTTACGTCCTGGCTCTCACCAGATGGTGTTGATGGCTCTCGAGTTGTCGCCAGTGTGCACAAAAGCATAGGCTTTAATCCACACGGACAGCCAGTCCAGGTTGGGCACAGTCTGGATCACATTCATCGTCATTGACGCCACCTCTGCACCTTTGACAGAAAGGGATAACAAACCTAACCCCCCAAAAGCAAGAGACAGGTGAGGCACAGCATCTTCCTCCCACAGTGCAGCAAACAGCAGGCCACACAGCTACCTTCCCTAGTCTAAGCAAGATGCACACAACACACAAAGAGGTCGGAGCCTCAGGCATGCTGAGCACATGCTGTCACTGAGCTACCACTCCCCCCTCTAAAAGACAGGTATTACTCTTTATTTCAAAACTGACAGTATTCAGAATTTTTTTTTTTTTTTTTTGGTTTTTCGAGACAGGGTTTCTCTGTGTAGCTTTGCGCCTTTCCTGGAACTCACTTGGTAGCCCAGGCTAGTATTCAGAATGTTTTAAGCCTACTCTAGAGGCTGGAAAAATGGCTCATGGTTAAGAGCACTTGCTTTTCTTACAGAGGATCCAGATTTGAACCCACATGATGACTTAAAACCACCCATAATTCCAGTTCTTGGGGCTTCAATGCCCTCTTCTATCCTCTATGGGTACCAGGCACACACATGGTTCACAAACATACATATAGGCAAAACCCTCATCTACATAAAATCAAATTAAAGTCTAAAAAAAAAAATTCCCTACTCTACCTAATGCATAGTCATAATTGAGAGCTATCATCTCTGACTGCAAATACCCCAGGCAACAGGCAGAAAACTTTCTATACCTAGAATGGCGTCAAGAGCCAAAGGGCACTGCCGCAGGACCTCCTTATAGCTGGTGACTGACGGGCGTTCCTGACCAGCCTTCTTGTACAGGTTTGCCAACATCATGTTTATCTACACACAAAACAAAGGACAGTAAGGCAAGTGTATCTGCAAAGGAAGTACTCCACATGAACAAGCTCTGAGTTTTATTCCCAACTACTATTCTGCTCTCTATTGGAAAATCTACCCACAGCCCTGTGCAAATAAAGACTGATTTCATTCCTCAAAACAAAGAACTATAACCCTTGCTTTTCCTAGTTCTGTTATCTCCCAAATAATCTTGAGTCAAAGATGCTGCCTCAGGACTAACACAGACTTGAGAAACGTGCCAGAATTTTAGTTAAGATGTTAACATGAATGGCCCCAGAAGTCCTCAAGCTGATATATTTTAAAATTTTTATTTATTTTTTTTTTTTTTTTGGTTTTTCGAGACAGGGTTTCTCTGTGTAGCTTTGCACCTTTCCTGGGACTCACTTGGTAGCCCAGGCTGGCCTCGAACTCACAGAGATCCGCCTGGCTCTGCCTCCCGAGTGCTGGGATTAAAGGCGTGCGCCACCACCGCCCGGCTAAAATTTTTATTTTTTTGTTCATTTTTGTTTTGAGACAGGGTCTCACTGTGTAGCCCTGGTTGGTCTGGAACACATTAAGATCTATCTGCCTCTCTTAATTGTGTGTGTGTGTGTGTGTGTGTACACGTACACACATGAGTACACGTGCCCACAGAAGCTGAAGGAATTACATCATCCTGGAGCTAGAGTTATAGGTCATTGTGAACCATCTGACATGTGTGTTGGGAATTGAACTCAGGTCCTCTAGAAGAGTTGTGCATGCTCCTAACTGCCGGAGCCATCTTTCCAGACTAAGCTGGTATTTTAACTTTAATACTAATACATAAGAAGGTGAAGAAGTCAGAGAGGCAGAGATAGGCTGATCTCTATATGAGTTCGAGGCCAGCCTAGTCTATAATGAGAGTTCCAACACAGACAGGGCTGTTACATAGAGAAACTCTGTCTCCAAGGCCAGCTACCACCCAGGCCCAGAACCATGGCTATGAGTTAGCCCACCCCAACATCCACAGCATTTATGAACTGCTGGAGCATGTGAAGGGGACCAACCAACAGATCCAAAACTACAGGATCTCCTCGACACAGAACAACAGAATATCCAAGAGGAGCCCCAGAGAGAGCCCATTATTGGTAGTGTAGCAGAAGCCAGAGGCCTTGAACCAGACCAATGACTCACAAGTAAAGATAAATGGACTAAGGGGTGAACCGTGTGACTCAGAGGGCCACACCGCAGCTTCCACGACGAGATGCTTTTTTGTTTTGTTTTTCTTTTAAATTTTGTTTTGTTTTTGGGGAAGGGTGTAATCATTAGAAGACAAAATTGAGGGGCCAGGGAGATAAGTGGAATCTGGATGTATGATGTGAAATCCACAGAGAATCAATAAAAGTTGAGAAAAAAAAAAACCTATTTAAAAAAAGAAGAAAAAAGTGAAGAAATTTTAAATTTTTTTCAAGAGAGGGTTTCTCTATGTAGCCTGTCCTAGAACTCAATTTGTAGATCAGGCTGGCCTTGAACTCACAGAGATCCGCCTGTCTCAGCTTCCCAAGGGCTGGGATTAAAGGTGTGTGTCACCACCACCCGACTGAAATCTTCACAATTTTTAAAAAGACTTTATTTATGTGCACAAACATGAGTGTGTCTATGTGCATGAGAGTATGTGGGTGTTCATGCATATCTCTGGAGGCCAGCAGAGGTGGAGGATGCCCTGGAGCTGGAGATACAGGTGGTTGTGAGCTGTTGATGTGGGTGCTGGGAACCAAACTCTGGCCCCAGGAAGAACAGCAAACACGTTTAACTGCTGAGCCATCTCTTGAGCCCTGTTTGGTTTTGGTTTTATGAGACAAGAGCTTACATAGCTCAAGCTAGCCTTGAACTCACTGTGTACCTAAGGAGGACCTTGAATTCCTGATTCTTGTGTCTCACCTCCTGAGTGCAGGATAACTGACATGTACTGCACATGCTAACATGTACGTGTACAGCACACACTAACACAAGTGCACAGGACACACGTTAACACAGAGTGTACAGCATATTCACTAAAGTACAAGTAAACCTCACACAGTAACACACAAGTATAGACATACAGACACAGAAATGACAAGAACAGATAGTCTTTATAGTACAAAGAGAAAACGACCATGTCCCAATTTAAGTTCTTAAACACAAGCTGGTGTTTGGTAGATTTTGGCTATGAGAGCACAAAAGTAAAAGAATATTTACTATTTTCAGTTATCTGCAAGTTGGCATGCCAGATATCATATATTCACTCAACAGAGGGGCTCTGGAGAGAACATCTGTTCCAATTATAAACCTCAGTATATAAGTCTAATAGAGCATTTAATTCACACTCATGTCTATACTGAAATTAAAAAAAAAAATAAAAAAAAAATAAAAAAAAAAAAAAAGCCGCCGGGCGGTGGTGGCGCACGCCTTTAATCCCAGCACTCGGGAGGCAGAGCCAGGCGGATCTCTGTGAGTTCGAGGCCAGCCTGGTCTCCAAATCGAGTTCCAGGAAAGGTGCAAAGCTACACAGAGAAACCCTGTCTCGAAAAAAACCAAAAAAAAAAAAAAAAAAAGCCATAAATTAAACTATTTGGCTTTAGGTAGTGCATTTTAGAGGTCATTTTGAAAATGCAAAGAGAAGGCTACAGACAGCTCAGCGGTTAAGAGCACTGGCTGTTGTTCCAGAGGACCCGTGTTCTATTCCCGGCACCCACATGGCAGCTCAGTAACTCCAACCATCAGTAACTCCTGTTTCAAGTGATCTGACGGCCTGTTTTAACCTCAGTGGGCACCAAGCAAGCATGTGATGTACATATATATACATGAAAGCAAAACATTTATATATACATGCAAGCAAAACATTTATACATATAAAATAAATAAAGCTTTAAAAATTAAAAAATTAGCTGGGCAGTGATGGCTTATGGCTTTAATACCAACACTTGGAGGCAGAAGCCAGCCTGGTCCACAGAGCAAGTTCCAGGACAGCCAGGGCTACACAGAGAAACCCTGTCTCAAAAAACACCCCTGCTACCCCCCTTCCTGCCCCCCACAAATAAAAAGATGGGCACCTAAAAACACTGTTTACAGTACTTGATTTTTTTTTTTTTTTTTAAAAAGAATAGTACTGTAAAAACTAATTTTACAGCCGGGCAGTGGTGGCGCACACCTTTAATCCCAACACTCAGGAGGCAGAGCCAGGATCTCTGTGAGTTTGAGGCCAGCCTGGTCTACAGAGCGAGAGCCAGGAAAGCCACAAAGCTACACAGAGAAACCCTGCCTTGAAAAACCAAAAAAAAAAAAACCCCTAATTTTACAGCTGGGGTATTACTCAATGTAACATGCTTGACTGGCAAGCACAGAGCTGTAGGTTCAATTCCCAGTCCAGAACAATGAATGAAAGAAAAAGGTTATTTGTACATCCATGAACTTAGTAAGCTTTCAAAAAGGTTAACAAAGAAAATGTGAAAATGCTATTATCCATTAAAAAAAAAAAAAGAAAAAAATTTCACAGATTGCTAAATTGTCCTCACTGCCACTGCACATAAGTCACATGTCTAACCAGTTCCAGTTCAAGGCACACTCTTGGGGCTAGGGAGATGGCTCAGCGGTTAAGAGCACTGGCTGTTCTTCCAGAAGACCCGGGGTTCAATTCCCTGTACCCACATGGTAGCTCACAATTGTCTGTAACTCCAGCTCTAGAGGGTCTGGCACTCTCACACAGACATACATGTAAAACACCAATGCACATAAAAATAAATAAATCTTTTTTTTTAAAAAAAAGCACACTCTTTAATACACTGCCAAATTAAACACAAATATATATTCTGTCAGTAGTCTTTTTGTATATGTGCTCATGTGTAGATGCATGTAAGCGTGTGTGCTATAAACATACGTGTGTGGAGTTCAGAGTCAATGCTGAGTTATCTACTGAAATGCTGTTTTTCTCTACATTGGAGCTTGACAATCTGACTACACCGGTCGGCCAGCCTGTTGTCACCCCGCTCTAGGGCTATAAACATGGGACAGCCTTAAATGCATGGTTTTCCTGCTCTTACCTCCAAGTGCTAGGATTATAAATGAGTGCCACTATACTTAGCTGAATTCTCAGGGTTCCTTAAAGAAGTCAACCATCTATCTGTCTGAACCCCAACTCCACTACTAGGGGAGAGTGCAAGAATGAGAGCTACTGACAGGCTGTGGTGGAACACGCCTTTAACCCTAACACTTGGGAGGCAGGTGGATCTCTGTGAGTTCTAGGCCAGCCTGGCCAGAGCTGCTACAAAGAGAAACCCTATCTGGAAAGGAAAAAAAAAAAAAAGAATGAGCGCCAGGAGAAGAATGATCAGACAGACTTCCTGAAACACGGAGAACACACAGGATAAGGCAGAGTGAAGCGAACTGGGGAGAGGGACCTCAGCTCACTTTGGGAGTCCTCTGTCTTGAAGGGATCCCGTCGAGTACAGCGATGGCATCTTTGTCTAGTTTCAGCATCGTGTAACACTCAGCCATTTTGTATTTCACTTCGATTTCAGATGGAAGACACTGCAAAATAACAAAAATATCTCTTCAAAATACGATCTCAACAGTGTGACACTGTTAAACAGTTAGTAATCTTATAATCTAGCAATTCTGCTCCTAGAGAGACAATCAAGAAATAAAAGCAAGAAGCATGCCTTAAATCCCAGCACTTGTTCAACGCCAGCCTAGTCTACAAAGCAAGTTCTAGGACAGCCAGAACTGTACACAGAGAAACCTTGTCTTGAAAAACCAACAAATAAATAAATAAATAAATAAATATAGGTAAATAAATAAACAAATAAAAGCAAGTTCACCCACAAATCTGGCCACAAACAGTCACAGCCACAATACCCATGGTCAACAGAAGAAGCAACCCCATGCCCATCAATTAATGAACAGATGAACAAAATGCAGCATGCATGTGCCATGGAATAGTACGTGATAATAAAAAATGAAGAACTGTTTCATTCTACAACAGAGCAACCCATCACTGAAAAAAATACTTCAACCCTGTCCTCAAAAAAATTATATATACATATACACATATATACATACGTATACACACACACACAAAGACTGGGCAATGGTGGCGCACACCTTTAATCCTAGCATTTGGGAGGGAGAGACAGGCAGATCCCTGTGAGTTTGAGGCCAGCCTGGTCTACAGAGAAAGTTCCTAGATAGCCAGGACTACCTACACAGAGAAGCCCTGTCTTGAAAACCCTAAATAAATATAAACAAACAAGTTCTCTCTTAATCACCTGACTCTGTGGAGTAGATGCAGAATTTCCAGTTGAAGGTCGCACTTTTGAAGTTTTACTCAAGGCTTTCTTTTGCTGTAAAGCCATGGTATACTTACTCACGGCATTCCGATACTCCTTATCGTGAAAGAGAGAATCTGCATGATACACCAAAAGCTGGTACTTCTGAGATGGGGAAAACAGCTCACTGAAAAACAAAGGAAGCAAGTCCTACATGGGTTATTTTGAAAATTAGAAAGCACATCTCTTGTGGAATATTAGTTTAAGATGTGTTACATTCATTTATGATGTGGAATATTTGTTTAATGATTCAAAGATGTATTGCATTCTTTTATGTTGCATTTATTTAACTCTATGAAGCTGTGTTACTCTGCCTATCTAATAAAATACCTGATTGGTTCAATAAAAAGCTGAACAACCAATAGCTAGGCAGGAGAGGGAGAGGCAGGGCTGCCAGGCAGAAAGAATAAAGAGGAGAAATCTAGGCCTGAGAGAGGAGAAGGAGCAAGAAAAGGAGGAGAAGGGGACACCAGGGGCTAGCCACGGAGTAAGAAGGGAAGATATACAGAATAAAGAAAGATAAAAAGCCCAGAGGCAAAAAGTAGTTAAAGAGAACTGGGATAATTTAAATTAGAAAAGCTGGCTAGAAACAAGCAAGCTAAGGCTGGGCGTTCTTAAGTAAGAATAAGTCTGGCCAGGCAGTGGTGGCGCACGCCTTTAATCCCAGCACTCGGGAGGCAGAGCCAGGCGGATCTCTGTGAGTTCGAGGCCAGCCTGGGCTACCAAGCGAGTCCCAGGAAAGGCGCAAAGCTACACAGAGAAACCCTGTCTTGAAAAACCAAAAACTAAGAAATAAAAAATAAGAATAAGTCTCTGTGTATTTAGTTAGGAGCCGGGTGGCAGGCCCCCAAAGAGGGGGGAAAAATCACCCACATACACCTATATATAAATCAATCAAATGAGCAGATGAAGAAAACACACTTTCCTTCTCTTTTTAAGGCCCTTCCAGCCTCTTCCTGCTTTCTGAGACAGTGTCTCCTCACTCTGTAGCCCAGGCAGCCTTGTACTTACAGCAATCCTCCTCCTTCTACCTTGGAAGTAATGGGATTACAGAATGGGCCACTATGCCTACTCAATAAAACCTCTCAATTTAGCAATGTTTCATATACACATATATTATCTTAGGTTAACATCAAATTTTAAGGATAATATTGCCAAAGGATAGCAATCACAATGACTTGACTATTACCAAAGGGCAGAGACTCTAGAAAGGAGGAAACTTACTACTTTTTGAATTCTTTTTAGAAAAACACTGAACAAACAAGAACCTGAACCGGGCATGGTGGCATATGCCTTTAATCCCAGCATTCAGGAGGCAAAATCAGGCAGATCTCTGTGAGTTCGAGGCCAGCCTGGTCTACAGAGTTCCAGGACAGACAGAGCTACACAGAAACCCTGTCTGGAAAAAAATAAAATAAAATAAAATAAAAAACAAAAAAACAGGCACCTGAAAATTTCAAATACCAAAGAAAAAGCCAGTATGAGAACAGAATAGGAAAGCCAAAAATGGCAGGATGAAAAAGAATTAGCCTTAGGTCTTTTTAAAGTCATTACTATTATTTATATGTATATGAGCACATGTGCATACTGTTGCCCATGGAGGCCAGAAGAGCATGTTGGATCCTTGGTAAGTACCTGACGTGGGTGCTGGGAACCAAAGTCAAGTCCTCTGCAAGAGCAGCAAGCATTCTCAACTGTGGAGCCATCTCTCCAGGCCCTAAAAGTGTCTTTAATTTTACATACAGAAATCAAACTTGAGAACACGATTCATTATCTTGACTTTCAGGTGTCTGAAGATAGTGTAAGAGAACCCATATGTTTCAAACTTTCTTTTTTCAGTGCTTCAGATTGAGCCCAAGGCGTCACAAATACCTTCTATCACAGAACTTCATCCTCTACCCTCAAAAAAATACCATTTTAACTAGTCCTCACCAGCTGACATATTGGACCTCCTACAGTATGCGCATTTCCTTAGCACTGCCAGTACGTTCAAGAGTGCCTCTCACAAATGGGAACTGGGCTTTTTCAACAGATGGCAAGAAGGAAGCAGAAAATCAAAAGAGGAAAATTCTGGCGGGAGGAGGTCTGTTTAAGAAGCGACCTGAGGACAGGCGGTGGTGGCAGAGGCAGGCGGACCTCTGTGAGTTCGAGGCCAGCCTGGTCTCCAAAGCGAGTTCCAGGAAAGGCGCAAAGCCTCACAGAGAAACCCTGTCTCGAAAAAAAAAACAAAAAACCCAAAAGAAGAAGCGACTTGCGCTGAAACCTAAACCAGGAGGCAGTTGTAAAGTGAAGACTCTAAGCAGGAGCCGCGCGGGTGCCAATGCCTGGAGATCAGAACCAGCTTGTGCACCGAAGTGGCCTAAAACAGAACCAGGGAGGATGGCCTGCGGTGAGAGCTCGGGCATGGGAAGAAACCAGAGACAGGAAGGAATCATCGGCTGGCTTGGGGAGCCACCCCGAAGACTGGGCATGATGGGGAATTTTCAAGCAGGATCCAACAAGCACTCAAGGCCAGAACTGTCTCGTGCTTCACCCGAGACTCGGTAAACCCGGGTCGAGATGTCACTCAGCTGGCAGTGCTTGCCTAACACTCAGGAAGTCCCGGGTTCGAGCGCCAGCCAGCACCACAAGAACACCAGGCACGGGGGGTGGGGGTGGGGGGTGCGAACACCCTGCGACCCCAGCTTCTGGGGAAGCTCGGGATCATCCTCGTCTAGACAGCCTGCTGCAGGCGAGTCTAGGCTACAGGAGACCCTGTCCATCAAGCAAACCAAACGGGTCACTCTACACGGCAGGGGCATCGGGCCTTCCAAGAGGCTGCAAGGGGGTACTTTTTTAAAAAAAAGGCGCCACTCCGCCCGCCCCAGGATGCTCTGGGTCCCGAGTGTCCGCCAGGGTGAGGAAGTGGGGCCCCCCTCCCTACGGCGGAGCGCCACCTCCACGCCTGACACTCGGGGGGGTGGGGGGGCCTGGATCTCTGGGACTGCGCTGCTCTGGCCGGAGCCGGTCCTCCGAGGCCACCGAGGCCGGAAGAGGCCCTGGCCGCCCGCGCGGCCTCAGCCCCGGGGCTCCCAGGCCGCCGCGCCCCGCCTCTCAGCACTCACGGGTTGTTATTACTCATGGTCAGCAGCAAGCTGCTGAGGAGCCGCACGTTGGAGTGCAGCCCCGCGGCCGCCATGTCCCGCACGTGGTCTATCACGCTCATCCTCCTCCCCCGGCGACACCGCTGGCGGCGCAGCGGCGGCGGACAGAAGGCCCCGAGGCGCCGAGCCGGGCCTCAGCGAAGGTTCCAAAATGGCGGCGGACGCTGGGGTCCTTCCGGTCCAGGCGTGGCTCCACCCACCCCGCCCCGCCCCGCCCACCCGCAGAGGATATAGGTAGCTACTGACGTGCCTGCGTAAAAAGAAGCGCCCGGGGCAGGGGGCGAAAGGGTTTCCGCCAACCTTGCGGCATCATCTTAAAGGGTAAACCTCACCGAGGACTGACGTGCACTGGAAGAAGACCTCCTTGCAGCAATACTGGCTTTGCTCGAAAGGAAGCCAGCCTGAGGGATGGATGCGTCTGCGAGGCTGCTAACAATGTGCAGCAGTCCGTCATAACGAAGGTCAATAGAACAGAGGTGGAAAACTGACAGTTAAAATGGCAGTTTTGAATCAGGCGCCCAAGAGCCGGCTTTTTGACAACTACGCGTGCGCACCAGGTGAGAGTGCCACGCCCCCCTCCTTGGTGGCTTGTAGTCCTGTTACCCTTAGTAGGTTCCTCCGTGCCAGGCATGGTTTACCAGGTCAAGTGGGAAATAAAGGATAGGTACAGGAATGAGCTGGGATCGCTGGCAGCCCCACAGATTACATCTCGAGTCTTTACGAGTCCGTTATTGGATTGCATGTTCCAAAACCATAAAGTGAGCGCCGACTCCACGATCAAAACGGCTTGGTCCTCTTGCAGAGGACACGAACTCGGTTCCCAGCACCTTCCTGACGGTCCCCAACCGTGTGAGTCCAGCTCCAGGACATCCGACTCCCTCCTCTGGCCTCCATGGGCAACTACATGCGTGTGGTGCGCAGACATACACTCCGGCACGCACGATACTCATGAAAATCAACTGAAGAAAATATTAACTTTGAGTTGTGATTCCCTCTTTGCCAACGAAGAAACCAAAATTTTAAAACGTGGAAACCGAAGCTGGGCGGCCTGAGTGTTAGCATTCAGGCATTTACACTGGCCTTCACTCGGGGGACCGAGTAGGATACAGCAGCAGCAGCAGCAGCAGCAGCAGCAGCAGCAGCAGCCAAGATGTGACCCTGTAGCCACCAAGCTGAGAACTGGCTCTATGCACATGTGCTCTCTCCCCTTATAAAAGGCAAGCCCTTCTCGCCCCTCTCTTCTGCTCTCCCTCAGAGGCCGCCTTTGCACTCCCCCCCAATAAACCTCCCATGTGAGCTCTGCTGCATGGTATGACTAGGTGGTGTCCCTTGGCTCCAGCTCGCCTTCTGCCGCTAAACTATTACACTGAGTGTAAAGGCGCTGACTTCAAACCTGGCCATCTGAGTTCAATCCCGTGTCCAACATGGTGGAAGTAAAGAACTGATTCCTTCAAGTTGTCCTCTGACCTCCACCCAGGCACAAGAGCACGTGCCTTTCACTCCCACAAATAAATAAATAAGTAAATGCAAATAACAAAAATTTAAACGGAAGCTGTTTGCTTTAAAGACTTATTTTTATTTGTCTGTTTTATTTTTATTTATTTATTTTTTTTTCCGGACAGGGTTTCTCTGTGTAGTTTTGGTGCCTGTCCTGGATCTCGCTCTGTAGACCAGGCTGGCCTCCAACTCACAGAGATCCACCTGGATCTGCCTCCAGAGTGCTGGGATTAAAGGCTTGCACCACCACCACCACCACCACCACCACCACCACCACCACCACCACCACCCCCCGACTTTATTTTTGTTACTTTATTTAGGTGTCTGCATGTGTGTGCACACACATGTGCACCAGTGTGAACCATGCACATGTCTCTACCTCCCCAGTGCTGGGATCTCAAGCCTGAGCCATTATTCCCTGGTTACATACATGGATGCTGGTTTAGAACTCACATTCTCATGCTTGCATGGTGTGCTGGTTTGAATGGGAATGGCCCCATAGGCTCCTATATTTGAATGTTGGGTTCCCAGTTAGTGAACTGTTTAGGAAGGATTAGGAGGTGTGGCCTTGGAGGAGGTGTGTCACTGGGGGTGGGCTTTGAGGCGTCTCATTTGTTCTCTGCCTCCATCTTTCAGATCAGATGGAAGCTCTCAGCCACTGCTCCAGCACTGTGCCTGCCTGCCACCCTGCTTCCCATCAAGATGATCATAGACTAGCTCTCTAAAACTGTAAGCACACCACCAATTAAATGCTTTATTTTGTAAGTTTGTCTTGGTCATGGTGTCTGTCCCCGCACAGCAATAGAATAGTAACTAAGACCCACAGCAAGCACTTTACCAACTGCTGAGTTCTAATCACTTTTTTCTTTTCTTCTTCTTCTTCTTCTTCTTCTTCTTCTTCTTCTTCTTCTTCTTCTTCTTCTTCTTCTTCTTCTTCTTCTTCTTCTTTTCCATTTTTTAAGACAAGACAAGGTTTCTCTGTGTAGCCTGGAAGCCTGTCCTGGAACTAGCTCTGTAGATCAGGCCAGCCTTGAACTCATAAAGATCCGCCTACCTCTGATTCCTGGGTGCTGGGATTAAAGGCATGCACTACCAAGGCCTGGCTGAGTCCTGATCACTTAATTTTAAAGAAACAGATGCAAAAAATATACTTTATTCTGAGAAAAATCATAAGAGAAACATCTTGACTCCAAACTCATGATCCTCCTGACTCAGCCTTCTGAGTGCTGGATGTACAATACCACACCAGGCAATTCAAGATTATTTCTCACAGGGCGGTGGTGGTGCACGTCTTTAATCCCAGCGCTCAGGAGGCAGAGGTGAGCAGATCTCTGTAAGTTTGAGGCCAGCCTGGGCTACAGAGTGAGTTCGGGACAACCAGGACAGAGAAACACAGAGAAACCCTGCTCAAGGGGAAGAAAATAAGTAAATCTAAAATACAATAAATCTTTTAGAAAACTGTTTGCTATTCTGCTTTTTTCTATATTTAGAATATTTCATAATTAAAACCAAGTCTGCCCAAATGTAGTGGCACATGCCTGTAATCCCAGAGTCAGGAAGATTTCAAGTTCAAGGACAGCCAGGGCTATATAGTGAGTTTCAGGCCAGCCTGGTATATACAGGAAGACCTTCTGTCAAAACCAAAACATGTCGGGCATGGTGACAAACTCCTTTAATCCTAACACTTGGAAGGCAGAAGTAGATGGATCTCTGTGAATTCTAGGCCAGCCTGGTCTACATAGTAAGTTCCAGGACAGCCAAGGTTACAAAAAAAGACCCTGTCTCAAAACAAAATAAACAGCAACAAAACAAAAGGCAAACAAACGAAACACATATTTTTCTCTCTTTCTCTTTTTTCCCCCCAATGTTTCTCTGTGTAGCCCTGGCTGTCCTGGAACTCACTCTGTAGACCAGGCTGACCTCAAACTCCCAGAGATCCACCTGCCTCTGAATCCCAAGTGCTGCGGGGGAGGGGATTAAAGGCTTGTGCTCCACCACCACCTGGTACATCTCAACAGTAACCAGATAATGGAAGTGAGTGTTGAGCAACCCCTGGAGAATCAAATGGACGCACTCACACAGCGAGCCACCGCTGAGGGAGAAGAAGGGCAATAAAACTGACCACGAAGTAAGAAAACCGGATCTCAAAAATATGGCGCTAAAAATAAAATTTTCCTAGGTGAAGGAAGCCAGATGGAACGTGCTGGCCAACTCCAGCTCCACTTATGTGAAATATCAAGACACAAACAAACCCAGCCAGCCAGGAAGTCATCAATAACAACCGGGCTCTCCTGCCCGGGCCTGGCCGGCTGGAGGGTGTGAGGCCTGTGGGAGCTGAGGAAATGGGAGAAGCCAGACCTGAGACTGAGAAGGGGTAGCCAACGAAGTGAAGAGGAAAGAAAGAGAGGGTGGTGCTGTGGGAGCTGGAGGGAGACTGTGAATCCTAGGTGAGAGCAAGACATCAAAGAACGTGGTGGTCGGAAGTCAAGGGAGAGCAGAGCAGCCGAGGATTTAGTTACCTTGCCAGTGGCGGTTTTTGGTGAGCTGGTGAAGGCTAGAGAGCTGGAAACCAATGTGAAGCAGTGTGGATAGGTCCCTTTGTCACCAGCGGGAAAGGCTGGGGAGCTCTCGAAGACCAAACTGCGAGCATTAGCCAATCCCAGGGCCTCTTCCACACCAGAGAAAGAATTCAGAACAAAGTACGTCCTTGGAAGTTTAGCTCAGGTTAGCCTATAACTCACTATGGAGCTGAAGCTGGCTATAAACACCTGATCCTCTTACACCAGAGTCCAGTGGCCATGGCCCACAGCCCCCTCCAGGGAACCCTTTCCTCCTATGCCACACCCATCCACCTTTACTTCCCAGAGTCCAGCTACTTCCTCTTTGCTGAGCCCATGTCTCTGGGACCCTAGTCGCTGGTCCATTGGACCGCCAATCTGTCAAGCATATAGCCAATGAAGAAACCCTAATGAATACAAGAGAAACTGACTATGGTAAAATACAATCACTAAGATGGAAAAGCCAAACTTAACGATACAATGAAACATTCCTATCTTTCATTTTTTTCTTTTGGAGACCAGGTCTCCCTGTGTAGCCCTCACAAGAAATCCAAATGCCTCTGCCTCCTAAATACCGGGATTAAAGGTGGATGCCACCACTCCTGGCAAGTAAGTGACTGTCTTTTTTGCCTTTTTTTTTTTTTTTTTTTTAAGTTTGGACAGGGTTTCTCTGTATAGCCTTGGCTGTCCTGGAACTCACTCTGTAGACCAGACTAACCTCATACTCAGAGATCCTCTTGCCTCTGCCTCCCAAGTGCTGGGATCAAAGTCATGCACCACCACCGCCCAGGCTAGGATTACACTGTGTTTTAAAGTGTCAGCCCACCGCAGGTCCCCTGTGAACTGGAGCTTTGGGGCCAAAGCGAAGTGGAAAGCCATGGATGGTTCATCTCAGCATTGACACAGAGCAGATGTGGCCTGAAAAGGACACCCTCCTTCTGGAGTGGTCTCCTAACATCTGTAAACACAAATGAAAGGCCAAACAAAACCAACTGCTTTCAGCCTGAGTGTTACAGCTTTCTGGACAGAGCCTCAACTGGGTTGTTTTGTTTTTTTTTTTTTTTCCATTAAGATCTTCAGTCCTAGTAGTTTTTGGAAGAAGGAAAAGTCCGAGTGAAAGAATTCAAATCAGTCTTGCTCCAGTATTTCCACGCACTGTGATCTTTCTTCATCCAATGATGAATGGCGGCAATTAGTGCCTTACAAAAATGACGAATATAAACAGGATGCTTATGGGAAAAGAACAAGGTTACCAGACTGGCTCTTTATTTATTATCTATTAAAGGGCTGGGAATTGAACCTGGGGCTTTGTGCATGCTAGTCCAGTGTTCTGCCACTTGGGCTACAACACCAGCTGCTGCTGCTTCCCTTTTTGTTTTTTTTTGAGACAGGGTCTCAAACTGTCCCCAGACTTGTGATGTGGCCGATAACTGTAAACTTCTGATCCTCCTGCCTCCATCTCCTGAGTGCTAGTATTAGAGGCAAGTGCTGGGGTGGATTAGCAGATAGCTGGCTGAACTATTTTCTGGTGTATGTTCTCATCAGTGAGTGGCCGGATCAAGAAGACTTCATACCTAACTATCTGACAGAGTTCGGTGCCAGTCAGCAGCAGATCTGGGCTCAGTTACCAGCGCGCGCGCACACACACACACACACACACACACACACACACATTCTGATGCCTAGTGCTAAACTGCCTTGCTTTTAAATTGTGCACTCTAGTGTGGCGGCACACTCCTTTAATTCCAGCATGGGGGAGGCTGAGGCAGGTAGATCTCTATGAGTTCAAGGCCAGTCTTCATAGTGAGTCCCAGGCCAGCCAGGGCTACATAGTGAGACCCTGTCTCCAACAAACAAAAAATCATATAAGGGAGGAATTCTGGGACGGCTCAGCAGGTAAAGGGAATTGCCACCAAGCCTGACGACCTGAATTTAATCCTATCGACTGGCAACTCCTATGGAGTGGCTCTCAAAAGTTGTCCTCTGGCTGGGCATGGGGCACACTCCTTTAATCCCAGCACTGGGGAGGCAGAGGCAGGTGGATCTCCAGTGAGTTCAAGGCCAGCCTGGTCTACAGAGTGAGTTCCAAGACCTCATCAAGAGATTGTCTCGCTCCCCAAAATAGTTGTCCACTGGCCTCTATGTACCTACCCACATATAAATAACTGTAATAAAAAGTAGCATCTTCTAATAGTCTCTGAATGTTAGCATTACGTTTTGATTAGAACTTTATACTTTTTACTGGAGACAGGGTCTCACTGTGTAGAGAGATGCACTATCAGAATATGCTATACAAATTGGGAGAAAACTGTAAAAATCAAACAAACTTTTAATCTCAAAATAAATCACCGTGGCTTTCTTTCTTCCTTTAACATGTTGCTAGGTCTGGAACAGAAATTTCAACCCCCAAACCAAGAATCTGATTTTAAGTAAGAATTTTAAAATGTATTTATTTTGAGCCAGAGTCTCATACGTCCCCGACTGGCCTGAACTCACTCTGTAGACCAGGCTAGCCTAAAACTCAAATCCCCCTGCCTCTGCCTCCCAAGTGCTGGGAATTCAGGACAGCCAGGGCTATGCAGAGAAACCCTGTCTCCAAAAACCAAAACCAAAACCAAACAACAAAAAACTTCCACACATAACCCAAGAACACCACCTTTTTGCTTTAAGACGTGTCTTTAAAATTGTACAGAAGGTTTTCTCATTTTTCTTTTTCTTTTTTTTCTCACCCTGGGCTGACACCCACAGCCTCTACCACTAAATCCTTCGTCCAGCCTCGGACAGGTTTGTACACAGTCCTGTGCCGGGCTGTATGGAAAGCGGTATTTAACTCATCTGCGGCTGAGTGCACATATGCTCCAGAGCACTGAGCTCAGGAATTCAAATTACATGCTCAGTCAGGCATGGCGGCACACGCCTTTGATCCCAGTACCTGGGAGGTGGAAGCAGGGGAATGTAGATGAGTTCACAGTTATCCTCAGCTATATGGACAGTTAGTTGAGACCCAGTCTCAATAAATAATAAATCCATCTACTTATTTCAGCCGATTGAGGTGGTTCACGAGCATCCGGGCAATGGAGAGGTTGAGGCAGGACGGCCCCAAGTTCAAAACCGGCCTGGAACTCTGTCTCCAACAAGAAAATTAGAGGGGCTGGGGAGATGGCTCTGCAGTTGAGAGCACTGGAGCCAGAGGCAGGCGGATCTCTGAGTTCGAGGCCAGCCTGGTTTACAGAGCTAATTCCAGGACAGACAGGGATACACAGGGAAACCTTGTCTGGAAAAACAAAAAGTTCACTTTCCCCAGTCTCTTTTTTTTCTTTTCTTTTTTTCTTTTTGGTCTGTCCTACCCTGGTACACAGAGAAACCTTGTCTCAAATGAACAAACACACAAATAAATAACACTGGCTGCTCTTCTAGAGGACCCAGCTTTAGTTCCCAACACCTACACAGTGGCTCCCAAGTCTAACTCCAGTTCCAGGGAACCTGGCGCCCTCTCCTGGTCTCCTTAGGTACTGCAATGACATGGTGCACAGACTTACATGCTGGCAAAACATCTACACATCAACCAATAAATAAATCTAGCTGGGCATGGTGGCGCACACCTTTAATCCCAGCACTCAGGAGGCAGAGGCAGGTGGATCTCTGTGAGTTCCGAGGTCAGCCTGGTCTAGAGTGAGTTCTACAGTGAGACCCTGTCTCAAAACAAACAAAAAAGAAGAAATGAACAGTGAACTAAACAGTTCTCTGGAGAAGGTGCCCAAGTGGCCACGTGCAAAGCCGCTGACCATCTCAGAGAAACACAGACCAATGCACAGCGAGATCCCACATCACAGTCACCGGGAGAGCCAAGACAAGGAGACAAGTGTTGGCTAGATGTGGGGGGAACCAGTGTTCACATGTCGCCGTGGGAATGTGAAACAGTGCACCTGCTGTGGAAAAAACAGACAGGTCTTCTCCAGAAGTTCCCATGTGACTTGGCGGGTCCACTTTGACGGATATAATAAGCAAGAGAAATGAAAATTTGTGGTCCGCATTAAAAATGTGCACATGAACGTTCTTGGCAACCCTGTTCAGTTAGAGCTCCAAAATAGAAACAACACAGATGTCCACTAGATGATGAATGAATAAACATAATGTGATCTGCACCAAAATGGAATATTACTCAGCCATAAAAAGGAAGGAGCTGGACATGGATGCAAACCATGGACAAATGTTGTAGATGCTGCGCTAAGTCAAAGGAGCCAGATATGAAAGGATAACTTTGTTTGATTCCCCTTACATGAGGAATGGGGGGCAGAGGCATGGATTTAGAAATATGCTAAGTGAAATAAGCCAGACTCAAAGGCTGGATTGTCTACTCTAGGACTCTATTAAACGAAATGTCTAGAATAAACAAATCTATGAAGACAGGGAGTAGATTAGTCTAGAAGCTAGGGGGCAGAAAGACTTTGGAGCAAAGGACTCGGAAGGTCACTGCTAAAGGCACATCTTTTGGGTATGATAAAAAGGTGTAGCATTAGATGTAGGTTATGGTTGTGAAAACTCTACATATATATGGACAACACAAAGTGTTCATGATTTGAAAGGCTATGATGGGGCCTGGCAGAGTGGAAAGAAGACACCTGCAATCCCAGGACAGGGCGTCAAGGCTGGAGGGCTTGGGGTTTAAGGCCCATGTGGGGGACACAGTGAGTTACGGGCCAGCCTGGGACTACACAGTGAGGTTGTCTCAAAAAAAAACAAACCAATCATAAATACAAAACCAGACTCACCCCACTCCCAAATGTACACCACCCACACCCCTTCCCATAAAAGGGACTGTGTAAACTTTATCTCAAAAATGTTTTAATTCAATGTCTAAGGTACGCAGTGACATTTATTACATATTAAGTACCAGCTTGAAATTGCCGGAAATTCAGATGACTCGACACCCACCCCCAAATTCTCGATTAAGAGCTTTTCCGGCAAAGACGCACTCTCTCCTCGTCATACATAATGAACAGACACGAAGGACTGTGTCCACCTTGAAGTGATGCTGCCCAGGGCTCCACTCACTGCCCAGGTCCCGAGAGACTCTTGTTCATGAACTGTCTCTTCACAAAGCAAGTCCACCACTGTCGAGGGCACAAGACAGAACAGGCTCAGGGTCAGGCTCAGGGCACAGTGCAACCTCAAGGGCAGGCCAGCATTCCAGTCAATGTATGAAACACAACTGTATCTAACCGAGCTTGGCCTCTTGCATTAGACTCCAAGGTGACCACAGCAAAGCAGGTAAATGTGTTCACTTGCCCTCCAGAGGCGTGAGGCTTGCATCCACCCACAGGTAGAAAACCCTGGGGGGGGGGTGTCGGGCGGTGGTGGAGCACGCCTTTAATCCCAGCACTTGGGAGGCAGAGGCAGGAGGATCTCTGTGAGTTCGAGGCCAGCCTGGTCTACAGAGCGAGATCCAGGAAAGGCGCAAAGCTACACACAGAGAAACCCCGCCTCGAAAAACCAAAATAAAAAATAAAATTAAATTAAATTAAAAAAACCACTTGCGGGGGAAGGAGTGTGAGCCAGACACAGCAGCATGCCCGTATACCACAGAACTAGAGGCTGAGTAGGAGGAGCTCAAGGTCACCCTTGGCTGTGTAGCCAGTTCAAGCTCAGCTTGTGGTACTGTCCCAACCCCTCCCCGCAGCGGGCCCGCCCTACCATGTCCTGAGCACACACAAACTCTGATCCTTGTGACTTCTCCCTATGCAATAGAGCCATCATTTACATGGCATTCAGTGTACTCTAGGTGTGGGTAACCTGGGGCATTTCAAACCCACAGAGGATGCACACAGGTCACAGACAAACATCATGCCGTTTGACAGAATACCCAGACTGCGACTCCAATGGCTATCAAGGAATGACCACACATCCCATAAGTAAACCCTGCACACGACTGAAATCTGTTCGTTATTGAGTGTGGGGCAGTGAACGCTGCACTAGCCGAGTCCTCCTGGTCAGGCGGAAGTGAGCGTTCTTGTGACAGAAGACTTCAGTGGTTTCAGTGGTAGCAGGGCAAAGGGCTAAGATCCGATTAGACAGGCAGAGGACTCACCTTGCTGGGTTTATCATTCTGAGGGTCGAAAACTTTCTCACAGAGCCGCAGTCCAGTCTCTTGCCTCAGCTGCTGTAGGTACGCCCGCATGACTTCTGAAACAATGAAATCTGCACGTGAGGATACATGCCGGACACACTGCCTGCCCGGCCAGACACTGACCTCAGCGAGGGATTTATGTACAATCAGACAGACAGCTTAGAGAAAGAAAGGCTGGTCCAGCCAGACCCTTTTCTTTTCCTTCCTTCCTTTCTCTCTTGCTTCCCCGCCCCCCGTCCCCGAAACAGGGTTTCTCTGTGCAACATTTCTGGCTGTCCTAGAACTCCTTTGTAGCCCAGGCTGGCCTTGAACTCACAGAGATCCGCCTGCCTCTGCCTCCCGAGTGCTGGGATAAAAGGCGTGCGCCACCACCGCCCGGCTAGATTGTTTTCTTTTTACATCTCTCTCCCTGCACACTTGCATGTATTTGCGCGCGTGCATGCGTGTGTGCGTGTGGGGGGGGGGCAGGAGCTGGTTCACTCCTTCTTCGGTGGGGGTCCCAGGAATCAAACTCAGACCGTCAGGCTGGGAAGCGAGCACCTCTTCCGGCTGAGCCATCTTGCTGACTCCAGACGGGGTTTTTTTTGTTTTGTTTTGTTTTTTTTTTGTTTTGTTTTTTTCGAGACAGGGTTTCTCTGTGTAGCTTTGCGCCTTTCCTGGAACTCACTTGGTAGCCCAGGCTGGCCTCGAACTCACAGCGATCTGCCTGGCTCTGCCTCCTGAGTGCTGGGATTAAAGGCGTGCGCCACCACCGCCCGGCTATCCAGACGGTTTTTAACTACATTCATTTTGGTCCAACAGTTTCTGCGTGTTACACGCGTTAGCCAGCTCTTCCATGAGAGCAAGGCAGCACACGTGTGCTAGGCGCCCACCGTCAACCTGAGCACCAGGCAGCGGGCTGGGGGGGGGAGGGGGGTTCAGTGGAGAAGCAGCTTGCTGTGCGAGCATGAGGACCAGAGTGTGAATCTTCAGCACCCACGCAAAGGTAGGATGGACATGGTGGCAGGCCTGTCATCCCAGCCCTTAGGAGGCAGAGTCAGGGGATTCCTGGAGCCGGTTGGCCAGCTACACTAGCTGAACCAATGAGCTCCTGGGTCAGTCAAAGAGCCTGCCTCCTCACATGCAACATGGAGAATGATCAAGGAAGACCCGTCATCAACCTCTGGCGTCCACACACATATGCCCACAAGTGCATTCACACCCACACCTATACCTACTTGCTACACACACACACACACACACACCTCACACACGCAGTCCTGTGTCTCTCTCACACCCACCCACCTCACACGCACAGTCCCGTCTCACACACACACACACACACACACACACACACACGCACACGCACACGCGCACGCACACACACACGCACACGCACCCCTCACATGCACAGTCCCGTCTCACCATCCTCCTGTTTGTTCGCGGGCTTGGCATAAATGGCATTGAGGGGAAAACCAGGCTCTCCGGGAATGGGAAAGTTGGTGATTCCTAGCGTGTACATTTCCTTCTCGCCTTGGCTCTTGGAATTGCACTAAAATTAAAGGACACATTTGATAAGAAGTAGAGTAATTAATTCCCGAACGGCCACCGTTTGGTGCGAGCACTGCCGGGGGTAAGAGGGTTTTGTGAGCGCCCTTCTGCGGTGAGAGAACCTGCAGCCCTCTTCTTCTGCTTCCACAGAACCTACAACGACTGGGATCCAGTAGTTAAAAACTGGAAACCAAACTCACCATCCAGACAGACATGTCTCTTCACAAACGCACACAGTAATATCTTTTAGTTTAGTTGTTTTTTTTTTTAATTTTCTGAGACAGTCTTACTATGTAGTCCAGGCTGTCTTCAAACTCACAGAGATCGGCCTGCCTCTACCTCCAGAGTGCTGGGATTAAAGGCGTGCGCCATCACACTCGGCCCTGCTAAGATCTTACTAGTTAAATCCTGAAGTAGTGATAAACGCGAACACGTTTCAAAGTCCGCTCTTTCAAACACACGAGGACTGTGAGCCTTTAAGTGGGGGAGACGCTAACATGGCTGTGTGCTGCTGTCCTCCACACCCGATGCAGATGCTCTACTGTTTTCAGAGGATGAAGGAGACTCCTGTCTCCACACATACGACACCTCCCAGCCCCCCTTCCTGTCAGTTCCCCTGTGGGTGGAGTCCCGCAGCAGAGAGACCTTTGGCTTGTCCTCTGGTCTTAGCAGACTTGTGTGCTTGTGAAGGATAGACTCTCTCCTTCTGTTGTCCTTGGGTGAAGAGCCAGGCCTGCCTTATTACCTTTTGGAGTTTCTTTAGACACTCGGAAATGTAGAGCGTGATGTAGATCAAGGTCCTGTCCGCTTCATTCTGCAAGGGAGAAGAAAACAACATAATGGCCACGTGAGAAGGACGCATCTCTGCCCTCGTTATCCGCTGGCAACCCACGGGATGCATGGTCCCCCAAGCCCAGCGGTGTGGCTGCCCTGGCCAACAGCCCCTTGATCGTGCTGTATAAGATGGAGAATGACCAGCTGGGGGTGACTCCAAGGGTGGCTCTTTTTTTTTTTTGGTTTTTCAAGACAGGGTTTCTCTGTGTAGCTCTGGCTGTCCTGGAACTCACTCTGTGGACCAGGCTGGTCTTGAACTCAGAGATCCACCTGCCTCTGCCTCCTGAGTGCTGGGATTACAGGTGTGCTGCCACCGCCCGGCTAAGGTGGCTCATTTTTAAAAACCATTTTTCCCTTGAGAGTCTCAGAACAGACTCATCCCTTCCTAGGCAGTGGAAGAAGTCATTCCCCATGTGACAAGTTCTGGGAGAGCCCTGCAGGCCCGACATCTTCATCAACTAGCAGGAGAATCTAAAGGCAGTGACTACTGGTCGCATGGGGCCTGTACCCCAGGCCCAGGTTTACAGTTATGGCCAGAAAAGAGGTCACACATGCCCCCCATGCTCTGTTTTGTTCTGAGCTAGGCTCTCTGCTTCACAGCCCTGGCTGGCCTTGAATTCTTGGACAATCCCCCAGCCTCTGGCTCCTTACAGGCGGATGCTACACCCAGCTTGTCCCTATCACACCTCTCACAAACACGGCACAAGCTGGCTGCTGGCTACAGAAACGCTGTCAGCGCTGGATGGAGTCCACATCCTGTTGGAGCCTGATATCCCAGAACTGAGCGAGCAGAGGCTTAAGTCACATAGTTTACAACACTGTCAAGAACATTCCTTGCCCTTCTTTGTGCTCATCTCGGAGCTCAGCAGATGTTTTGTGCATCTGTCCCCTTTACAGGCAGGATCTCTACTCTCCCCTTGACCACCCTCCTTACTAGGAGACAAGGGAGGAAGTGGTCCCAGGAAGGGCCAGCCATTCATGTGTCCCCCCGCCTCCACCCCAGCTGGGTCCACGATACAGCGGTGCAGTAGACCACCCCTCTGAAATGCTTGGGACCAGAAGTCTTCCAGAAGCGGCGTGGTCTCGATTTGGGAATATCTGCGCAGACTTCACTAGTTAAACTTCCTGAATCCAAAACACTCCAAAATCCAGTTTGTAGCTTAGGGGTCTAGAGCGTTTCAGGCTTGTTTGACTTTTAGAGTAGGGAGAGAGGGTATTGCTTGTACTTTTTTTGAAACACAGTTTCAGCCTGGAACTCACAACAATCCTCTTGCCTCAGCTTCCCAAGTGCTGGAATGACAGCAATTTATTCTCTGTGTCCAACCTGACACCTCTGCATACATACAAAAAAGTGACGGGAGGCAGAGGTAGGGGGATTACCCTAAGTTCCAGACCAGTGTGGCCTATATAACAAGTTCCAGCCAGGGCTACATAGTAAAACCCTGTCTCAAAGCCAGTGAACAGACTTTTGACCAGTTATCCATAAATTGGGCCTGGCACTTCCTGGTGCTTAGTCAGTACTAAGTAAACACAGACTGGGGCTTGGCAAACTCTGTCAAGGCTGGATAACAAGCTTTTCAGGCTTTGTGGCTAAGGCAGTCTTTGCTGTGGCCGATCAATAAGTTCAGTATGAGAGCAGCCACTGCTAATCCATAAACAAACGGACGCGGCTGTGTTCCCACAACACTTATTTGCAAAGAGAGGCAGTGGGTCATTCGGCCTGCAGAGCAGTAAGGATTCTGAAGGGAAGGAATAAAAAGTAACACAGGACTGGGGCGAGAGCTCAGTGGTTAAGAACAACTGCTTTTTCCCAGACCTGGGCTTGTTCCCAGAACACACACAGTCATTTCTAACTGGAGTTACAAGGGACTCAACTCCCAGCTCCCTCTTCTGGCCCCTAAGGGCACTGCGCGCGCGCGCACACACACACACACACACACACACACACACACACACACACGCACAAATAAATAATTTGTTTTTGAGACAGGGTCTCTCTACAGAGCCCTGGCTGTCTTGGAACTCACTATATAGATCAGGCTGCCCTCCAATTCACACAGATCTACTCGCCTCTGCCTCCCAAGTGCTGGGATAAATAATCTCAAAACAACAACAACAACAAAACCCTACAGCATTTCCCATCCAGCCTTGTTTTCAAATTCTAAAAGCAGACACACCATTTCATTTAACCTTTACAGCAACCCTGACTTCAAAGTAGATTTTGTTTTGTTTTGTTTTGTTTTTGTTTTTTAAGACAGGGTTTCTCTGTATAGCCCTGGCTGTCCTGGAACTCGATCTATAAACTAGGCTAGCCTCAAACTCACAGAGATCCTCCTGCCCTTGCTTCCTGGGTGTTGGGTTTAAAGGCGTGCACCACCACCACCTGGCTCGAGGCAGATATTTATCCCCGTCTGAAAATTAAGCATCCCCATCTCTGGAAGTTACCTTAATTTCATAGTTCTTGAAGAAGACGTTGGCCTTGAAGTAATAAATGGCTTCATCCACAATATCTGTGTCTTTTGCTAAGCAGGAAACAAGGAGGAAGGCAGAGACATTACCAAAGGCAAACCACCCACCCACAGAAGCTGTAAGGAGAGGTTTCCAAGCATAATTATCACAAGATCTGGAGGTGGATAAAGTAGAATGTGGCTGGGGCTAGCTGGAGAGATGGCTCTGCCGTTAAGAGCACTGGCTCTTAACCTGGGTTAGTTCCTGGGGATCTGGCGCCCTCTTCTGGCTTCAAAGGGCACCAGGCAAAAACACTGATAGAAAAAATAAAAAATAAAACTTAGAAAAATAAACACGGCTACTGAAATACAGTCTTCAGTGCTATTTCCAAAAACCAATGTGGCTTATTTTTAGTTTTATTATCTCTGAAAAAATCATATTTGCTCATAAGAAAAACTAAATCAATTAAAAAAAAGATTATCATCTTAATTAAGACTTATCACCCAGAACAAACTATTATTGCTATTTAGTAACCAGTTAAGACCTCAATGCACTTACAGAAATGGGCTGAGAGACAGGCTAACTCCCTTTAAAAAGAAAACAAAGCCGGGCGGTGGTGGCGCACGCCTTTAATCCCAGCACTCGGGAGGCAGAGCCAGGCGGATCTCTGTGAGTTCGAGGCCAGCCTGGACTACCAAGTGAGTTCCAGGAAAGGCGCAAAGCTACACAGAGAAACCCTGTCTCGAAAAACCAAAAAAAAAAAAAAAAAGAAAACAAAAAACCTCTATGTGTGTCTGTGTGTTTGCGTATGAGTACAGATGCCCACAGAGGTCAGAAGAGGGCGTCACATCCCTTGGAGCTGGAGTTACAGGTGATTGTGAGGCCAGTGTGGGTGCTGGAAATGGAACTCTGCCCTCTGGAGGAACAGGAAATGTTCCTTACCACTGAGCAATCCCTCCAGCCCCAACAGTCTAACTAAGTGCTCTGAAAATGAAAAAAGCATTCAACACAATTGTATTTGAACCCACATGCTGTAGTTTCAGGGCAAATACTCCAATTATTTGGGAACACTGGGGTTCAGATGACTTTCTTTCTTTTTATGGAAACCGTGGCTTAAATACAGCATGAGGTGTTCTAAGTGGCCGCAAACTGAGGAAAGCCAGAAGCACTCTGGGACAAACACAGACCTCATCAAACAATTGCTTTGGCAATCTTCGCTCTTTTTCATTTTGACAGGACAGACTTTCCGGGTTTGACTGCCAGCAGCTGGCTGCAGCAGCATCACTGACACTTCCTGTCCTCCGCTGCCATGTTCTCGAGCGGCCCGAGGGTGCAGCCCTGGGCAGCTGCCTCACAACCTAGCCGGTTCCTCTGCTGGAGGATCCCTGCCGAATTTTACTCTAACCGCTGTGTTCTCCATACTCTGCTCTCAATAAGAGGAAACTTCTGAGCACCTGGGAGGAGACGGCGGAGGAGAAGGGGCCTCGAACAAGAGCGTGGCACACAAAGCCATCTAAAGACATTTGACAACAGAGGAGGATTTTTCTGCAGGTGATCTTAAACCCCAGGCCTCAGACATGCTATGCAATGTGCTATCTGTAACTATACGAGAAATGGCTCTTCCTCGTTCTGGGCCAACGTTCTTTTCCTTTGGGCTGTTAACTTTTTAGTACGGCTGTTCTCTGTCTTTTTCCATCTGCTCCTTTTTCTCAGAATCAAGTAAAAACTGTGGGGACTTGCCAAATCCATTGAGTTTACTTATGTTTCAACCAGTGTTGACAACGAATTCACCTAAGAGCAGGTCAAGGAGAATAACCCGGCAGAGGAAGGGCAGGGGATGAGGACGCAGCTGGGAATTGTAACTGTGGTCATGGAAACTGAATGGAACTCGGGCCAGACGTCTGCAGGCTCTGGGGTGCTGTGTCTGCGGCCACAGAAATGACACCGTTGGCGGAACATCTCGGAACACGTCAGAAAGCTTTGGGTTTGAAAAGGGGCTTCTGGAACAGTGAAAAACTGCCTGCAAACTCAAATGGGGGATCTGGAGGGCGGGGGCGGGGCGCGGGGCAGGGCAGAAGGCATTCCATCTTGATGACAACAGACAACGAACAGGGAATACGGCATGTGGCCCCAAAATTCAGGAGCCTCAGACCAGACTGGGAAACAAAGCTGAGATCGAGTATCAAAAATCAAAATACATCCAGGCGGTGGTGGCACATGCCTTTAATCCCAGCATTCGGGAGGCAGAAGTAGGCAGATCTCCATGAGTTCAAGACCAGCCTCGTCTACAGAGTGAGTTCCAAGACAGCCAGAACTACACAGAGACCCTGTCTTAACAAACAAACAAACAAACAAACAAAAAAACCAAAAACAAACAAAATCATGGGCTGGAGAGATGGCTCAGCAGTTAAAAGCACTGCTGCTCTTCCAGAGGATCCAAGTTCGGTTCCTAGCACTCACATTGGCTCACAAACACCTGTAACTCCAGTTCTAGGGAATCTATGAACCTCTTCTGGCTTCGGTAGACGTCAAGCACAAACATGGCACATATATACCCAGGTAGGCAAACACACACCACAAAAAAGAAAAATAAATAAATTAAAGTGGATGGACTTGCAAAATAAATATTAATCAAGGTGATCCAAACTCCAAACAAAAAAGAACGCATGTTCTCCTCATATGCCCGTACAAGAATCCTAGCCACGTACTCACACAAGCCGGCGTAAGTGTGTGCACAGTGTAACATCTACGAAGGAGACCAAGAAACAGTGACATCAGGTGACAAGGAAGGGCAGAATGCATGTAAAAGGGCAAGAGGAGCTGGGGTGGTGGGGTGGTGGGATGGTGGTGGTGGTGATGATGACGCACACCTTTAATCCCAGCACTGGGGGAAGTAGAGGCAGGCAGATCTCTGTGAGTTCGAGGCCAGCCTGGGCTACAGAGTGAGTTCCAGGAAAGGTGCCAAAGCTACACAGCGAAACCCTGCCTTGAAAAAAAAAAAAAAAAAAAAAAAAAAACCCTAAATAAATAAGGGCAAGAGGGCAATAAAGCTCTTTAAAGGGCAATAAAGCTAGTTTTTCCATTTTCAACTCTGTCTACACTAAAAGTGAAGCTCTATGGCTTCAGAATGGCCAACCTAGCCATACAGGTCACTGAGATGGACAGAGTCAGAGACTGGGCAAGGGTCAAGGGTCTGAGGGGCTTCTTTGAACCAGCTCTTTTTGGTTTTGGTTTAAAACCAAAATTTAAAAAAAAGAAAAAGAAAAAGAAAGAAAACAAAATAAGCCACCACCACCAAAACCAAGCCAGTTAAAAGACAAACAACAAAAACACCACTAGAAGCAAAGAAATGGAATTCAGACCAACAAAAGCATGAATAGAAACAAGCAGTTTCAAAGCACATGGGGAGTTAGGATTGCAGCGTGGGGCACATGCCTGTCACCCCAACACTGGGGAAGCAGGCAGGCGGTCACCAGGAGGGTCCCCACAAACCGAGGCTGGCTTGTCTGACTTCAGGCCCATCGGTTTCACCTTCTTCTGACGTACCCAAAAAAGGGTCTAACACTGGGGTTTGGTGAAAAACAAGGACCCCACGGCTAAGACACTGACAGGGCTGTGACGATGGACCAGAGGGCCAGAGCGCTGCAGGGAAGCTCGACCGCCCGAGCTGGGATCCCCGGGACTAATGTCAAAACCTGAAGTGGCGTGTGTCATCTTCTCACGTCCACTTGTGTGCTGGGGCACACGTTGGCCCTCACACACACACAAACATGCACAGTCCAGGACAAATGACTATTTTTGAAAAGTTAACAGGAGAAGTAATAGCTTTAGTGGGGGAAGGGTTAATTTTTCTTGGTTTTGGAGACAGGTCTCCCTGTGTTGCTTAGGCTGGTCTTGAACTGCCAGACTCCAGCCACCTCCTATCCCAGCCTCCTGCGTACAGCACCATGCCCACAGAATGCTTTCTGCTGCTTGTCTGTTTCCAGCATGACGACAGAAGAAGGCTGGGGACCCGGCACTCAGTTAGTCTGACTTGACTGAGGCCAGAATTAAACACACTTCCTCTTTCTCTGTGTTGAGACAAGGTCTCATGTAGCCCAGGTTGGCCTGCAACTTGCTGAGGATGACTTTGAACCTATGCTCTCCCTGCCTCCACCTAAGTGCTAGGATTACAGGTGTGCACCACAACACCTGGCTCAGGGTGAACCGGGGATGGAACCCAGGGCCTCCTGCATGCTAGGCAAGGTCTCTCCCTACCGAGCTACACCCCCAGCCCACATTTCCTCTTTCAGTTCACCCACCCGTCCTGAAGGAGTCAGAAGTGAGGAGGCAGTTTCCTGTGATGTCTCGAGGTGTGAAGTGTCACACCCGGGAGAGTGCAAGCGACCCAGGAGAGTGCAAGCAACCCGGCAGAGGGCAAGTGACCCAGCGAGGCTCTCCCCTGCTCCCACGTCAGCAGCTTGGCTGGACCGTCTGAACCCCAACGGAAAAGAACATTGAGACTCACTCTCTCGAGGGGCGGGTCCTTTGAACTGACTTCTGAGGGGCAACAGCGCCATGTTTCCGATGAGCTTCGTGTCAGGGTCCATGAGAGAAGAGTGGTAAGCCTACAGTGACAAGCCAGGGAACAGGGAAGAAAGAAACGTGTCACCAGGCGGCAGGTCGGTCCTCCAAAGGAGGACTCCACCTGAGTCCAGCTCCGGGAGGAGAGGGTGGCGGCAGCAGTGTGACCAGCTCCTGCCTCGAGAAAACCAACCGGCAGATCCGGAGACGGTCTGTCAGCTGGTCGCTAAGCACAGCCACGCCCCCAAACTAAATCAGACATGCGCCACAGAGGGAGTTAGCACCCCTACTTCACCACTGAAAAAATTACAGTTAACTGTTGCCTATGTTCCTTTTTGTTTTGTTTTTTCAAGACAGGGTCTCACTATGTAGCTCTGGCTGTCCTGGAACTCGCTCTGTAGACCAGGCTAGCCCAGAACTCACAGAGATCCGCCTGCCTCTGCCTCCTGAGCACTGGGATTAAATGTGTGCGCCACCACAGGCTTTATTGTCTGTTTGTTTGTTTTCGAGACAGGGTTTCTCTGTGTAGCTTTGGAGCCTGTCCTGGAACTCACCATGTAGACCAGGCTAGCCTTGAACTCTCAGAGATCCGCCTGCCTCTGCTTCCCAAGTGCTGGGATTAAGGGTGTGCGCCACTACATACGGCTTTACTATGTTCTTTCTTCACCTTTCTTTAAAAAAAAATATTTAAAATTTTATTTCACATGCACTGGTATTTTTGCCTGCATTCATGTCTGTGTAAGGGTGTCAGACCCCATGGAACTGAAGTTACAGACAGCTGTGAGCTGCCATGTGGGTGCTGGGAATCGAACCTGGGACCTCTGGAAGAGCAACCAGTGCTCTTAAACGCTGAGCCTTCTCTCCAGCCCTGTTGTCTATGTTCTTAACATTCTCTTCTATCCTATTACTATTTTGTGTGTTTGTCTTCATGGGTCTGGGTGCACAGGTGTGTGGGTGCACAGGTGTGTGGGTGCACAGGTGTGTGGGTGCACAGGTGTGTGGGTGCAGAGGTCAGAGTCTGTGTCAAGTGTCTTCCTCAACTGCTTCCCCACCTTTATATTTGAGACAGGGGCTCTCCCTGAACCTGAAGGTCACCTACTGGCCAGATGGCCGGCCAGCAGGCCCCAGAGACCCTCCTGTCTTCCCTCCCCAGGACTAGGTTTACGGGCACACGCCACCACATCTGGCTATTTTTGTGGAGCCTGGGATTGAACTCGATGCTTGAGTGGCAAGCACTTCACCAACTGAAACTTCTCCCCAGCCCCAGCTCTTCTTGAGACAGGGACTCACTGAGTAGCCCAGCCTGGCCTGGGACTCCCTAAGGAGACCAAGCTGACCTCAAGCTCACAGAGATCTGCTCGCCTCTGCCTCCTGGGAATACATCCTTAGCCTGGAAATGTGGTGTGGAGGGCTATGTTTCCTTCCGGTGGGTGCATTCCACTATAGAAACCACAAAACAGGTTTCCCACCCTCCAGCTAGCCAGGATGCAAGCCCTAGTTTTGGAATCAGCCGCTTCCTGTCTTTTTTTTTTTTTTTTAAATAAGATTTATTTATTATGTATACAGTGTTCTGCCTACATACCAGAAGAGGGCATCAGATCTCATTATGGATGGTTGTGAGCCACCCTGTGGTTGCTGGGAATTGAACTCAGGACCTCTGGAAGAGCAGTCAGTGCTCTTAACCTCTGAGCCATCTCTCCAGCCCCGCTTCCTGTCTTTATGTCTCCGATCAAGACTGCATGCTTCTTCCTTGAATCTGTTTCCCCACCCCCACCCCCTTCAACCCCAACAGGGTTTCATGTAGCTCAGGCTGGCCTCTCACTTACTATGTAGGTGAGGATGACTTTGAAGGTATCCTCCTGCCTCTACCTCCCCAGTGCTGGGGAGACAGGTTTAGAGAACCACAGTGTTGGCTTCAGGCAAGTGCTCTACCAACTAAGCTCTACCGCAATTCCCACCAGCCTGTTTCTAAGCTTGTAAAATGAGTAAGATACACTATACCTTTGGTGAGTAGGTGTGAACTAAAGGAGAGGGAAAATCATACTGATGAACCACCTCATACCCTATCAACGGTAGCTAGCCCTGCAAGAGCCACTCTGCCCCACCTAGTATAACTTTTATGCACATTTAAAACATCTTTAAATTTATTTATGTATTTTATGTATGAGTGCATGCCAGAAAAGGGCATCAGATCCCATTATAGATGGCTGATGGTTGTGAGCTGCCATGTGGTTGCTGGGAATCGAACTCGGGGCCTCTGGAAGAGCAGCCAGTGCTCTTAACCCCTTGAGCCTTCTCTCCAGCCCTTATACACTTCTGTTATCAAAAAGGAACTGCTGTACTGCTCGAACACGATGGCCTGAGGGGCTGACCCTTCCTCCTTCCCTTCATTTTCTATGCGAAGATTTTTTCTAAAACTAGCCAGGTGTGAAAGACACAGTCACTACCCGAGTGAGCATAAAAAAGACGTGAACTACCCACCCTGTTGTGCCTGCTAGCTCAGTTTGGGTCCAGGTCACGGCACATCCTTTTTTTTTTTTTGGCAAAAAGAAACTGCTTCGTGAAGTTGCTTTGCTTTCTTTGTGTGTTTGTGTGACACCGAGTGTCCGCGTTTCCAACAGCAGCAAGCACTCGGCCTCTGAGCCACTTCTCTAGGCCCTGATATGAGATCATATATATGTATGTATATGTATATATGTATGTATATATACACACACATATAAACATACACATATAGGCATATATATGATGTTTCACGCTAATAGAGAAAGCAGACACAAAATAAGTAATCATAGGTTAAGTCCAGAACTTTCTGTGCCCAACTGGAATGAGCACAGATCTTTTCTTCCTGGCTTAAACTCTGTTTTTATTACTTGTGAGCAACACTGTGCAAGTGACTTAATTCCCTGAGCCCTCATTGCTTCAGAAATACCCTAACAATAGGGACATCTATTTCACAGTGTCATCCTGAGAATGAAGGGCTCATCTGGACAGCGACTCTGGGTCTCCACATACATCAATAGTCAGTAACTGTTAAGACTCATAAAGACCCACAAATCTTACAAAGCTAAACATGGTGATGCAGGCCTGTGGTCCCAGATACAGGAAGATCCCAAGTTCAAGGCCAGCCTGGGCAACTTTATGAGACCCTTTCTCAAAATAAAAGGTAAAAAGGAGGTGGGGATATAACTCAGTGGTAGAGGATCTATGTAGCCTGCCATGAGACTCTGGGTTCAATTCCCAGTGCTGCCAAAACACATATACACAGCTCTTTTTTGTTACAAGTACACCTTATCTATGCCAGCCTCTTACACGCCCCTCCCCCCATCACTAGGGACTGTATTGGTTCTACTTTTTACAAATGTATATGCATGCACTCGTGTGTGATTGTGTAAAGGACAGAGTCAATGCTGGGTATACTCCTCAATTACTTCTAGCTTTTGTGTGTGGAGTGTATGTATGCGTGTTCATGTGTGCATGCAAGTATATGTGTATATGCACACGTGGAGGCCAGAGGTCTCTTCCGCAACTGCTTCCCACTTTATTTTTGAGACAAGGAGCCTCAGGGATCGCTATACCTTCCCAGCTCTGGAATTCCAGACAGGAGCTTCCTCCTGTGACTGTTTAATTGGATGCTAGGCATCCAAACTCTGGTCCTTGTGCCTTAAACAGAGCCACTTCCTCAGCCCCCAGTGTCTCTCACTGAACCCAGAACTTGCTGATTTGGGGCTAGACTGGCTGGCTGATGAGTCCAGAGGACCTGCCTGTCTCTTGCCTCTCCAGGGCTGGAGGAATAAACATGAGCTGCTGCGCTGACACCCCCGCCCCCAGCCTCACCTCTTGCACAACAAGCACTTTCCCAAGCTTCTTTCCCACCCCCACCCCCACCCCCATATTTTATAGCTATATAGCCCAAGCTGGCCTAGAACTCACTATACAGTCCACTTGGGCCTGAAATTTGTAATCCTCCTGCCTCTGCCTCCAAGTGTTGGGATGACAGATAAGTGCCACCACGGGAGGCTAGTGTGGTCATTATCGATTTTCTTCATAGAATTTGTTAAGATCTGAAACTACCTCCTATTTATATTCACATGGTTATTGTCTACCCGTGAAAATGTAAGCTCTGGAGAGGGCTTTAGTCGCCGCTGTTAACAGTGCTGGCTTCACAGTGAGAGTTCACTGACGCTTGTCCAGTGTGGACTTCATTCAACCGTCCCTTTGCTAATCCGCAAAACGGAACCCGTGATGGAGACCGGCAGTCAGACGTTAAGGACTACCAGTCCATCGTCCTTTTTTCCTCCCACTCGAAAGCACACAAAAAGGAGACTCCTGGAAACCAGCGCTGACTCGGTGGTGGGAGCTCCAGCTGGGAGGACGAGGTAGGGGTCCGTCAGGGAAGTGAAGCCGGACAGGAGATTAGCAGCAGGCCGACCCACTCCCCGGGGCGGAGGAGGAAGTGGAAGTGACAGGGGAGAGAAAAGCAGAAGCTGGACCCTAGGTTTAAAAATAAATTAAAAGCCTCCGTTCTTGACTTCGAGGCTCTCGGTTGGGATCTGGGAACACTGCGGGACTAGGGAGAAAGCAGCGGGGCGAGCAAGGGACCTGAGGATGGAGGCAAAGGACCGGGCTGGAGAGCAGGGCGGCGGTTTGCTCTCTCCCCGACCTCCCAGCGCGGGCCTCCCGCCTCTCCTCAGGCCCCGGTCCCGCTCGGCTCCCCGCCCTCGGGGCTCGAAGCCTTACCGGCATGTTGGCGGTTTGGCGGTGTCCGGTTTCGATCCAGAGAAGCTGGACTCAGGTAACGCGGAATGCTTCCGGCCAGCTGCCTGGGTGGAGTGGGCGGAAGTGAGCCGGAAGAGGCGGGCGAAGCGAAGAGATGCACTTCCGGCCTGGCTTCCGCCCCTGGTTGCTGCGGCTGCGCTGATCGGAAGGGACGCCAGGGGGAGCGCAAGCATTAGGGTCTGAGTGTAGCGCATGCGTAAAACGGCGCAGAGAAAGGCTGGGCTTTGCTATTGAAGCATCCCTGAGAGGTTAATAATCACCTCCCCCGTTCCCTGGCCTCAGTTTCAAATCCAGGAGCACTCAGTTCCCTGGTTTACCCTTCTGCCATGTCTAGTTCTTTTTTATTTTTACCACAGTCCACGTGGGGAAGTAGAAATCAGGTCTGTTTCCACCATGGGGACCCTCGGGCTCGAACTCTGGAACCTTTACACACTGCCATCTCAGCGGCCCTTATTTTTATTTTCTTGAGAGAGTCTTATGACGTCTAGGCTGGGCTCCAACTGGATGGATATATATGTATCTATATATATATGTATCTATCTATATATACATGTATGTATCTTGAATTTATGATCCATCTGCCACCACTTGTATACCTTTATTCTGGCATCGTGGTTTCCATCACTCCCGGTTGTTTGTGTAGTTTTATGATGTTTACTTGTGATGTTCCTATCTCCCTATATTCTTTGTTACGTGGAGACAGTCAGGGACCGCCATGGGGGTAAAGGGCAGAAAACTCCTGGGCCTACACCATGACCTGTCTGTCACGCACTAAATGTGTAGCCTGTATCATTCCCACTCTTTCAACAAGGTGTGGTGTATGTCTTCCCCTGTCATGGCAAGGACTAAGTGGCCATGAAAACCAAGTGTATTGTAAGGGCCAGAGTGATATCATGTCTGCAAGGATGAAGACAAACCCACCACTCACACCCACCATATATATATAAAATTTTTATATATTTATTTATTTTTCTTGAGATTCTCCTGAGATTTTCCAGCTTCTGGCTGACCTGGAGCTTGCTTTGAAGATCAGGCTGGCCTTGAACTCTGAGATCCACCTGCCTATGCCTCCCAAGTATTCGAATTAAGGGTATATGCTACCACCACACCCACCAACCACATTTTATGTGTTTTTTTTAAATATTTATTTATTTATTATGTATACAGTGTTCTGCCTGCATGTATGTCTACAGGCCAGAAGAGAGCACCAGATCTCATTACAGGTGGTTGTGAGCCACCATGTGGTTGCTGGGAATTGAACTCAGGACCTCTGGAAGAGCAGTCAGTGCTCTTAACCTCTGAGCAACCATCTCTCCAGCCCCCCACATTTTATGTTTTGAGACAAAATCCTAACTATGTAGCCCAGGCTGGTCTCACCACAAGTTTTTAGGTACATACCATGCCTGCCTTAAACTGCCATTCTTTATGTAACAGTTGAAGTAAATCGGTTCCAGGTTCGAATCCTAGTTCCAACATGACTAGCAGTGTAATTCTGGGCAAGTTAACTCATCTCTCTGTGCCTCCATTCCTCACCTAAATATGGAGACCACAGTATTTGGAAAGCTGAAATGAGATACAAAGAAAGTGTTTAGAATTTACATGCCTAAACCAGGCAGTGGTGGCACATGCCTTTAATCCCAGCACTGTGGAGGCAGAGGCAGGCGGATCTCTCTGAGTTTGAGGCCAACCTGGTCTACAGAGTGAGTTCCAGGATAGCCAGGGTCGTTACACAGAGAAACCCTGTCTTGAAAACAAAACAAACGAAAACAAAGATTTTACACACCTAGAATATTACCTTTTTAATTATTTGAGGTGTAAGCTCGTCTGGAGATCAGAATGCAACTTTTTCAGATTGGTTCTCTCCTTCCACCAATCAGCAGGAAGACTGGTCACCAAATAACTAGAGGAACCTTGGGCTTGTTGTAAGGACTCAACAAAAGAAACGATGTAACATGCGCTGTAATGTAATGTCTATCAGGACCCAATGAGATTGAGCCTCATTCTACCAGAGCTTGACCTTTTTTGTTGTTTTGTTTTTGAGGCAGGATTTCTGTGTAGTTTTGGAGCCTTTCCTGGAACTTACTCTGTAGCCCAGGCTGGCCTCAAACTCACCGAGATCCACCTGCCTCTGCCTCCCAAGTGCTGGAATTAAAGGCGTGTGAGACCACCATCAGGCCAGAGCTTGACCTTTGAGGGATGCTGGAGCAAAACCGTCCAGCTGGCTGCTCCCCATAACCTTCATCATATCTGCCACCTTCTCAAAGGACTCTGAAAAGCTGAACACAATTCAATGTGACAGTACGTTAAAAGAAAAAAAAATTTCTTCTGATTTAGGGTATACACTATACAAGGAATATCTAAGCTTTTAAACTGTCAGAGACTACAAACCAAATTTGTTTTATTTATTTGTTTGTTTGTTTTTTGAAACAGGGTCTTACTATGAGGCCCAGGCCAGACTTAGCCTCAAGGCAATCTTCCTACCTCAGACTCCCGAATGCTAGGACTTCAGGCATGAGCCACCATGCCTGCAGATACACACGAGATTTCTAAATAATCGCAGCCTAAAATCCCTGACCCTTGGGGAAATTAGCCTGTTGAAAGAAGAGTTTTTCGGGCCAGGCGAAGTGGCGCAGGCCTTTAATCCCAGCACTCAGGAGGCAGAGGCAGGCAGATCTCTGAGTTCAAAGATCAGTATGGTCTAAAGAATGAGTTCCAAGACACCCAGAGAAACAGAGAGTTCCAGCTACACCGAGAAACTCTGTCTCAAAAAAAAAAAAACCCTCAACAAAAAAAGGAGGACCTGTTTTTATCCAACACATACATTCATACATACAAATCTCAAAACATGGTTTTAATTTTTAATTATATAAATAATACATGTTTGGTTTGGGAAAATAAGATTTATGTATAACCTTCCAATTTTTTTCATTTGAATGGAGATAGGTTTTTTGTTACAATAATTGTACCTTTCCAAAATCCAAAGAAAACCCCTCAAAAAAAAAAAAACAAAAAACAAAAAACATCCCAACCGTAAAAATAAAGTTAGACTGGCCCTAATTGTGTACACACACACACACACACACACACACACACACACGTGCGTGAGCGAGATATATGTGTGGGGATAGGTTGATTTATATTATATACAAGTCTTTGTGTATGAATTGCTACTTTGATCTTTTTAAATCCAAAATGATGCTGTCAGAATAAAACCTCTTGAAAGCAGCAGTCCCAGAGCTCAGAGCACAATCTGGGCTCACTCCAGGGAGAGCCCAGTGTTGTTTACATTACAACAAGCAGCTTCTTCCCGTGGTCACCTCCTCCAGAGGAGTGTTCTGAGTGGCCACAATCAGACAGATGGTCACTGTGCAGTCAACCTCACTCATTCTGCCGTTCTTGAAAATATTCATCAAACATCGAGGAAGACTCTTCTTCCTGTTCCTGACCCAAAAGGAACACAGAACAGAAGATGAATTCCCTCCTCTAGGGGGACCTCTCGAGAGAGTTCATATCCCGAATCCCAAGCTACCTTTGGCTCCTTAAACTCCAAGTCCTCCCCATACTGAATGGCAAAGTCGATGTGCTGGAGCACGATGTTCATGCTCTCCTCATCCGACTGATCATACGGCAGAAACCGAACCATGCTGTAGTCATCGATCTACGAGGGGGGATTCAAGACAGGGTCACTCTGAGGGTGTGCAGCGTTATGATTTCCATCTTGGGTCTATGGTTTTTGCTTTCTGTTTTTGGTTTTGCAAGAGTTTCTCGCCGGGTGGTGATGGCGCACGCCTTTAATCCCAGCACTCAGGAGGCAGAGCCAGGCGGATCTCTGTGAGTTCGAGGCCAGCCTGGTCTATAGAACGAGATCCAGGACAGGCACCAAAGCTACACAGAGAAACCCTGTCTCGAAAAAAAAAACAAACAAACAAAAAAAAGTTTTTCTGTGTAGCTCTCTGGCTGTCCTGGAACTCGCTCTGTAGACCAGGCTGGCCTCGAACTCAGAGATCCGCCTGCCTCTGCCTCCCGAGTGCTGGATCAAAGGCTCTTTCACTGGGGCCATCTCAAGTCCACATCCACCTGACATGGGGGAAGTGTGAAGGTTCAAACAGCTCTGAGCTGTCAGGGGCTGTCTGAACTAACAAGTCAAGTCCCTCCCCACCCACCTGAGCTGTCAGGGGCTGTCTGAACTAACAAGTCAAGTCCCTCCCCACCCACCTGCTTTCTGTAGGGAGAGTTGGACTGTGTTGCCCACACAGGCCGACACTAGCTGGTCGTGGGCAGACTCCCGAGGAGCCATTCCAGAAGGTCTAAAAGGAGCCGCTGCCGAGGCTTACCAGACCACACACAGCTTGTGTCAGCTTCTTGAATTTTTGGCTTCTTAAGTCACCCGTTGAATCTTCTAGCAGAGAGTACATGTCTGGATCTAGAAACCTTTGAAGGTGAGAAGGGGGGCAAGGAAAGGGGGACCGCATGAGGAAGAGACCGACACCCCAGGACCTGTCTCAGTCGCGCAGGAGGCCCGTCCCACACAGAGCCCCGCTGGGGCCAAATGGCCCCAACTCACTTCTCAATTTCTTTCTTGGCTTTCTTACTGAGCAGGTCCATCTTCGTCATGATGTTAACTTGTGGGATCTCTAGAGAAATCATGGCACTTAGAGCTGCCAGGATGCCAGAAATAAACTGGAGAAGAGAGCAGAGAAGATGAATGATAGCCAACAAGGGCACACCGACTGGAAGGAAACGGCATATGACCCAGGATCTTAATCTTACTGGCTAAAAAGGGGGCGGAGCCTCGGCCCCAAAGGAGACATTGCATTATGTGCATTGGTGTTTTGCCTGCATGTATGTCTGAGTGAGGGTGTCTGACCCCCTGGAAGTGGAGTTACAGACAGCCGTGAGCCACCATGTGGGTACTGGGAATTGAACTCAGGTCCTCTGGAAGAGCAGTCAGTGCTCTTAACCACTGAGCCCTCTCTCCAGCCCCTGATCATATTTCTTGATCTTTACCATGACATTAGCCTTCTTTCACACTAATGCCCCTCAGGACTACTGAGAAAACTGAGTCTATAATTCCTAAACTGGACAAAAGGTCCTCAGAAAATTAAAATTAGATTTTTTTGTTTATTTTAATCTTTATATTTGAGACAGTTTTATTCTGTAGCCCAGGCTAGTTCTGAACTTGCAGCAACCCTCCTGTCTCAGCATCCTGAGTGCTGGGATTGCAGGCATGAACCATATACCCAGCTCAGTATTTTTTTTGAAACACATGCCATGTTCTTATAAGACAAGAAGATGTGTTTCTTTCCTTTTTGGTTTTTTGAGACAGGATTTCTCTGTATAACAGTCCTGGCTGTCCTGGAACTCACTCTGTAGACCCCAGGCTGGCCTTGAACCCACAGAGATCTGCCTGCCTCTGCCTCCCGAGTGCTGGGACTAAAGGCGTGTGCCTCCACCGCCCGGCTTCTTCTTCTTCTTCTTCTTCTTTTTTTTTTTTAAGATTTATTTATTATGTATACAGTGTTCTGCCTGCATGTGTCCCCAGAAAAGGGCATCAGTATAGATGGTTGTGAGCCACCATGTGGTTGCTGGGAATTGAACTCAGGACCTCTGGAAAAACAGTCAGTGCTCTTAACCTCTGGGCCATCTCTTCAGCCCCCAGTATTTCTTTCTCTCTTTCTTTCTTTTTTTAATTCTTCTCTCATATATTACATCCCAATTGCAGTTCCTCTCCCTCCTCCAAAACTGAATATTTTAAAATACACTTATCTAGTACAGAGCCCGTTTGCTCTGTATTTTTTATTTTTATTTCCTAAGCAGTTCCCTCGAATTTATTTATTTATTTATTTATTTATTTTGGTTTTTTGAGACAGGGTTTCTCTGTGTAGCTTTGCGCCTTTCCTGGAACTCACTTGGTAGCCCAGGCTGGCCTCGAACTCACAGAGATCCACCTGCCCCTCTGTCTCCTAAGTGCTGGGACTAAAGGCGTGTGTCACCACGTTCAGCTCAAATCTATTTTCCAGTTAAGTATATATTCACATAATAATCTGATCACCGGAGATACTAAATAAACAGAACAGCCTGTGAAATGTCCAGACTCACAGAGAGTTAGCAGAGACTGTCACTTTTTTTCTACCCAGGACTGAAAAATCTACAAGAGATTCATCCTCAGACCTTGAAAGACTCCACCATGAACTGAGAATCCACCAGGAACACTCCGCACACTCGGAACTCCCACTGCTCAAGCTGCTGGACCAGCTGCTTCATCACCGGCAGGTGTGTGTACAGCTCGATCTGACCTGCAGGGAGAGCACCAGAATGCAGTCAGGAACCAGGTTACCGCAGCACGTGTACACACGGGGTGTTCCCAGTTACCGCAGCACATGTTCACACTGGATGTTCCTGGTTACTGCAGCACATGTACACACGGGATGCTGCAGAGACAGTGTAAAAGGGGAAGGGGCACAAAGTGGTATGATGCATGCCTAGTGTGTGTGAAGCCCCACTACTGAAGAGAGAAGGAAGTCAGAGCTTGCTACGACATCCAGGTGTTTTGCTTTGTCTTGCCTGTGGTGCTGGGGACTGAACTGCGGCCTTGAGCAGGCTAGGCGAGTACTGACCCCTCAGACTCTGCATTCAGTTTTGTTTTGTTTTTCCTTTGAGTTTTCTTTTTCTAGATTTTTTTCCTGAAAGAGTTTAATTATTTTGATTTATGTATGTCTGTACGTCAGGTGTTTGCAGGTGCCTGTGGGGGCCAGAACAGGTATCGAGCTGAAGTTACACAAGTTGTCAGCCACCTGACATAGGTGTTGGGAACCGAACTCAGGTCCTCTAGAAGAGCAAGTGCTTTTAACCTCTGAGTCCCTCTTCATGCTCTGCACTCAGTATCAATTTTCACACCTCAGCTTTTGCCAATCCAGTGCTGGGGCTGGGGATGTGACCCTGTGGCAGACTTCCTGACACGAACTAGCCCTGGGTTCAACCCTCAGCACAGAAAAACAAAAATCCAAGCACAGAGGGGCGTGCAGCTTAGGAATAGTCACACCCACAAGCTCAGGCTCCGAGCTCACACTTCCCCTTTGGAAGCTGCTCAGGCTCCGAGCTCACACTTCCCCTTTGGAAGCTGCTCAGGCTCCGAGCTCACACTTCCCCTTTGGAAGCTGCTCAGGCTCCGAGCTCACACTTCCCCTTTGGAAGCTGCTCAGGCTCCTAGCTCCTCCCCCCACCAGTTTCTCCTGACCGTGACACCTCAGCTCAGTGACAGCTCAGTGACACCTCAGCTCCGCGCGGCCCAGCCACCCTGACTTCTCGTCTTCAGCCCTCTGCCTGCACAGCTCTCAGCTTTGTCCTACAGCCCAGCCTACAGGACAACTGACCGGTAACTTCCAGAACCTTCCGCACAACCGTCTGCGCTCCTTCTGGGAGTCACCTGCCACAAATATTAATCATGGGGTGACTCTGTTTATCCTGTTTGCTTGCCACAGGTCCCCAAGCTCCGTGGCACTGGCCTTGGCTCCCTTATTCTTTTTCTTTGTTTGTTTTTTTGAGACAGGGTTTCTCTGTGTAGTTTTGGTGCCTGTCCTCAAACTCGTTCTGTAGACCAGGCTGGCCTCGAACTCACAGAGATCCACCTGCCTCTGCCTCCCGAGTGCTGGGATTAAAGGCGTGCGCCACCACCGCCCAGCTGGCTCCCTTACTCTTAAGGTTGTTCTCAGTAAGCATCTGATGAACTCAGGGGATAAACTGGAGCCAAGTGGGTTCCCCAGTGCAGCCATTAACCACTGTCCCCACGAGGACACACCACCGGGGCTTCAGGATAGACAGCACACTCAAGTGGCTGATGTACCTGGACAGTCAAAAAGGATGTAGTCATCCTCAACGTGGCCCAGACAGTTCTCCAGCCAGTCAAAGTTGTTGGCAAAGTACTCCATGCAGAACACCAATCCTCCGTTGGGACCAAACCGCAGAGAATCGTCCTCCATCACGTCATCCACCTCAATCAGTTCCCGGATGTCTAGAGCAGGCAGGGACCAGAATGAGTCTCCACTTGGAAACTTTATCCTCTCTAGTATTAGCGAACAGGTATCTAAGAACTCACACGTGGGGCTGGGAAGACGCTCCGTGACTAAGAGCGTGCTTGGTGCACAGGCATGAGGACCTGAGTGAACCTCTAGCCCCCATGTGAAGAGCTGGGCACAGCCACTGAGTAACCCCGGTGCTGTGTGGTGGTAGAGCAGAGAGGGCTGCTGGGGCTTGTCTCCAGATTCAGCTGGAGACCCCGTCTCAAAGGAGTCAGTGGACTGAGAGAGCAAGGCATCTGACAGAGAAAATAAATTACTGCAGATATTACACAGCAGAGCACATGCAGAGAAAGGGAGGGAAGCTCTGTTTGTGTGCTTGGGTTTTTGAGACAGGGTCTCACTCTGTAGCCCTGACTGTCCTGGAACTCACAGAGATCTGCCTGACTCTGCCTCCCAAGTGCTGGGATTAAAGGCATGTGCCACCATGCCCTGCTTGAAAGGAACGCTCTTTAGGCATTGCTATAATATAATCTCCCGGCTGTATTGTTAAGTAAAACATTCAAGGCATGGAGCTTCCTGTAAGAACTGGGTGTGCTGGAAGAAAAAAGGGGGTTGTGATGGTCCACTATAATTTTAGTCTTGGGAGAGTGAGGTAAGAGGATCATATAATTAGGTCCTTTTTCAAGGCAAAAAAACCAACACCAAACACCGAAGTCCACTACAGACACATTATATAGTATGTACTCAGGCTGGATTTTAGATGCTCAAGTTGCTTATGGAGAACTCATCAGAACCAGTAACACTGGCTGCCCAAAGGAGCAGGTCTGACTGCCGGGCCACGATCTGGGAGATTTTTCTGCATACTTCCCCGTGTCCCTCACATTTCGAACCATTCAACCGAGTACTAACTACACCAAGGACACTGAACTGAAGCCAACGGTTATCTCTTAACTTGATAACCCAAGGAGGCTAGTTAACTCCAGAGCACACTCGTCCTGGGGTGAAAGGGTGGGATCTGTGCGACTTACCTACAGAAAGGATTATATATCCTGGCATACAAACAGTTCTCAGTCATCTTGGAAATCAAAATTGGCCTTGGCTCCTGTTCATGTGGGCTGGCCTCTCATCTCATACAGTTTCCCTCCCGGGTTCTGTGAGGCCCCTAGTTCCTTCTAATACATCATTTCACTTAAGGCAGCTTCAGCGCTTTCACCCACATGATCCCCAAACAACAGTCTGCCTTTCTCTCAAGAGAGATGAGAGTTGGGGATTTAGCTCAGTGGCAGAGCGCTTGCTAAGCAAGCCCTGGGTTCGGTCCTCAGCTAGCGGGGAAGGGGGGGGTGGATGGATATGACAAGGTGGTTTCCACCCCCTCCTCAGCCTGCTGCTCCACCTACTAGAAGTCCACCCTCTCCTCATGACCACACCCCAGGCTCAAGTCTGTTACCCCAGCAATCAAAAGGTAAAGGCAGGAAGTTTAGAAGTACACAGTCATCCATGGATATATAGAGTTCGAGGGCAGCCCCAGTTACATGAGACGATTTCAAAACGCAAGCAAAAAAAAACAAAAAACAAAAAACAGTCCATGGCAGTGTCCACATGGCAGGCAGCACCCTCCACTTCCCTCCTCAGTCCACTCCCACCCCCTTCAGCCCCACTGCTAACTCTGGTCATGGCCGCCAATGTCGCCATGTTCCCACATCTAACAGCCACTGCCTGCCACTGTCTTACACAACTGCTCGGCTGGACCTAATGGGAACAACACCTCTTTCCTGAAAAACTCCCTCTTGTCTTTTCTGAAGCTGTACCTTCCTCACACCTTACGAACGCCACTTCCTCGAACAGTCTCCAAAGAACATACACCATCAGGGCTCAGCCTCGGTTCCTCTTCTCTAACCAAATCTCTCCCAACGTGAGATCATCCATCCCCGGGGCTCAATGTGCCTAGACAGCTGCTGGCCCAAATATCTGCATCTTCCATCAAAGTGAGCAGTTTCTACTTGATTGGGGTTTATCATGGTTCCCTGCTCCCTGCCCTCAGACAGGGTTTCTCTGGGTAATAGCCTTTGCTGTCCTGGAACTCGCTTTGTAGATTAGGCTGGATTTGAACTCACAGAGATCCACCTGCCTTTAAAAAAAGGTTAAATTTTTTTTTTAGTGTTTGTTTGTTTGTTTATTTATTATGTATATAGTATGTCTGTATGCCAGAAGAGGGCGCCAGATCTCATTACAGATGGCTGTGAGCCACCATGTGGTCACTGGGAATTGAACCCAGATCCTCTGGAAGAGCAGCCAATGCTCTTAACCTCTGAGGCATCTCTCCAGCCCAGGTTTATCATTTTTTAATAAAAACAAAATTTATTTGGTTTGTTTTACTGAGCACTGAGGTTACAAACATACACCACTCCACTTGGTTTTATGTGGTGCTCACTCAAGGCTTCCTTACCCTAGGCAAGCGTTCCACCACCAAGCCACACCCCCAGCCCCGAGCCTCACCTTTTTATTTCAGCCAGCACTGGTGCTGTTTACTGTACACAAACCACCTTACCATGGACTTAGCAGCGTCAGTAACAAAGGGACAACAGAGAAGAGCAGAGAGGCGGGAGTCCACTCACCTCTGTCTCACAGCAAACACCAAGAAAGGACGCCATCACACCCACACCCACAGACACCCATCACCAAACGACCCTCGGCTTCAGCTCCTTCGTCATGAAAGCAGCGGGGAGCCTGGGAGTGACGGGTCTTCAGTTTCTGGGCTGAGCGGCCGGTTTTCAGCACCAGGGGACGCGTTACTGAAGGTGGCTCTGCCGGGACTTACCAGCCATCACCGGGTAGCTGAAGTGTTCTGCTGCAGGATCCAGGTTGACCACCTGCACAGAGCGGTTGAGGGCTTCACAGTGCTGAACCATGGTGGAACAGTAGGTGCTCTGCAACGTCATAAGGTGGGGTGGTTAGCACGGAGGGCAGTATGGTGCCACCTTCCACATCCCCGGGGATTTCTTTTTTTTTTTTTTTTTTTTTTTTTCGAGACAGGGTTTCTCTGTGTAGCTTTGCACCTTTCCTGAAACTCACTCTGTAGACCAGGCTGGCCTCGAACTCACAGAGATACGCTTGCCTCTGCTTCCCGAGTGCTGGGATTAAAGGCCTGCGCCACCACCGCCCAGCATCCTTGGGGATTTCTCCACTCTTTGGGACAGTGTCCACTCAGGCCAAAGCTGCACCTTCAGGGAACGCACTGGGAAGGTAGTGAAAACAGAGCTATAGATCAAGATGTGGCTAGGGCTCAGGGAGCTTTACCACAGTCCAAAAATTAACTTAGATTACACAAACGACAGTCACTATGCTTCCCTTTTGACATGCTGCTCTCTCTGGCTGGGACAACCCCTCCATGCATCAAAATGTACTGTAACTGACAGGTTGGCTATCTACCTTCCCAGATAGATTACAGGCTCTGTGCAGTCACACGTACAACTCCGGTACTCAGGACCATGTGTTCATTAAATACTCAAGTGACACAATACGTCCACACATATTAGGGATTCCCCAAACGTGACATGTGATCATTATCTTTGCCTTTTCTACTGTGTCTAGTATCCCTAATATCATTCCCTTAATGTCTTTCCAAGGAAACACTGTCCAGCACTCGGGAGGCAGAGGCAGGTGGATTTCTGTTATACAGAGTTGAGTTCCAGGATGGCCAGGGCTACACAGAGAAATTCTGTTTCAAAACAAGGAAACACTGTATCACAATTGAAAATAAAAAATAATTATGAGTATATTTCTCATATTATGAAGATAACTATAAAATTCTAAGTAAGGCCGGGCAGTGGTGGCACATGCCTTTAATCCCAGCACTCGGGAGGCAAAGCCAGGCGGATGTCTGTGAGTTCGAGGCCGGCCTGGGCTACAGAGCGAGTTCCAGGAAAGGTGAAAAGCTACACAGAGAAACCCTGTCTCGAAAAACCAAAAAAAGGAACCTTTTCCAGATAGATATGGGGTTACCTACCTATGATCCCAGCAAAAAGGAAGTTGAGGCAGGAGGACCATGAATTTAAGACCAGGATGGACTACACAGTAAGACTCTGTCTCTAAAACCAATTAAGATTCAACTTAGTTTTTTACTTACTAATTATTGTTGCTGTTTTTACAGTACTGGGGACGGAACTCAGGGCCTTGTCCATCGTAGGCAAGCACCTACCACCAAGCTAGATCTCAGCCTATGTCAGACACAACTTTCCTCCTGACACAGCTTCTCCAATGCTGGAATAACAGGCACGAACCACTCAGCCCCACTTGGGGAAGGTGGTGTTTTGTTTTTTCTTTCTTTCTTTTTTGTTTTTTTGTTTTCCGAGACAGGGTTTCTCTGTGTAGCTTTGTACCTTTCCTGGAACTCACTCTGTAGCCCAGGCTGGCCTTGAACTCAGAGAGATCCTCCTGCCTCTGCCTCCTGAGTAATGGGATTAAAGGCGTGCGCCACTACCGCCCAGCATTTTTTGTTTTTCTTGAGACAGGTGTTCAGTGTGATGTTCTACCTGACTCACTATGTAGACCAAGCTGGCCTCTGCCTCAAGCGCTGGAATTAAAGGTGTGCAAAACCACATTCTGTACTTCTGGAATCTTACATGGGAAGCCAATCAACCCTGACCCCACCCCTGGCTGCCTCAGCACCGGCCATTCATTTTCTTAGTCTAATAACCAGCTCATCTCCCACCTTAATCACTGGACAAGGCACTTAACTCAGCCAATCAGAAAACTAGATTTTCTTTTTTCTTTTGGAGACAGGGTCTTTCTTGCCATGTAGCTCAGATTGGCCTTAAGCTCAAGATTCTCCTGACTTCTGTTTCCCAAGTGTTGGGATCAAAGGCATACCACTGCTACACGCTATTAATGCTGTTGCCTGCTAAGAGCTGAGTCTAGAGGCTGGGAGAAGGTGCACAGCTTCAATCCCAGCACTTGAGGAGGCCGAGGCAGGCACCTCTCTGAGGTGGAGACTAGATGGTCTAGATAATGAGTTCCAGGCCGTTAAAAGCTAGTAGTGAGCCTCTGTTTCAGAAACAAACAAACAAACAACAATAATAATAAAAGACACCCACACACTCACACCCACACCCACACGGAATGAAAACCTGCAATACACATTCTCTGGAAACTGGAGAGATGGCTGAGTGCTCAAGACCTGGGCTTTCTGCAAGCGACACCCTCTTCTGGTCTCTTTGGGCAGTTCACACAAGTGAGATACATATATCAGAAATCCATATCCCAACTTTCCTCCCACCTCCAGGTCCTGGGATAGACCCCAAGGCTCAAACTTCCGAGGAACAGTGAAGAACAAGACCCTATTCTGGATGTGTGGCCGAGGGCCTGTTCTGAAATTAGACAAAAAACGGACTCAAATTTTGGCCCAAAACTAACCGTTAAGACTTTCAAAAAAACATTAACCTTTCTGTGTCTCGTTTTCTCTAATCTGTAGAATGAGTAGTACAGGCCCAAACTCCCGGAGTGGTTATGAAAACACTTGGGACGGCCAGAGCAGTTCCTGGAGCAAAAGTATCCCATTACTATTATTATTTTAAAAGTGTGTGTGGTGTGGGCGCGTGCACATGAATGCACTGTCCGTGGAGGCCTGGGGCTGGGGTTACAGCTCTAGTGTGAGTGCTGGGATCCGAACCCCAGTCCTCCGGAAGAGCAGAACAAGCTCTTAAGCACTCAGCCATCTCTCCTGCTCCCCAATAACAACTAAAGCTGCCTTTACTCCCCCCAACCAAAACAAGGCACCAGCAGAGAGCGGAAGCGAATTACCCAGGGTTCCCCGGGGCCCCAGCGCCCCCGAACCGCAGCTCCTCGAGCCTCACCTTCCCGCTGCCCGCGGGGCCCATGACTAGCTGCGCATACCGAGGCATGCCGGCCGGCCGGGTTCGCGGCCGCCCGCCCCACTCCTCCCTTCAGCCCTCGCGCGTGGCTCCCTGAGCTCCGGGGGACACGGGTTCGAGCCAATCGCGACCCAGCTCCCTGGTCCGTCACTGGTTATTGACGCCACCCTCCGGCACTACGGAGCGTCCCGAGAGCCAAATCCCACGAGAAACGCGTACTGCGGAAAGAAAAAAAAACGAGGAGGCGGAGCCTCGGGTTCGCGCGTGCGCAGAGAGAGCTGCGGGCAGTCGTCGGTTGGTCCAGCGGCGGAGGTGGTTACCTGGGTGATTGCGGCTAACGCTCGGCGCCCCGGGGGCCGGTGCACGGGTTCTCGGGTTAGACTTGCAGATCCGCGGAGGGTCTGGAATACTAAAGGGGGAAGGGAGCGTGTGTGTGTGTGTGTGTGTGTGTGTCCCTGCCCTGACGCGTCCCTGTCACCGAGAGATGCCGAGGCGCAGAAGCCCGGTCACCTGAGGCCTCCTTCTCCCCGGGTCTAGCTCCAGGGTCTCGGGTCACCTTCGGCACCGTCCCGAAGCCGCTCGGGCAGGGTCGCAGGGTAGAGCCGGAGCCGGCGGCCTCACAGCGCGCGTGGCGCACGCGTGCCGCCGACGGGATGCCGGGCCGTTGTCCCGGGGCCGCAGAGCTGCCCGCGTTGGCCAGGACGGAAGGCGGCGACGGGTGAGGCCCGGGGACCCCTGCGGAGGAGGCACGGGAGAGAGAGAGGAAGGGGCTCCTGGTGAGGCCCGGGGCTGGCGAGGCGGCCTTGGAGCGGGACGGCGACTGTCACCCGCTGGCGCTTTCAGCCCCGGAGAGGGCCCTGCGGACCCCGCGGGAACCGAGGACCCAGCCTCCCTGTCCTCCTCCCCACCCCCCCAACCGGCCCCGAGCCCCGCCACCAGGCCAGTCCCTGCGACATTGGGATGGGGCTATGGGCCAGGAAGCCAGTTGATCATGACTTGTTTGGCGGGTTGGTTTCCTGATACACACTCACGGAGCTCAGGCTGCCCTTGAACTACTCATCCTCATGCTCCATTTCGGAGGAGTGCTGGGATGGCTAGTGTGGACTATCACTCCTGGCCTGGGCGGGTTTTAACTATTTCCTGGATGGTGAGGACTGTAGACTTCTGATGTCAGGGCGCTAGAGGCCATGCTTCCCCGTCCCCGTCCTGGCTTCCTTGCTTAAAATCAAGAGCAGGATGACTGGGATCCAATTAGGTCCACAACCATGGCTCTTGCTGAATCCTTGGCCATGGAATACATATTTATGTTTATTAAATATATACTTATATTAAATGTACATTTTATTGTACTGTAGATTTGGTGGTAAGACTTCTTAAAGATGTGATATCAGGTTCTTTCCTGTTCACAATGCTTGGAGGTGTGCTGGTTCAGTGAACTCAACAGTTACTGAGAAACTGCAGGAAGCAATTTTAACTTTTTGAGAAAAGTAACAAGAACCGATACAAGATTGGAAACATTACAGGCCAGTTCTAGTTCAACTTACTAGTTCCAGCACAAAATAATTACTCTTTTCAGTACTGAAAGTATTAAAGAACATGAAAGATATCCCGTGGGTAGTACGGGAACCAAACTACTCATTTGGTATCACTGTAAGAATTAGACTAAGGAGCTATGGAAATGAGACCAACTTTTAACTAAATCCTATACTTAACTAAAGTATAAGTGAGACTGAGGATATGGCTCAGTGGTAAAGCATTTGCCTGGCATCTGTGAGCCCTGGGTTCTATCCCATAGTAATACACTCACTTGCATAAAAATCTGACAGCTCACTTAGAGAAAGCTTAGGGCCATTCTTCTTGTAGCCAGATTGGAAAGAGAAAATTTGCAAGACATTGATGAAAACAGGAAAAGTCAGGAGCATGTGGCGCTGCCTCTGTCACTGGACATTTGGTCTTCACTGGCTCTCCAGCCACCAGATTACTTGTTCTGCATGTTCTTTTCTAACAGGTCCGCTGGACATTTTTATCCCCAGAATTCCAAAGGCACTGGGGAGCAGCATAAAGCAGGTAATGCATGTAGATTGGACTCGAGAGAAGCCAGTTTGCCTGTAACTGATTACACAATGGAGTTTTAACAGTAGGCTCAGAGGGCTGGCAAGATGGACTGCCTGAGTTCAGTTCCCCCAGAACCCACATGGTAAAAGAAGCGAACTGACTCTTTGAAGTTGTTCTCTGGCTTCCTCGAGCTTGCCCGTCTCTCCCTGCCTCACACATACACAAATGTAAAACAGGCTTTATTAGATTGAACATGGAGCTTTGTGCATGCTAGACAGCTCCTGAGCTGTAGCCCTAACAAACAGACATAACATCCCCAGTAAACTTGAAACTCTTTAAAAGAGATTCAAAGATCAGTTCTTTCTCTTTTCTAAGTACCAATGAATTCTAAAAGAACTGTGTTCAGAATGAGCGTTGGTTGGAAAGCACAGGGCATACCTGTCATTTACACATGAGCTGAAGGAGAAAATCCTACATGAACAGCTTCAACAACCATAAACTATTTCACAGGGAGCACTTTCAAAATACTCTTTTCTGATGAATTTAAGAGAAAACCATCAGCCGCCAAGGGCCTCTTACTAATTTTGCAGGGTTAAGGGGAGCTAGTTTACTGGCCTTGGTGGCACAAGGGTTTGTATAGATAATGCCAGAGGACAACTCTATGAAGTCGCCTCTCTCATTCCATTTTACATTCCAGGGTGCACTCAGGTTGCCATCTTGGTGGCCTGCATCTTGGTTTTTTTTTTTTTTTTGCACTAAACTGGTGATGAGTGATTCTGAGCATTTTGTTTGTTTTTGTTTTAATGAGGCAGGGTTTCTCTGTGTAACAGCTCTGGCTATCCTAGAACTCACTCTGTAGACCAAGCTGGCCTCGAACTCACAGAGATCTGCCTGCCTTTGCCTCCCAAGTGCTGGGATTAAAGGTGTGTGCCACCAGCTCTTGGCTTTTGAGCATCTTTTAATGTGTTTAGTGGTTATGTATTAACATCTTAGAGACATGTCAATTCTAGATGTTTGTGTGCTCTAAAAATAAAGAGCATATTATACATCCCTCAAGTTTTAACTATCTGATTTGAAATACTCCTATAACTGTTTCAGGATAATCACAAGTAACCATAAGTGTGTTTGTGTGTGTGTTGTATTAATGATCTTTGCCCCAGAAAGTCATGTCTTTGCCTACAGATAGAATCAAAGAGGGACATAGAATGTACTCACACATTGCCAAGCTGCAGGAGTTATGGAAAACCACTCAGATGCAAACACTTCATATCCCGAAATCAATGGCAGATTCATCTTTTCTGAAGGTAAGACCAGAATTTAAAAATTGAACTATAAAAAAAATATAAAAAAAAAATTGAACTATAGCTGTCTGTGTGAGGGTCAGAGGACCAGTTGTGGGAACCAGGACTCATCTTCCACTTAGGGAGCAGACTCCGGCTGTCAGGCTTGGCAGCAAGCCCTTGTACCAGCTAAGCCCTGTTGCCAGCCTCTGAAATGTTTCTGAAGGATGCCGAATATTAAACCCAGGGCCTTGTGCATGCTAAGCAAGTAATCTGCTACCAAGCTACAGATCCAGACTTGTGATTGAAAATAAACTACTTAGATAGATGTTAAAGCCCAGCAGACTACCTGGTGTATCTAGTATACTGTCGAGGAGTCCGTGAAGGCAGCCTCCTACAGAGCATGGTCATGTAACACTGTGCAGCCTGTCTGCTTCCATTTTCTTCTAGCTCTTTCTTTGGGATACTTGCCAAAGCCTAAGCATCCTTTCCCTGGCACTCTCCCTGCTTCTCTGACCTCCATACCAACTCAGCTGCCAGGGTTTTCAGCTTACCTGGCTTATTGTATCTTCCCTCAAAAAAAAAAAAAAAAATTGTCCTCAGGCTTCAAAAACCAAACAAAAGAATGGGTGTGGTAGCACAGGCCTTATCCCAAGGTTGGAAAAGGAGAGGCAGGTAGATTTCTCTGAGTTGGAGACCAGCCTGGTCTACATAGAAAGTCTGAAACCAGCCAGGGCTACATAGTGAAATCCTGTTTCAACAACAAATCAAAACAAAACCCACACACCCTAAAAAGAGTCAGGCAGTAAATATGTTGGATTAATTCATGAATGACTACAAGGATTATAGAGTCCCTGTCACAAGAGTTTTTTCCAGGCTTATGGTACCTCAGAGCTAATGTATCTCTATCAGGAAGCTAAAAGTACCAATCACTAAGGCATTCCAGAGATAAAAACCCAAACTCAGAGAAGTCACTCTAGGATCACAAAATGCAAGCAGGTAAAGAAAATAGCAATAAGGATTTTACAACCATTGATTTTTGGGTTTTTTTTTTTTTTGTTTGTTTGTTTTTTTTTTTTTTTTGAGACAGTTTATTTATAGCTTTGGAGCCTGTCCTGGAACTCGATCTGTAGACCAGGCTAGCCTCTAACAGAGATCTACCTGCCTCTGCCTTCTGAGTGCTGGGATTAAAGACATGTGCCACCACTGCCCAGCTAACAACTATTGATTTTTATTCTTTATTAAGAATCACAGTTGGGGATTTAGCTCAGTGGTAGAGCGTTTGCCTAGCAAGTGCAAGGCCCTGGGTTCGGTCCTCAGCCCTGAGGAAAAAAAAAAAAAAAGAGTATCCTCACCAGCCGGGCGGTGGTGGTGGTGGTGGTGGTGGTGGTGGTGGTGGTGGTGGTGGTGGTGGTGGTGGTGCACGCCTTTTATCTCAGCTCTCGGGAGGCAGAGGCAGGCAGATCTCTGTGAGTTCGAGGCCAGCCTGGTCTCCAAAGCAAGTTCCAGGAAAGGCGCAAAGCTACACAGAGAAACCCTGTCTTGAAAAACAAAAACAAACAAACAAAAAATAAAAAGAATCACACCTATGAGAGGTAAGCATGGTGGCGTGTGCATGTAACTCTAGCTACTGGGGAGGTTGAGGCAGGAGGGTGGCTTGAGCCCAGGGGTTTGATACAAGCCAGAGTAACACAGTGACACCTTGTTCAAACAAGCAAACAGAGTCTAAGGGTATGGTGGCTCATGGCTATAATCTTAGCACCTGGGAGGGACAGACAGGAAGATCAGGAATTGTGGCCAGCCTTAGGTTTCATGGTTTGAGGCCAGCCTAGTCTACAAGAGACCTTGTCTCAACAACCAACCAACAGGACTTCCCATAGCCTCTTGAAGTCTCATTTCTAGAGTAAATGTAGATTACATGAATTAAGGCTAATCAAGTTTTCTGTAGACTGGTAGGTTCTTCTGTTCAACATTCCTACTCTTCTTTGGATTAATGACTTACTCAATAATGTAAATTCTATGTGTATATATACATATATAAATGAGTCGTGCATCTTTTTTTGGAGGGATGAGACAGGGTCTCTCTGTGTAGCCTTGGCTGTCCTGGAGCTCTCTTTAAACTTACAGAGATCTGCCTGCCTCTGCTTCCCGAGGGCTGAGATTAAAGGTGTGCTCCACCACTGCCCGGCTGAGTCGTGCATCTTAAGGAAGGATGTATTTCTTTTAAAAAGGAAATACACTCAGTCAAAATTAGGTTTAAAAAGAACCTGGTATGGTGGCACACACCTGTAATCCCAGTCTTCAGGAGATGGAGGCAGGAAGACCAGAAATTGAAGGTCATTCTCAGTTACATATCAAGGTCACGGCCAGCCTGGGATGTATGAAACCCTGTTTCAAAAAAAATTAGAAAAAAAAAAAAACCAGGGGCTTAGGAGATGGTTGAGTGGTTAAGAGGACACACTGCTCTTGCAGAGGACCAGAGTTCAGTTCCTAGCACCCACGTCTAGGCTCCAGGGGACTGGACACCCTTTCTGCATGCTGTGGGCCCCTGCATGTGTGCACATACCCACGTGTAGACACTTAATTTTTAAAAACTTAGGTTGGGGCCGGGCGGTGGTGGCGCACGCCTTTAATCCTAGCACTCGGGAGGCAGAGCCAGGCGGATGGATCTCTGTGAGTTCGAGGCCAGCCTGGGCTACCAAGTGAGTCCCAGGAAAGGCGCAAAGCTACACAGAGAAACCCTGTCTCGAAAAACCAAAAAAAAAAAAAAAAAAAAAAAAAAACTTAGGTTGGAATCCAGCTTACTGTATGCTCCACAGAGACCAAGCAAACTAAGCTGCTTTCAGGTACCATCTTATCCTTCAAAAACCATAGGAAGATGGCGAGGGCCTGGGAGAAGCCTCAGCTGGGAGAGTGCTTGATACCAGCCTGGACCAGGGTTGGATTCCTGGGATCCGCATGGTGTAAGGAGACAGCCAATAGCTGCAAGTTGTTCCCTGACCCCGTTCCCAGCCCCTCCCCCCATGCACACTAAATTAAATAAATAAATGAATAAATAAGTTAAAAAGGGCAAAATGTCCAACTTGAGAAGGTAGATGGGGTACTAAAGCTTGCAGACAGAGAGCAGAGACCCTCCTTCCTAGTTCTAAGTTCTTCTCTCCTGGAACATGTGCCTTTGGTTCTCAAGCTCAAAGGATATCTGAATTACTGCGGAATGGCAGCCAGAGCCATGTGCATGTTGTAATAAGTGCTCATTTCCTTCTCCTTTGGCCAAGTTGAGTTAGCTGGACTTGCTTGTGAAAACCAGAGAGATGAGCTGGGACAGCCCTCAACAGCCATCCTTTCAAAGTAAGATGACTGCTAACCTGTGTTCCACAGTGAGGGGGTCTCTGTGACCACCGAGGCCAGCAGAGTGTCAGTCTGAGAGAGACGGCAGTCAAGTTGTGTTCAACACAGCTCAGGCTGGTGCTGCGTCAAATTTCAAGAGTCTGACCTCAAGCAGTTTATTTTAGGCCATAATTAAGCACAGCACAATTTGGGGGAAAGTTCCTGGTATAATTAACTCAATCCCATGTGCACAGCAAAGCTAGCACATGACTACATCAAAACTCTTTGTAAAGGACAACATAGGCACTACAGATGAACTGAGGAAATCCTTCCTTGATAAGGGTCTGGGGAGGATTTGGTTGCCTGGCTACACAGTGCAAAGGTCACTAGGCTGTCAATCACAGGTTATAAATCTCCCTTAGGAGAGATGACCCCGTGTTTAGCATCCCTGGTTGTAGTGTCTTTCTGTGAGCACCAGGACCCCTCCCTCATTCTGTCTTTCAGCACCCAGAACTCACCTCAGGCCAGAAGCGCTACCTGTGCAGCATTGCTAAGATCTGCAGCTCCAGCTACATGAGGACCTTAATGAAGAGGCAGTACATGCACATGCTTCACCACGGTTCACAAAAGCCAGGCAGGTGCACCGCCCCTTAGGTTCTTTTGAGTTCTTCTGAGAAGTGAGGGGGTCAGCTAACTAACAGGTGATTTGTGTGACAGGTGTCCTCGCTCATCACAGGAGCCACATCAGCTCTCGCTACTCACAGAAACAGCATTCCCCCTGCACTGCATGGCGACATCATCTGGACAGAGGAGATGCTCTGAGCATTGCAGCCGCAACACCTGAAATGATAATACATTCCCTTTGGCGGCCACTGAGACACAAAGAAGGGTCTGTTTCTTGACTTTAAGAAGGAAAAAATGTACCCAGTTCTGTCTGAAGGGGATCCTCCTGAGATTAGAACTCTCATTTCCTATATGTTCACTCTGCTAAACTCAGATGAGGCAGACCACTTCCTCTTCATTGAGATGAGTGGGATATGACACTTCAGGGAGTTTGAGTTTCTGTGACATGACATATAGCCTAGGTATGCCTCAAACTCATGGCAATCCTCTTGCCTCAGCTTCCCATGTGCTAGAAGTACAGGTGTGCCACCACACCCAGCCATATCAGTCTTTTTCACGATATACTTTGTGGATTTCCAACATCTTTTGATCAGGGCAAGACGGTTCAGCAGGTAAAAGCATTTGCTATGCTAGCCAAGCAGCCTGTGTTTGATCCCTAGAACCCGGGAAGGGAGAAAGAAGATTCCCCAAAGCTGTCCGCTGACCTCCACATGTGCACTGCAGCACACACACCCATACTCAAACACACTGTAAATAATAAATAAAAAAATTCTGGATCAGCCAGAGATAGCCTACGCTTCTCCTTCAAGTTCCGAATGATGCAATCCTCCAGAAGCTGCATGTGGTACTCCTGCAAAGGGGAGGGCTATGAAGCCAGGAGAGAGGAGGGGGAAAGTGCTGTCAGCAGGTAGAGCGGCATAAGCCTGGACTCTGGGTACGTGGAGGATCAGGAGTTTAAGGGCATCTTGGTGTACTGAGTGAATTCGAGGCAAGCCTGGGCTGCATGAGACTGCCTCAAAAAACAAACTCACAGCTTACAACACATGACAGAAGCTTCAGTATCCAAACTGGGATAATAGTGCTGCATCTCTGGGTTAATAATCACAGGAGACTCTGGGGAAGGAAGGGTCTTTGGTGATGCCAGCAGCTAGTAAAAAAGATCTTCTTTTTTTGAGTTCCACAGCTGTGTTCACTTGGCTGTCTCCAATTAAAATATTTCCCTTTGTCACAGGTTAAAAATTGGATATGCGTCGAAACCAAGATGTAAGTCATTGAAGAGTTTTAGAAGACCAGGCAGACTGCTCTTGCTACCAGGTAAATGTGGAATTAAGCAGGCACACACACATACATGGAGTTAAAGGATTTTTGTTTTTGAAACAAGGTCTCATGCAGCCCAGGTGGACCTCCACCTCCCAAGTACTAGAATCATAGGTGGGCAGAATTACCATGCCTATCTTGCATTTTTGAATACTTTGTTTAAAATATACTAAACCAGATACAGTCATTTTAACAATGTCTTGATTAAAATTTTTAAGTGTTGAGCTCTGTTATTACGAGTAAAAACTAACCATGATGGCACATGGCATACGTTCTGGCACAGAAGCAGGGAATCTTTGAGTTTCAGGGCAGCATAAATTCATCAGAGCTACACAGTAATACCCTATCTCAAAAACCAAACCAAAACAACTAAACATGAAATAGTTTATGCTTCTATTTAAAGGAATTCACTACTTGCTGGGCAGGCAGTAGTGGTGCACACACCTTTAATCCCAGCACTTGGGAGACAGAGGCAGGTGGATCTCTGTGAGTTCGAGGCCAGCCTGGTCTGCAGAGTGAGTTTCAGCACAGCCAGGGCTGCACAGAGAAACCCTGTTTTGAAAAACCAGGGGGAAAAAGGAGAATGCCCTACTCAAGAGAGAGAGTCATTTGTTCTTTTTCCTGTGCTGTCTATGCTCTTCACAGACAGCTACAGACACCCTAGTCCTTCAGTTTGTTGGTGGTTTTGTTTTAAACAGGGTTTCTCTCTCTAGCACAGACTAACCCTGAATTTGGGATCTTTCTAGCTCAGCCTCTCAAGTGCTGGGATTATGGGCTTGTCCATTACACCAGGTTTGGAAGTATTTGTTAGATGCCTGCCTCCCATGTGCAAAGCCCTATCCCAAGACATACAGGAAAGGGCAGGAGCCGGGCGGTGGTGGCGCACGCCTTTAATCCCAGCACTCGGGAGGCAGAGGCAGGCGGATCTCTGTGAGTTCGAGGCCAGCCTGGGCTACCAAGTGAGTTCCAGGAGAGGCGCAAAGCTACCCAGAGAAACCCTGTCTCGAAAAACCAAAAAAAAAAAAAAAAAAAAAAAAAAAAAAAACAGGAAAGGGCAGGGAGAGAGTTAAGTCTGTTCTAAAAGGCTAGGGAGATTCCAGTAGAGGAAACACTGCCGAGCTCAAGCCATGAGAAAGAACTAAGGAATATGGAGACACTGAAGACGTAACTGACCACTTTAACTCGTAACTCCCTCAACCGGAAGACTTTTTCAAACCAGTGGGAGTGTAGACAGTATGTGCTTTAATACAATGCTGTGACTACTGTAAGAAATAGGCGGGGCAAGGAGGAGAGAGACTGAGTGGAAAATAGTAGGGAATTTGTCTTTGCTAAAAGCTGGGTCATTTCGAAGGTAGTGCTTAGAATTTTATATCCAGCCATGTATGTTGGCACACACCTTTTCTTTTTTATAATTTATTTACTTTCATTTCACGTGCATTTGTGTTTTGCCTGCATAAATGTTTGTATGAAGGTGTTGGATCCCCTGAAATTGGAGTCACAGGCAGTTATGAACTGCCATATGTGTGCTGGGATTTGAACCCCGGTCCTCTGGAAGAATAGCCAGTGCTCTTACCCGCTGAGCCAACTCTCCAGCCCCGTGGCACACATCTTTAATCCCAGCACTGGGGTGCAAAGGCAGGTGGATCGCTGTGAGTTGGAGGCCAGTTTGGTCTGACATATCAAGTTACAGGCTAGCCAGAGCAACAAAGACCTTGTCTCAAAAAATAGGTAAATGAGGCTGGAGAGAAGACTCAGCGTTTAAGAGCATTGGCTGCTCTTCCAGAGGACCTGCAATTCCCAGCACCCACCATCCAATTCTAGGAGATCTGATGCCCTCTTCTGCCCTCTGTGGGCGCACATACACAGTACAGAGACATACATGCAGGCAAACATCCATACACATATACTAAAAACTTCATTTCGAAAACACACTATAAACACTAATCTTCCCTTCCGTTTCTTTAGATGATTCTCAACCATGCATGAATGAAGAAACAAAGGAGGAAGACCTCCTGAATAAGTGCATGCAGTCCATGTCCATTCAGGAGCCAGGCACAGCGCACCTCAACCCGACAGGCTCCATACCAAGTTCAGCCAGCAGCTAACATCCAGATGCTGAGCCAGAGGGGGACGGGGAAGAGTTGTGAGCCATGGATGGGGTAGTGCTAGTCACCAGTATGTCATTTGGGTTGTTGAGAAATTTACAACAGCCTTCTTCATCCAGTATACTTCTGTGTACCAATGATAGCGGCGTAATGTATGCTTGTTTCTAGCTGGGAACAATTAAAATTTTACTTGCCAATAAAAGTGAATTTTTAAACATGTATTTGATGTGCACTGGCGTTTTGCCTGCAGGTGTGTCTATGCAAAGGTATTGTAACTCCTAGAGTTACAAACAGTAGTGAGCCGCCATTACTGGAAATTGAACCCTGGTCCTCTGGAAGATCAGTCAGTGCTCTTAACCTCTGAGCCATCTCTCCAGCCCTGGTTTTTTTTTGTTTGTTTGTTTGGGTTTTTTTTGGTTTGTGATTTTCTTGGGGGAAGAGTTTCTGTGTAGCCCTGACTGTCCTGGAACTCACTCTATAGACCAGGCTGGCCTCCCTGCCCCTGCCTCCCGCCACCACCACCAGGCATAGCATACAACTCTTAAGAGATCCATCTGCCTTTGTCTCTTGAATGCTGGGATTTCAACTGGTGGTTTTTAAATTAAACACAGGTTTTCAAGAAAGTCTAAATGGAAGGTAAACATTTATTACCAGAGAAGAGAAGACACACACAGAAATTCTGGACTCTTTCTCTTCATGCACTAGTTTTGTAGTGAAGTCCAAATACCAAGAAGGAAGACATTTACAAAGATAGATTTTTCTAACATGGCCCTGTACTGTATGGTGGACTTCTTGTCATAGAAATCATATACTGCAAACTAAGTATATTCTTATAGTTTACAAGAAGCTTAGAGCAACTATGTATTAAACAGAGAAGACTTTTTAGTGCAAAATATTATAAAAGTGATACAACTGTGTGCCTCGTAAGTGTTTAATTAATTGACTTGAACAAGGAAATGAAAAAACAAAACAGAAAATGGTGAAGACAAGCCTAGCTTTAAGATTTTTTGTACTCAATTCGTTCTACTTTCACGTCATCTCCAATGAGCTGATAGACGTAAGTGACCACCGTGGAAGCCTGGATGTCCATCAGCACAAACGACGGGGTAATGTTTCTGGAAGAAAAATAAACAGTGTCAGTGTTTCGTACTGAAGCAATAGCTCTGCAAATTTTAATTCAAGGTACTGAACTCAAGGAGAACTCTGATTGTCACCTGCATACTGAGAAGAACAACAGTAGCTGGGTGGTGGTGGCGCACTCGGGAGGCAGAGGCAGGTGGAGCTCTGTATGTTTGAAGCCTGCCTGTCTACAAAGTAAGTTCTAGGGCAGCCAAGGCTATTATACAGGGAAACCCTGTCTCAAAAAAAAAAAAAAAACAAAAACAAAAGCCAGGCGGTGGTGGCGCACACCTTTAATCCCAGCACTCGGGAGGCAGAGCCAGGCGGATCTCTGTGAGTTCGAGGCCAGCCTGGGCTACCAAGTGAGTTCCAGGAAAGGCGCAAAGCTACACAGAGAAACCCTGTCTCGAAAAACAAAACAAAACCAAAAAAAAAAAAAAAAGAATCATGAAAAGGTATTGCTGACATAAAGATTTACCTATTTATTGTGTGTTTTTTTTAAACAGGGTCTCACTATATAGCCCAGGCTGGCTTTGAACTCACAGAGGTCTGCCTGCCTCTGCCTCCAAAGAGCTGGGATTAAAGGTGTGCACCACCACACATGCACTTATTTAAATGTTTATTTCTCTTTATGAGACATCACACATGCAATCACTACCTTTTCCAAACCTAAACATGCTAAGTTGTGGTACTTACGTTTCCAAGGCATTATACGCTCCAGTGGCAGAACCTGGGTTAATGTAGAACTTATTTTCATGTTCAAATGCTTCAAATTTGTGTGTATGTCCTGAGATAAGAATGTCCACATCAAACTGCCTCTGCAGCAGGGCTAAACTAGCCATGTCTCCCCATGGAATAACTTGGTGTCCATGGATCAGACCGATCTTGAACTGCCCCACAGTCACAACCTTCTGTTCTGGATAATTGAGATTCTAATATAAAAAAGAGACATAAAGAAAATACACATTTCAGATAGACTGAAACTGACTCCATTTGCTTAAATAGTCAACCTCATATAGCTATCTTCAGACAGCACCCTACAACAAATACATTTATAAAAAGTTTCTCCTCAGCCTGTAATACTGCAATGGTTCTTAAAACCCATTCAGGGGCCAGAGATGGCTCAGAGGTTAAGAGCACTGGCTGGTCTTCCAGAGGTCCTGAGTTCAATTCCTAGCACCCCCATGGTGGCTCACAACCATCTGTAATGAGATCTGTCGCTCTCTTCTGACATGCAGGCATAACACTGTGTATATAATAGAACTTAAGAAAAACAAAAACAAAAAACCAATTCAGCTAACGTAAACTAGAAGCTGCCAAACAACCACTTTATTGAGTTAATTTCTATAGAATATGGGTTCTTTAGGGCATGCTGTAAAGAATAATTATTCGTGGGCTGGTGAGATAGCCCAGCAGGTACAGGTGCTTGCCCCCACCCTGGATTCTATCCCTGGATCCACATGGTAAGGAAGGAACTGACTTCACAAGCTGGTTGTCCTTTGACCTCCACACAAGGACTATGGCACACGTGCATACATGCACACACAAATACTGTAGTAAAAGATTTAGAAAGAGAATAATTATTTCCAAACTTGTGATTTTTCACAACCTAAGGCACACAACCTATAAGCTAGGATTTATTTAAATATATCCCAGGCTTTAATAGTTATGATACCCATTTTATGGATGAGGAAACTAAGGCACAAAGCTGAAGTAACTTGCCCAAGGTTACAAGCCAAATAAGTTGGCTGAGGTGAGATCCAAACCCTGTTACATGGCTCTAAAGTTTGTGCACTTAGCAAGCTAGAAATGAAACTTAGCCTTGCTAATTAAACTGCCTTTAACACAAACAGAGAAGTCTTACATTTTTCAATACACTAGACCTATACACTAGTCAACAAGTAGGCTATTCTTTCATCTCCCCAGTCTTTCATCACCATGCCACCTTCACAGTCTACCCCAAATCTTTTTAAATCTGCTAAATACGAACACTGTATGTTCATTTTGTTTGGTATAAAGGAACTCTTTGTGGTTTTTGAGTTTTTTTGGTTTTTTTTTGGGGGGGGGGGAAGTTTCCAAGATAGGGTTTCTCTGTGTAGCCTTGGTGTCCTGGAACTCTGTAGACCAGGCTGGCCTTGAACTCAGAGATCCACCTGCCTCTGTCTCCCGAGTGCTGGGATTAAAGGCGTGCGCTGCCACCACTGCCCGGCAGTGTCTGAGATTTTTAAATTAATTTTTATTGTGTGTGTGTGTGTGTGTGTGTGTGTGTGTCTGTCTGTCTGTCAGTGCATGAGTGCATGTGTGCCACTGTACACGTGTCAGTCAAAAGACAACTTGGAGTCGGTTCTTTCCTTCAACCACGTGGGTCCTGGGAATGAAACCAGGTCATCAGCCTTAGTGGCAAGCATCTTTACCCAGAGCCACCTTAATGGCCCTAAACCCTTTGAAAGCACCAACCAAGTTATAATATTTGAAAAGCTTAAGATTCCTAGAATCAGGCTGGAGAGATGGCTCAGAGGTTAAGAGCACTGGCTGTTCTTCCAGAGGTCCTGAGTTCAATTCCCAGCACCCACATGGTGGCTCACAACCATCTGTAATGAGATCTGGTGCCCTCTTCTGGCCTGCAGGAATACATGTAAGCAGAACACTGTGTACATAATAAATAAATCTTAAAAAAAAAAAAAAAAAAAAAAAAAAAAAAGGAAAAAAAAAAGATTCCTAGCAGCACAAAGTAATTTCTTCATATTGGAATCATGTTTATTACTGTGAATTGTTCAATTCCGATATATTTATTGAGGGTCAGAAGAAAAGTAACTTTCAAGAATCACACTATTTGCCGGGCGGTGGTGGCACAAGCCTTTAATCCCAGCACTCGGGAGGCAGAGCCAGGGGGATCCCTGTGAGTTCGAAGCCAGCCTGGTCTACAGAGCGAGTTCCAGGAAAGGTGCAAAGCTACACAGAGAAACCCTGTCTCGAAAAACCAAAAAACTATTTTCTTTTTGGTTTTTTGAGACAGGGTTTCACTGTGTAGTCCTGGCTGTCCTGGAACTCACTCTGTAGACCAGGCTGGCCTCGAACTCACAGAGATCTGGCTATCTCTGCCTCCCAAGTGCTCGGCCCAAAGATGTGTGCTACCACTACCCTTCATAATCTTAATTTTATTCCCTCTTCTGACAGGGTCCCGGAATTCACCTTGTATCTTCAGGCCACGCATATAAGGTATGTAGGAATGAAACAGAAAGGAATTTGCTGTTTAGACCTGGCTCTTATCCCTCACCTCTCTCTCTTTACATATATGCAAGTGTCCCCGAACCTGAGAATGCCTAAGTCCAGAATGCTTCTGGCTGCAGACTAATGGATACTTCACCTGTAATTTTATACTTGGGTGACAAATAGTTGTGATGGTGAGGATTGAACCCAGGCATCGTGGACACTTAGACAAGAGTTCGGCCACCAAACATTTTCTAGGCCCTGGGGTGACCTTCAAAGGAGGCGGGATGGCAGTGGAACACTGAGTCTAAAGGACACAGTTCATGCAAAGCAGTGAGAAAGGGGCACAGAGGGGAGAGAAAGGACATGGCACCTCATCGAAGTCTCCTCTTACGATGTGGACGTCACCAGCCAGAGTCTTGAGATAGTCATAACTCTCCTTGGTGCAAAGGTTTCCAGTGCAGAGAATGTGCTGGATTTTCCCTGGCACCAGGAGCTTTTTGAACTTAGCCGGCAGGCTGTTGCAGCGGTGTGGGATGTGCAGATCTCCTAAGACCAACACCAACTTTCAGGGGTCGGAGTGAAACAAACACAGCAGCGTTAGACACCATGGCAAACAACACGGTCCCCCCATTACCCTTTAAACCTGCCAGCGATTCCAAGAACCCAACAGAGCAGAAGTTACTGACACCTTTCCTATCCTGGGTCAACAAACACGTGGTACCATACCTGTTCTAAGCTAATCTTATCTGGGACATCCAAAGTTGTGCCATTTTATTTACCAATAGAAATAGAATAAAATCAAGTTTTCTACAACGTTTCACTAGCCAAGTGTGAGAGCACACACCTGCAATCCCAGCACTAGGGGGGCAGAGGAAAGAGACCACGGCAAGTTCAAGGCCTGCCTAGTCTACAGAGTGAGTTCTAGGTCAGCCAGTCACACAGGGAGATACTGTCTCAGAAAAAGTAAAAAGTAAAAGATTGAGTTAGAAACCTATAAACTATACTGAATAAATGAAAACTGCAAACTGAACAATATACTGCTGGAATCTATAGCATCTAATAGTTTTGAAGAATGGCACAGTAATCCTTTCTGCAACTGTAATATAAAACCTATTTAACTGCAAAAACACTGTTAAAGTTGAAATTACAGAAATGAAATAATATGGCCCTAGAGAGATGGGTTAGATAGTAAGAGCACTGACAGTTGTTGCTGAGGTCCCAGGTTCAATTCCCAGCACCCACAAGGCAGCTCAGAACCATCTCATTCCAGGTCTAGTGGATCTGATGCCCTCTTCTGACCTTCTCAGGTACTGCACTGGCTGGTGTGATTAGATACATGCAGGCAAAACAGTTTTGGGGTTTTTTTTGTTTTTTGTTTTTAATTGAATGATAGGGCTGGGCCGTGGTGGTGCATGACTTTAATCCTAGCACTTAGGAGGCAGAGGCAAGTGGGTCTCCATGAGTTGAAGACAACCTTGTCTACAAAATGAGTTTCAGGCCAGCCAAAGATAATACAGTGAGACCTCATCTTAAAAAGGAGAAAGAAGAAAAGTGGGGAGAGAGGGAGGGAGGAGAGAGATGGGGGAAAGAGGGGGGGGGAGAGAATGAGAATATATAAGGTGTAGTAGTTCATGCTTGTAAATTCCAGCATTCAGGAGGCTGACACAGGAGGACTGCTAGTTCAAGGCCAACCTGGGCTACATGGCAAGTTCCAGTTCTAGGCCAGCCAATGCTGCAAAGTGAAACTATCACAAAAAAATATACATACATACATATATATGTATGTATATAAATATAAAAATGAAATAGTAGGGGAGAAGTTAATTTTATAGTTTGTGCTAAGAACTCTTTGGAGAACATTAGCCAAAATTAACTGATTTTGTTACTTCAAACTCTTAGCAGTATGTTACAGGGCACAAAGGCCTATGCTTTGGAGTCTCCAGATGCATGTGTGCATCTGTTTATAAGTTCTGCTGTCTTCACTTTCTTTCACTAGACCCTCCCTCCCCCACGCTGTCATATTACCTGGATAAAACTGCTTCTTCCACCCTCTCTCTCAGTATAGTCTGTAACGTTAAAAACTAACCCTTTCACAATCATTTCTGTGCACTAGAGAAGTAAAATAAAAACCCAGATAACTGAGTGATGACTTCAGCAGGAGGTAGTTTAGAGTTGCCACAAAGTCTCAGATGACAAAAATAAAATCTGCTCTGAATATCAAAGAATTAAAAAGCCAAGCCTAAGACAGGCATGGCGGCTCACTCCTTTAATTCAAGCACCAAGGAGGAGGAGGCAGGCAAATGTCTGTGTGTTCAGGGCCAGCCTGGTCTACATAGAAAGTTCTAGACCAGCCAAAGCTACACAGTGAAATCCTGTCCAAAAAGGGGTAGGGGCAATTCTATGTAATTTTAAATTGAAAAATTTCAAGATTGAACCAAGTATTGTTTAAAAGTTCATTTAAAGATAACACATGCTCCCCCAAGAGCAACAGAAGAGATTTTCCATGTTGAATAGTATAGGCACACCTTACAGGATCTTCCTCATACAGATGTTCCATTCATCAATGCACGTACTCTAACTGCTTTGCAAGGCATGACTATCCCTGAATAGTATCAAAGAAAGCATTACATGTTTAGTCTGATAAAACAAATACTTTTGCCACCACAATGTTAAAATTAATTTTAAATTGTTAATTTGGCAGCTGGAGAGTGGTTCAGTGGTTAAGACCTGGGTTCAATTCCCAGCACCCACATGGTGACTCACAACTGGCTGTAACTCCAGTTCCAAGGGATCTGACACCCTCTTCTGGCCTTGGAGGGTACCAGGCACACGGGTGCACAGACAGACATGCAGACAAAACACATCCACATAAAGTCACTAAATTTTTAAAAAATTAATTAAAATCCAAAATAAAAAAAACCCAAAATGTATGAAATAAGAATGATTACTAAAACAAGCGTGATTCATCTGGCAACAAAAATCAAAATGACTGTAAAGAAAAGAAACTTATCAGGACACAGAATGGCTGAGGTAACAGGTGCTCACAAAATGAGCACACTTTGGGGAAACCTTTGGAAGCTAAAACGACTACAAAGTATCCACCCTCAATCAATAGACAAGTACCTTGACATAGAACAATCTTCATTTTAGAGGGGGATCCCTTCAGATTTGGATTGATGAACAGAGTTACTGTGGGATGCTGAAAAACATTTTCTATATTAAAAGGAAGAACTCTGAACTCCTAAGAGGGTCTATGTCTAAAACAGGCTGAAAATCTCTGGGACTGAAAATGAACTGTTCAGTCAGAAAGTACCAAAAAGAACATCAGTGAGACACAGTACTGTATCATGACTGAAGACACCCATTCTAGGAGGTGCCATCAATATTAATATGTGAAAACTGTCGCTGGACAAATGGCCACACAGGAACTATCAAGGACTCAGGGTAGGACAGAACCCTTTGGTTTTCTGCTGGTGACCAAGTTATGAGAAATCCATGACAGACGTCACAGTGCCCCTGCCTAAATTCCACGGTGACAAACCAGGTTAGACACACAGGACAGGCAGCAAAGGGTCTGGAAATGGCAGTCTTGTTACAACCCAAACACAGCATGGGGATCGGGTCACTTCCTATTTGAGAGATCAGTTATCAGCCACCCAACCACCATTGTTAGTAGGAGCGGAGAAAAGAAACTTACTCTGTGCCCAGCCTTAGTGGAATGAAGAAGTTGATTGCAGACAGGGGAATGAAAAAAAAAAAAAAAAAAGGGTGAAACATGACCAGTGTTAAAAGAAAGCAACAAAAGTTAAATAAAAGAAAAAAAACATCAAATATGCAAAATTTGTTAATGATTTCTGAATGTTATGGAAGAAAATGTTAAAAATCAGCTGTGCTGAAAATAATTTCAAAAGAACGACTCACTTTACTTTTAAACATAGCACAAACACCCACACACAGCAAATTCGCCTTGCCAATGTCATTTTTTAATCTGGCTTTCCAAATTGACTCCTGTCCCTTTATTCCTCCTTCCGTTTACTCTTTGTAAGATCAGATATTTATGATTTGAAGAATTCATCGGGAATAGCTTAAAGTTATCCTTTCCTAGTTCCTCGGATCTTGTCGCTGGTTTTATTTTATTTTATTTTTTTATGTTTGAGGTTCATGTAGTGAAAAACCATGCTCCATGGGGAAGTTATTATTTGCTATAAAAGACATTACTAACACGAGTACATAATCTAGTGATGAAAATGTCAAGGAAAGATCAAGACAATAAAAACCAACACACGCTGAATGTGCTGGCACAACACTCCCTTGCTGCCAGCACTCAGGAGACAGAGGCAGGCAGATCTCTGTGAATTTCAGGCCAGCTAGGGGCTACATCCTAATAGCCTGACTTAGGCTTCAAGAGATGGCTCAGCAGTTAAAAAGCACTTGCTGATCTTGCAAAGGACCGGGATTTGGTTCCCAGGATCCACATGGCATCTCACAATTGCCTGTAACTCCAGTTCTGGGGATCCCAAGCCCTCTGGCTTCCAATGGCACCTGTACTTGGGTGGTGCACATAAACTCATGCAGACACACACATACACAAAAAAATAAAAAGAAATGAATTTTTAAAAGAAACGTGATGAACAGCAGGGCAGCGACTCTTAAACATGTGTTCACTTCTCAAAACGACTTCAGAAACATGGATCATGACAGCTAATTCCTCTCCCCTGGAAGTGTTTCCAAATTGCCATAAATTAACTAGTCTACTTTAAACTGGAGTCTGTTTAGAAGCAAAAAATCCGGTGACTTTAAGCATACATCTTGGGAAGGCTTATAAACCAACCACCTTTTCAAAGGTCGTTTGAACAAGAATAATCTCTGTAAAAAACGCAACGCGTGCCCATCAGCCAGAGAGGCGCCTTCGCTTCATCAGCACAAACAGCAAAGCTCAACAGAAACCCTCTCCAAACTTTAGAGAGCAAAGGACACCTTAAAAAGTCTGATGACTGGGTCGTGTCTGCTCCCCAGATTCCATACAGCAAGGTCGTAGGGGCAGCAATCTATGGGGTTGGGGTTGGGGGGGGGGTGCAAAAAGGCCTGATGCACACTGGGGAGGCTAAAGCTCTCCAAACAACACGCGCATCTTCTCCGACTTCAAACGATCCCCACGAGTTCGCTCTGAGGGGTCGCAGCAGCCACAGGAGACAAGCAGTCCCCTTCCGGGTCCCGGCCCGGAGCGGCCGGGGCAGCGGCTACTTCTCTCGTTCTGCACCGAGGCCGGCTGTCCCCCAGCTAAGCCCTGGAGAAGCGGGAGGGAGACGTCCGGCCACACTGCCGGCCCGAGGCCTCTCCCCCGCGTCACGGCCACAGCGAGCCGATCTCGTGACAGGACGAGCGGCCCGGGTCCTCCCTGCACGCCCTCTGGCCGCTGGGGGCGAGGGGCGACGCCAGGCCGGGCCGCACCCTCGGCCAGCCGCGATCCTCCCCTCCCTCCGCGGCCTTCCAGGCCCGCGCCGCGGCCGCGCCCCGCCCCAGCCTCCCGGATCGTCCTCGGCCCCGACGCCGCAGCCTCCTTGGCCCGACCCGGGTCGCCGCTGCCGCCGCCGCCGCCGCCAGCGGAGTGCTCACCATCCTGTCACCGGGCTTCGTTCAGTCACCACGAACGCCGCCGCCCTCTTCCCCGGGGCTGCTCAGTGGGCCCGCCCACTCCTCCCGCCACCAATAAGGCGCGGAGTTGGCCAGAGACTGTGCTACGGGGGCCCGTAAGGGCCGCTCCCCGTCAGAAAGCGAAACCGCGCTGGGAGGAAGTCACCGCAGGTGGGGCGCCAGGTCGGGGCCGCGGCCGTCGCGGGAAGGGCGGGTAACATCCGGGGAACCTGCGGCGGGCGCGCTTCCGTCCGCCATGCCGGCGCTCCCGGTCGCCATGCTGAAGTGCGAGATGACGGGCGGTCAGGTGAAAGGTGGAGCGGCCGTTCTTGCTTTGCTGCGTAGGAGAGGGGGGAGCCTGACGTCTGGGGAGTGTCCCCCATCGTCTTCTCACGCTTCCTCGGCCACGCTTCGCCGGGACTGAGGACGCAGAGCCCGGGCCCCTCCGCCCCTCACGAGCGCCCTGCTGGGCTTCCCTTCCAATAGCGTGACAGTCCCTTTTTCTTTGGTTATGCCTAGAAATGTGGGGGCCGTGAAATGAACTGTGGCATTTTGGACCTTAAGCTAGGGTTGAGGAGGGCGAATGTGGGGAGAAGTTGAGAGGCAAGTTAGCGCTTGACCAGCAAAAGTATTTTTGAGCGCAGGGAAAACAACCCGATCTCTGTGCGAGATCCTGCCGGAGAAATTTTAGTTGTTGTTGTTTTAAATATAGGATCTAGATCAAGCTACTGTGTCACTTTGAATCTCAGTTTCCGCAATTGGAAAATGAGACTCATCTTAACACCTTCCCCGGGCGGTGGTGGCACACGCCCTTAATCCCAGCACTCGGGAGGCAGAGCGGATCTCTGTGAGTTCGAGGCCAGCCTGGTCTACAGAATGAGATCCAGGACAAGCACCAAAACTACACAAAGAAACCCTGTCTCGAAAAACCCCTCAAAAAAGAAAGAAAGAAATACATAAATTGAACTCAGTAATTAGAAGGACGATGTGGGGAACTATATTGTACATAGCCTTATAGAAGGGAATGACTGGGCTCGAGACAGGGTTCGTGGGTAGACAGACAGCTTGCCTGGCATGTATAAGACCCTGGGTTCCATCCCCCTGCAGAGGGTGGGAGAACCCAAAAGGAAAATGAATGAAAGCATTAGCATGGAAGTGGGCTTGCAGGGGAAATAATTTCGTTGAATTTTATATCACTGCAGATTTATTGAATTCTTACTATATACATAAAGGGTACTATAAGGTTTTACCAAAGGTAAATTAATCTATAAAATACCATATAGATCAGCTGACTAATTTAACTCTCAGGTGTATCCTGAGCTTTGTTCCACCCTAAACCTAAAAGTCCAATGCCATCACTTAATGGGAAATTGTTAAGACATAGTCAGAAAAAGGGGATTTCAAACCACTCAGCGGCATCACATACATTTGGCCGCTTTATGCTGAATTCCTCTCATGGTGATGAACCTTGCTAGGACTTGACACAGCATCAAAGTTGAGATCATTATGGTCTAACCTGATCATACTGGAGGCCAACATGCTGAATGTTGTTACGGTCTATATAGCCCACGAGTCAAAGGGAGTGGTAACCAGTTACTTTCCAGCTTTTTGCCCAAGATCAAGCTCACAGTGAATGGTAGAGCCACGCTGAAGCAGGTGGCATAGAATAGGCCTTAAAGTTTGGGTAGGATGGTTGCCCACAATTTCCAGATAACTAGAACTTTGGTTGATGAGTAGTTTCTTCAATACCAAAAGCCCCTATTTCCATCTCTGGGAATCTTACCCACAGGGTGGTAACAAAGAGCTCAACTGTAGAACCCACTGAAGAGTTTGACCGACATGATCAGTTGATCCCACTGTCCTTTCCTGTTTTTCGTTCGAGTCCTGTGTGTGCGGAAGTAGTCCTGCAATTTATCCTTACTGCTAGAAAGAATATAAACAGCACCTTTCTTTTCCTCCGTAGTGTTTGGGAAAGCAATACAGACCTTATCACGAGTGAGTGATGACCTGTGGCTAGACCCATCTGAGAAAGGTGTAAGTAAGTCCAGTTAAAAAAGCGAGGTGTACCGGGCGGTGGAGGCGCACGCCTTTAATCCCAGCACTCGGGAGGCAGAGGCAGGAGGATCTCTGTGAGTTCGAGGCCAGCCTGGTCTACAAAGTGAGATCCAGGAAAGGCGCAAAACTACAGAGAAACCCTGTCTCGGAAAACCAAAAAAAAAAAAAAAAAAAAAAAAAGCGAGGTGTGGTGGCGCAGGCCTGTAATCCCAGCACCAGGGAGGCGGAGCTCAGCCAGCTACACAGGGAATTTGAGACCAGTTTGCACTACGAGAACCTGTCTTACAAGCCAAAATAAATTCAGAAAGTGATGGATCATACATTAAAGCAGGAGAACAGGTTTGAAAGAGCCAAGTCCAGGGACACAGGTGGTGGGCACAGTCCCAAGCGCTTGAAAATCCAGAACCTGACAGTTCCAGGCACGCATTCCCAGGATGGCTGAACCGAGTGGTAGCTTCTCCCCTTAAACAAGGTATGAGATAGTCCGTCCATCAGGGCTCTTTCCTATCCCATTCTTACCCTTTCATGCATTAACATTATGGTCACTTTACAGTTTCGGTTTAGGATTATAGAGTTTATAAATTTGTATTCAGTATGGATACACACATAGGTGCCCATGTGTAAGTTCAATGCACTTGGTTTCATCTAAATATATTTGTGGCATCGTATTCATAATAGGATTAATTCAGGATAGAAGTTGGATTTCTCTGAAATAACTAACATTTTTTTTTCCAGCTTGCTCTGAGATCTGTGAATTCCTCTCATTCAACATATGGCTGTGTCCTGTTCTCGTCTTTGTTTTTTCAACATTATCAATGGTCACCCTCCGCCATGATGAGTGATAATGACATACCCATGAATTTAAACTGCAAATTGGCAATAAAGGTAAAAACAGTTGGTTTTCTCTTATATGGGAGAAATACTCGTTTTTGTAGGACATAATAGCTGTACTGTATGTAATTATTCCAGTGCCATCTGTGAATACACAGACTTTTCATCTGTTGCGTTTTAAAAAGTTAATGGGACAGCCATACTAAGTATGAGTTTAATATGTACCATGTATTTGTGTTGCAGTCAATTCTGCCAATCTTTAGGTGTCTGAATTATCTTGAAAGAAGTGTAGAGAAGTGCAGAATAGTCGCCAGAACGGATAAATGCAGAGTCGTCTTTCAGTTCTTCTGCAGGCATGGTAGGTGCCCCCGGAAGCTGTGTGCTTCGTAGCATTTTTATGCATTCAGTATGCAGACTTACTGTGAGGTGAGGTAGGGACAAGTATGGAGTGTGACAGCGGTGCCACCTGTCTCTGCTGTACTGTAAGGTGGCTGCCGCTCTTCCTTAGTACTTCACGACACAAGGTAGTCTGCCTGCAAACCAAAGGAGATTTAAAAAAATGTCCAACTGGGGAGATGGGCCAGTCAGCCTTACAAACACATGAGTCTGAATTTGATCCCCAGAACCTGTGTTAAAAAAAAAAAATCTAGCCAGGCGGTGGTGGCGCACGCCTTTAATCCCAGCACTCGGGAGGCAGAGCCAGGCGGATCTCTGTGAGTTCGAGGCCAGCCTGGGCTACCAAGTGAGTTCCAGGAAAGGCACAAAGCTACACAGAGAAACCCTGTCTCGGAAAAACAAAACAAAAAAAAAAAAAAAAAAATCTAGCTGGGTGTTGGTGGTGCACACCTTTAATCCCAGCACTCGGGAGGCAGAGCCAGGCGGATCTCTGAGTTCGAGGCCAGCCTGGTCTACAGAGCAAGTTCCAGGACAACCAGGGCTACACAGGGAAATTCTTGTCTCAAAAACAAAACAAACAACAAAAGTCTAGGTATGATGACACATGCTTGTAGTTGTGATGCTGCAGAGGCAGAAACAAGCAGACTCCTGGGGCTCGCTGTCCAGGCAGCCTAGCCTGCTTGGTGAGCCTCAGACCAGTGAGAGGGGAAAAGGTGAACAGGCCCTGAGGATTGATACCTGAGATCTAGTCTTACACACACACACACACACACACACACACACACACACACACACACACACACACACACGTGCGCGCGCATGACACAGGACCCCTACACAAATGTCCGATTGAGTCTACATTGGTTTTTCCAGCTGGATGTGATGGCACACATTTCTGAACTTAGGACTGAAGTGGCTGACGCAGTGGGATGAGTTAGAGGCCTGTGTAGCTATATAGCTAGTTTCAGGTTCCCTGTTTTAGTGAGATCTTGTCTCAGAAAAATGAATTCAGAGCTGTAACATTGGCCCAAATCTTCTTTGTTCAGGAATGGTCTTACAGAAGGTGATAAGACTTAGAATCCCATTGCTTTTTTAAAAAAAATTTATTTACTTGTATTTTATGTACAACACTGTTTTTCTGCATGTATGTCTGTGTGAAGGTGTTGGATCCTCTGAAACAGGAGTTATAGGCAGTTGTGAGCTGCCAGGTGGGTGCTGGGAATTGAACCCAGGTCCTCTGGAAGAGTATCAAGTGCTCTTAACTGCTGAACCATCTCTCCAGCCCCTAGAATCCCGTTTTTTAATTTTGACTTATACTCATCTTAATTATATATATATATATATATTTTTTTTTTTAAAGATTTATGTATTTATTATGTATACAGTGTTCTGCCTGCATGTATGCCTGCGCACCAGAAGAGGGCGCCAGATCTCATTACAGATGGTTGTGAGCCACCATGTGGTTGCTGGGAATTGAACTCAGGACCTCTGGAAGAGCAGTCAGTGCTCTTAACCGCTGAGCCATCTCTCCAGCCCTTAATAATATATTTTTATTTCAGTGTGTTTTTATAACCCTTAAATTTTCTCTATAAATATGAATGGTGTAACATTATTTCCCCTTCTTTGAATCTAAATCCATGTAATAGCACATCATGTAAAGAGAGAACTTCAAAGGGCAGCAGGGCTGAGTGTCACAGAATGCAGCTGTGGATTCCGAACCACTGCTTGGTAGCCCTGTGGAAGAACATAAGCTCCCAGAGCCTCCCCTTTCTGCCGTGCATACTGGGGGCGGCTTTGCCCTCATGCCACAGGCTGCTGTGAGGAGAAAGTCAGGTCCCACAGGGACAGGCACAGAGCCTGATACAGAGTGAATGCTCATCAACCATGACTATTAGTGCGTTCTCCTCCTCCTTCCCTTCCAGGTGAGTTTCCGAGAACCAGCTGTTCAGTATCTGCAGTGTCTCAAATCTGGCTCTTTTAGAGCTACTCCCAGGAAATATTTGCATACTGGGCTTAGTGGTGTGAGCCTATAATCCCAGTACTTGAGGAAGTTAGAGGCAGGGGATCAGAAGTCCAAGGTCATTCTTAGCTACATAGCATGTTCCTGGCCAGCCTGGAATACCTGAATCTCTGCTTAAAACACAAGCAAAAGATAAAAGAAGAAATATTTGTGATTGATTCAGTTAAGATAGTTTTTTATAGGGTGGTTCTATTATATAGGATGCTTTAAGATACAAAGAACAGAAGTGGGGGAAATCAGCCAGTTCCGCTCAGTAACATTGGCTCAGGTGAAAGTTTGAAGTTATGCTGTAGCCATGGTTCAGTCCAGGCTGCCCCAGCTGCTGCTGCTGCTGGTTCTCATGCCTCCTCTTCCTCCCTTGTCTCCCTCTTTTCCTTCTTCCTCTTCCCTCCTCCTCCCTCTTCTCCTCACCTTCTTCTTTGTCTTCTTCCTCATCCTCCTTCCTTTCCTTCCTTCCTTCTCCTCCTCTTCATCTTTTTCTCTCTGCCTCCACAGAGTTCAGCACCACCACAACAAAACTTGTAACAGTGACTTCCTCCAGCAGCAGGGACAGATGCTTCTTCCACACCAGGAGCTTTCTAAACCTTTGCCTTGTACATCTCTTGACAAAAATGCATGACTTTGCTATGATCTAGACCAACCTGGACTCCACCTGGTAGCCAGGGGCTAGTGTTGTCATCCACTTGGCCAACTGCCATATCTGAGCCACATTCTGCTGGACAGGTTTAGCCAGAGTCCTGGAGCTGGCAGGGAGGGAGGACTCAGAGGAAGGGCCCTGGGGCATGGATGATGCTCCAGTCTCGGGCTAGTTCTATCTAAAGCGGCCATGATTTGCAGATTATGCAACTTCATGCCAATCAGCTGGGTAGAGACATTGTTCGAGTTCAGTTGAGAAAGTCACTGAGAAGACAGTCAGTTAGCTGCTGGAGATACAGATTGAAACTTGGGGGTGGGGTTAAAAGTTAGTGAATGCAGTTTAGCTCAGTTAGTGGAAAACAATTGCCCAGACATGAGCTGCCGCACAGGACTAGTCCCCTTCACTCTAATCATAAACAGCCTCCAGGCTGGGATTGCCAGACTTGTGCTAAGAGAGAAAAAAAAGACTGTTCCTCCTAAAGATTCAGCTCACCTGTTATTGCTTCTCCCAACCTTCTCTTGTCCTTTTGCACTGGCCACAGAGTTGCTCAGCACGAGTTCTTCAGAGTGTCCCTGAAGAACTCGCTCTTCACATAAGTTCTGTGCCAGCTCAAGAGACAGGCCTACACAGAAAGGGGCTTCCGAAGGGAAGGGCTCAGTGGGTCCAGAGAAAACGAAGCCCTGACTCAGGCACACGCATTCGTGAAAGTGGAGGCTGGAGTCTTGTAGGGTTTTGTTGCAAGGTAGCCTGCAGGTCTGCTAATGACTTCAACTTGGTTAGAAAGCCCTGACTAACCCACCACCTTGGAAAGCGCAGGCTCACAATAAAGCAGCTGTGCAGTAACGCTGGTTCCTCAAGTCAACTGTTTGAGCGTCTCAGAGCCACCGAGAGAAGTGCTGAACTGCACAGAGGTGATTTCTGTGTCTTTTTGTCTTCCTCTTCTTCTTTTTCCTCCTCCTCCTCCTCTTTTTTTTTTTTTTTTTTTGAGACAGGGTTTCTCTGTGCAGCCCTAGCTGTCCTGGAACTCACTCTGTAGACCTGGCTGGCCTTGAACTCAGAGATCCACCTGTCTCTGCCTCCCCAGTGCTGGGATTAAAGCCGTGCACCACCACACCGGCTCATATCGGTGATTTCTAAAGCACACCTCCTGACAACGGCAGCAGCTGCTTCCATGGAGGGTTCCTTCCTGGTTCCCACCATGTACACCTCAGCATACGTGACACAGAACTATTTCTACGGCAGGGGAGATTTGTCAACTTTGGAGCTTAGTGTTTTCCCAAAATAGCAGCCCCAGTGCTTTCTTTAAAATGAGTCAGATGAGGCCGGGCTTGGTGGTCTGTCTTTAATGCCAGCTCTTGGGAGGCAGAGGCATTAGAGCTCTGTGAGTCAAAAATCTCTAGGCAGTGAGCTCTGGAGGTCAGCCTAGTCTACATAGTGAACCCCAGTTCCAGGCCAGTCAGGGCTCACACTGCTGAGTGTAGTGGTGGGACAGTGGAACACACATGGGTAAACCTAGCTCTCAAGAGGCTGAAGCCGAAGGATCTTCAGTTTGAGGCCAGCCTGGCCTCTGAATGAGTACCAGGAAAGCCAAGGCTACACATCAAAATCCTGTCCCACACACAAAAAGAGCCAGATGGTGAGTATATCATTCCAGAGTTCAAAACTCTGAAATATCTTCTCATTTTAGCCAGAGAAAAGCCAGTGACCTTGAAATGGCCTATACTGTTGTCCGGGGACCAAGAGCGCTGGAATGTTTCCTAGGATGAGTGTTCAGCTCCGCACAGCCTTTGTTTTACAACTCAAACAAACCAACCCTGTCAGTTTCTTAAGGTCTGAGGGCCCAGCAAGATGGCCTAGCCAGTAAAGGCTCTTGCTGCCAACTCTGATGACCTGAGTTCAGTCCCTGGAACCCATATGGTGGGAGTGAACTGACTCTAAACATTGTCATTTGACCTCCACACATATGCCATGGCACATGAAACCCCCCCAAAACAGACAAAAACAAATATTGAAAAAAACTTAGGGGCTGGATGGTTAAGAGTGGTTAGTGGCATTTGCTGATATTTCGTTAGAGGAGTTCATTTCCCTGTGCCCACATTGGGCAGTACATGCACCTATAACTCCAGCTCCAGGGCATCCAATGCCCTCTTCCAGTCTCCTTGGGCACCTACGTGGACATGCACATACATACAGATAAATAAATAATAAATCTTTTTAAACAAAAAGATCCGAGAGCACAGGTTTTGTTGGATTTGTTCTCTGTTGGTGTTATAGAATTAACTTGCCTTCCCAGTGAGAAGTCATGCCAGGCTTAGAGATTAGTAAAGGAAAAACTTGATAGCAGGTGACTGGTTCTGGCTAATGCACAAAAGGGAACCAACCCCGACCAAAAGTCCCATCAGCTTACGTAGTTTTGTGGCTTCAAGTTACACTTTGCACAATTAAACATGTTTCACAGAGACAAATTCCAAGGTTTAGCTGTTGGAACAAATGGAGAGATTTAGATTTACAGTGTAAAATACTGTGATAGTTATCCTGGAGTATACCAGGGCTGCTTTTCCAGGGAAGTTGTTCACCAAGGTTGTCTGTGGCTGGGAAGAATTATTCTATTTCTGCTAAGAGAACCTGAACTTAATAATGGACCAGGACTTGCTGGCGCCAGGTCCTGACCCAGTGCTGCCCACTTTGAACAGCACCATAGAGGCATGCTCTTTGATATGGGGATGGGCCTAATGGCCAGCTGTGCCCTTTGATAAGGAGATGGGCCTAATGGCCAGCTGTCCTCTTTGATATGGGGATGGTCCTAATGGCCAGAGGCAGTCTTAGTGAACACATCTTGTTCGTTTTGTTTTTCGAGACAGGATTGATCTGTGTAGCCCTGGCTGTCCTGGAACTAACTTTGTAGACCAGGCTGGCCTCGAACTCACAGAGATCCGCCTGCCTCTTTGTTTTTTTTTTTTTTTTAAGATTTATTTATTTATTGTGTATACAGCATGTATGCCTGCAGGCCAGAAGAGGGCACCAGATCTCATTACAGATGGTTGTGAACCACCATGTGGTTGCTGGGAATTGAACTCAGGACCTCTGGAAGAACAGCCAGTGCTCTTAACCTCTGAGCCATCTCTCCAGCTCTTGTTCTTGTTTTTGTTTTTGTTTTTGTTTTTGTTTTTGTTTTGGAGCTGTCCTGGATCTGGCTCTATAGACCAGGCTGGCCTCGAACTCACAGAGATCCGCCTGCCTCTGCCTCCCGAGTGCTGGGATTAAAGGCATGTGCCACCACCGCCCCGCTTGCTTAGTAGATCCTTTATAACCTTAGTTTGCCATCCCAACTTCCCCTGTATTGCTACTTCAAGCTCCTAAAATCATCCCTCTGTGGTTACCTATAAAAGTTGCCAAATTAGCCGGGCGGTGGTGGCGCACGCCTTTAATCCCAGCACTTGGGAGGCAGAGCCAGGCAGATCTCTGTGAGTTCGAGGCCAGCCGGGGCTACCAAGCAAGTTCCAGGAAAGGCGCAAAGCTACACAGAGAAATCCTGCCTCGAAAAACCAAAAAAAAAAAAAAAGTTGCCAAATTATCTGCAGCCCTTCACTTAAGAAATTGGAATCTTGTTCCCCACTTTGAATCTCAGGCTTTTTTTTTTAAATGTATATGGGTGTTTTGCCCACATAGATAACATCCATACATGTATCATATGTATGCAATGCCTGGGGAGGCCAAAAGGGGGCATCAGGCTATCTGCAACTAGAGTTATGAATGGTTGGGTTACAGCCATATGGGTGCAGGAGTTCAACCCTTTCCTCTGGGAGAGCAGCCAATGCTCTAAACCACGGAGCTGTCTCTCCAGCCCCAGCTCACCACAGTCTTACTTTAATACCAACTGTGGTCTGCATAGGTTCCCAGCCCGGACCAGTCAGCTTCAGTGCTGCTTCAGGACGTCTCTACCAACAGGAGAATAAGCCGAGGATAGATTTCTGGAGTAGACCATTTGGCCTTAGCCACCCTTGTTACTCCCACTGAGGCCACAGACAGACAACAAGCCCACCCCAGCTGGTCCTTCATAGCTAAGCTTAGGGTAGACCTCAAGAACCTCTTAGTAAAATCATGAGAAATAACAGGTGTTTACAAGGAACTCAATTTCAGAGTGGTTTGTTAAGCAGCCAAATTACCAAGACCTGATAATACACAAATGTGCATATTTATTAAGTTGTAATTGCTGGGTGCTGTGGTGCACACTTAGCACTGGAAGGCAAAGGCAGGGTTACTAATGTCTGAGGCCGGCCTGGTCTACATAGTGAGTTTCCAGCAGCCAAGGCTACCGTTAAAACTGTCTCAGTCAGTCAGTCTGTCTTTTTGTTAGTCAGCAAAACAAACAAAAACAACAAAGAATCTCACCAAACACATAAGCTGAGAAATGTGTCTGGTTTTATTTATTTATTTATTTTTTTGAGATGAGACCTGACAAGCTCTGGCTGGCCTCGAACTCACAGAGATCCTCCTGCCTCTGCCTTCTGAGTGTTGGGATTAAAGGCGTGTGCCACCATCCCTGGCAGTTTTTAAAGAAATTTTAAACTTTAAAAAAAAATGTGAAAAAAAAATGTGTATGTGTGCGTGAGTGCATACATTTAGTGTGGTCAAACTAAGACCGTCAGATTTGGTGGCAAGCACTTTTGCCAGCTGGCTGAGCCGTCTGTCTGGTTAGATCTTTTCATTTGTACTGCAGTATCATGCTGCCTGCAGGCTCCCTTGTAGAAAGCAGCTGAAAGACACCTGTATCCTCATGGGCTCTGTACTTGTTAGAACACTGTAGTCTCGAGAAGTCACTTAGCCTTACCAACCTGCGGTTTTCTCTTCTGAGCTTGAGTCCCTCACTCCCCAGAAGGGCTGCAGTGAGGTCGAGAGAGAATGCATGTAAAATGTGTCCTAGTGTCTGGCACACAGAGCACCCTAATCTGAAAGTTGGAATCTAAAAGCCCCCCCAAATCTGATTTTCAGATTAGGGATACTCAACTTATAAAGTCTATAGAAATAGTTCAAAAAATCCTTCTAAATCAGAAACACTTTTAAAAAATATTTTTATTTTACATGTATGACTGACTGTATTGTTCACATGTATGTACACTGCATGTCTGTCTATGTGCCACATGTTTGCCTGGTGCCCTCAGAGGCCAGAAGAGGGTGCTAGACACCCTGGAAGCAGAGTTATAAAGTTGTAAGGTATATGAGGGTGCTGGGAACTGAACCCTGGTCCTCAGCAAGAACAAGTGCTCTTAACCATCTTGAGCCATATTTCCAGCCCCTGAAACACTAGGCATTTAGGACAGGAACGCTCAGCCTGCATTGCTATTGCTCCTAAAGTCAAAAGAAATCACAGACCAGATTTAGATGTCTAACTGCCAAAGTTCCTATGAAGTCTAGTCCTGAATAAAATATGCAAAAGGGGAGTTGTAGGCGGGGCGGTGGGGGGGCACACGCCTTTAATCCCAGCACTCGGGAGGCAGAGCCAGGCGGATCTCTGTGAGTTCGAGGCCAGCCTGGTCTACCAAGTGAGTTCCAGGAAAGGCGCAAAGCTACACAGGGAAACCCTGTCTCGAAAAACCAAAAAAAAAGAAAAAAGGGGGGGGGGAGTTGTCGCTCTGTGACCTGTAAGGGGGGGGAGTTGTCGCTCTATGACCTGTAAGGGGGGGGAGTTGTCGCTCTGTGACCTGTAAGGGGGGGGGGGAGTTGTAGCTCTATGACCTGTAAGGGGGGGGAGTTGTTGCTCTATGACCTGTAAGGGGGGGGAGTTGTCGCTCTGTGACCTGTAAGGGGGGGGGAGTTGTATCTCTATGACCTGTAAGGGGGGGAGTTGTCGCTCTATGACCTGTAAGGGGGGGGGAGTTGTATCTCTATGACCTGTAAGGGGGGGGAGTTGTCGCTCTATGACCTGTAAACCAGTCACTGCGTCACACACATTTAAGGAGTTTCTTTTCAGGGGCTAGAGATGTGGCTAAGTTTGCAGAGTGCTTGCCTATCATGCAAGATCCTGGGTTTGATTTCCAGCACATGAGCATGATGGTGCGTGCCTGTGATCCCAGCACTTGGGAAGTAGAGGCAGGAGGATCAGGAGTTGAAGGTTATTCTTGGCTATGACGTTTGAGACCTCTGGGATGGATGAGACCTGGTCTAGTTTGCTCAGAGGATGTGGCATGTTGCTCTTTGTCCACTAGGGGGCAACAACACATTTCATTAAGGCCACATTCCGCTGCAGGTTGTATGCACCTGCCACACAGGAAACATTAATTTTATTGCTTTAATTTAGCTGTGAGAGGCAGGCTTTTAAAGCCTGTTCACTTTGCACTTACAGTTATTAAGAGGTTGCTTTGTTCTCTTTAAGGTATTAAAAGAACGCACAATGTGTATTTCCAAGACAGCCAGCCCTTGAAAATTCTCTTTGAAAAGAGCTTGTGTGCCAATATCCTGATGATTAGACCAAGGTAACGGGTCTCCTGACACCTCTTCCTCTTCTGAACACAGCGTCCTCAGGCAGGGAACAGTTCGCCCCGGAGCTTTTCTGTCCTTTTAAAGATGCTTTTTAAGTCAATACACAAAATGACATTTCATGTTGTGTACATTGTACATTGGTCACACTCACCCCGTTACCCTCTCTTGCCCCCATACCCTCCTAGGACTTTCTCACTAGTTACACTTTCTAAAAGGCTGACCCGTGACTTCGAGCGATCAGTGACATTGTCAGGAAGCTTGAGAAAGACAGGTGACAAGTGCTTAAAGGCAGGAGGTCGGGGCCAGCAGCTCTGGAACCCCCACCCGTGGTTTCACACTTAGAGGCCAGCCAAATAGGGAAATCTATTGTGACAGTTCATACCTATACAGCTTCAGTCTGAGCCTTGGAACACACAGTTTGAGGAACTCTGAACATTCTTATGCAAATCGATTTTCTTCAGTTTTTGCCTAGGTAGAGAGAGAGCCATATTTGTCGGTGAAAGGCTGCTTAGTCATTCAGTTCAGTTGCAGCATTGACTATTAATTAGCATGACTCTGGAGCAAAGTGGATTTTATCTTGCTGCTTTTTTAAATTACAAAAGGAACCTTGTTACTGCCGCACACCCAGTTGTACTGAAGAATGACAAGGACCGTGAGACTTGCTGCTCTGCCACCTTCTGTAGCTCTCTATCAGCAGTCTGCTGACTCTCCCTGGAGCACACATCCTACCCCTTGCCACCCCGTGTGTGAATGCACATGCCGCCTAACCTGTGGCGGTCAGAGGACAGCATGCTGGAGTCAGTTCTCTCCCTCCACCACATGGGTCCTGGATGGAACTCGGGACAGCAGGTTTGGTAAGCGAGGGCCATGACCCAGGACCGCTCAGCTGTCTCTCCGGCCCCAAACTTGCCTTTGAAATGTAAGCTACTGTGAGGATCTTTCCCTATCAGTTCACGTCATTATTTTGAGTAATGCTCTTTTTTTTTTTTTCATTACGTGTCTGAGCTATAATTTCCTACTCATTACCTTACAGGGGTACATTTAGGTTGCTTCCTGATTTTTGCTGTCAGAAACACTGCTGAATCGTATCTGTTCTGAAAACAGAATAGTATCCATTATCTATTGCTGTGGAACAAATTTTTCCCAAATGTAGAGCCTTCACGGGTTTACAGAGTCAGGGTTTATTACTCTGTTAAAATAGCTGGGTCTTGGCCGGGCGGTGGTGGCGCACGCCTTTAATCCCAGCACTCGGGAGGCAGAGGCAGGCGGATCTCTGCGAGTTCGAGGCCAGCCTGGGCTACCAAGTGAGTCTCAGGAAAGGCACAAAGCTACAGAGAAACCCTGTCTCGGAAAACCAAAAAAAAAAATAAATAAATAAATAAATAAATAAATAGCTGGGTCTTATCTGGGTAGCCTTGGGTCAAGGTCTCTCCTGAGTTGGAAGACAGACACCACTGGGCAACAGTGAGTGTCATCTGAAGGTTCACCCTGAGGGAGGGAGGCACTCTCGAACTCTGGTAGGGCTGCTGGAAGCTCAGGAAGACCCATTCCCAAACATGCACGTTCCTGCCTGAGTCCTCACAAATGCCAGGTGATGAGAGAGGGAGCTCCAAGACCAAAGCCTCAGGCCTTGCACACTCATACCAGAACCGCCACCTCACAGCTCCTGCGATTCTCTCTCTGAAATGAGTCTAGGTCCAGTCACACTCAAGAGAGGGGAGCAAGGGCCAAGTCCAGGGAAGTGGGGGTCGCTAGGGCCCTGGTACAGGCTGCCCCTCAGAGTCCTGGAAATGGAGTCAGTGGGTCAGAGGCTGATGCACACTTTGAATTCCCATGTGTTCTGACAGCTCAGTTGTCGTCTGAGGAGTTTATATCACTTCTCATTCTCACCAGAAGTGCAGGGGTTCTAGATAGAGGAAATAATAAATCTCTGCAAACTTGGACAGCCTCAGAGGTAACATTGTTGCCTTTTCGTTGTTAATAGTGAGTCTGAGAATTCTATGTTTATTAGCAGTTTGGGTTTTTTTTTTTTTTTTTTTTTTTTTTTTAGACTTTTAAGACAAGGTCTCACACCTGAAGTGAGCCTTGAACTTGAAAGTCCTCCTGCCTCTGCTCCCACGTGCCTGGAGTCTGAGCACGGACTGGACTCCAGGCACACACAACCATGCCTGGCATTTCTCCTCCCTTTCACTTGCACATCCGTTTCACCATCGTTTTGATATCAACTTATTTGGTATCTTGTGGTCTGGGGTATAACCCAGGGACAGAACTCTTGCCTAACACCTACAGATCTCTGGGTTTGACCCCCATAAACACAAAAGAAAGAAATTATTTGGTGTTCCAGCACATGGGAAGCTGGGGCAGAAGAATTGAGCTCAAGTCCAGCCTGGGCTACACAGCAAGACTTGGGCTCAGAACACATTTATTTGGCGTTTGTCTAACACCCCCTTTAAACAAGGGAGAAGTCACCAAATGAACATGATCGCTGTTGCTGGCACTGTGGCATCAAGATACACTGCTAATTATGTCTAGCATCAGGCTAACAACTAAGCCTGCATAAACTATAAGAATGTCATTTTTATCTAACAGCACTTCAAGTTCAAAAGGATGGCCGAACTTGCAGTTCCTCTTTGTTTTGTTATAATGTAATTTTATTTTAAAACATTGTATTTTTTGTATATGGGAGTTTTTGTCTGCTGTGTGTCTGTGCCTCACATGCATGCCTGGTCCCCTCAGAGGGCAGAAGAGGGTGCTGATCCCCTGGAACTGGAATTACAAATGGTTGTGAGTAGCAATGTGGGTGTTGGGACTGGAACTTGGGTCCTCTGCAAGATCAGCCAGTGCTCTTAACTGCTGAGCTGTCTCTCCAGCCCCTACTATACTTTCTTTGTTTTTGTTTTTCTGAGGCAGGGTTTTAGTCCTGACTGTCCTGGAACTCACTCTGCAGGCCAGGCCAGCCTCAAACTCAGAGATCTGCCTACCTCTGCCTCCTCTTGAGTGCTAAGATTAAAGGTGTGTGCCACCACCCACCTGTCTTTATTTCTTTAATAATTCATTTATTTTTATTTCATGTGCATTTCATGTTTTGCCTGCATGTATGTCTGTTTGAAGGTGTCAGATTCCCTGGAACTGGAGTTATAGACAGTTATGAGCTGCCATGTGGGTGCTGGGAATTGAACCCAGGTCCTCTGGAAGAGCAGCCAGTGCTCTTAACCGCTGAGCTCTCTCTCCAACCCTGACACCTATCTTTTGAAACCTCATAGCCCACCCCAAGTGGCACACCTCCTCTGACAAGACCACACCACCTAATCCTTCCCAAACAGTTCCACCAACTGGGACCAAGTATTCAGATGCCTGAGACTTATGGGGCCATCTCAGTTCAAACCATCACATGGGTCTCTGGCTCAGTGGAGATCAGCTGTCTTTGAGCAGCTCCATTCACTGTCTCCTTTACAGCTATAGCCTCCCTGTCCTGCTCACACTGCAGCTTCTGCATGTTTTCCTAAGATGGCACTGCCGTCCCTCACGTCCTTCATTTCTAAGCTCTCTTAGCGGGCCTGCAAAGGCAGGTAGAATTTAAAACCACTCACGGGAAGAAAGAAGGCAGACCTTTGGAGGAAGTTTCCTAAACCCGGGCCTGTTTATTTCCAGAGTCAAGATTTGAATACCAGTAAGGTTAAAGCTCTTTTTCAAATAATGTCAATACATTTCTTCACATTTTACAGATTGCTGGCTGAGGCCATTGTTCTTCTAACGTCAAATCAAGAGGAAGTCACCTTTTCTGTTACTCCAGGGAATTTCTGCCTCAAGAGTTCGAGTGGGGAATCCCTGGGTAAGGGTGATGTCTGCCTTGTGTGAGTTCGTGTTCCTGCTTCTCATGACTCCACACCGCCCGGCAAGAGGCACTTTCTAATGAGTGGCTACAGCGGTGACTGACTAGCCACCATCTGATCTTGCTATTGGGTTTCCTCTGCTACAACACTAGCTGTGGCATGAGCCCTCTTGTGGAGGGGAAGCATCTTCTATACTTGAGACTGCACACCCCGGAACCTGGGTGAGGCGCTGCAGCACTAAGAAATATTAAAAGAGGCCGGGCAGTAGTGGCGCACACCTTTAATCCCAGCACTCGGGAGGCAGAGCCAGGCAGATCTCTGGGAGTTCGAGGCCAACCTGGTCTACAGAGCGATATCCAGGACAGGCCCCAAAGCTACACAGAGAAACCCTGTCTCGGTAAAACAAAAACAAAAACAAAAAATGGAATATTATTTAGCTCTAGAGAAAAATGAAATCACAAAATTTGAAGGAAAATGGATGGACTTAGACCATATGATATAGAGAGGTCACCCAACCACAGAGGGAAAACCACATGTTCTCCCTCATATGTAGAATCTACAGTATAACATATAGATGTACATATGTAAACAAATGTATGTGTGGATACAGCATAACATGTAGAAAGGAGAACAAGGAAGGGTGACATCAAGGTGATGAGGAAGGCTAGAATGCAGGAAAAGGACATAAGTCGTGAAAGAGGATCTAGAGCTAATTGTTTTTCTAGTTACCTTTGTGACTTTGTTTGTCTCTTGTGGGTAAGTGCATTAAGCGTAATTGATAGTGAAAGTATAAAGTGCAGAGTGAATGAAGCATCTCACCTTCAGAAGGGCCATGCTCACTGGGTAAAAGTTCATTGTCCTCAAGGGGCAGTGGTGGCACACACCTTTAATCCCAGCCCTCAGGAGGCAGAGGCAGGTGGATCTCGAGGCCAGCCTGGTCTACAGAGTGAGTTACAGGACAGCCAGGATCATGTGATTAAATTGCTAGCAATCCCCAGAATCAGCTTAATGATCAAAGGAATTTATTTGGGGGTAAACTCACAACCACAGGAGATTTATCATAGGGCCCTGAAAAGCTGAGCTATGTCCCACGCTGAACGGCTTGATCCAAGATCTCAGCATCCAAAACCACAAGGTAGCCAAGAGAAGGCATACATACATGTCTTAAGGGTCCCCAGGGGCAGATACCTCAAAGTCATAGGCAAATACAACAGCTACAGCTGCCTCACTAGGGATGATGCTTCAGGGCATGGCTCCAACAGCTACCCACTACAGCCTGGGTACACAGGGAAACTGTCTCGAAAAGCAAGCAAACAAAAAAGTTCATTGTGAAGGAAGGACTTTGAGTCTGGGCAAGTCCCTCATCATTCTTTTGAAGAAGCAGCTTTATTATGATATACCACACATCTACAATAGATCATTTCAAGTAGTCACTTAGTATACCTGTAGATGTACAGCCATTATAATTAAAATAGTCCACCCCCATCTCAGCCCTAGGGCTTGCTACTGTCTGTCTCTGTGGGTTGTCCAGACTGGACATTTCAGAGACATGACATCATAACGTGTTCCTTTTCGTGTCTGCACTCTCACATTCAGCAGGCTTTTTAGGTTTTTGTACTGTCATCTTTACTTCATTTCTTTTCATCATTTACTAATATTCCCTTACATGGATGTGGTACATTTTCTATATCCATTGGCCATTTGATGAATCTTTCGGTGGTTTCAGTTTGTGACTTAGGAATTATGCTGCCATGAATAGCCATATACAAGCCTGTGTGTAGACATCTGTTTTCTCTTGGACATAGATTTAGGAGTAAAATTGCTGAGTCATATCATAACTTTCCATTTAGCCTTGTGGAAATGGCCAGATGTTTTCCAGTGGTGGAAATACCAACCATTTTATTACCCCCAAGCAGTGATGAGGTTCAGGTTTCTCCACTCCCTTGACAATACTTGCTATCGGCCATCTTTGGAGTTTGGTGGGTATGAAGTAGCTTCCAGTTGTGGGTTTGATTTGTTTCCTGAATGTAATGATGTCCAGCTTCCTAGGGGACTGTTGTCACCATATATCTTTGGAGAACTGTCTGTTCAGACTCGTGCCCTCTTCCCTGGGATAATGTCATCCAGTTACTCTACCAGCCCTTTAGCACATATATGAATGGCAGATACTTTCTCCAATTCTATAAGAAGGCATTTTCTTTTTTCTCATTTATCCTGAGGAATCTGTGTAACGGGCCTTGTCTTGAACCTGTGACCCTCCTGAGAGCTAGGATAATGTGGTTTGTCACCAGTGCTCCCCTCCTTCTACTGTCTTCTTCCTCCTTGGCCTCTTTTTCCTGTGCTGGGTATTGAACCCATGCCTCACACATGGTGGGCAAGCACTCCACCACCGGTCTCCAGGTCCTCCCGCCCCTCTCTTTTTTGAGACAGGGTCTCACATTAGCTCAGCCTGGCTTAGAACTCACTGAGTGGCTTAACTCACTGGCCTTGAACTGGTGGTAGTCCCCCTGCCTCAGCCTTCTAGATGCTAGATTATAGGTATGATGGCTTCTAGCTATATTTTTAGCTTTTATTTTGAGACAAGGGCTAAGTTGCTAAGTTGGCCTTGAACCCTAAGTTCACCTTTTAAGCCATATTTTTCTAAATTAGTCTGATTACCTTTTATCTTTTAATTCATTTTTATAAATTTTTTGAGAGGTTTTAAATTTTTAACATTTTAAAACAACATGGGCTATAGTTCACTACTAAACTATAACTTGTTTTTACATGTGAACTATATTATAGTAGTCCCTGTAAGAATTAGCTTTACGATGTATAGCACCCCAGGCCTGTAATTCCAGCACTTGGGAGATGGAGGCAGGGAGGGTTAGGAGTTCAAAGCCACCTTTGGTCACATAATGATTTTGAAGCCAACCTGGGCTACATGAGACCCTGCCTCACTAAAAACTTAAAAAAAGGTTTGTTGTTACAGTATTCTGGTTATTTATTGCTGACAGAAAGCCATCCCAAAACACAGTAACTGGGACAGTCCTTTCTTACCCCTCAGGACTCTGCAGGCTATTTAGACTCAGCTGGGCAGTTGCCACTTGAGGCCTCCTGAAGCTGTGGTTAGACAATGTGAAGCTGGAAGCATCTGAAAACCTAAAGGCCGCACACAGGGCAGCCGCTGGGACTGGCCTGCTATGGGCGTGGCTGAGCCTTGCCTTTCCCTGATTAGACCAGGCTACCCAGATTCGTGGGGCAGGGTGCCTTAAACCTCACCTTGAAAGAAGAGCATAGGCTCCCTGGCTATGATTAACTCACAAACTACATGTTTGTGCTAAACGTTAGCACATGCCTCTCGTCCAGTTTTAACCTTTCTTTCCCTACGTCAAACAGATTTAAGCAGTTCTGTGTACAGTGAGATGTCTTTCGGCCCAGAAGAGTTTGACTTTTTTCAAGTTGGACTTGATACCGAAATAACATTTTGCTTTAAAGAACTAAAGGTAAGCAAATGCTTCTGCTGAAGTCAAACTCGAGTTTTCCGTAGTACTTGTAAAGGAATGATTCCCACTTTCTCCTCCTCTCCCTGCAGGGGATCCTCACCTTTTCAGAAGTGATGCACACTCCCATAGCCATCTACTTTGACTTTCCTGGGAAGTAGGTCCTCAAGAACTCTGTATCTTTCCTTTTGTCACCAAAACAAATGGAGCATGGTGAAGTTGATGTCACACCCCAGGACTTTTTCAACTTTACTAGCAACATTTATCAAACGAAAAGTTTAAAAGATGCTATAACATGGTGCTTTAAAATTGGTAATTGGACCAGATGTGGTAGCACATGCTGCAGTCCTGGCATGTGGGAGGTGGAGACAGTGGAATCAGGAGTTCAAGGTCAGCTTTGGCTACACAGTGAGTCTGAGGCCAGCAAGTGCTATGGGACCTTGTCTCAAGGAAACAAACATTAGTAATTTGGTACTTTGACCAAGAATGTTAATTCTTCTGCAATGTGAAACATTTGACTGCTCCTGACAAAATTGTCTAATTAGGAAATTATACATTGCTCAAACACGTGAGCTCTGTGTAAGCCTTTAATGTAGTTCAGAACTAAAATTGAATCAGATCGGTTCCCTGTGGTCGCTAAGTGCTTCCCAGCTCTCAGGACTACTGACCTGTGCAAACATGGACGGAGCACCTGCTGTCTTTATCCCTTAGCTGGTGGAATTTGCTGATGTGTTCCTAACACTGTCAGAAATGAGCATGGTTTGTGCTGATTGTCCTTCTAGACCGGTTGTTTTGAGTATTGACGACATGCTCTTGGAGGCGAACTTTATCTTGGCCACGTTAGCGGATCAGCCAAGCAGAGTGTCTTCACCACAGTCACTGTGTCTTTCCCAGGCACAAAGAAGGTGAGGCTGGCAGCTTTCTCTTTCTTTTTTAAAATTTGGAGGATGGCGCGTATGCTGCCACACATCTATGAGATCAGAGGATGGCTCTGTGTCAGTCCCTGCCTTCCACTGTGCTTCGTTCACACAAGGTAGTTTGCCATTCAAAGTTGGCCTGTGAACTGGACATTCTCCTGTCCCTGACATAAGAGCACTGGGGTTGCAGATGCACACTACTGAGTCCAGCTTTAAACAGGTTCTCAGGGGCCAAGCTCAGGGCCTCCCACTTCTGTAGTAAGGGCTTTACCCTTCATGTTGAAATAAGTGAACGAACCATTGGATCAGAGTTTTCTTTTGAGACAGGGTCTCTACATAGCCCTGCTGTCCTAGAACTCAATATGTAGACTAGTTGGCCTTGAACTCTCAGAGATCCACCTGCCTGTGCCTCCCCAGTGCTAGGATTAAAGGTGTATGTTACCACAACTGGCTCATAGTTAGCTTTTTAAAGACTGAAGTTGCCGGGCGGTGGTGGCGCACGCCATTAATCCCAGCACTCAGGAGGCAGAGGCAGGCGGATCTCTGTGAGTTCGAGGCCAGCCTGGGCTACAGAGCGAGATCCAGGACAGGCGCAAAGCTGCACAGAGAAACCCTGTCTCGAAAAACCAAAAAAAAAAAAAACAAAAAGATTGAAGTCATACATAGGCCATATGTCATTTTAAATCCTATTCTCTCCATGACATACATATTACAGACGTGTTCTAGTGTCATGATTTATGATTCGAAAACACGCATTTTCATGACTTTATAAAACTTGATTCAGGGGCTGGAGAGATGGCTCAGAGGTTAAGAGCACTGGGTGTTCTTCCAGAGGTCCTGAGTTCAATTCCTGGCACCCACATGGTGGCTCACAACCATCTGAAATGAGATATGGTGTCCTCTTCTGGCATGAAGGCAGAACACTGTATACATAATAAATAAATCTTAAAAACAAACAAAACAAAACAACAAAAAAACCCATGACCACAGCAACTTCTAAAAGAGTGTTTAATTGGGCTTATAGTTTCCAAGAGTTAGAGTCCATGACGGTTGGCAGCAGGAACAGCTGAGAGCTCACATCTTGATCCACAAGCAGGAAGCAGAGAGTACACTGGGGACGGTGAGAGTCTTTTAAAGCCTCAAGCCCACCCCTGTGACACACCAACCCCAACAGGGCACCACCTCCTAATCCTTCCCAAACAGTTCTACCAACTGAGGAGCAAGCACTTGAACAGATGAGCCAATGGGGGCTGTTGTCATTCAAACCACCACAGACAGGTCAGCACAATCCAGGCATTTCTCAATGACTGTACACATTAACCTTACCTTTCAACAAGTACTTCTGTTACCAGACTGCTTAATCCACAGCTCTCATCATCATCTCCCGTGCTCTCTTAGTTACATAAAAATGTATTTCCATGCCTTTAATCCCAGCACTCGGGAGGTAGAGGCAGGCGGATCTTTGTGAGTTCAAGGCCAGCCTGGTCTACACAGCGAGATCCAGGAAAGGCGCAAAGCTACACAGAGAAACCCTGTCTCGAAAAACCAAAAAAAAAAATGTATTTCCCACTAAACAGCTCCATCTAATCCGTCTTAATACCCCAGGCCAGACGCCACACAGTCAAGTGCCCAGGGGTGTAAAAGCCAAGCCAGCCAGGCCCCAGAGAGCATCTCCCGAGCAGCACCCAAAAGGCTGTTTCCCAAGGAGCCTCCGGACAGCAGCTCTGCCACAGAGACCAAGAGAGCGAGCGCCAGTCAGGACGACATCTCTGAAGTGCCTGAAAGTGTTGTCAGTGACATGGAGGAAGGACCAAGCCCTTCACACCTCAGGAAGGTAGGAGAGTGGTGCTGAGCGGTCAGGTCAGCCCGCTTCTCAGCATCCATCTGGACAGACCCAGTCAGGCCACCTGTTTCGTGAAGATGCTCTTTCAAGTATAGTATATACTTTGAGGAAATTCACCCCTCTACCCTCCTCTCCCTCCACCCTCCCCTCCTTCCTGCTAGTCTCCTTTCCTCTAGTTTCTCCTCTGCTTTCACACCTGTGTGTGTCAGATAGGATCATATATGTGGTGTAATGTATCTGCATATATGTGACCCACAGGGAAAACATGCAGTCCTTACTTCCCTGATGATGATGACCTCCATTTGCACCCACTGTCTAGCAGATTACATCATTTCATTCTTCTCTATGGCTGAATAAAATTCCATTGCATAGATATACCACGCTTCCTTTATCCACTATCTGATGATGGACAGCCAGGCTGACTATAGAAGATGGCTGTCGGAGAACAGCGCAATAAAATGGATGTGCAGGTGTCTCCTGGGGCTTGTTAAAGGTCCTATGGTTATACACTCACAAGTACCTCGGAGTGATATGGCTGGGGTGTCATATGGTGACAGAAATTTCTAGGGCTTATGTTGTTTTGGAGAGAGTCTAATGTAGCCCAGGCTAGCTTTGAGCTCCTTACATAGCCAAGGATGGCCTTAAACTTGTGATACTTGTGTCTCTCCCTCCCAAGTGCTAGGATTACAGGCATATGCCACCATACCTGGCTCTTTTTGGTGTTCAGTCTCTTGTAGTCCACACTGGCCTTGAACTGTGTACTCAAGGACAGCCTTGAAGTCCTGATCCTCCTGACTTGCCTCCCAAGTACTAATCACAAGTGTGCCACCATGCTTAAAGCATAAAATGTTCACATTTCTGAGGAATGTACTGATTTCCTTAAGGCATGGATTAATTTACATTTCTACCAGCAATGTATAAGAGTTCCTATTTCCTAACATTCCTGCTGACGTTTATTTGTGAGTTTTCTTTTGGTTTTAGATTTATGTGGATGTGTGTGCCTGAGTGTATGTATGTGCACCAATGTGTTCAGTGTCCATGGAGGTGAGAAGATGATATCAGCTCCCCTGCAGCAGGAGTAACAGGTTCTGAAAACTGAATCTGTGTTCTCTCTGTAAGAGCAACAAGTACTCTTAACCACTGAGCACCCCCTCCAGCCCCCGAGGTTTCTGTTTTGTTTTCACGTGTATGTGTGTTGTGCACACATGTATGCATGTACATGTAGAGGACATGTCAGAGGACAGCTTGCAGGAGTCAGTTCTCTCCTTCTACCATGTGGGTTCTGGGCGTCGCACTGGTTCATCAGGCCTGGCAGTCAACTGCCTTTACCTGCTGAGCCAGCTTGCCAGCCCTCTTGTTTGGTTTGGAGATACATACATATATATTAATTCTTTATACATTGTAGATCCTGACCCTGACAGAGGCATAGTTAGCAGAGATTTTATCCCAGTCTGCAGGCTGTTCCCTCACTGTTCCTGCTGCTGTGCAGGGCTTCTTAACTTCATGCAGTACCAGCAGTCAGTTCTTAGTACTCTTACCCCAACTACTGCAGTCCCTTTCACAAAGTCCTTGGCTGTTCCTGGAACTGCTTCATCTGTGTTCTCTTCTAATTTCAGTTTCCATTTACATTAAGGCCTTTGATCATCGTATTTTCAACTGAAGTTTGTAATGTGTGCGCACACACACACAGCACGTGAGTGGTCTGAGAACAACTTGCTGGTCGATTCTCTCCTTCTACTCTGTGGGTCCCTGGGACTGAATCAGAGTCATTAGCTCGGCAGCAAGTGAATGTACCCACTGCACATTGGTGGACTTACCAATTTCAAACAGTATTGTGTATGTGTGGTATTGTATCTGTTGTGTGGTGTGCATGCCTGTGCATGTAACTACACATGTGGACACATGGAAGCTCAAAATCGATTCTGGGTGACTTTTTTAATTAAAAACATATTAGTGGGGGCTGGGGAGATGGCTAAGTGATTAAATATGCCTGATGCTCTTGTAAAGAGTTTGGTTCCAGGCACCCAAGTTGCGTAGCTCACAACTGCCTGTAACTCCAGCACCAGGGGCTCCTACACCCTCTTCTAGCCTCCACAGTAACTTGCATGTGTGAGCATACACACACCTTTTGAAAAAAGAATTGCTGTGTGTTCTCTCTGTACTTTTCCTCCGCGCGGTCTGTCTCTGCATCTCTTTGGTTCGCTCTCTCTCTCTCTCTCTCTCTCTCTCTCCCCTAATAAAGCTCTAAAAAGGTTAAAAAAAAAAAGAATCAGCAACTTTAAAGTTACATGTGTGTGCGCACATGCCCACACTGCATCCTTCACTATCTATATGGGGGCTGGGATCCAGCTTTGCCCAGCACCATTTCACTGGCCATCCTTCTTTATTCTTTGAGACACGGTCTCTCAGTGAATCTGTAGTTCATTCCTTCAGCTAGGCTGACTGAGCAGTGAGGTCCAGGGATTGGCCTGTCACCACCCCAGCCCTTGGGTAAGACAGGTGACAGTGACAGATTCTTACACTGGTGCTGGGGTCCAAACTCAGGTTCTCAGGCGTGTGCACCAAACATGCACTTTGTTTTCTAACAAGCGAGCAGCTGCACACATCTCCTACACAAATACTGTTCCCAGCTGCTCTCTGCACTTAACACGTCCTGGGAACACCGCTTTCTGCACAGCCGCTGTGACGTCTGCCCTGTGTGTTAACTCAACCGCTCTACGGGGCCATTTATAGTCCCCCAGTATTCTGTAATTACAAAAGCTGTTACAAGCATTTGGGAGGCAGAGGCAGGAGGATCTCTTTGAGTTCAAGGCCAGTCTGGTCTACACATAGTGAGTTCCAGGCCAACAAGGGTGTTTGTTTGTTTGGTTTTTTTAAATAATTTATTTTTGTTTTTATGTGCATTGGTGTTTTGCCTGCATGTATGTCTGTGTGAGGGTGTCAGGTCCCCTGGAACTGGAGTTAGAGTTATGAGCTGTCATGTCGGTGCTGGGAATTGGACCTGGGTCCTCTGGAAGAGCAGTCAGTGCTCTTAACCACTGAGCCATCTCTCCAGCCCCAAGGGTATTTTTTGAGACCTTGTCTTAAAATAATAAACCAGTCAGTGGTGGCACAAGCCTTTAATCCCAGCAATCAGGAGGCAGAAGCAGGTGGATCTCCATGAGTTTGAGGCCACCCTGGTCTACAGAGTGAGTTCCAGAACATCCAGGGCTGTTTGTTACACAGAGAAACCCTGTATCAAAAAAACAAAACAAAACAAAAAACCCCAAATAAATAAACAAGTAAATAAAATAAAAAGCTTTAAGAACAAATTGGGTCACACATGCATCTCTTGTTAGAAGTTCGGCCTTGCCGGGTAGTGGTGGCACATACCTTTAATCCCAGCACTTGGGAGGCAGAGTTCTAGGACAGCCAGGGCTACACAGAGAAACCTTGTCTTGAAATCTGCCCCCTCCCCTCCCCACCACCACACACAAAAAGTGTGACATTAGGGTAAATTCTTCCTAAGTGTGATAACTGACCCAAGTGTGTAGAGGTTTTCTTTGAGGTCCTGTCTGCTTACTGTAGCAGTCAAGGGAGTGACAGGTTTCTCCAAGTCTACAGACAGCATGTGATGCCAAACTTGGAAAAGAAATCATTGCCAAATTTATAGTTCAAACTTTTTTGTTTGCTTTTAAAAGGTTTTATATATGTGTTAGCCTGTTTAAGTGTGTGTGCCACATGTATACCTGGTGCTCACAGAGGTCGAGGTGGATCTCTTGGAACTGGAGTTACTGATGGTTGTAAGCCCCTATGTAAGTGCTGGGAACCAAATCTGCATTCTCTGCAAGAGTAGCTGGTGCTCTTAACTACAGTCAGCTCTCTAGCTCAGTTTTTTATTTATTTTTGAGTTAGGGTCTCTCTACATATCCCTTGCTGTCCTGGAACTCGCTATATAGACCAGACTGGCCTCAGACCCACAAACCCACCTGCTCCTTAGTTCTGGGACTAAAGACCGTTTGTTTTTATGTGTATGTGTGTCTGCCACATGTATGCAGTACCCAGAAATCAGAAGAGTTGTCAGATCCTGTGGAACTGGAGTTACAGGCAGTTGTGAGCCACCCAGCTTGTGTGAAGACGGGAACAGAACGTAGGTTGCAAGTCTCCACTCTCTCTCCACATGGTTTCAGTTTGCATTTCTCTGATTGTGAGTGAAGTCAAATAGCTTCTGGGAACTGAACTTGGGTCTTGAGAAGAACAGAAACGCTCTTACTAGCTGCACAATCTACAGCCCTGTTCCCTCTGTGTGCTCACTGGACACACAGGCTCATTAAGCCACTATCCGTGATGTTCGGTGCGCCCACCTACACATCTTATATTGGTTTTTGTTGTTGTTAGGTTTTTTTTTTTTTTTGCCATGCAAAGCATTTTTTCCTTTACATAGTAAATTTTTTTTTTTTTTTAATTTCAAATGATTTTGAGTCAATTAGAAAGCTTTCCTACACGGGTTAAGAAATCCACCCCTTTCCTCTTTGTTTACTCACTGAGCCATCTGGAGTCTGTCTTCGTGCATGCTGTAAATTATGTGTCTAACTTTGTCTTTCCAGAATGGCTATGCAGCTACCCTTTAAACCTTTAAAATTACAGCCTGCTCTTGCCTGGGCTCCAGGGCCTCCCTTGCCGTGTCAGAAACCTGGTACACTTGTGCCAGTGTCTGGACTTGCTGTGGCCCACCCGAAAGTCCCCTCTGCCTTCACTGCCTCCATCAGTGGCCTCTAGGGTGGTGGCCTGGTGGCTTTTTGCAGACTTATCCTTTTCTACTCTTGAACATTTACTTGTGATTTAAACTTCAGTAACAGCTCACCCATCTCCAAACAAAATGCCTGTTGGTATCTGAACTACTTCACACTTCTATTACCTTAGGCAAAGCACCGTTATGCTGTTCACTTATCCACCCGTAACCAAGCAATGGTTTTCTCTTTAAGCCCACTTGTGTCTTTGAGGGCTCTTTTAGAATTCAGACTTTAAAAAGTGATTTGTTTTTCATTTGTTTTTCTTGAGACAGTGTCTCATGTTGCCCAGATTTGCCTCAAATTTCCCTCGCAGCTGAGGATAGACCCCTTGTCTATATCTCCCAAGGGCTAGGATGCACTACCACACCCAGCTTGTTCCTGAGGGAGGTAGTATAGTGAAGACAAGGTCTCACTATGTAGCCCAGATGAAAACTCCCAGTCCTCATGCCTCAGCCTTCTGAGTGCTAGGAGTTAAGTGGGCAGCAGCACATCTAGCTTCTTCATAGGGGTTTGCGTATCTACTGTGAAGGTATTCCTGGCTGGGGACGGAGCCCGTGCTAGGAATTCCAGCACTTGCGAGGGTGAGGCAGGAAGATTGTGAGTTCCAGGCCAACCAGCCAACTTTAGAGATTCTGTCTCTAAATAAATGGTGAAAGGGGTGGGGGATGGGGCAATAGAGTGCTTGCTTAGGATGCCCAGGGTTCTGGGTTTGATTGTCAGCATTGTATGAGCCTAGTGTGGTGGTGCACACAGTCTGAGGCCAGCTTGGGCTACATGACTATTGCATGACAATAGCAAGTGACAGTAGATGTTTTCTCTACTGGTGTGCACTGACTGCAAACATTTGTGTGCACAGCTATTCTGTGTGTTGACTCTCTCTCCTCTTCTGGCTCTTGTTGGGTCCCCCCAGCGTAGTCACGACAGACAGAAACGGCCTGATTTCCTCCTTAGGGCCAGTCGTTGATTCATTCTCCTGTGCACCGACCCTCCTGAGTTGCAGCCAGAGGCAGGCATCCTGCTTCCTCCCTATCCCGGAGAAGGTGTGGTGCAAGTACTGTCTTTTGTTTGGTTTTGAGACAGGGTTTCTCTGTGTAGTTTTGGAGCCTGTCCTGGATCTCGCTCTGTAGACCAGGCTGCCCTCGAACTCACAGAGATCGGCCTGGCTCTGCCTCCCGAGTGCTTTCTTAATGTGTGTGTAGTGTGTCCATGGAGGACTGAAGGTGTTGGGGTTACAGGCAGTTGTGAGCCTGTCCAACACAGGTCCTGGGAACTGAACTCAGGTCCTATGAAAGAGAAGCAAACACTTAACTGCTGAGCCATCTCTTCAGCTCTTCTTACTGTTTTTGTTCATGCCTCTGTGCCTCAAGCTCACACTGTGACCTAGGGCCAGGCGTCTCTCACCTTTGCTTTGTGGTGCCGAAGCTGGAACCCAGGTCGCTGGCACGTTAGCAGAGTGCTCTATCACTGAGCCCAGCCTTCTTCCCTGTGTGTGTGCGTGGTTCCTCCTTGACGGAGGAAGGGGGGTTAGCCAGCCAGAGGTTTTTGGCTTTTTTTTGTTTGTTTTGTTTTTGGTTTTGGTTTTTTTGTGGTTTTTCGAGACATGGTCTCTCTTTGTAGCTCTGTCCTGGAACTTGCTCTGTAGACCAGGCTGGCCTTGAACTCAGAGATCCACCTGCCTCTGCCTCCTGAGTGCTAGGATTAGAGGTGTGTGCCACCATGCCTGGCAACCAGCCACAGATTTTAAGACCAGGTAGACATCAAGAACAAGGGCAGGGGGCAAACAGCACTCAGCCCAAGCCTGAGGCAAATCAGGCAATGCTCAAACACCACGATAAGCCTGCACTTTGTGGCGGGCCGCAGAGACTGCCACGACATTACTGAGAGCTCCTGCACAGGGCCAAACACCCGACAGAAGGCTGCTTGGGTCATCTGTAGCCTCAGGACCTTGACCTTAGCCGAGCAATAGAGACTGCCTCCAGCTGAGCTCAAGGCAGCTGCTACTCTTTAGCAGGTGACCAGACTTCACTGCAGGAACAGGACAACGGTCCTCTCTAGTTCCAAAGGTCACAGCGTGAAATATTCTCACAGGGCCAAGCATCAGGGTGTCACTTAGCCTGCCCCTTCAGGAGCTTCTGCCATGGCCAGAGTCTGGCACCTTCCTCCACTCTTAGGCCCGTAGTCCCGATCCATCTCCCCAGCCAGGCAGTCAAGTGTTTACCCATCTGGCTGGTAACATCAGCTGAGCAACCTGATTTCATCACTGCCTACCTGTGTGGTGGGGGCTCAGCGTTAGCCCACGGTGGGGCTATTGTCCTGCTCACCACAGCTAAGCTGGGGCTCACTAGCATGAGAGGTCAGAAGCTGCTGCTGTCACACTTGCAGAAGGCACCTTCTCTCCAGCCTGTCTCATGTCTTCTGCTATGGTGGCTGCTTCAGGCATGGGGCTCATTTCTGGGAGGTGCCGAGGTCGGAAGCTTAAGACAGGGTGGGGAGGAGCATGAGGAGACTTCCTGAGTACAGGCAGGTCTGTGACAGAGAAGCTCCCCTTCAACAGAGCAGCAGGGCCTGGGTGGGGGTGGGAGGTCGGCTTCAGCCTGTAAGGCAGGGCAGATGCGGGGTCAGGAGTGGAGGGAGACAGCTAGTCACCCCCTTTGCCTGCAGAGACTCCTTGCCTTTCCCAGCCCTGGGGGACATTTCTGTAGCTCCAGGAAAGGTCACAGTGGACCACCATTCACAAAGGTCCTGGCTTGGGCTGCTGACGTCAGAAGAGGCTCTTGCTCTAGAGAGTTCAGTTGATAATGGTGTCCATGAGTCATCACCATCAAAGACAGCGGCAGCACCTGACCCCATTCCCAAAGCTTCAGGGGAGCCTTTAGTGAGCAGGCTTTGTCTTCAGAATCAACTGCAAGCTTTTGTTTTCCCTTCCAGTTTTCCTGCATGTTCTTTGGAGCAGTTTCTTCTGAGCAGCAAGAACACGCCAGCCACCCTTTGGACAGCCTGGCAATAGCAAGTGACAGTGAAGAGGACATGAGGGGATGAGTGTCCACAGCCTGACGCTCAGAGACAGCTGCACCGGGTGCTGAGCCCTGGCTCCTTGAAGGCCAAGGGAGAATGGAGCAGACACTGTTCCCGGGCTTTCCTAATATCACTATGCACTACAAATCCATTGTGCCACTTGGGGACAGAGCTGGGCACAGGAATGAACATATCAAGGTTCTTTGTTTTGCTTTTTTGAGACAGGGTTTCTCTGTGTAGTTTTGGTGCCTGTCCTGGATCTTGCTCTGTAGACCAGGCTGGCCTCGAACTCACAGATCTGCCTGGCTCTGTCTCCTGAGTGCTGGGATTAAAGGCGTGCGCCACCGTCACCTGGCCATATCAAGGTTCCTAGACACCGTTTACCCTGCAGTCTTGCCACGTCCTCTGCCTGTCCCTAAAGGCAGACTTTCCTCAGCACCTCGGTGGCAGGGGGCATTTCTCAGGAGCCTCTAGGACTCTTCTGTTCGTGACTGAGGACAACAGACATACAGTCCCTTCTTAGGCAATGACCTGGCAGTTTCTGTTCACTGTAGGTTATGAATAAAGAAATCTACAGTTAATCTTTCACTCTGTGGTCATTTTATATATTATACAGTTTCATATCCCAGGCTTCATTTGCTCTGGTTCCTGCACGATACGCAGTGGGATGTAGAAAGCATGTAGTGGAGCCAAGTATGTCTGAGTCATCCCCAGACGCAGCAGCCCAAGCTCAGACTGCAGTGGAATGAGGGAGGGGGGAGACAAATGCCTGTCCATTGCCCCTCTCAGATCGAGCTGTTTACCTGCACAAACACAATGTTATGTAACACCTCACACTGTGTGACTCTCTCCCCCAAACCTGTTTACAGTCAATTACAAGCCGACAAAGGAGCCTTTGGTAACATTGCTAAGTTTTCGGAAAACCATCAAACCATAGGAAATGTCGACCAGCAGGCCACTGTACTTCAGACTCTGAGAAATTGGAAGTGCTGCCTAAGTGGATTAGCGTGCTTCAGAAGTGTGAGCAGATTCTAGCTGAAACCAGAGTGATCTTGAAGCTTAGCAATGAGTCACTGCTGCCCACAGTAACCTAATAAAAACCCAACTTTATCCCAAGATGTTCCTCTGTGAATGAAAATGGGCTTTCACTGAGCTTTTTGTGGAAGCTGGCAATCCCACCTATCTCAAGGCTGTCCTCTCTGTTGTAGACTGCGGACTTAACGAATCTCATGTTTACAATGATGACTAACTGGATCTCTGACATTCCTAACTGATGCAGGTGGCTGCAGAGCAACTCTGTAGGTTTCCCTGCTGAGGACAAGGCCTGGGCTCACTCCAAAGCACCTTGGTCAGCAGTAGCCTGAGTCCAGCACTATTCTATAACAGTGACACTGTTACAAGTACGTAGGGTTTTGAAATTACAGCAGAGCACAAGCAAGGCGTGTGTGTGTGTGTGTGTGTGTGTGTGTGTGTGTGTGTGTGTGTGTGTGTGTGTGTGGTTCTGGGGTGGAATCCAGGGCCTTGCACACACTAGGTCAGTGCTCTGCCGCCAAGCCCTGGCCCTCACAGCAGCAGTGGTTGGTAGCTTCACTCAGTACTGTTTGGAAGGCACAATGCCCCAGCTGGAAAAAAGCAAAACAAAAACAAAAACAAAACCCTCTATTTTACACTCAATTGCCAGTCCATTTTGGTGAATTTCTGAGGAAGATAAACAGCTGCTGATTAACAGCCACACCGGTTCAAATGGCAAAGCACAGAAGACACAGCTCTGAAGTGCTGGCTCCCTGTTGGGTGGACCAAGAGGCTTGGGGTTGAGGATGTGACAGGGAGGACCACAATGCCGAGAGCTGGTGTCTTAGCTCCTGACCATTCAAACCAAAGGAGTGGCCATTAGTATAAATACTATATTTATTAAATATCTTTACAGTTTATTGAAATGTATTTACAGAACTATTCCTGCATAAGTTATAATTCAAACATCGACTCAGGTCATTGCCTCTGGTAGGTAGGACAAACGATGATAGTCTCAACAGAAAACACAGCTCATCAGCATACACACATTCAGATTCGCTTCGTCACTTAGTTGCCTTTACCACAAACTACCTGCTAACAGTGACATCTTGACATGGACACTGCTTTAGTTGAGAAGTTCAATTTTGTGATAAATTGACTTTTTGGAAAGAAACAGAATCCAAATGTCTTCTGGTTCATATTTTGCTTTTTATGCAGTTTTTTTTCTTGGTATTGCAAAATTTTTCTTAAATGCAAAACTGTGACAGTCTCCAGAGAAACTGAGTGTTCTAACTTTGCCAAAGATAGCTGGCGTACAGTGACAAGGAGCCATGAACCTACCCAAAAGTACAAACACCTACAGCCCTATCCAATCCTGCCGGCCACCTCAACACTCGCCGGGATGGCAGCCCTGTGAGCTCTCACTGCCTACTTACTCTACCCAGAACGAGGGCAGCAGCAGAAAAGGGCACTCTCCTGCCTCAGAAAGCTCATACTCAGTCTCTACTCCAGACACGCACACCTGGAATGGATTCTTCGAGTTAGGAACCTATCAACCAAGTCAAGCATGCACAGTGCCTCGGGACAGACCTTGTTTTTACCCTCGCTGCTTTCCATTTCTAAGAGCCTAGGGACTCTAGCTACTTCATCTCCATTTGGTAATCTTACTTATTTTTTTGTGCGCAGGCAGCTTCAGTTCATAGGAAGAAATAAGGTTCTGATATGTTTAGAGTGCACATTTTTAAAACAGAACAAAATAAAAATTTCAAGCATGTGATAAAAATAGTGATTTTTTTTTTATAATACAGTATTGCTTTATAAATATAGATGGAAAAGCTATAAACTTTACTGGTCTTTGGTGCATCCAGAGAGGGATAAATAATTTGCCATTTGTAAATTAAAATCCAAATTTCTCTTTTGTTATAAAAGTTCACTCCGTGAGACAAATATGAGTGCTTACGTTGCTTGATTTAAAATACAATGCACGCACACACCAGGTTCCAAATCGGACCTAGCAAGGGGTGTGTGACAGCCCCTGGCCATGGCGAGTGTGAGGCGGCACACTCCACCTGACCTCCGACAATCATAAGATTAAGTGTATAACAAAAAGGACAGGGGAGAAGCAAATGGAATATGTAATGTCACTAGTCCACGCGCCAGGCCCAAAGTAATCTTCACTCTGAATCTCAATGCCTGTCCCATGGGTTTCAGTGTACTAGAACAGTCCACTGTCCAATTCTAACAATCACTGCTCAGAAAAGTGAGTTTTCTGACTAAGTTGTATAAAATACACCAATCTACCTTTATAAAGATTGCTTGATGGGCTAAATAAGAGCAGAAAAAAAGCCAGTGACTTGACCAGCTCTGCTCTTAGCAGGAATTAAATGTTGGCATTGGAAAATTAATGCAAAATATATCCAGATTGTAAGGCTACAATACTTCTGACCAGAAACTAATTACAGACCACACAGGAGAGTTGAAGTAGTCGGTCCTAGGGTCACACACACACCCCATCTGGATGCAACCTTACTGTTTCAAACACGGACACTGCAAAAAGTTTGTGCAAAATAAATACCCACCACGTGCCCCTCATGCTCCGTTGTCAACAGAGCATGACATCTCCTTATCCCAGTCTCCTTCCATACCCGGCCCCTGTATCTCCTCACCAAAGAACTCAGTGTTGTCAGGTTAGGGTAGTTAAGGCATTCTGACATGTAATTAAAGGTGATTCAAAATAGGAATCTAACATTATGCCAATTTAGGAATAGTAGATAAATTACTGAACAGCTTACAAATGAGTAACTCATTCTTATCAACGAAATGCCTGTTACAAGCATTGATGCACTGAGATACAGCAATGACATGTACATGGTACATGGTAAACAATTTAAATAAAACAAGAGACAGCTACTCAAATATACAAACTCACAGACAAAATCTTTTAAAAACAAGTTGAGGTCACCTCAAACACAAGTTCAATGCAGTAACCAGGGAGCCAGTGTCTCCTGCAGAGGAAGGGCTGTGTGGCTGCTCACGTGATCTTCACACCAACGTCACCTGACTTGCACAGAAAACACGGCTTTAACTTAGGGGCTTCTCAGTATATATGGTTTTCTACCACCAAGGTAAAGAAGGGAAAGAACGGACCCAAAAATATGTATCTTTACAGCAGTCAATTGTACACAAACCTTCAAAGTAAGTTTGCACTCACAAGTAATGGGGAAATCTGAGAAGGAACGTTACCTACTGCAAATGGCTATTGGAACTGTAAACATTAAGCTGGACTCAGAACCCCACACTCAGCTGGGGTCACCGCGAATGTCAGGTCATCACTAGCTTTCCTGTGGACTCTGTGTGCTGCAGCCACCACGCTGTCACCTTGAGGACACAGCACAGTTGGGGCATGCTCTAAGGGTGTGAGGCTCCTGAGGGAAGGAGCAAGGCTGTCCACAGCCAATCCCATTCCAAGCTGCAGCTGCACACTCTTGCCCGGGAAGGCCGGTAGCATCCTCACAGGCAGAGCCGACGACTTCAGCTGCAGCATTTGATTCTCAGGCTTTAAGGAGTTTTGCAATTTTGTGTTGCATTTCTGTTAGTAGATTTTGGTAAGGAGTCTCCTTCCTCTATCCCTCCTGTGGGCTGGGCCTCCAGCCTGTGACCTGGACAAATCATAAACTGCCACAGCTTCAATCACAGGAGCACAGTAAGCATCTTTTTAAAAAGCACAAAATATCTGCATCCAGAGAACGAAAATTTTCTTCCAATTTGTAACTAAAACCGTTAAGTTGCTAGGGTTGGGATGTCATAACCCAGCACACAGTTTTGGAGCAGGACTGTGGGCTCCTGGAAAACAGGAGTTTATACAGAAACACGAAGCCACACCAGGCCTAGCAGAGACTGTGCCTGTGGGACACGGGGCTTCTCCTGGGAGGGTCCGTGTGTTTTCTGGTAAATGTGTCACTATTTACTATTTGTTGAATGTTAACATCCCTTTAACACACTGAAATTTTAAATTCACTTTACCAACATTACTTAGTCTCAAAACTTCAACTGCTTTTGAAAAGTAAAAGGCTTTGAAAACCTCCAGGAGAAGGAAGCAGTCACCTCGATTCTCTTGGCGGTCACCAGCAGGTCCGGGCTAGTGGATGACAGTAGTGGTTCTCAACAAGGATCGCAATGGGTCTCAAACATGGGCCAGGCGTCCATCATTGGCCACTGAGATCAGTGGCAAAGAAACGTGGTCCTGCCAGCAGGATCAGCACACATGGCAGGGAAAGTGGGCAACAAGGGAAAGGCAGGAGTCGCCAGCGTGGCCAATCAGTCCGTGTACTCAGCCACGATGGAGAGGAGGACAGTGATGTCATCTGGCTTGCCACCTACAACACAGAGGGAACACATGAGCGTGCGTGAAGGAGAGTCTGTCCAAGATGTGGCCAGGTAAGTACTGAAGAGACAAGTGCTCATGTTCCTGTGGATCCGGTTTGCCTGTGCACCAGAGTGAAGGACAGTTAAAGCGGCAAGCTCCAAGTTTGGGAAGATTGGGAGTTCAAACCCAGCCTATACTATGTGATACCATCCCCCAAAGCTAAAATAAAAATAAATAAGGTACGGTTAAACACCACCAAGAAGCCAGGGCATGGTGCTGCATACCTATAACCTCAGTACTTGGTAGACTGAGGCAGGAGGATCACCACTTATTTGAGGCCAGCTTGAGCTAAGACCTTGCTTCAAGAAACTAAAACAAAGAAGTGATTTAACTGAAGCTTAAAACCACTGCCCCAAACCCACCTGCTGCTTTCCCACGTGATGGCTGTGCAGTGGGCTCACAGCATCGCATCAGCCGCAGGGAGACAGTCTGCAGGACAGCTCCAGCCAGCACTCACATGAGCACGGCCCGAATCTGGACAGACATGTCCAGTGTCTGGAAACTAGGAGTTGCCTGTATTCTAATGTGCCAAGCAGCTGTGGCATGTGCTCTTCTCTATTTGAACGTCTCCTGAGCGCAGATGTGCTCTGCATATCATAGTATCACAGGAGCAAAGGCTGGGCAGCCCCACAGTTCCGACGCCACCGTCAACCAGTGGGGGCTGGCCTAATTCCCGGGTACACCATGAAGAGGATAGAAAGACATCACAATCGAGGGCAATGGCACACAGCTCCCTTTGCAGGTTGCCATGGCACTTTGGATCAGCCACTCGAGGGGCAGCGGTGGAATAAAGGGCTTCAGGTTCCACCTGTCTCTCGTCTAGTCAAGGGCAGTTCTGAAGGGCACTTCCAAAGAGAAGCTAGCAACACACTGGCTGCCACCCCCCTGACCTTGCCGGGAGAGGAAGGTCACTTACACATTCTCACCCAGAGCTTAGAACCTTCCAGAGAATGCTTACCTCTCACATTCAACCCGTTGTCACACGCAAACTGTGCAAAAGGTGACATATAATTTGGGTCATAGGCCAGCTCGTGCGCTTGCTCAGCAATGCTCCTTGCGGTCCGTTGTATACTCTCGTAATTTGAATTCTAAAATGAAGGACGGAGTTATTTTTACCACCAAGCCTCCCGTGAGTTCTGCACATGAGAACACTTGGTGCAGACAGCACGGTGAGGCAGAACACTTCCCCTGATGCTTGGGTTTTCCTCTAGTTAGAGAAGACATGGAGACAGCCAGGGACAAACCATGGCCCTGCTCCACGAGAATGCCTTTTGTTGACTGGTTCCAGATCTTCAATTTAGAGTTTCACTTTTGGTTTTCCACTTGAAAATTTTAAGGTATTCTTGCTAAAGTAGGGTGGTCTAAAAAGGTGGGTTCTGGCCACATTTTCATGATGCCTCAGAAGTCCCCATGCTCAGGAATACACCGAAACAGCCATATTTGCCTCAAGTAAGAGGCACCTGGGTGCTGGCTCTGCTGAGGATGCCTTTCAGGCTTCCTATGGCCACAGAAGTCTTGCTCTGCTGTGTGTTCCTTGGCCACGCTGTCCTAGCTGCTTCCATTCCTCATCTACAAAATGGACATGGGAGGGCCCGGACCCCCTCAGACCTGCCTTCAAAGGCTCTAAGTCCTTCAGTCCCAACATAAACCACCAGGGGCCAGGGCTGCTGGAGACGAGGTTCCAGAGGTCGACAGCACTGGCTACTCTTGCAGAGGACCCAGGTTTAGTCCCTGGCACCCACGTGACCACTCACATCAGCTCTAGGGGATCCAGCACCATCTCCTTGCCTCCCCAGGCACCACACAAACATTCCTACACTTAAGATAAAAACAATGACTGTATAAAGGAATTCACGGAAACCCAACAGGTCTGTGCTGCCTACCATCTCCTTACAGAGGCTCCCCTGCCAGCCTAAAGCAGCAATCCCTTTACTTTTCTTTTCTGTCCCAGCAGCCCAGATCCTGTCTTCCTCTCTTTCCCAGCAGCTCACCTCTAGACTGTAAGCCCAGGGGAGGGAGGGAGGGAGGGAGGGAAGGAGGGAGGGGAGTCTTCAGACTTCTGCTCAGCACTGTAGTACAGGGTGCAGGCACTACATGGGAGCACGGAGCAGGCACCGAGCACCACAGGCCAGGCCTGGCATTAGGACTCTCTTCTGTGGTTTTGGTTAGTCTTCCCTGCCACGGTGAAGGACAAAACCTTTCCTACTTCCCATTTTACAGACAAGGGCACTACTGCCTGGACCACAGAAGAAACACCCCAAGCAAGAATGGTGAGGGCTGCATTAGAAGGGCTAGGTTCTGCCAGCCAGTACTTGCACTGGCCTAAGAGACTCTGGGAGCCTAGCCTCGGGCACCTCCCCCTTCTGTGGGAGACACCAAACTTCCCTCAGCTGCAGCTCGGGTCACAGCCAGACCCCTACCAGACCCCTGCCGCCTGGACCGACTTCTGGTCTAACTGCTTCCCAATCTTCCAGCCTCAGCAGCTGCTGGTGTGAGTGTGGGAACACCAAGAGGAGCACTAGTGAGATCGCCCTCCCACCCTGAGCCCCAGGAGGGAGGGAGGGGCTCAGGCAAGGGCTTCCTCCCAGTCCTCTTCGGAATGTTCCCATCTGAAATCGCCTGGAATATTACAGCCACTGTTTTCCTGAAGGACTTTTCAAACCAAGGAACAACGCAAGGAACTCACTACAACCCGGCAGTGAGAGAGCACAGCTCCTAGGCCCCCAGGTCCCCAGACCCCCAGGGTCCCCAGGCCCCCAGGTCCCCAGGCCCCCAGGCTCCCCAGGCCCCCAGGGTCCCCAGGCTCCCCAGGCCCCCAGGCCCCCAGGGTCCCCAGGGTCCCCAGGCCCCCAGGCTCCATGTCCTTACCTTCAGTTTCTTCAGCTCCTGAAGGATCATATAATCAGGCATGTTGTCAAAGAGCCCATCTGTTGCTGTGAGGATGATGTCTCCTAACTGGACGTCGAAAGACGTGCTGTCAGCAGCGTCGGGGCTGTGACAAGGACAGAAGAGGGACAGCAAGGTGAAGTGAGCCTGTAGATATGGGTCAGTGGTCCTACCACCAGAATTTCACAATGTAACGAGGATTTTAAAATGGCATTGACTAAAGCAAGTTGGGCCAGTGAGGTGGCTTGGCAGGCAAGGGCAGCCACCATCAAGCCTGTTGACGAGAGTTCTCCATCCAAAGGACCTCCATGTCAAAGCAGAGGACTGACTCGCACAGGTGTCCTGTGACCTCCACATTCCTGCCATGGCACGAGCCCCATCCCACAACATAAAGTCACACTGAGAAAGGTTAACTGAAAGTATCATCCCAGTGTCTCAAAGGCTTATCAGCAGAAGCCATCAAGCAGAGCCAAGTCTGGGCAGTCAGATCAGCCACATCACGAGGCTCAAGAGGGAGGCAGATCTAACTTCCTCCAGGCCCTGTGGAAATGACTTCTCCTTTCCAGCCTGCAGCCTCAGATCCCAGTCTCTCTCCATCCACACTGTCTCCCCTTCTGGCTCTCAGGAAGCTGGGCACCCAAGGGGAACAAGAGCCCCACAGCAATAACTACTTGGGGGCACCGAGAGAGGCTTTGGCACAGTCAAGCACTGTGTACCCCAACCCTGTTCGAGTGTGCCTGGCATGGAGAGCTCCAGGAGACAGGTTTGGGTTGTTTGTTTTGTTTTGTTTTTTAATTTTCCGGAGCTGAGGACGAACCCAGGGCCTTGTGCTTGCTAGGCAAGCGCTCTACCACTGAGCTAAATCCCCAGCCCCCAGGAAACATGTTAAATGACTCACTGCAAAAACACATAGCCCTCCCAACTGGGAGGGAATCTTTAATATCTTGTTTAACAGAAAAGGCAGGAATCCATGCTAGATACAACTCCTTCTGTGAGAAGGGGGGACACACACACAACTCCTGTGAGAAGGGGAGACACACACAACTCCTTCTGTGAGAAGGGGGGACACACAACTCCTTCTGTGAGAAGGGGACACACACACAACTCCTTCTGTGAGAAGGGGGGACACACACAACTCCTTCTGTGAGAAGGGGGGACACACACAACTCCTTCTGTGAGAAGGGGGGACACACACAACTCCTTCTGTGAGAAGGGGAGACATGCACAGAGCCGTCTAAGCTCAGAGCACCTATCTGGAAAGTATCTAGCCCCGGAGCCACAGCTGGAGCAAGGGCAGAGGGAGACTCCTTGTTTTCTGAACAACTTTTTTTGTTTGGTTTTGGAGAGAAGGTCTCAACATGCAGCCCAGGCTGGCCTTGAACTCCTAATTCTCCTGCCTCACTCTCCTGGGTGCTCGGATGACAGGTGTGTAACACTGAGTTCAACTTTTAGAGAAAGAGATGGGAGATGTGCTTTCTGACAAAGCCTGATGGAAAACAGATCTAACAACGGGAGACGCAGGCCGGAATTCCCAGTCCTGTGACGTGGCTCTCGGTCACTCCTGAGGCCACCTTCACTGCTTCCCAGGCTGAAAGGGAAGCAGAGGAGTATAACCATCTGTCTGATCCTGTGGTCAAAAGGAAGACCTTAGACACTAACAGAGAAGGGGCCGGAGCCAAAGCACCCAGGCTGGTAGCAACCCACGCTGTGTAAGCGGTGAGACAGAAACACACAGTCAGCCCTGCCATTGCCTAAGTTAGAGATACCCAGTGCCCTGAGCAAAGTCCTGGCTCAGCTTCGCATGGCCGAGGGAAGGAGGCAGCACACATTTAGAGCTAAGAGTAGCAACTAAGGACATGCAGCAGGAAGAGAAAGCCACCATCATACTGGTGGAAACTGGGTTAGTTCCTTTTGCAAAAGTCAAGACAAACATGCAAGACTCTGGCCGGCTGTCTTTGCAAGCTTGTCGGGTTCTAGAAGTACAGATTAATGACCAGCTTGGCACGGGAGCTCTGTTTTATGCTGAGGTTTTTCTTTCCCCACGAGTGGCCTTTGCCATTCCGCCTGTGAGAGCCTCACTCCCATTGGACAGTCCGTGCTCTGTTAACACTCCCACCCACGAGCTTGGTGTTCCGCCAGCTGCAGCTCTGCCCGTTCCGACTGAACACAGTGTGCCGCTGGAAACTCTCGACTGCACTGCAACACGAGCCACAGTCACATGCTGGCGAGCTGGGCTCCACGGGCAGCCACCTCCACCTCACATCAGGCCAGCAGAGTGTGCCACTAGCCTGCCTGTCCCCAATCTTCCTGGTGGATCTAGTATTCAGAGGTCAGAACAGGCAGCAGCCAATCAGGAGAAGGAAGCCATGATCCAGAAGCTGTCAGTGGAGCTTGGTATCTACTGAGGCCTTCACTCCAAATGGTTCTGGCTCCTGTGTATTACAACCCACTCGATAACACACGAGAGCTGGTTCAGAGAGGGGTTCCGGGGTGACACCTGCTGCCAAACCTGACACCCAAGATTAATCCTGGGAACCCACATGCTGGAAGGTGAGAACCAACCTGCACACCTGTGCCATGACACACACACCACCTCCAAACATACAAAATAAATAAATATTTTAAAACTACAGTAAAATGTCTCATCAGATGCTCTTCCCACTAAGGCAATCGGCCTGAAATTTGACCTGAAAGCTCAAAGCACTTCCCTCTCTCTACGAGTCGGCATCAACACTCACTTTTTTAAGGCCGGGTCTTGCTAAATATAGCCCAGGCTGGCCTCAAACTGGTAATCCTCCTGCCTTAGCCTCCTGAGTGCCAGGATTACAGGTGCAAGCCTACCTAGCAAGCAGATTATTTAAACGGACAATACCAAATACTTAATTATAGGATATCCTCACTCTAAAGCCAAAGATGGCAGAAATACCCATTTTATGATAGTTTGACCTTAAGATCTGGCTCCCTGCGAGGTAATAGGCAGAAAAGAAAGGAATAAGCACCAAGAGCATTTGCCAAGAGTTTCCTCACAGAAGAACTCATGGGGGATTGCCAGTAAGCACTCGCAGCCCCTAAGGTGGCCAAGCTAAGTGTGGTTCGAGCCTTAGCCTTACTCTAGTCTACAAAAAAGAGCAACTAAAACTTCAATGTAAAGTGTTCCAGTTGTTTGGAAAGGTTCCTGGAAGTTTAAAAATAAACTAAGAGACATTCGCAATCAGCAAGAAAGAGAACACCCGAGTGACCCCATTAGGGATGGAAGCAGGTCTGACACTTCACTTCTGTTGGTGTATGTATGAAGAGCACCTTTGAGTGGGAAGTGATCTGACAGACAGGACAGACATCTGCCTGTGCTCCCCTAGAAATGATGAAAACCTGCACAGGGAGAGGCCTCTGAGCAGCTCGGCTCCCAGTGCAGTTAACACACCCTGCACTCCCATTATGCTGAGTGCTCTGCACAACCCTTTCATGTGACGGTATGTTTAGAACAACTTGGCTCAGCTGTGATACCGTTTGAGCTAAACTCCTTGCAAAGGCCCCTCTAGCTCTCCTGTGGACGGGCAGTTTCTCACAGGAAAAGTGCCTATCCTCAAGAGGACAGGAGGCAACTGTGGCAAGCTACATCCTGCTCCAGGGAAGGGCGGCAAGATTACCTGTCACTCAGGACGACCCCCTCAGCCTCCGGGGGAGCGATGGAGAGCTGGAATGGAGTGTTGAAGTAATGCTGCTGCTCATCAGACCGGTGCACGACTTCGCCGCCCCGGACCACCAAGAAGCCCGAGTCACCCAGGTTGGCCGTGTGCAAGCGGTGGCTACTTCTGTCCAGTACCACGATGCAGGCTGTGCTGCTACCTACAAACAAAATGGGCATCTGCTCACTGTCTCCCCTGGGCTGCTGCCAAGCATCACTCAACTCTAGGGAGCAGCTGTGGTCTGAATCTTGTTTCTATGGGACCACCCTACTCTGCCCAATACCCAAGAACCTCAGCAGTAACCTAAGCAGGGCTGACGTGCGGAGGACAAGGGGTGCGGAGCACAGCAGGCGGGCCCCCAAGGTGCACACTCTTCCTCCTACAGTGCCAGGGTGCGGCACTTCCAAAGGCCCCAAAGCAGGTCACTGTGTTTTAATACTTCATCACTGGAACAAGGGTACCTCACCTGACGCTATTCTCTAGTCACAGCAGCAAGACTTCACCAAACTCACTAACATTTAAGACAGCGATGTAACCAGCCTTCTCTTTTTTTTTTGGTTTTTTTTTTTTTGGTTTTTTGAGACAGGGTTTCTCTGTGTAGCTTTGCGCTTTTCCTGGAACTCGCTTTGGAGACCAGGCTGGCCTCGAACTCACAGAGATCCGCCTGGCTCTGCCACCCGAGTGCTGGGATTAAAGGCGTGCGCCACCACCGCCCGGCTTTTTTTTGGTTTTTTGAGACAGGGTTTCTCTGTAATGTTTTGGTGCCTTGGTGCCTGTCCTGGATCTTGCTCTGTAGACCATGCTGGCCTCGAAATCACAAAGATCCACCTGCCTCTGCCTCCCGAGTGCTGGGATTAAAGGCATGCACCACCACCATCCGGCTCATAACCAGCCTTCTAAAGCAGACACCATCTGCGGAAGCCGTGAAGCACTTTCTGGAGCCTGACGGCTCACGGTGTGGACACCAGAGGCTTGCAGATCATCTGCTTACTTCTCAGAGACGGAACCAGGCGCACAGTCTCCGGCCTGGCTGACTGCAGCAAAAACTGCACCTGCCTCCACCATAAGAAGATGCAGCTCTTAACTGCTGAGCCATCTCTCCAGAGCCGGGCGGTGGTGGCGCACGCCTTTAATCCCAGCACTCGGGAGGCAGAGCCAGGCGGATCTCTGTGAGTTCGAGGCCAGCCTGGGCTACCAAGTGAGTTCCAGGAAAGGCGCAAAGCTACACAGAGAAACCCTGTCTCGAAAAACCAAAAAAAAAAAAAAAAAAAAAAAAAAGAAGATGCAGCTCACCAAGGAACAAACGGAACATGCCTGTGTCTGTGCAACAATACAGACAGCCGGTTCTCTGAGGTTATCACCAAGAACCGTAGGAAGGTAACGCAGGGCTGGGCAGCGTGCAGAGAACCCACTCACCCTTCCTCTGGGGAGGCACTGGGTAAAATGAATCTACAAGTCACAGAGCTCTGAAAAATGTACACACTCTTTATCCAGCAGGTCTATCTGAAAGGAGTCGAGTAAGAAAACAGTAAGAGGGGCTGGAGAGATGGCTCAGAGGTTAAGAGCACTGGCTGTTCTTCCAGAGGTCCTGAGTTCAATTCCCAGCAACCACATGGTGGCTCACAACCATCTGTAATGAGATCTGGTGCCCTCTTCTGGCCTGCAAGCCTACATGTAGGCAGAATACTGTATACATAATAAATAAATAAATCTTTAAAAAAAAAAAACAAAAAAAAAAAAAAGAAAACAGTAAGAGTCGGGTGGTGGTGGCACACGCCTTTAATCCCAGCACTCGGGAGGCAGAGCCAGGTGGATCTCTGTGAGTTCGAGGCCAGCCTGGTCTACAGAGCGAGATCCAGGAAAGGCGCAAAGCTACACAGAGAAACCCTGTCTCGAAAAACCAAAAAACAGTAAGAAATACAAATCAGACTGAAAGATAAAAACACTGCCCAAGAGCCAACTAGGAGTGAGCCACACGTCTCCCTGTGCCACTAGGGCGGGCAGGCGGGCAGGCAGCTTAGAGACCTGAGACTCACAAGCTTGAGCACAGTCCAGCACTCAGGATCTGCACAGAAATAGGTAAGTACTGTTACTCAACACTCAGCAGTGGGAACAGTGGTCAGTCCATCTGCATCTGAACCCCAGCTCTGCCACTTCCAAGCTGTGCGGTCCAGCTCTGCTCAGCTTCCCCGTTCACAGAAACAGGACTAAGAGTACACCCCTCACAGAGAAACTCACGAGGAGAAACCCTTCAAGCAGGCTTATGCAATGACAGCCATTAGGAAAGTGTTAAGGAATACCCTTGGAAAGGGAAGGAAAGTGAAACAAGCAGATTAAAAGTTAGCATTGGGGACTGGAGAGACGGCTCACTGGCTAAGAGCACTGGCTGCTCTTCCAGAAGGCCCAGGTTTGATTCCCAGCACCCACATGCTGGCTCATGACTGTCTGGAACTCCAGTTCCAATAGACCCATGCAATGCTCTCTTCTGGCCTCTGTGGATACACATATACACTCGGCACACACATATACACAAGGTAAGTAAATAAATTAAAAAAAACAAAAAAACAAAAAAAAACAGGCTGAAGAGATGGCTCAGAGGTTAAGAGCACTGACTGCTCCTCCAGAGGTCCTGAGTTCAATTCCCAGCAACCACATGTTGGCTCACAACCATCTATAATGCGATCTGGTGCCCTCTTCTGGTGTGCAGGCATACATGCAGGCAGAATACTGTATATATAATAAATAAATAAGTCTTAAAAAAATAAATAAATCTTAAAAAAAAAAAAACAAAGCCAGTATTGGCTTGAGATGTAGCTCAGTTGGTCCAGTGCTCTCTGGTCATGCACCAAGTCCTGGGTTCAGTCACCAGCATCATGTAAACCAGATGTGGGGCCCACAACTGTGATCCCAACACTTACTCGGGAGGTGCAGGCACGAGGTTCAGCCACACACTGAGTCTGAGGCCAGCTTGGACTGCATAAGACCCTCTCTTTTTAGGAAGAAGAAAAAGCTAAAGCAAGCAAATGGACTGTGGAGAAACTCAGTGAATCCCACCGCGCTGCTTTCCAGCTGTGCACCACAGGCAAGCCACTCAGCCCAAGTTTCTTCCTAGCCAGCTGTGGACAGAGAGTTCCTGTGTGCCTGCCTCACCAGTGTAAAGCAGAGCACACTCAAACTGTGTGCCACCATTCTGTGCACAGACACGTGGAAGGAAAAGAGAAGTGCAGATGTGACTAGTATTCAGTTTTCTCAGAGGGATTCCGGATATTTGCTACTTTGTCTCAATGAAAATGTGCAACTGAATGTAAAGAATTAATGCAGCACATTTCATCATTAATGGTCGGCAGTTCAGCTTCCTTGTTACCTCAAGCAGACTGATTAATAGTGACCTTGACAGTCCTTCAGTGCCGACGAGAAGGAAACGTGGGTGCTGTCACCAGTGAGAGTGCCGTCAGAGCCTCTCCAAGACCCACTGCATAGCCAGTTTTCCTTCTTAAATGCCTTCAACCACTCCTCATTACAAAATGGCTACACATCAGCTTCTGGAAGCTGATGGCATTAAATCTTAATGGAATCAAATGGAATGAGGAACGACACAGCCCTGGAGCTGCTCCTCGGGAAACACCCGATGACTCACTGTGACCACCCCAGGCCACCATCTCATGCCCCCGTGGAATGAGAATGGTCCTTGGGAGTGATGATGGGCTCTCAGGGCCAGGGCAGGAACAATGAACGAAGAAGGCATGTGCAGCCTGCAGTTTACACTCCTCCCAAGTGACTGCCGAGGGCACAGGAGGGGCTGAAGATGAGGGTCAGTGTTCAGATGACTGACCCATACCAGCAGGTGCCTGGGCAACTCTCTCAGGTTAAATCTCTCAGCCAAATATAATACAACCTTACTAGGTCTGACCCCTCAGCTTCTTTTCTTTTGTGGTACTGGGGACTGAACAGCTTTGTGCATGCTAGACCTGTGCTCTAACTGTGTTAGAGCACCAACTACAAGACTCCCCCCACCCCTTTTGTTAAGGCCAGGTCTCGCTGTACAGCCCTGGCTGGCCTGAAATTTGCGCTGTAGATCAGGCTGGTCTCAAACTCAGAGATGCACCTACCTCTATCACCCAAGTGCTGGGATTAAAGGCGTGCGCCACCATGGGCAGCGACCATTCAGATACTTGAGAACTTACTCCTGTATGTAAGGGTTTCTGAGGACCCTTACATCAACAATAAAGGCTTGCCCTTTAGAGCAGACTTGCTTTGTAGGCTCTTTAGGAATTGCTGAATCAGAAAGCAAAGGCAGTCTGGGGAGATGGCTCAATGGTTAAGAGCACCCAGCTCTTCTAGAGGACCTGAGCTCCATCCCAGAACACACAGAGAGTGGCTCACAACCCCTGTGTAACTCCTGGCCTCCACAAGCACCTACACATGACACACAGAGACATACACATAAGAGTAATAAAATAACTTAAAATCAAAGCAGACTGTAACCATCTTGTTTACGATTCCACGTAACAAGGTTCAGTCAATTCAGCAGTCGGTCGGCCAGACCTGCTCCAGTTCAGCTGCAAATGCCCAGGAGGTGTATGGGTCAGGTCAGGGAGGTGTATGCACACCAAACATTGCAACAAAGGATTTTAGAAGAAACAGTAATCCCAACGTTATAAGTAAACTTCAAATATGTCCTTAAATTTATTTATTACTATCTCCAAGTTACATGGAGTGAAAAGGAAGGAAAGAAAATGTGCAGAAAATAATCAGCTCTCCCCTCCCCAATTCAAACTTTTGGCAACAAAAAAGCAGGATATTCTATGCTGTAACTAGCTACCCTATGTCTAAGTAGACAACAGGGCTGGAGAGATGGTGCCCACTCCCTGGAACACTCTGGAAACTGCCTAGGAGACTGCGTTCCACTCACAGTGACTTATCCACAGTCCTACAGCTCCGACACAGGTCCTAGGACAGAATCTAGACTGTCCCATTGACCCAAGCACAGACTGAGCACAGCAAGAGGAGCAGTAGAGGCCCTGTCAGCCTGCACCTCAGCTCCAGGACCTGAGTGCTGGAGAGAGAGAACCTATTCCAGGAGGCTGTCTTCTGACTTCCACATATGTGCTGTGGCTCGCGTGACCCCACACACAAAGAAATAAATAAAATGTAGTAATAAGAAGAGGGCAGGGGACTGCTGAGATGGCTGGGCAGGTAAAGTGTCTGCTGGCCACCTGAGTTTGATCCACACAGAAGAAGGAAAAGATGGACTCCCTTGAGTTGCCCTGTGACCTCCACATCTGGGCATGCACCCATAGTACCACTAATAAAATACGAACTTGAAGAGGAAGTGGGAAAAGCAGCACCATGCGGAACCCCAGGAGAGCTTCTGGTGGGAGGAAGCTAAAGCTGCTTCTGGAAGACTGAAGGGGGTGGTGAGAAACAGCCTCTGTGAAAGGCTCAAACCCAAGGCAAGGGACATCTTATGTCAAGGGAGGCCCTCTGGTGACCAGAAAGGTTCTGGCAATTGAGAATGCCAGGCACCATTGGCAGCGAAGCTCTCTGAGTTCGAGGCCAGCCTGGGTCACTGGTAAGATCTTGTTTAGCCATTAGTGAGTGGTGTGAGGAGGCACAGTCGTCTACTCACCCAGCAAAGGTACTTTGTTTTGCAGCAATTCACAGTAGCTCGTGGTGAGAATCCCAACAGGGTTGCTGGGAACGAAGCGTCCTTCTTTTACTAACCGCTCACATGTTCGCATTAAAGTCCCTGAGAACTGAGATGGGTCCACTCCATAGTCTCTCCATCCTCCAACGCCATCTGCAACTCCTGAAACAGAAAAAAGTGCTCTGAAAACCACTGCCATTGACTGAGAACGCAGCTCAGTGGCAGAGCTGCTGCCTCGCACACATAAGGTCCCAAATTAGGCTCCCTAGTACTGCCCAAACCAACCAAGAAACCGCTGTCACCAACTTCCCAGCAACCCTTACTCCACCTCACCCTCATAGCTCACCCCCACTATGCCCATGCAGCCTCACTCAAGAGCATCCCTGTACGAGCATCTCTGTTCAACACCCCTAAATCATCTGCGTACTATTTAGTCTTTCAAATATTCATGATGTGGTGGTGCATGCCTTTCAACCCAGCAGAGGCAGGCGGATCTCTGTGAGTGTGAGGCCATCCTGGTCTACATAGTGAGTTCCAAGGCAGCAAGAGCTACAAAATAGAGACCCTGTCTCAAAAACAAAAACAACAGCAAGAAATCGAATATTCATAAATAAACTTAACTACCAAAGGGCATTGTCTACTGGCTAAGACTTCAAGCTCACCAAAATTATTACCTTTTTTTTGGGAGGGGGGGAGTTTCAAGACAGAGTTTCTCTGTGTAGTTTTGGTGCCTGTCCTAGATCTTGCTCTGTAGACCAGGCTGGCCTCAAACTCACAGAGATCTGCCTGGCTCTGCCTCCTGAGTGCTGGGATTAAAGGCATGCGCCACCACCGCCTGGCAAATTATTACCTTTATACAGAAGTATCAGTTATTAATATTGTTGATTTTGTAAGAAAGAATAAGTTGATTTTTAAAAAAGATTTATTCATTCATTCATTCATTTACTTAATTTATTTTTGGTTTTTCAAGACAGGGTTTCTCTGTGTAGTTTTGGTGCCTGTCCTAGATCTTGCTCTGTAGACCAGGCTGGCTTGGAACTCACAGAGGTCTACCTGCTTCTGCCTCCTCTGAGTGCTGGGATTAAAGGCATGTACCACCACCGCCTGACTATGGGAGTGTTTTGCCTGCATCATGTGCATGCTGCCTGTAGAGGGCAGAAGAGGTCATCAGACCTTCTGTGAGCTGCCATGTGAGTGCTGGGAACCGAACCCGAATCTTCTGCAAGAGCAGCCAGTGCTCTTAAACCACTGAGGCATCTCTCCAGCCTCTGGCTCTTTCTTTAAGTACCGATGTTAGCGATAACACTGGGCCAGAGCTGGCACTCAGTATGAGAGGCAAAAGCAGAGTCAGAGCAAGTGCTCATGCACATGAAACATGTGGGGGACCAGCCCCCATCATTATTTACCCCAGGGACTCTTGAGGAAGAAGAGATTTAGTTAGAAATAGAGGGGAGAGAAACAGAGAAACGCAGGATAGACTGGAGTGGGCCTGGATCCTTATCCAAACAGGGCCCAGAACTTTATTCCAAAGCTCTATTTATAACAATGCTAACGGGTGGAGCAAAAGAACTCCCCCTTGCTAGCTACAGTCAAGTGTAGACCCTTACAAACACCTGGTACCCAGGCCCATGGTCCAATCAACCTCTTATGCAGTCCTTCTCAGTACAGTCACTAGGAAACCTACTGGTCTACAACAGAAACCAAACCCCAGAAGCAAGAAATACTGACATAAATAACGCTACATCAAAAAAAATAAAGAACAAAATGGAAACCATATTCCACCCTTTTCCTCTCCTGCAGAAAAGAACCACAGCCCTGGAGGGCTGGGCTGGCTAGTCCATGTGTGCTCAGGGATCTCTGGAGACAAGCTGGTCCACACTGAGTTGTGCTGTGAGTGGACTCTGAAAACTTAGTATGAACAGGAGGGAATGTTGTCATTATTTTATACTGCCTAGATATTCCAATAGTATTTTGGGAGCCAGGCCTGATAGTACAGGCCTATGGTCCCATCTACTCAGGAAGACTGCAAGTGCAGGCCAGGCTGGGAAATTTAGTGATTCTGTTTCAAAATAACAAGTCAGAAGTGGGCTGAGCTATAGCTTAGGGGCAAAGCCCCTGCCTAAACGTTCACAAGATCCTGGGTCCAACACCTAGTACCTCGAACAAATAACATTCTGGGTAGAATTCACTAAGAAGAATGCACTACAAACTGATTTCCCTTTTTCCTAGGACATTTAAAATCACATAAGTGGCTCACGTTGTATTTCTACTGGATGGTACTAGTGTGGACTTTCACAGGTCCACAGGGCTGCTGGTGAGTGCAGAGACTGCTCAATGCTCCTTTCAGCAACGTGAAACTAATGTTCCGTCAATAGAACCTGGACGTCAATATTGTACCATCTCCCATCTCATCCCTTGCAAAACAACATGCTTCTTGCTCTTTCCAAAGTTAAAATCAATTTCTGCCTAGTGGCTTTAAAGAAACAGAAAATGTCAAACATATATGTAACACAAATTCTAAATGGTTTTTTTAATAAAAACCCAGACCCAGATATTGGGTTAAATGTTGAAAGATCAGAGACAAACAAACCACAACCACCACCTCTTACCTCACCAACTCCTCAGCCTGGAAGAGCTCCAGCCGAAAGGGCTTCTAGCCAAAGGGGTTCCTCAGCTGAAAAGCCTTTAGTTCCTGTCTCCTCACACTTTATATGCCTTTCTCCACCCACCATATCACTTCCTTCTTAGTGCTGGGATTAAAGGTGTATGACTTCCCAAGCAAAGGCATGAGATCTCAAATACTAGGATTAAAGGTGTGTGCGCCACCACTGCCGGCTCTGTTTCTCTCCTAGACTGAGTCAATCTCATGTGGTCCAGGGTGGCTTTGAACTCAAAGAGATCCAGACAGATCTCTGCCTCCTGAGTGCTAGGATTAAAGGTGTGCGCCACCACTGCCTGGCCTCTATGTTTAATCTAGTGGTTTGTTCTGTTCTCTGATCTTCAGGCAAATCTTATTAGGGCACACAATATATCACCACACATATACACATTCTGGAAGGAGCTGTAAGGAATACTAACAATAGTTGTTCTAGAAATAAGGGACCGACAGCAATTAATGAAAGAATGTCTAGGGTGTGATCGGGGGTACAGCTTGGTGGGAAGAGCACCTGCCTAGCATGTGTGAAACATTGGGTTCAATCCCCAGAACCACAAAAACAAATATCATACCATTTGCTATTACTTGAATTTTATCTTTACCAAAGCATGGGCCATGGCTTTATCTTATTGTGTGTTCATATGTATGTGCACACGTGTGTGAAGACCAGAGGTCAACAACTTTCCACCTCCCCCTCATCATTTCAGTGTGTGTGTGTGTGTGTGTGTGTGTGTGTGTGTGTGTGTGTGTGAGGAATGTATGCCTTAGTGCCCATGTGGAGGTCTAGGGACAAACTCATTAGGCTGGTTTTCTCCATCCACCTTATTTGGCTCCTGGGACTCAAACAGAAAGCATCTTTCTTGACCCGCTGAACCTTACCTTGCAGGCTCCCCACCTTATTTTTTGAGATAGTATGTCTCACTGAACCTTGAGCTCACTGACCCGGATGAAGCAGCTGGCCAGGAAGGCCCAGTAAGCCTCCCAGCTCCTGCTCTCAGCACTGGACTATAGTGCACACGGCTACATTAGGTTTTTATGTGGGTGCTGGGGATCAAACGCAGGTCTTCATGCTTACACAGTGGGTACTTTACCAACCATCAACAGAGTCATCTCCCTAGCTCCCAAGATTTTATTTTTAAATTTAGAGGGGAGGGGCAGACAAGATGGCTGAGTTAATAATGGCTGAGTAGAATTTGATCCCTAGGTCCTACATGTACAGAGAGAAAATTGTCACAAGTTATCCTTTGACCTTCACATGTTAAATGCTGTGGCATACACATTTCCAAAGACACACACACACACACACACACACACGCAAATAAATGAACTAATAAACATTAAAAAAAAAAAAAAAAAAAGCCGGGCGGTGGTGGCGCACGCCTTTAATCCCAGCACTCGGGAGGCAGAGCCAGGTGGATCTCTGTGAGTTCGAGGCCAGCCTGGACTACCAAGTGAGTTCCAGGAAAGGCGCAAAGCTACACAGAGAAACCCTGTCTCGAAAAATTAAAAAAAAAAAAAGCCAAGCATGATAGCACATACCCATAAACCCAGCACTTGGGAATTGGGAAACCAAGAGTTCAAAGCCAACTTTGTTTGGATAGCAAGTTGGAGGCCAGTCTGGGCTACACACACAGAGAGAAACAGAGAGACACAAGAAAAGGGTAGGCTTGTTTATTTCATATTTAATTATTTATTTATATTGTAAGGCTCAAGTACTCTACCATGTAGCTACATATCTGTGGCCCAAATCAAACACTTTCTGAGTATGAAACATCCCCCCAATACAACAGTGACATTTTTGTACACTCAACTTTCACAGCCCCCTTCAAAGAGCATACTTGGACAAGACTGGCTGGACGTGATGGACACAGGAAACTTTCTCTGGTGGCGGTGGTTATCAACAGAAATAAACACGTTCCAGAAAGAAAAAGGAAACAGAGGAGGAGACAGTGGAGGAGACCGAAGCAGTGACTCCCCCACTACGCAGTGACTCCCCCACTACACACACGACCACCAGCGAGCAAACTTCACTTCGGAGCAACTCCAAACCAGCTGACGGCGGGGGGTGGGGGGGTGGGGGGGGGGATGAAGCCTGGCATCTGTTTCAAAATAACTGGGGGTGGAGGTGCGGGCGAGGAGAGAGGCGTCAAGCCTGGTCATGAATGGAGTGTTGTTGAAGTTGAATGAGAACTGCACTCACCTCTCCCTTGATATACTGGAAGATTTCCACATCATCAAGTTTAATAAAATGACGGCAACACTAACAAAGCTGAAGAAAAGCCACCTGTACCTGCTGTGGGGACGAGGCAGGCTCAGCACGAGCTGCCTGCGCCAGGTGAGGTTTGCCCTCATGGGAAGCCATGAACTTAGCAGCGCGCTGGGGGTGCAGGGAGGAGGCACGCAAGACACTCCTCACAGGCGCCAACAGCGCATTTTCCCCTGATCTTCAAGCAGGTGTGCAAGACAGAGGCCAGAGAAAGGAAGAAGGCTTACTGGGACGCTTCTGAGGAACTCTCGCGCTGCACAGGGCTTAAATGTAACAATTTATGTTAAAACCCAGAATTGGAGATTACAGTCCCAGGCACACCATCTGATGATGAGTCATGCACTCTCTACTGCCTGCTCAAGGAAAGAATTCGTTCTTAACTGGTCTCTGGTCCAACAACCACAATTAACTGAAAATAAAAATCAGCAGGCTGAGTGACCGGACAGCCCTTCCACAGCAGCCAGGCCTCTCCCGGAGCAGCACAACCTTTTAGGAACCTGTTTGCCCTTCACAGACAAGGATCCCAGGCAAAACTGAGCCTTGGGCTCAATCTCCTGAGGAGGAAAAAGAAACTCAAACAGTACTTCAACTTTCCAATAAAACCACAGGAAAAAAGCCTTAGTTTACACCTGCAATTCACTCACTAATCTACAAGGGTGCGGGGCCAGAATCGAGCGAGAACCAGAGGGCCCTGCACCACAGGTGTATTTGAACCTTCAGACCACAAAGAGAAGGCGAACCAAGCCTGAGGGAAAGCTGCTACTCAAAAACGCATGTATATTAAAAAAAAAAAAAAAAACAAAAACGCATGTATAAAAGGCAAAACCCGCTGGGCAATGGTGGGACACACATTTAATCCAAACACTTGGGAAGCAGAGGCAGAAGGATCTCTGTGAGGAGTTCAAAGCCAGCCTGGTCTACAAAGCGAGTCCCAGGACAGCCAGGGCTGTTACACAGAGAAATCTTGTCTCAAAAAACCAAAAAGAAAAAACAGAAAAGAAAAAAAGGGAAAAACTGCTAAAACGGTGACCTGGAAGGATTCCTGAAGACCACTAATGACGTCAGCACAGTATTTACCAACAGCAGCAGCTGCAGTCACAGTGTGTGGCGGCAGCCTAGTGTGCCAGCACTAGGAATCCCCACTGGGGTCCTAGCATGAATGGGGAATGTTTACAGACCTTCTTTGAGAGTGGCACCTGGCTGTCCCTAGAGGGTCCTCTAATTTTCACAGGCAGAGAAGGGTGTGAGAAGGGACCTGTCTCACAGGGAGCCGGTCCTCCATGTGACTAGGAAAGGAAGAGTCTGGATTACAAGAATACCACAACAGCAGCCTGAGGGTTTGCCTACTCAACACACAGAAACTTTTCGGGTCTAGGTGTTAAATACATTAAATAAAAATTAACCGCATTGCATTGGTCTGTTTTTGTTTTGTTTTGATTTTTCAAGATAGGGTTTTTCTGTGTCGTTTTGGTGCCTGTCCTGGGTCTCACTCTGTAGCCCAGGCTGGCCTCAAACTCAGAGATCTGCCTGGCTCTGCCTCCCCAAGTGCTGGGATTAAAGGCATGCGCCACCACCGCCCGGCGTGTTGGTCTGTTTTATTACATTTTTCATTGGGGGGGCATGGGCACACCAAAGTATATGTGTCAGTCAAATGATAATATGTAGGGATCTGAGTTTTCCTTCCCCGATGTGTCCCAGGGATCAAGCTCAGGCCATCGTTCTTGGCGGTAGGTGCCTCTGCCTTCTGAGCCATCTTGCTGGCGCTCTCTATCCACTGTTTTCCCCAAGGTCTGATCATTTACTTGTGACTCACAACACTTATTCTGAACTGGACTCAGACTTCGAAGCAGAAGCGCTCAGCAAGGACAGCCTACATCTCTCGGTAATCTGTTCTTGGTGTTTTTCTTTGGCTTCCTTCATTCTCTTGGCCAAAAGTTTAGCATCTTCTGCAGCCTCTCATCTTCCTTAGTGTGTTGTTTCTTCAGAGCACTACGTCGGCGTCTGTGTTACAGGACTCTGGAGGAACACGACACTAGATCTTGGGTACACTGGTCCTGGGCCTCTCACCTTCTTTGTTTAAGGGCTTCTGACAACATCTTAGTGGACATCATCTCCTTTAGAGACAGAAAGGCTTTTGGAGTCTGCTGGCTCTTTGGGACCACAACTGCCAAGGCACAGTAGTATATGTCAGTCAGGAATAGTCTGTCTCTCTTTTGTTTTACAGTAACCGAGGTGAGAACACTCAGATTGACACCCACAACACATCCTGGACAGACTTGTGCTTCCGCCCTCCAGTTCTCCTCGGCACCTAACAAGAATGCCTCTCACTCAACAGAAGGAGCACTCTGCCCTGGGTCAAGACAGCTTGCTTCATGGGAAAACCTTGCATCAACAGGTTTCTGGGGTTTTGTCTGTTTGTTTGAGGCATGCTCTCTATGTAGTCCTGGCTGACCTAGAACTCAATATGGAAGCCAGGTTGGCCTCAAACTCACAGATATCCTCCTAGTTCTGCCTCCCAAGTACTAGGATTAACGCCTACATGCACTACCACACCACACTCAGCCTGTATCAGTAGAGTGTTGAGTAGCTAATGCACAGCTAGAAGAGTGTGGAGATGCCAGTGCAAGATGCTGATCTCACCTGGGATGTGTGCTAAGCCCCAGGGTCAGCAAGCATCCGTGTGGAAGTGTCTGCATGAAGTCAGGCACTGAGCTGGATGAGATGTGACGCCACAGTGGTGGGTGAGAGGCCCAGGGAAGGAAAAAGTAAGGGATTGCAGAGGTGTGCGGGCAAAGCAATTTTATCTTAGGCATGAGAATCTTGGCCAAACAGCTCACCTGTGGACTGTATCTTAACTTCAGGTAACAAATGATGACCATAATTGATTGAGTTCAAGAAACTCTTTTGTATCCAGTCTGTATCTAGTATCTATCAGCAGAGAAAGGCTGAGAAGGTAGGCTGAGCTACAGTGAAATTAAATGAAATTAAATGGCCTTTAATACCACCTGAAGAGTTGCCATGGAATTCAGAGGCTGCCTTTAATTCACTGTAATCATCTTATGTCTCCAGTAGCAATGTTCTGTGGGCACACAGCTAGCTCAAGTGTTTCCTTTGACCCCAAATCCAATTATAACTATTATTAGATTAAGATAATGGTTACATATCAGAACAGCTGATCAAAAGCCTGAGAGGGGACTACAGAGCACAGAAAGTCCTCTAGTTACATCCTATGTCCTGAGTTGGAAAAGATCAACTACAAACTACATTTGGCATTAGATTTGTGTTTGGTTTGAGACAGGGTCTCTCTCTACCTGAGGCTGGCCTTGAATGTGAAGCAACCCTCCTCTTTCTGGCCAGAGACTATAAGCAGGATCCAGATCTTGGGGCCGGAGATGGCTCAGAGGTTAAGAGCACTGGCTGCTCTTCCAGAGGACCTGGGTTCAATCCCCAGCAACCACATGGTGATGACTCACAACCATCTCTAGTGAGATCTGATGCCCTATTCTGGCCTGCAGGCATACATGCAGACAGAATACTGTATACATAATAAATAAATAAATCTAATTAAAAAAAAAAAAGACCCAGATCTTAAAAGTTATAAAAAGCACAGTGTTGGGGCTGGGGAGATAGTTCAGTGGCCAGGAGCACTAGCTGCTCTTCCAGAGGACCCGGTTTAAATTCCCAGTACCCATATGGCAGCTCACAATTGTCTGTGACTCCAGTCCCAAGGGATCCAACACCCTCATAAGGACATACATTCAGGCAAAAACACCAATGCACATGAAACAAAAATAAATAATTAAAAAACCCCACAGTATTAAGTTTTCCATACACTGCTTTCCTAAAGTGGAGAAATAAAAAGGGAGAGTGCAGCAAATCCAATTCTGCCCTACCTCTCATTATTTAGGTTGCCCACTGTGAACACTCCTTTTTTGGAGCCCCCTCGGGCCCCCCACTCTCAGGAGTCCTTTCGTGCCTTTCCTTAACCAATTGTTCTTTGTTCTGCTCTGATTAATTACTTTTATAAGCAGAATTCTAAGTAATACTTTTCACTTTTTAAATTAGCATGCTTCTACCTTTGCCACAGTTACAATCATATAAAAATGGAGCTGGAGGGCTGGGATGGAGTTCAACTGCACAGTGCAAGTTCAGCAGGCCTGTGCCCTGGGCTCCATCCTCAGCACCAAAGTAGGCAAAGCTTTTCTTTACTGTAAAATAATCACTCAGCTTTTCATCACTCATTTCATGTAATAGTTTTGTTCTAAGCAAAAGTCAAAGAAGATAGGATTAGTAAATAAACTCAAACCGTGGAACTTTAAGATCCTATCTCTCCAGCTGCACATAGCTACCTAACTGTGAAACTGCAGAAGGCAGATGGACTCTGGGATGGCTCCTGAACTAAGCTGCCATTAATGAAGTGTCTCCAACAGTGCCCACACTCCCAGCCATGACAGGTGCATGTTGTGAGTGCTTTTCTTTTTAAAGATGTGTGTGTGTGTGTGTGTGTGTGTGTGTGTGTGTGTGTGTGTTTGTGCATGTGCACACGTGCCAGTGTCACATGAGTGTAGGTGCCAGGAGTCCAGAAGAGGCTATTAGATTCCCTTGGAGCTAGAGTTATAGTTGGTGGTGAGCCATTCCACATGAGTACTGGGAACCAAACTTAGGCCCTCTGCAAGAGTGATGCACTTGCCAGGTGGTGGTGGCGCACGCCTTTAATCCTAGCACTTGGGAGACAGAGATAGGCAGATCTCTGTGAGTTTAAGCCAGCCTGGTCTACACAGAGAAACTCTGTCTCAGAAAAACAAAAAACAAAGAGTGATATGCTCTCTTAACCACAGAGCTGTGTCTCTCCAGCCCCATGACTGCTCTTCTGAATTCCCTTTTACACACAACTCCCAGACCGACCTGCAATTATTTATGAGATCATTCTAAACAATGACACCTAGAGAACACTGCATCCCAGTTCTAATATAAACACCAGTGAAGGAAACATGGCCATTCTCCTTCATCACAACATACTTAACACAGGCGATAACAAAACTGCAAATAGTACCTATCATCACCCTGGGGAGCGTGGCTCACTGACATGGGAGCCTCATGCTCCAGCAAAGCAAGCTGCTGCTCAGGGATTGGTTTTCTGTCAGTGAAACACAACTCATGTGGCTTGGATGTGAGTATTGCCAGTGAAGGGAAATGCCTGGATGATGAACTAAGTCCCTAGCTGAGGAGCTGAGCAACATACAGCAGGAGCTGCTCAAGGGCGGGGTGCATCTCCTGAGACAGCACTCAGCATCACTCCTCCAAGTGCTACAGCCACCTGAGGAGAGGTCAAGGCTCTCATCCAAGCCACTGCTCTCCTGCAACCCTGACAGGACACAACACGAAGACTGTGAGGGAAACGAGATCTAAGCACATAGCTGACTCTGTGTCAACAGGAACAGGTCATATTTACACCAGCATTTCGGTAGCGTCAACTATTGGGGCGTTGGGGAATACTCCCCTGTGACTCAGGACTGGGAAATGTGTCTGCAAATGATTATCCCAAGGGAATGAAAAAGGCAGGATTACTAATATGAATATATATACTCAACCATCAAGCTGCTGCACAACGCGATGTGCTTCGGCCAACAGTCCTCAGTTCTCTAGAGGAGAAATTACAGGGATTACAATGTTCTGCCTGCCTCAACAAGCCAGGAATTCCCTCTGCACTGAGATGCCCCAAAGCAACCACTCTGCGTTCATCACAAAGAAACCTGTGTCTTTCGACTGCAGAGACTGAGTCTCCATCAAACTCCTAGATCTCTAAGCAGAACACCTAAGATCAAGCTGAAGGATAGAAAGAAAGAAAGAGCCGGTCCTGTAGGAAAGCCAGACTCTGCCAAAGACACAGACTGCCCAACAGTCAAGAGATCCAAGCAGGAGCAAATGGCCTATTTCAGGTCTCAGAATCCAGAAAAACAAAAACAAACAAACAAGCCACCTATTCCTCATTAGCTCAGCAAACCTGAGACTACTTGGTAATCTCTCTCTCTCTCTCTCTCTCACACACACACACACACACACACACACACAGGGAGGGAGGGAGGGAGGGAGAGGGAGGTAAGGAGGGAGAGAAAGAAAGGACCCCTACCTTCATTATTTTGATCAGTTGCCTTGTCTTTTTTTTTTTTTTTTAAAGATTTATTTATTTATGATGTACACAGAAGAGGGCACCAGATCTCCTTACAAATGATTGTGAGCCACCATGTGGGTGCTGGGAATGGAACTCAGGTCCTCTGGAAGAGCAGTCAGTGCTCTTAAACTCTGAGCCATCTCTCCAGCCCCTGCCTTGTCTTTAAAAGCAGTAAAAAGTGCTGAAAAGAAGGTCAGGAAACAACAGTGTGAAGACAAACTTGAAATAACGTGTGTGTGTGTGTGTGTGTGTGTGCGCGCGCGCGCGCGTGCGCGTGTGTGCATGTGGGTGCACGTGCGCACACAAGGATGACAGTACACCTTCCTCTACTACTCTCCATCTTATTTCTTGAGACAGGGTCTCATATTTGTCCTCTAACTTTAGCTGACGACAACCTATAACTCAAGCTCCAAGAGGATCTGACTTCTCTGGCCTCAGAGGGCACTTTATTGTCTCATGCACATTCTCTCTCCTCTCTCTCTCTCTCTCTCTCTCTCTCTCTCTCTCTCTCTCTCTCTCTCACACACACACACACACACACACACACACACACACACACACACCCCAAAATAATAAAAATAAAGCTTAAAAAAAGAAAAGAGCCGGGCGGTGGTGGCGCACGCCTTTAATCCCAGCACTCGGGAGGCAGAGCCAGGCGGATCTCTGTGAGTTCGAGGCCAGCCTGGGCTACCAAGTGAGTCCCAGGAAAGGCGCAAAGCTACACAGAGAAACCCTGTCTCGAAAAACCAAAAAAAAAAAAAAAGAAAGAAAAGAAGCCGGGCAGTGGTGGCACACGCCTTTAATCGCAGCACTCAGGAGGCAGAGGCAGGTGGATCTCTGTGAATTCAAGGCCAGCCTGGAGATCCAGGACAGGCACCAAAACTACACAGAGAAACCCTGTCCCGAAAAACCAAAAAAACAAAACTGTAGTGGGTAGCCATTCCAGCTTTGATCTGGAAGTTCCAACCCCCATTGAGACTTCAGCAACTGTCACGCCTACAAGGTGGGGCCAAGGGAGGCGCCTGGGGACCCGAGATCTGGATCCGCGGGCGCTCTCTCTGTTGCCTGACCCTGGATAGTGGAGGTGGACCGAGCAGAGCTCCAGAGAACACCGCTGGACTGTGATACACCTTCCCCAGACTCCGCGACCTACCTATCCTTTAATTTGTAAGTTATGCCATTAAATAAATCTCCCTTTAACTACGTGGAGTGGCTCTGCTCCGTCCACCTCCACTATCCAGGGTCCCGCAACAGAGAGAGCGCCCGCCGATCCAGATCTCGGGTCCCCAGGCGCCTCCCTTGGCCCCACCTTGTAGGCGTGACAGTTGCCGAAGTCTCAATGGGGGTTGGAACTTCCAGATCAAAGCTAGAATGGCTACCCACTACACAAAACAAAAAAGAAAAAGAAAGAAAGAAAAGAAACAAGAAAAAAAGAAAAAAGAAAAAAGCAGCTAGGTGTGGTGGTACATGCCTTTAATCCCAGTCTTTGGGAGGCAGATAGGTGGATCGCTGTGAGGCCAAACCTGGAGGCCAGTCTGATCTACATAGAAAGTTTCAGGATAGCCAGGGTTACAGAGAGAAGACTGCCTCAAAAAAAAAAAAAAAAAAAAAAAAAGGCACAGACTTACTGGGAATATCTACTCTGGCTCAAGTGCCAACTGCAGCTCGGGGAACTTGTAACCCCCAGACTTGGTATGAATCACTGCAGATTCCCTCCACAAGCTACTGAGCTGAAGGCTGTCTCTCTGGAGCCACCTCACTCCTTCCTGGCCTGCACCCCATCTTCCCCAATGTTAAGTGCTATGAGCAATGCTCTCTGATTTTTTTTTTTTTTTTTTTTTTTGGAGACAGAGCCTCACTATGATACCAGGCTGGTTTTGAACTCACAGACATCAACCCACCTGTGCCTCCCAGCCTCCCAAGTGCTAACTAGTATTAAAGGCATGTACCATGACTAACATTAGCAATGCTCTATGGACGGAGGAAGCGACCAACAGATCACCTGGGAGGACAGGTGTCCTGCCTGGATCAAGCCTATGATCAGTGCTGACACTAAGTGTGTACAGAGTTGAGGGCCTCTGGAAGAGCCGTTCATTGGTTATTTTCTGAGTGGCATGTTTCTACCTGCACTGGCCCCTCAGGATGAGAGAAGGGTTTTCCTTCTCTTTGTAACTGGTAAGATTTGATCTAGGCCATTGGCCCTAAGGGTTAACCTAATATTTATAACAATTAAGTGACCCTTCCCTCCTCCCAACCCTGTATATCGAAGTCTGGCAGGCTGGCCTGAAATTCCTAAACTCAATCTATCCTCCTGCCTCACCTCTCCAATTCAGTAACGGGGAAATCAGATACCTCACAAACCACGTACGCTTAACTTGACCCCAGTATCCTCTGCTTTCTTCACTCCTTCAAAACTTCAAGAGCTGGGCTTGCCAGGATAGCACCCCTGGTGATGCTGAGCGCCCCAGGCAGCTGGGTAGTGCTCCCCTCAGAGCATCATCCTCCAACAACGGTTAGTTGGCCGAGTGCAGGGCAGCCTCAACTCCAACACGGCCTGTATCCACTCTATCCTTGCACTAAGTGAGCCCCTCAGGGCGGCCAGGAAGTGAGTCATTTCTTCTGCTTTAAAAACATTTCGTATGGTTTTCTCTCTAAGATCTTCGTTTTATTTATCTGTATATGTGAGTCTATGTATGCTACATGTATGCAGGTGCCTTCAGAGGCCAAAACAGGGGGTAGGATCCCCTAGAGCTAGAGTTCCAGGCAGCTGTGAGCCTGATGTGAGCGCTGGAACAGAACTCAGATCCTCTACAATAGCAGTTAAGTGCTCTTAAACACTGAGCCGTCTGTGCTGGATAGTTTGACACAAGCTAAAACCATCTGAGAGCAGGGGTAGTCAATTAAGAAAACGCCTCTCCAGAAGCCAGACATGGGCTGGGTGGTAGTGGCAAACACTTGTGTGTGTGTGTGTGTGTGTGTGTGTGTGTGTGTGTGTGTGTGTGTGTGTGTGTGGCTTTTCAAGACAAGGTTTCTCTATGTAACAGCTCTGACTGTCTTGGAACTTGCTTCATAGGCTGCTTACAGAATATGCCTTTAATCCCAGCGCTCAGGAAGCAGAGGCAGGTGGATCTCTGTGAGTTCGAGGCCAGCCTGATCTACAAAGATGCCAGAACAGTCAGAGCTGTTACATAGAGAAATCCTGTCTTGAAAAACCACAAAGAGAGAGAGGGAAGGAGGGAGAGAGGGATGGGAGGGAGGGAGGGAGGGAGGGAGGGAGGGAGGGAGGGAGGATTGATTCTGTAAGAAACCCATTAGTTTCATATTAACCTGGGCTACATGACCCTACCTCAAACAGCAAACTAAAAAAAAAAATGGTCAACAGATTATGCTCATGAGAAAGTCTATAAAAGGAGCCTGAAGGATGGAACCCTGAGTTGGAAAGACGCTGAGGAGTTCCCTGCCACCTTCACCCAGAAGGATAGACTAAAGCACAGTCAGAAGGGCTCAGGGAGAGAGTCCCATGTGGAGAAACTTGGCCTCTAGGTAAATGCCTCCTCCACCCATGCCAGGAACCTCTCACCATTAGTCAGCCCCAACAATGCAGCACAGGAGCCAGGCACGCAGGAGATCCCCTGGAGGGAAAGGCAGACCTGCTGCCACTAAATCAACACAAGGCTCTTATTTGTCTCAATCAAGGGGCTTTGTCCTAGTACCTCAGGTACAGCTGATACCCGCACAGTACTGAGACTCAGCAAAAGCCACTTCTATAAAGAAGTTACCATTGGTCTCCCTTACGCGACAGGACACTGGGCCAGGGCAGGCTCTGAGGGGGCTCTGAGCAACTCCAGCTAAAACTTAGACCAGAACCAGCCTCACTGGTTCACTCACAGCGGAGGGCTCCTAGCACAGCTGTCTAAGGACAGCAGTGAACTCCACTCGACTGTCAGAGTGCAGGCTCAACAGACCTGTGTGGTCACAGTGTGCTGCGCACAGCTGGCTCTGTGAGAAAAGCCAGCTTCTGGTTATCAGGATGCACTTAGCGGGAAGAAGGCAGAAGGGTCATTCTTGGCTTCAGAGTTCAAGGTCAGCCTGAGACATGTCAGACCTGGTCTCAAATGCATCAACAGGAGTGGGGATGGATGTGGCTCAGAGGTAGAGCACTGTGAAGCATGGCAAGGCTTGGGGCCCCCAAAACAGCCAACTAGGAAGGTTTAAAAAAGGAACAACCAGGCCGGGCGGTGGTGGTGCATGCCTTTAATCCCAGCACTCGGGAGGCAGAGCCAGGCAGATCTCTGTAAGTTCGAGGCCAGCCTGAGCTATAGAGTGAGTTCCAGGGCGGGCACCAAAGCTACATGAGAAACCCTGTCTCGAAAAACCAAAAAAAAAAAAAGGAACAACCAGGGCTGGAAGAGTTGGCTCAGTGGTTCAGAGCACTTGGCTATTCTTCCAGGGGACCAGGTTTGATCCCCAGCATCTACATGGCGGCTCACAACTCTTAACTCCAGTCCCAGAAGATCCAATACCTTCTTCTTTCTGGCCTATATGGGCACCAGGTACAGATATACACACAGGTAAAATACCCATGCACATAAAGTAGTAATAAAAGACTTATTAAAAAAAAAAAAAGTAACCAGTGAGCAGCACAGAGGCCAGCAGTCTACAGCAACCAGGGGAGTGTTTGGACTTTGTAGAGCTTTTCTGACTCCTGTTTGTAAACCATCAGCTCTCCAGACACTGGTCTGTGGTCACAACCAAAAGACAATGTCCACTTACAGATGATGTATAAAAAATGAGTGAGCAGATCATTTCAGTTCTCCAGTCAACTCCCCAAGGCTGTCATTCAATAGCTCATTAAATATTCAACAGTGACAGGAGGAAGCATTTATCTGTCTGCAAGGAACACAAAGGAACAAAACGGTGAACCTGCCCTTGGAAGAAATGAACTGGCTTTTCCCCAGAAGCAACTTCATCTAACAAGCCTCTCTCTGGCACATGCTGCCTACTCTGTAGAGCTTGTTTTGATGGGAATTTTAGACAGTGAGCAATATACAAAGGGCTAACCATCTTCTTCAGTCACTTCGATGACTTCAGTGGCTGCTAACATCATCTCTCCACCCACCCCCACCTCCCCGCCGAGCCCATCCCCCAGCCCACCCCCATGGCTAGCTAACACCTGCCCCAGCAGTTCCTAAGCCTTACTGCAGGCTGAGGAGTCCCTCACAGACCTGGTCCTCTATGCCTGCACTGCACAGGTGACTCTCACAGGTGTTGCTGTTCCAGCACTCAGCACTCTACAAGCCCAGAGATTCTGCCTCCAAAGGCCACTAAGCAATCCCACCCTTCATTCCCAAACTTGGTCATTCCCCTTGCACATTCCAGCCTGTCACAAGCAGCCTTCAGCCTGTACTTCCAGAGTAGAAACCCTGAGAATCTGCTGGGTACCAACCCAGCTCCCATCCCTCCCTCCCTCCCTCCTTGGTGTCCTGTGTCACTAACTTCTACACTGCCTGGAGCCCACCCAGCTCCTTCCAACCGCCCTGGATACAGCCCTGGGGAGCTCGGCTTTTTCAGCAGCAGCTCCTACCTGTTCTATTCGGAAGCATCCATCTGTCGTTCCCACACTGCCATGCCCATGTACCCCTGCAGACAACGTCCTTCCATGAAAAGACACCCATCTTCACTTACTTGTACACGTAAATGCATTCTTTACAACACAATGCTGCTTGCTTCTAGGGAGAGGGGCTTCACAACCCGCAAGTGGAGAGGGTGGCTGACTCCAAAGCACGATGGCCAAGTAAGGAGCTGTTTGGAAACTCCTGAGAAGGCAAGAGGTGAACAAACCTGGCCATCCTGTTTCACATACGGCTTTATAATTACTGCACGAACTACTCTGGAGGCAAAGGCTGTTTTCAGCTCCCAACAGGTACCCCTTGCGCTTCTCACATGGCCATGTGTGTGTTTTCAGAGAAGTGTCAACAACGACTCGGGAGAGTAAAAAACGTTTTGACAACTTAGCTAAAACGCTGAAAAGGCTTTTCTCCAAAACAGAACACTGGGTAGAACAGTTCTGAATTTGAAACCACACAGCACAAAAAAGACACGGTACCCTGTGAGTGGGACATCCCCGACAAGACCTCATTTCACAGCGAAACTCTGAGACCTATTACCCACTAGTGGCCAAAGCTCAAGTCCCGCTTTTAGGGAACAGCTCAAGCCTGACCCAGAGCTGCTGTCCAAACACTGAAGTGAAAACACAAGCGCTTTTCTGTTTGCCTCATTCAGAGCAGCCAGCCTTCGGTAGTCACCTCAAATGACGATGTGCAAGTGAGTCTGAGAAGCCAGAAAACAAAAACGTGCTAGGTGACGGTAGCCTTGAAAGGTCAAAAGAAGTGGTCAACAAAACAGTCTGTACATTCCTAGACCCACCACAACACATTCTGTAGGAAGTCACTTTTGTGGACCCTGGCAAAGCTGCAGTCTCTTGGCAGTCCTTGGGATTCACACCAAGAACACATATAAACTGTGGAAAGCCTGGTAAATACATATATGTTAAGTGTAAAATCCTCCAGACTGACATGGAGCTGACTGGAGAAAGTGATCCCCAACACCTGGATGAGCATAAGCATGCAACCTTTCTGGAGGGTTCCTGGGTGCTCTCTGTACCCCTGCATACTCCTGGCCTGCTACAGAGTTCCTCAAAGAGTCAGCTCTAAGGAGCTAGTCCAATGTAAAGAGAGGCTCACCTCACTGTTACTTTACAACAGGACAATGGATACAACCTAAATAACTAAAAGTAGAGCCAATTCAGTAAGTTCTAGTGTACAGTGCAGGAGATGTGATGAACTCAGCTCGTCAGCACAAAAACATCTACACCAAACACAGCTAACAGCGCTGCTCAAAGTGTGTATACACTTATGTGTGCAAAGGCCAGAGGGAGCTGCACTGATTCCAGCCAAGGTATACGCTACAGGTGTTTTCCGCAGCAGTTAGAGCAAGTGTTAGGTTAGAAGCACAAAACAGAAGCATTTCAGAGCACTGGACAATACAACTGCGCCCTAGGTTCAAGTCTCAACACCGACTGTACCGACCTTCCTGACAAGTCAGGCAGCTTTACCGACGGAACCACAGGAGGCAACAGGTGAGTGCAGCTGTCTGGAGCTGTACAGATCTCAAAAGAGCAACAGAACTGCCTGCCATCTCCAGTGCTGCTTCCAGGAGAGGCGGCAGACTCCTGAGTCAGGTGTGAACAAGACAGAAGAGACAAAGTGATGTCTTCACTCCTCACAACAAAGGACCTGTTTCCTCCTCCAGTGCACCCCCAAATCCTGTTCAGGATCTCACGGAAGCAATTAGTACCTCTTTTCTTCCCTAATGATTTTAAACTAAACCAAAAGGGCTGTACCAAAGGCCAGCTCAGGGCCAAGTGACTAATGTCTTGCTTGTTAGCAGCGCTGTGACCTCTGCAGCCTTTGCGAAGGCTCTGGACTTATGACTGATTTTATGAACTTTAGCAACAGTAAGAACATGAAGTTCACATTCATAAATGCTTTTAACAGCAGCAGCACCACTTTTTAAAAAGATGGGAAGTCAACACAGATTGTTAAAGATAAACTCACCTCCAATTTCTTTAGAAATAAAATACCGTGAACTTACTTTCCCAAAACATTTTCCTGAGACGTCTAATTCTATAGCCTAGGTGCAGCCTGAGGAAAGACCTTTAGAAAAGACATGGGGGAAAGTATATGAAAGGAACTTGGCATTCAGCCTCAAGTTGACAAGTGTTTGATCTGCCAGAGGACACGGTTGTAGGTCACATTCTGACCTGGTGTAGTGTTCCCGGAGCCACACACCAGCACCAAGTCCACTTGGACACTGCTACAATTCAGATTACATGCTGCCTAGTTTCATGATGCCAGCTGAAGTTTGGGGACCGCCTCTTCCCACCCCAAATCCCTCCCCACCAAAGCCCATCTGCACCCTACCTTCCCTTGGGATTTAACAAGTCTTTGCAAACATTTATCTAAAAAGTATAAGCATTATGCTTCTAAAATCCAGTGGCTTACTCTACAGAAAGATCCATTCAGAGCCCTCTAGAGATTACTAACACCTTGAGGGTAAAGTGAAAGTCAGGACAATGTCAGATGGAGCCCAAAGTCTCCAGATTATAAACCGGTGACCAGGAAAAGTAGCTGAAGGCAATGGCGGAAAGTGAAGGTGCCTCATAAGCACCTTCCACAAAGTATAACTCGCCTACACAGCAGGGCGGGAGGCGCAGGGCACAGCAAGCAGCAGACGTCCTCTACAGCAACCCTGTCATCTTCCAACAGGATCTGCAAAGCCAGACAGCAGCCAGTCAGCCCTCAGCCCATGCTCTAAGGCCATCCTTCTCAAGCTTCCTCAACAGCTGACACGCTTCTTTTTCTTTGAGACAGGGTCTCACTTTGTAGCTCTGGCTGTCCTGGAACTCACTCTGTAGACCAGGCTAGCCTCAAACTCACAGAGATCCTCCAGCCTCTGCCTCTCAAGTGCTGGGATTAAAGGTGTGTATTACTAAGGCAGTCTGACGTTTTTCTCTTGAAAACACATACATTATGACATCAGGCATACTTAAAGTACTGATTAATCTTAGAACTTACATATTTAATTACTGCAGTTTAAAAATAATTTTCTTTATATAAAATAATTATATACTCAAACTATACCAATTTATCATCTGTCCAAGTAATTCCACTCCCAGGTATATACCTGAAAAGATTAAAAACACATGTGCAGGGGCTGGAGAGCTGGCTCAGTGGTTAAGAGCACTGAGTGCTCTTCCAGAGGACCCAGGTTCAATTCCCAGCACCCACATGGCATCTCACAACTGTCTAGAATTCCAGTTCCAGGCGACCCGACACCCACAGCAAAACACCAATGCACATAAAATAAAAATAAATTAAAAAAAAAAACAAAACACATGTGCATAGCCAAATGTGGTGGCACATTAAGAGACTGAGACAGGAGAGAGGCTGAGAACTCAAGGCCTGCCCAGACTATATAATGAATGCCCCCACACACTCCAAAATAATATACCACCTGTTCACACAAAATCTTATAAACAAATATGCCAAACATAATTTACTATGGCCAGAATGTGAAAATGTCCACAAATACCAACAAATGAATGGGTCAACAGAATGTGGTATATCCCTGAAATCGGATTTTATACAGCCATAGTAAAGAATGAAGTACTAACATATTCTCCAACTTGAACTTTGAAAATAAGCTAAGTGTGCCAAGCAGTGGTGGCACATGCCTTTAATCCCAGCACTCGGGAAGCAGAGGTAGGTGGATCTCTACGAGTTTAGGCCAGCCTGGTCTACAGAGTGAATTCCAGGCCAGGGCTACACAGAGAAACCCTGTCTCAAAAAAAAAAAAAAAAAAAAAAAGAAAGGAAAGAAAAAGAAAGAGGAGGAGGAGGAGGAAGAAGAAGACGAGGAGGAGGAGAAGCTAAGTGAAAGGAAACAGCACAGAAGACTACATATTCTAGGATTCCGCTTACACACAATGCCCAGAACAAGCAAATGCAGAGAATCTACAAGCTGCTACCAGAACTGGGAAACACCCACAAGCTGGGAACTGCAAGTGGACAAGCCTTTTTTTTTTTTTGTGGGGGAGGGGGTGAGTTCTGGACTCAGTAGGGGAGGCTGTACATCCTTCTGGATTCAAAAACAGTATACATTTTAAAAGAGTGAGCGACATCCCATGTGACTTTGGAACTCAATGTTGGCTTTTTTTGGGATATGTATTAATGGATATGTGGAGGACACAGGACAGGACAGCTTGAGGAGTCAGCTGTCTCCTTTGCCATGCAGGTCCTGGGGCCCAAACTCGGGTCCTTAGGCTTGGTGGCCTTTACTAGCTGAGCCACCTTCCCAGCCCTGCAGCTCAACTTAAAACGACAAAAACTCAAGGTCATCAACAGGTACACCTGACTTTTAGAAAGTCATGAATCTAAGGTGACAGATTTCCTGGCGGGAGTGAGACTCCAGAGGCCTTCCTGAGGGGCTGCAATCGGTGCACTCTCTAGTGACTTCTTACATAAAAGTGCGGCTCAGCCGGCGGGGCGGTGGTGGCGCACGCCTTTAATCCCAGCACTCGGGAGGCAGAGCCAGGTGGATCTCTGTGAGTTCGAGGCCAGCCTGGACTACCAAGTGAGTTCCAGGAAAGGCGCAAAGCTACACAGAGAAACCCTGTCTCAAAAAAAAAAAAACTCACTAACCTACGCACCCACTTCAGCTCTACATGGAGCTCACCTGATCTTCACACCTTAAAAAGTCAAAAGCCAGCCGGGCGGTGGTGGCGCACGCCTTTAATCCCAGCACTCGGGAGGCAGAGGCAGGTGGATCTCTGTGAGTTCGAGGCCAGCCTGGTCTCCAAAGCGAGTTCCAGGAAAGGCGCAAAGCTACACAGAGAAACCCTGTCTCGAAAAACCAAAAAAAAAAAAAAAAAAGTCAAAAGCCAGGCATGGTGGCACACACCTTTAATACCAGCACTCAGGAGCCAGAGGCAGGTGGATCTCTTATGAGTTTGAGGCCAGCCTGGCCTACATAGTGAGTTGTAGGTCAGCCACGGCTACATATAGTGAGGCCCTGTCTCAAAAACAAAACCAGGGGTAGAAAGATGACTTAGCAGCCAAGAGCACTGACTGCCTTTACAGAGGACCCAAGTTTGACTCCCAGCACTCACGAGGCATCTCACAACCATTCAGAATTCCCGAATTCCAGTTCCAGGGAACCTAATGTCCTCCAAGGGCACCAGTCATGCATGTGGTACATACATGTATGCAAAATACCCAAACACACAAAATAAATCTTTTTAAAAATTAAAACACATACAAAATAAACAAACAAAAACAAGAAAACCTACAAACACTGCCTCCCCCCAGAATGTTTTTAAGATTGGCAAGACTCACAGAAACACTTCAGAATCCTGGCCCAGTAAAAACTTGAAACCAAAGGCTGGAGTAGAAGACTGTTTTATTTTCATGTTTAGGTTCCAAGTTAAACGGAGCTTAAACAAACATCCCTCGGCTTTTTAAGATTGGCTTCACAGCTCAATCTTTAGAGGCCAAAATTTATATGGCACAGACCATGCCTGCCACTTTCAAATAAATGGCTTCTGTAAGCTGTGTTTAGCATGCAGGGGAGTTTTTGTTGCTTTGCAGTTATGAGTCAGAGAGAATAAAGCAATTATAAACACATGCACATTCTCTCTCTCCGTCTTTTCCCGTCCCTCCATCCCTCCCAAGTGTGACAGCGAGAAGCCTGTCTTTACCAATAACTAGTGGTGCTCTGAAGTCACCTAGCCATCTGAAGGCCTCTGTTTGCTCATCACAAAAACATGGAAGAAATGAACCCCAAGGTTTTCAAGTCTTAGGTTCTCAACAGCCTTTTGATGCTGTTCTTGTGGCTTGGGGGAACTTAGTGACAACATCAGGTAGCTGTCATGATGTGATATACCTAGGAAGGCACAGCATGCCAAGTGACAAAGTCAGGGAGGAAGGAACAAGGAAAGTCCCCACAGCTCGTGCCGTGTGGGCTACTTCTGCTGGCCCAATAGAGAGAATGAGCTTCTGCCAATTTTCCATGGGATGGGAGTGGTGCCTGGTCTCACCACACCCACCACAGCCAATTTTTCCTAAAAGAAGTCCAGTGGGGACAATAACAGTGAGGCATCAAGTGCTCTTTATCATGACTAATAGGGCAGATCAGTTTCCAGTTTATTTATTTATTTATTTATTGACAGTTTCTCTGTGTAGCTCTGGCTAGCCTAGAACTCTCTGTAGCCCAGGCTGGCCTCGAACTCAGTGATCTGCCTGCCTCCTGCCTCCCCAGTGCCACTACGCCCAGTCAATTTCAATTAAAAAAAATAAAATCAAAATATTTTCTTTCTCTTACAAAAGAAACTTTCATTCTTAACAGTTGAAGAAGCCCACAGTGAGCAACCAACTGCAAGAAAGTCTCAATTCAGAGACAAGGTCACCCCATGTAGACCAGGCTAGCCTCAAACTCAGAGATTTGCCTTCAAGAGTCTTAAGTCCTATCAGCCCTGCCTGTGATGGGACAGTGTCAACAGAGTAGATAGAGGGTACCAGCTGGTGAACTGGTTCATGGCTGCCAAACATCAAACGAGGCCAACCTAGAGAGCTGTTTTAGGTGGCTCTCAGGATGGTTTTCTGGAAGAGCTCCTCCACAGGACAGTCCTGGAAAACCTGTCCCTCACTGTTCCCATGCCCACTCCCCCATTTTTGGGGTGTGTGTGTGTGTGTGTGTGTGTGTGTGTGTGTGTGTGTGTGTGTGATTTGTCAACTGTCTCACCTTTTCCTGGTCACATAGCAGCCGTGTGTGTGGACAAGGAGCTGGGGATCTCCATCAGACCCCCAAGCATGGCCTTCAGTGCCACATGCTGGTCTACCCGCAGAACTTCAGGCTAGAGTCTGTGCAAGCCTGCCTCTATGCCCTCTTCTCTGGAGAGGTTCCTTCTACAGTCAAGGAACCAAGGTGACTTAAGAACTTAGTGTTCAATGCTAGACACAAACAGAAGGTGTCTACTAAAGGTATCTGTGGCAATGCCATAGGAATGCTTGCCGTTAGAGGGGTGACAACAGGGAAGTGTGACTGGCTAGCCAGAGCCAGGCCTTAAGGTCTCATAACCTACTCCTTTCAACTGCACATAAGGAATGGCAGACTCTTAGAGAGTCCACCCAAGACCACAAATCAACTCTAAGTTGCAAAGCTTAACCTCAAACTAGGCATGGTTTCTGCCAGAATGCCAGAGCATGAAATTATGTTTGTGCTTTTTTAGAAAGGGTCTGACCACTATCTCCCATATCCTTGTAAATATGACACAATACCAAAAGAGTAGCATGTTAAAATTCAGCATAGGGATTTAAGACATTCAGATACAGTAGTCCCCTTTCTCCTTGAGGGACACATTCAAGGCCCACAGTGAATGTCTGAACGCTTTAAGCACTTTTTCAAATACATATAGACCTATGATAAGGTGTCATATATAAACTAGGTACAGTAAGACAGTAACAATATTTGTCAATATTAGAACATATGTAATAAAAATTATACAAATTAGTACCCTACATCTTCAGTTGATCTGATAACCAAGATGGCTCCTCAGTGCCTAACTGGTGGGTAATTTAGAGTGAATACAACTAACAACGAGAAGACCTGACCAGGTTTGGCGTGCTCACCTGTACTCTTAGTACCTTAGGACTCAGGAGGTCAAGGCAAGAAGGTACATGGCCACCCTGGGCAATATAGCAAGATCCTGTCTCAAAACAAAACAGTAACAAAAAAGGACCCCTGGGTAGATGTGCAAGATTCCATCTCACTACTCACAATGGTATGCAATTTAAAACTTAGGAATAGTTTACTCCTGGGATTTTTTAAAATATTCTCACACCTCAGGTACTTTCGAAACTACTATACTCCCAAATTATCAAACAAATCACAGGTTTTTCCACACACACACACACACACAAAAAAAAAACAACTTTTTTTTTTTTTTAATATATACATTGGTGTTTGTGAGGGAGTCAGATCCACTGGAACTTGAGTTATAGACATTGGTGAGCTGCCATGTGGGTACTAGGAATAGAACTCAGGTCCCCTGGAAGAACAGCCAATGAATGCTCTCAGCCTCTGAGCCCTCTCTCCAGTACGCACCCCCCCCCAAAAAAAAAACCCAACTATCTTACAATCAGCTTTATAAAGTGCAACTTACTGGCTCATTATCCCCTAATCTGTTGTATGACTGCAACTCCTGACACCATTTTTTGGTGGTGCTGAGTCTTGAAGCAATGGCCTCATGCATGGTTCGAGGAAGCAGTCTACATATCCACAGCTGACTGTGACTTTAAAGGTGGCACAGGCTGTCAGGTCACTGAAAGGGCTGCCCAGGTGACTCGCAAAGACAGCTGATGGCAGCCTCTTAAAAAGGATACAGAGTCTAGACAGACTTCACCGGGAGTTTGTGTAACTCCAAAACCTAACCTTCTAGGGAGGCCACATAGAGCTGTCTAAATACTAAAAGACTAAAAGATTTTCCTCAACATAGATTCATCAATTAAAATGAGAGCCACCTTCTCAGTCTCATGTTCACAAACGCTACACATGACAGAACCAAAACTTACAAGGTAGTTACTCTGGGATCTGATTAAAAAATAATGTCATGAGCTGGGAGTTAGGGCACACACCTGTACCCTCAGCACTTGGGAGGTGGGGGGCAGGAGGCTCAGGAGTTCAAGGTCAACCTCCATTACATAGCAAGTGGGTTACAAAGAGACGCTGTTCTCAAAAAAATAAAAAAAATAGATAAATAAATAAAAAAGCAAGCAATTACTGTTGCAAATACAATTATTTGCTCCAATGCCAAATTTTGTCTTAGCATATGAACCTTTAAGTAACCAAAAACTCAATGTCACCGGAGAAGTGAAACCAAAGTGACATTTGAACCTAGAACCAATGACAGCATGTCCTTCAATTTCAAGGGAAGAGCTTCAGGAACTGAAAGAGCTTTAATGACATGCACAAAATCTCCAAGGGCATATACACTAGGTAAAGTTTCTGAAGGCCTGTGTATTGTTTAGCCCCCCGGGACGGCTCTCTCCTGTCTCCTTTACCCGAAGGTCTAACTGGGCTAGGTCTTCGGAAGCACCTGTGGCCTAAAAAGCTGTGACCGAGTCTCAAAGCTTTCTTGGCTGCAGCCTACAAGCAGGTCCGGCCATTCTATTTTGGGTCAAGGAGACCTTCTACCACCCCAAGTGACCTCAAGTAGACAAGCTCGGTTTGGGAGAAAGCCCTGCTAGAATGTCTAACCAGGCTAGCAGTCCACCCCCAACCCCAAGGCCCTTCCCGAAAAGGATGGAAATCGGGGGACGGTCCAGGCAGCGGGGGGAGACGAAGCGGGCCTGTGGGCTCCTCCCGGCTGTCATCCGTCGGCTCCGGATCCCGCAGCTGGGGCCCGGCCGGCCGTGGCATCAGGAGCTCGCCAAGAAGCAGGGATTCCCGGGGCGCCCAGAGGGAGGAGGGAACGAGGCAAAGCGAGGTTAGCAGCCTGCAGGTGTCGCCGAGCGAGGAGGACGAGGTCGCGTGGGGGCTGTGACTAAGAAGAGTGCGGCTCGGCAGCGGGACAGACTGGACACACTCCCAAGGCGGTGACCTTGGGCACGTGGCTCCACCGCGCTGCCCCTCAGTTTCCCCATCTCTAAAGCAGGGGGGGGATCGCAGGAAAAAAACAAACAAACAAACGCGTCTTGGGGTGCTCGGCGGGGCGCTGCCAGCGCTCCGCGGGGGAAGCAGGGAAGCCTCGCACTCCGGAGTCCCCGGGAGGCGGACCCGGGGCCGGGGGGGACTCACCCAGCACGTCGGCCGAGCGGTGGCGGGCCACGAAGCACGCGTCGTCCCCGTAGCACGCGCCTTTCTTGAGCAGGCCCTTACGGAAGTCCTTGCCGAAGCCGCAGCCCGCCGTCACCAGCCCGTAGTCGCCGCCGCCGCCGCCGCCGCCGCCGCCGCCGCCGCCGCCGCCGCCGCCGCCCGCCCTGGGGTCGGTCTGCGACAGGCCGCCGAGGACGGCGCGGGCCACCAGCCGCCCGTACGACAGGACTGAGAACATCGCCGCCGCCGCCGCCGCCCCCCCGAGGAGGCGCGGGGCCCGGGGCGCCGGAGGACGCCGAGGCCCGGAGCCGCCGGCTCTCTCCTCAGCCGCAGCAGCGCCGCCGGGGCGTTCCTCAGGGCGGCGCGCGCTGACCACCACCGCCGCCCCTGCCCTCCGCACGGGGCCTCGCACACGCTCCGCGGCGCGCACTGGAGCCAGAGCTAAGTCAGAGCCGGCGGCTCCTCCGCCTCAGCCAAACCGGGGTCCCGGCTGCAGCCGCCACCGCCACCGCCGCCGCCATCTTCCGCTCCACTAGCGTGTTCCGGGCCGCGCCGGCAGCGCCGCCCCCTCTCCGGCCCCGCCCCCTATCGCGGCTCAGGTCCAAGCCCCGCCCCTACTGGTTCGCAGCCCTATGTAGTCACTAGAATTGAGCGTGCGCAAAGGGTGTGGACGCGGTGTCTCCCGGGAGTTGTAGTTCAGCAGTTATAGTCGCTTTGGACTTGGAGATCCAGGATTTGGATTTCCCAGAGGACTGTAAATTATTGAGAATGAAGAGTAGGCTGGGGTTTTTTTTGTTTGTTTGTTATTGTTGTTGTTTTGCGGGGGGGTAAGGGTAAGGGGGTAAGGGGAGTCTTTTTTTTTTCTCTTTTCCCTATCTCTTTTTTCCCTCTTTTCCGATTTTTAAGAGTCTACTGGAGCCCAGGCTGACCTCACACTTAGTCTGTCGCCAAGGTTGGCCTTGAACTCGTGATCTCCTTGACTACAACTTTCCAAGCGCTGGGATTACAAATTGTGTGCCACCATACCCGACTTAACAATTTTTTTTTCAGTCTCTCTCCTCTCTCTCTCTCTCTCTTTCTCTCTCTTTCTCTCTCTCTCTCTCTCTCTCTCTCTCTCTCTCTCTCTCTCTCTCTCTCTCTCTCTCTCTCTCTCTCCCCATTCCTTTACATAACTCTAAGAAAGCAAGACTGGGGTTCTATACCTTACAGTATATGCAGTGGGAAACAGCAGTACACAAACCTAACATTTCCATAACTACGATGCCTTGAAACCCCCTTGTCTAAAACATTTGTGTCCCAGATCTGAGTTGGACACTACAGACAGCCGAGAACTGACAATGATGAGCCCCTTTCTGTCACCTGCCACAAAGCCTTGAACTCAAGAGGTCCGTCCCTCTTCAGAAAGAAAGGGCCAGGACTGGCGGCACATATCTTCAGTCCCTGGCAGTTGGGAGGCAGAGGTAAGCAGATCTGTGAGTTTGAGGCCAGCCTGATTGATACAGCGAATTACAGGGAAGTCAAGGCTACTTAGACCTTGTCTCAAACCCACACACACACACACACACACACACACACACCCCAAAAAATAAGTAAAACAAAAACAGAAGGAGGAGGAAGGAAAGAGGGGCCACTTCTATTATATTTTTTTCTAACGCTCTCAGCCTAGCTCAAACAAAGATACCAAGCACCCTTCCCCAAATACTGTTTAAGTTATTTCCCTCAGAAATTATCTCGGTTGAATAACAGCTAGGATTTTTTTTCTTTTTTAGTATTTTTAAGGGAGTTTTTAAAAAGATTTATTTATTTTTATTTTATGTGTATGAGTGTTTTGCCTGCATGTATATCTGTGTGTCATATGTGTGCAGTTGCCCATGAGAGCCTGAAGAGAGGATTAGCTCCCTTAGAACTAGAGTTACAGACACGTGTGAGCTGCTTTTTGGGTGATGGGAATCGAACCCAGGTCCTCTAGAAGAGCAGCCCATCCTCTTAACTACTGAATCATCTTTGCAGCCCATAATTATTTTTTAAGACAGGGTCTCCTGTAACTTAGGCTGACCTTGAACTTTCTATCTAGCCAAGGCTGACCTTGAACTCACACCTGATCCTCCTGCCTCCACCAATGCCAATTGCTAGGCATTATAGGCACACACTACCGTGCCCAGTTTGGCTCATATATAACGTTGTTATATGTGCATAGATACACAAACACTCAGGTTCCCCGCCCTAGCCAGTAGGCGTGGTGTATAACCGTGGCCCCCAAATACCTTTTCAACTTATTTGGTGCTTTGTTGCTGCCTGGCCTCCTGCCAAGCACACAGCTGCTCCTATACCTCTGTTTTTCATCTTTCTTCTACCAATTAGGATGTAATTCTACAGCTCGGGGGTCCTGTGTTTTCTGTCGTGTTCCCAGACCATTTGGGCAAACCGTCAATAACAGTTCCTTCAATGAATGAGTATTTCACTACAGTCCAGGTTCCTCAAGGGGAGGGATAAGTTGGCAGCCTATTTGTCCGGGTTGAATATAATGCCCGACTCCCTAGAGGGGACTTTGTAACTGTCTGGTCTGTTGGGTAAAAGAAAGAACAATGGGCTTGGAATCCTGCATAATAAAAGGATGGAAGGAAACGGTTGGATAGATGAAATTCACAAATAGAACTGGCCTTTAGTAACCCAGTGTGGAATAATTTTAGTTTAACTTATTGTGTACGAGTGTGTGTGTGTGTGTGTGTGTGTGTGTGTGTGTGTGTACTTGTGCATGCTGGCATACGCATGATGTGGGGAGTTGGGGAGTGCCGTAGCGCAAGCGTGATATCAGAGGACAGTTATCAGGAGCTGACTCTCTCCTGCTGCCTTCCCATGGCTTAGGGACCACACTCGGGTTTCCAGGAGTGCACAGGAAGTGCCTGGACCTGCTGAGTCAACTCTCAAGCCCCAGAATTTTTAACTGTAGCATAAAAATATCTCATCCAGGAATATTTGCCTTTTCCCAGATTCACTTCAAACGGGATCCCAGCTACTTTGGAAATTCCTATTGAATGTTCTTCTTAAAAAAATATAGTTTCTTAATAACACCTAGAGTCCTGCCAATTACCCACTCAACACACATTATTATGTCCACCCTAATGACTCTCATCCTTAAACACTCTTGCAGTTCACAGTGTGCCAAGTCCAAGCTTCTGGAACTCAAAGGTTTCTGTCGGAATTAAGCCTGATAAATCACTTCCCGTAGTGAGTGGCACTTGGTTGAATATACGGATAAAATAGAAGTTCACTCTGGGGATAAAGGAAAGCATTCACACCTTGCCTTATATATATATATATATGTATATGCTACAAGAATTTGTGCATCTCCAGAAGAGGGGGCGGCGCCTCTCTGGAATCCTCTGCTTGGCATTTCCATCTCTGCCAACTGAACTAAAGGTTGCTCTTTAAACCACGCACACCACTAGCCAGTCCCAGCCAGTCAGGTAATCCTACCCCAAGGACAAGCTTTTTTAAGATGGTATGTCAACCCCTGCTCCTTGCCTTGTCCGACTCCCGCAGACCAGTCAAACTTATTTTCAAGGCGTATATAATTACCCAATTTCCGTGTCAGTCATGAGAACCGGTTGGATTGGGCCAGTGGGAACACAGGTGGCTCACTTGCCTGGCATTTGCTGTAACCTACGTCCCAAGGAAGCCAGCAACCTCTGCAGTGATGGGGCCACTGGTCTCAGTGTGGTGACTTTGGGGGTCACGTGCCTGGAGTATGAAGCTACTGAGATTCCTGCCGGACTGGTTGCTCCATGAGGCATGTGGCTAACAGTCCTTTCTCAAAGCTCCCGCGTGCTTTTGTGTTTTGGGGAGCGGGGGGGGGGGGGGGGGGGGGGGGGGGGAGTCTAAAGAAGAGGTTCCCTGGAATCAACGGTTCTGGTGCCAGCTCTGGAGTTTCATCTGAGAAGCCAGGGGAGAAGGCTTTGCAAAACACCTCTCTCTGCCCTCCCCTCGGGGCACAATTCAGATTTGACATTTTGCTGGACTTGAGAAATCCTTAGCCAAGTTACATTCCTAGCACTTCAGGGATTCCTGGGAGGTCAGTGGCCGCTCTCGGGGGCCAAGAAGTGGTGCAAATACCATCTGGGCTCGGGGCACCTCTGTGCCATTAGGAAAGAGCTTTGCACGCGGACTGCCACAGCTTCGGCTCCTAAAAAAAAAAAAAAGAAAAGAGAAAAGAGGCATACATTTTCTAATGAGAACTTCCTGCCAGGCCAGGCCAAAGATCTCATCTGCTCTCCTTGAGGCTAGCCTAACCGAAAGGAACACTTCTCATTAATTGGTGGTAAGGTTTCTCAACATTGAGACTATTGACATTTGGGACAGGGTATGTCTTTGACGGAGAGGCTGTCTTGGACACCAGAGGTGACAGCATCTCTGGCTTCTTACCCAGAAGATGCTGGTAGCACCCTGCCACTCCCAGAAGGTTAACTTAAAAATGTTTGAGCTGTTGCCAGATACCCCCCGGAGGGTACAATCACCGCTGGTTTAGAACCAGTGAGTTATGGTAATACCAGGCAAGTGGACAGATAATTGCCAAGCACTCATTAGGTTAAAAACACCCGGGGTTGGGGATTTAGCTCAGCTGTAGAGCACTTGCCTAACAATCGCAAAGCCCTGGGTTCGGTCCTTTAGCTCCGAAAAAATAAATAAAATAAAATAAAAACACCCACCGAGGCTAGGATGGGAGGAGGGTGACAGTGCGTGAGTGGAGTGAAAATGCAGCTGCCATCAGTCATCCAAGGAGGCGGAATCAGGAAGGAGCAGCTGGCCCCAAGGGTGAAGAACACCAGGACACATGGAGAAGAGGCATCCTAGGAGCTGGAGCCGGGGCTCAGCAGGTAGGGTGCTCACAGCATGCAGGAGGCCTCAGGTTTGATCCCTAGCACCACATAAACCGAACATACTTGTACTCTCTTCGCTCAGGAGGTGGAAACAGGGGAATTCAAAGTCATCATCAGCTATATAGTGAGTTCCAGGCCAGCACAGGTTGCTCAAGACCCTTCCTTCCTTCCTTCCTTCCTTCCTTTCCTTTCCTTTTTTCTATTTGTTTTCTTTTCAAGACAGGTTTTCTCTGTGTAACCCTGGCTGTCCTGGCTCTCCCTCTGTAGACCAGGCTGGTCTCAAACTCACAGAGATCCACCTGCCTCTGCCTCCTGAGTGCTGGGATTAAAGGTGTGCGCCACCGCCGCCACCGCTGCCACCGCCGCCGCCGCCACCACCACCACCACCACCAGGCTTTTAAGACCCTTTCTGAAAGAAAAAGCAAATTAGTGTTGCCAGGCCTGATGGGAGAGGAAGCTGGAGAGTGAGTGGGTATGAGGTTGCCCGTGGGGACTTCAGAGTCTGGAATCCCACAGTGACAATGGTGGCCCAGCCTTATAAAATCTGTAAATAGCCACTGGATAGTAGACTGTAAAGAGAACTTCATGGAGTGTGAATTATATGTCGGTTAAAAAGGCCGCACAGAGGGTCGCCCATGCCAGTCTGGGGGTACACAAGGCCAACCCAGGTACCCTGTACTTCATTTATTTACTTACCACTTATTTAGCGGTTCTTGGAATTGAACCTAGAGCCTCCAGCTGGCTAGGTGTTGGTGCTTAATACTGAATGCCAATTTGTTAGGCTCTAGACTCACCTAGGAGACAAACCGCTGGGCAGGAGGGATTTCTAGACTGGGTTAATTGGGTGGGAAGCTCCACCCTAAATTGTAACACGGGTCCATTGGGCTGGGCTCCCACATTGGATAAAAAGAAGTCGGCCAGCTCAGCACTGGCGATCATCTCCCTCTGCTTCCTGACTTCGGGTATCAGGATGCTCGGCTCCTACCAAGTGAGTTCCAGGGAAGAAAACTCAGGGCCTCAGGTTTTACGAGCTAAACCAACTCTATGGCCCGGCCCCATGGATGCCACTTGACCATCTGCCTCACGCCCCTCCCACCCTTACTTTACCGTGGTGAACTGTGAACTCAAACAAGCCCTTCCTCCCTTAAATTGCTTGTGTCCAGTATTTTATTCCAGCAGCGAGAAAAGGAACGAATACCCCAAGCAGGTGGTGTTCCGTTGGGCTACATCCCCAGCCCCATACCTCTTCCCTCTTTAACTATTTTGAACAAGTTTTCCTGGGTCTCCCAGGCTCCCTTGAGCCCACAGTCCTCCTGCCTCAGCCTCCTGAGTCACTGGGATTGTAGGTGTGCATCTCTAGACCTGGCTACCAAATGCTTTTACTATCCCAGTTAATGTAGGGATAACAGCGGTAAGCCAGGGCTGGATAGCGTCATACACTGAGCACGCACCATGCTCTTTGCCTACAGCACCTCTGACATATTGAAACCATCCAAGGCCCCTTAGGTCATCACCCACATGCACTCTTGAAAATGTTTTACTGCAAATTGGGGGAGGGGAGAGGATAAACAACAGAACAATCCTGTCCTGTCTTCACTTGGTCATAGTATTTATTTTCCTTAGTGTCTAGGTAAAATTGAGGTTTCCCAAGAGCAGGGAACCGTATCCATCCTATCTGGTCTTTGCAGCACTTTATCTCAAGGATTCAGTGGAATGCCTGCTATTTAATACACACTAAGTAAACATCTAATGACAGACCAGACTGTGTAAACCTTTGAGGTCACACAGAACAAGCAGCCTGCTTTACAGCTGAGGAAAGGAGGTGAATATAAAATTTATTCCACAGGGGCGTGGAGGCACATTTGCAATCCCAAGACTCAGGAGTCAGAGGCAGGTGAATCTCTGTGAACCTGAGGCCAGTCTATCTACAGAGAGAGTTCCAGGCCAGCCAGGGCTACATAGTAAGACCTTGTTTAAATAAAAAATTAAAAAATTTTTAAAAAAGCTGAGTCTGCTGGTACATGCTTTTAATCCCAGCACCCAGAAGGCAGAGGCAGGTGGATCTCTGTGAGTTCGAGGCCAGCCTGGTCTATATAGTGAGTTTCAGGACAGCCAGGGCTACACAGAGAAACCCTGTCTCGAAAAAAATAATAAAATTAAATTAACAAATCCCAAAAAACTCCATAAGAAGCCAATGGGTGGTTACTGGTCTAGACTGGAGACCTGGGGAGGTGTCTAGGCTCCTCCTCGAGGCTAAAGACTAGGAAGGAACTAGGCACCATCAGTTCTCTGTAGCTGGCTCATATTGCTTCGCTGGAATGAGGTGGTCATGTTTTCCCCTCCCGAAACCCATAGCCTCCTCTCCATTCTCTGATAACAGAATTTTGTTCTCTTGGAGGGAAAACAATCCACCATCTCTGAGATTTGTGCACTTGGACCGATGTTCCAGGAGTAGACACCTTGGGACTGGAGAGGTGGCTTGGCTGACAAGCATGAGGAGCTGAGTTCGAATCCCAAGCACCTACATAAAAAGCCAGGTTCAGTAGTTGTACCCCTACAATCCTGGTTCTGGGGAGGCAGACAGGATCCCTGGTGCTCACTGGTGAGCTCCAGGTTTAGTGAGAGATACTAACTCGAAAACTAGGGTGGAGAGCCATTGAGAAAGACATCCAACATCAACCTCTGGCTGCTGCCCACATAGGTGCATGTGCACGCGCACACTTGCACCAGGCACGTACCCGGGAATGTGTCAACTTGGAGGCATGACCCAGCTCTGGCCAATCAGCACATCGTATTCTCTTGGTCATAGTCACTGATGGAAAGAGGAAGCACCTAACCAGCATCGAACCAATGAAATCCATTTTGAGATGGGGTAGAAAGTAGGAGGAATCGATGCCCAATGAGCAAGTATGGTGCCAACTTGGAACTCTGAGGGCTGCCACTTCTGGCTTCTCGGGAAGAACCAGCTGTGGCATTCACTGAAGCCCCTTCGGAAACCCAGCCTCACTCAAGGGAGGATCAATCGCAAATCACAGGAGGTCCGCCTTGGATGTAAGTCCCCGGCTTTGACTTGCAAAACAAAGCGTCCTGACAGACACACCACGTGACCAGCTCCCATGGCTACTCTAACAGAGAGTCAAGAACCAAGTTCCCACAACAAAGGCGCCTGTGAGGAGGGAGCTTCTCCGCTCATTTGCGTACAGGAGGGGAAACAGGTGCCTCTGGGCCGAGAAACCACTGAAGGAAACTTCTGACTTCCGGCAAGCATCTGATTGGAGGGCTCGGACAAGATGCTGGGTGTGTAGCCTATCCCTTCTTTCTTTTTCTTTCTTGAGCCGTCCTGACCCTCAGACACACGCCTTCTGTGGATACCCGTGGAACCTGTAGCTACCTAGTCCCTGAGGTAACCCAGCCTGGGACTAGCAAAGTCAGTTTGATCCCGAGGGAAGCTGGGTCTGACCGAGCTGGGTCTCCTATGAGATTTGCACGCAGAGCTTAGATTTCTAGAATTCTAGCGACCTGATTTGCACAGCAATGTTCTGTCTTCCCACAAAACCCAACGGGTTCACTGATGTCTCTCTTTTGGAGAGCTTCGAGAGGCAGGCACGAGGACCAACCCTCGGGGGCTAAAATAACACATAAAGGTCAGATTTTTGGTGCAACTGGGGTCTTGGGTTTAAAGGTAATTTAACCGGATTCCGGGTCTAGGTGGTTTGAGATATCTGAAGTTCTTCTATTGGGTTGTAACCGCCAAAGATCTAAGGACGAGGGCCTCGGGGGCTGGCCTTGACCTCACCCACGGGGGCTCAGCGTTTGTCCTCAGCAAGCCGCTGAGGCCTGGACTAGATGATTGGGGAAAAGTCTGTCTGTCCCCCCTGAGGAGACCTGCCTAAAACTGCTAGGTGCCGGGGGACGGAGATTTCACTGCCTGCACCCGTGTTCTAGACAAGCTGCATAACCTTAGCCATGGATATAGGAGTATTTGAGCTTTGCATATTATTACGTTTTTATTAATAAAAACAAATGAGGGAGGCGGGGTGACCGTGCTGTAACATTATCACTCAGGAAGGCCATGGCAGGAAGATGACAAATTTGAGGCCAGCCTGGGCGACACGGTGAGAGCCTGCCTGAACATGGTTTTTTTTTTTTTTACATTCATTAATTGCATGGATGTGTGCATTCACACGCCATGGCCTGTGTACAGTGGTCAGACGACAACCTGCAGGAGTCAGCTCTCTCCTTCCACTATGTATAAAGAAAAATTCCCCCAACCCTCTAAAACAGGGTCCTAACACAGGCCCAAAGTACAGGAAGTCTGCCGCCTGTGAAAGTCCTGGAACACGGCTAACCGGACTCACATACCCAGAGATTGCAAAAACAGGCAATTTGACACATCTTCGAAAAGTCGTTAATCCAGCAAAACGGCTTCTGGATCAGGGAAGCCATGCCCACCTACCTCCCCTTCCTACGCTAAATTACAAAAGCTGCCCTCAGCCAGCATGGCGGTGAGTTGGCTCTTAAGGTGGATCTAAGTTCTCACTCTTTTGTTTCCCTCTGCCAGGTTAATTCTTACTATGTGGCTCTCTGGAGTTATCAGGCTTGGCAGCAGGCACTCTTATTTGCTGAGCTATCTTACCAGCCCCGCTCCCCTTTTTTGGGTGGTGTTGGGCCTCCTGAATGCTAGGCGAACACTGCCTCTGTATTATCCCCAGCTCTTTCTGCCTCAAAATAAATTAATTATCAAAATTTTGAAATTTAAAAAGTAAAAAGGGGCGGGGCGGGGCAGGGGTGGTAGTGGTGGTGGTGGTGGTGGTACTTCTAATCCCAGTGCTAGGGAGGCAGAGGCAGTCAGAGCTCTGTGGATTCAAGGCCAGCCTGAGGGCTGGAGAGATAGCTCATCGGTTAAGGGTTGCTTTTCAGAGGTCCTGAGTTCAATTCCCAGCCTCCACATGGTGGCTCACAACCATCTATAATGGGATCTGATGCCCACTTATGTCTGGTGCCATTTTTTTTTCCTCCAGAGCTGAGGACCGAACCCAGGGCCTTGCACTTGCAAGGCAAGTACTCAACCACTGAGCTAAATCCTCAACCCCAATCCGGTGCCATTTCTATACAAGCAAATAGAGCACTCATCTGCATAAATAAGTAAAACTTTTAAGGCCAGCCTGGTCTACATAGAGAGCTCCAGGCCAGCCAGGGCTACATGCTGAGACCATCAGTGAAGGTAGGTCCTTGTCTTTCCACACCAAGCAGAAAATGAAAGCCCCAAAGCCAAGCTGTGAGGGGTGGGGGAGGCCAGTGCCTGAGAGCCTCAGGCAGATGGAAACAGGCTCCTTCCTGACATCAAGGAGGGCTGGATTGTTCTAGAAAATACGCTCCAGTCACCTGCCAGGACAAAGCCCGGAGCGGAGAGAGCAGCGACCTAGGCCGGAAGCCGGAAGCAGATGTTCGGGCTGGAATCGCCTAGGAAACAGACCCGGCAGGTGTGAGAGGGATGGAAGCTTTTCAAGACGCCCTGAGAGGCTTTAAGAGGGAAAAAAAGACCCACAAGTCTTAGGAAACCCGAGGAGGAGCTGAGGTAGGTTGTTTTTGTTTGTTTGTTTGTTTGTTTGTTTGTTTCCCCTAAGTATGGCTCAAGATTAGTCATCCCTCTGGGAAGATTTAAACTGGCAGCTGGGTTTTGTGGTTTAAGCCTGTATGGAGATCTAAAGTAGAAAGATCAAAAGTTCAAGGCCAGGGTTAAGAAATGGCTCAGCACGAAAAAGGCACTCGCCACCAAGCCTGATGACCGGAGTTCGATCCTTGGAACCTGCAAGTTGTCCTCTGGCCTCCGTATTTGCACTATGGCACCTGTGTAAACACACACACACACACACACACACACACACACACACACACACACACACAAAATGTTAATTTTTTTCACAAAGAGTTCAAAGCCAGCCTAAACTACATATGGAGACTCTGTGTCAAAATAAAAGTGAATTTGATTCCTGACTTCATACACAAATTCCACAAAATGAGCCAAGTGGTGGTGGCAGCGCACGCTTTTTATCCCAGCACTTGGGAGGCAGAGGCAGGTAGATCTCTGTGAGTTTGAGGCCAGCCTGGTCTACAGAGTGAGTTCCAGGACAGCCAGGGCTAACCACAGAGAAACCCTGTCTTGGTAGAAAAAACAAAAACAAAAACAAAAACCAAAAACAAATTCTACAAAATGAAGAAATAAAGAAAATAACTCCAGGTAGTAAAAGTAATTTTTTTAAATAATTTATTTTTATCTTATTCACATTGGTGTTTTGCCTGCAGGTATGTCTGTGTGAGGGCATCAGATCCCCTGGAACAGGAGTTACAAACACCTGTGAACTGCCATGTGGGTGCTGGGAATTGAACCAGGGTCCTCTGGAAGAGCAGCTGGTGCTCTTAACCACTGAGCCATCTCTCCAGCCCCCAGTAAAAGCAAATTTTCAATCATTTATTATTTAAATTTTTTATCTATTACTATGTGTGTGTATAATGTGTGTGTGTGGGGGGGGTGTATGTGTATGGAGGTCAGAGGACAACTTTGTGGGATTGGTTCTCTCCCTACTTTTATGTGGGTTCCAGGGATCCAACTCCAATTACGGAGCTTGTCTGGCAAGCTCTTCCCAATTAGCCCATCTCACGGTTCATTTGTTAGGAACAGATTGATTATTACATTTATATGATTAGTGGGTATACACGTGTGCGTGTGCACTCACATGTGCATTTGTGGGTGTGTGTTCATTTTCTCCTTCTACCATGTGGGGTTCAGGAATTGAATTCCAATTCTTAGGCTTGTGTGTCAAGTGTCTCAGGCCACTGAGCAATCTTGCTGGCCCACAGTTTGTTTTGTGTGGCCAGGTTGCAGTATACAGCCCTGGCTGGCTTAGAATTCTCTGGTGTAGACTGTGCCGCCCTCAGGCTCAGAGATCTGCCTGCCTCTGTCTCTCCAGTACTTGAATAAAAGATGTGTGCCACATCTGGCATAAACCCCCTCCTAAATTACCTTCATTTATTTGGCATGTGTGTGTGTGCCACATCATGTATGGAGACGTCGGAGGCTATCTCGAGGAGGTAGGTTCCATCTTTGTATGCGTTCCAGGATTTGAACTCAAGACATCAAGCTTAGCAGCGGGTACCTTTACCCACTGAGCCATCCCGGCAGCCCCAATGTTTTGTTTGAGAGTTAAAACCTCAGGGCTGGGGATGTGTATAGCACTTATCTAACATGCATAAGGTTCTGGACTCAAGCCCCAGGACCTGCCCTCACCCCACTACACTGTGAAAGAGACAAAGAAAAGATGGAAGGAAGGAAGAAAAGCCATGGTTTGGGAAACATTCTTTCTTTTTTGGTTTGTGACATGTGCCTGGTATTCAAAGAGGTAGAAGAGGGCATAGGATCGCCTAGATCCCCTGGAACTGGAGTTACAGATGGATATGAACTGCCATGTGGGTACTGGGAACGCAACCTGGGTCCTCTTTGAGAGTACCAAATGCTCTTAACCACTGAGCTGTCTCTCCAGCCCCTTTGGGCTTTTTTTTTTGTTTTGTTTTGTTTTTTTTTAAGGCTCTCACTCTGTATCCCAAAACGCCCGGGAACTCACTATGTAGCCCAGGCTAGCCTGCCTCAGACTCATAGCGATCTGAGAGGACCGGGTGGCCAAACCAGGGCCATAACAGGCTCCCCTGGCAGCCCTGACTTGGACCAGGCCTTAGTTTCGGTTCACTAGGATGGGCTGGAGCTGAGCAAGCAAGTCTCAGGAAAACCACAGCTTAGGGGCAACCAATCAACATGTGCCCCCCCACCAGCCTCCTGCCGGCTCAGCAGGCCCCCTGAAGCCCCTTCTTCTGGCTCAGCAGATGCCCCCCAGACTTGTGCTAGCTAAAGATAGCTTTCCCTACCCTCTCGTCAACAACTCCCTAGATGCTAGACCTCTCTCCCATCAATGTGCCCCTAACCACTACAGCCTCTCACCAATCAGCTCCCAGACTAATCTTTTCTCCACCAATCAACACCAGATTAATCTCTCCTCCCTGGAATTCCCCTAACTGTTTAAAAGAAGCTTGTGACACCCCCTTTGGGGTCGCTCTGTGCCACCTCATCATGCTGGAAATAAACGCTCTTGCTAAATTGCATACTTGACTGTTGGTCTTTCTTGGGGGTTTCTCTCGGACCCTAACACAATCCTCATCTCAGCATCCTGAAAGCTGGAAGAGAAAACTATTCATAATGCATACAGTCAAGAAAGAATTCCTATCTAGAAACTAAAGAGATGACTCCGTGGCTAGAACATGCTGCTCTTTCAGAGGACCCAAGTTCAGTTCCCAGCACTCATCTTAGTACCTCCAGCTCCAGAGATCAGTCACGTGCACAAAGGAGGAACTCATATCCGGAATGCACAGATAACTGCACATTAATAGGGAAAAAGTAACAACAAAAGAAGTTTAAATGCCCACAGGGCAACTCAGAAACAAACAAACAAAATCATTGTATCCAATAAATGGGAAGAGATACCCACTCCAAGGAGTCCACAGAGAAATGCCTGCAGTACAGAGGCTAGCTCCAACAGCATAGGGGAAAGCTCTTGACTTTGAACCGAGACGTCGGTGAGACATGGAGAACAGAAACTGAAGAGAAGGCTGCACAGCGTAAGGACCTGAGTTCGAGCCTCACAACCCACCTGATCGACACTAGATGTCTAGATTTGGTGGTTGAGTTGTTGGCAGTCCCTGAGACAGGCAGATTCCTGAGCCTCCCTGGCCCGGCCTCCTAGCCTGCATGGCAAGCGCCAGGCCAATGAGAGGACCTGTCTCAATAAAGAAGATGGGGCCGGGCGGTGGTGGCCCATGCCTTTTATCCCAGCACTTGGGAGGCAGAGCCAGGTGGATCTCTGTGAGTTCGAGGCCAGCCTGGGCTACAGAGTGAGATACAGGACAGGCACCATAACTACACAGAGAAACCCTGTCTGAGAAAAAAAAAAAAAAAAAAAAAAAAAGATGGGCAGCGCCTGAGGAACAACAACAAAGGATCACACGCATACACACAAACACACAAACACACACACACACACACACACACACACACACACACACACACACACACACACACAGAGACAACAACCAGCCTTTCAATATCCTGGAGGATATGGGCATGTTGACTCATGCCTATAACCCCAATACTCAGGAAGCTGAGGCAGGAGAATTGCTGAGAGTTTGAGGCTGGCCTGGACTATTTAGTGTCCTGGGGGGGGGGGGGCGGGCAGTATGTGAAACAACAGGATGGTCTAAGCTGAAACATTTCATCCTGCAGGGAAGCTCATTAGACAGGAAGTAAGCCACTCAAAATAGCTTCAGGAAGTCCCTAAAACTGACCAGATTCACTAGTGCTCCCCCCCCCCCCAAAGCATATATAACTAGGAAGGACTGTTGTGGGTCATTCCAAACCAACTGAGTTTCCTGGAAGATCCTCTACTCTCTAGTCTGTGGAGCGACCCACAGACTGTGCAGCACGCTCCAGGGTTCCGGGTATTGTGAGCTGTCAGCCATGCTGGGTTGGGCTTTAGTGATGCAGCTGTCTGTGAGTCACTTCTGCTTCTGTAAGTGATCCCTCGCCCATATTCCTGTTGACAACCCCAATAAAACCCACTGGTTCCCCAAGTTGGACTTTGGTCTGTCCTCGGTTCCTTCTGTAGGGTGAGTCAATGTTTATTCACATATCCCCAGGAAGTCTCACACAACACAAAAGGAAAACCCTGTCTCCAGGTTGTGGGTGGGTGGGTTCCAGGGGGCCAGAAGTTCAACGCTGAAATGCGGAAGTAAAACCTTGGTGAAGTTGGGCAAGATGAAGGGACTTCTCCCACGGGTCATTTGGGGGTTACAGAAAGAATTCGGCCTATTTGGGGTGTGGAGTAATGCAGTGTGGGGAGAAGTCACATGGTCTTCCTTTTGGTCCTTGCCTCTGTTCCCGCCACCCGGAGTTTCTTTTTCTCACGGCACTGGAAAGCAATTCTCAAATGCCTCTCTGGGTCACCCCCACACCCCGTTCTTCGTCAGTTAGCAGGCTTTACAGTTAATTACCGGGGACAGAGAAGAGTGAATGGCCAGAACGTCAAAAATGAACACCTGACTCATCCAAACGCCCTGCAGGAAGGTATTTAGCTTGCCAAAGACCAAACGGTTACTGTTGGTGACGCTAGCCAGGCGTGGTGGTGCAGACCTTTGATCCTGGCACTCAGGAGGCCGAGGCAGGTGGAACCCTGAGGCCAGCCTGGTCTCAAAAACAAAACAAAAGATAGTGAAGCCACTTCAGAGGGTGACCTGAGGAAGCAGGACACTTGGTCTAACAGACATCAAACTGGTTAACCTCCTGCAGGGTAACCAAGGCGTTAAACCTACTGGGTTTTCTTTTGCCCCTCCCCTACCGCTGAGAAATCATTCAAAACTCCCCCAGGTGGTAATCGGAGCCGGATACCAGGCACGGAGGGGACTGTTATCTCTTGGTCTTATTTCCAAATTTTGGATGTTCTTCCTAAAGGGAAATAGTTTGGCTTCCAGTGCTGGCAGCACTTTCGAGTGTTAGTTCTCTGACCTCCAATGCCTGTATCTTCCCATGTCCCCACCCTTCTCCCCTGCCCGGGCTTCTCTTTACCCTGGTGACCATCTCAATGTCTTCTGGTATTTCAACACTTTCCTCTGAAGGTAGACATTTTGAAACCTTATTAACCTCTTTCTTAGCTGTTTGTTTGTTTGTTTGTTTGTTTTTAATTATATATACAGTGTTCTGCCTGCATGTATGCCTGCAGGCCCGAAAAGGGCACCAGATCTCATTACAGATGGTAGTGAGCCACCATGTGGGTGCTGGGAATTGAACTCAGGACCTCTGGAAGAACAGCCAGTGCTTTTAACCTCTTGAGCCATCTCTCCAGCCCCTACACTTTAGGTTTAATTTGTTTGTTTTTTGAGATAGGGTGTCCCGTAGTTCAGGCTGGCTGGAACTCACTATGAAACACAGGATGACCTTGAACTCCTGATCCTTTGTCTCCACCTCCCAAGTGCTGGGTTTACAGTTGTGGGTCACCATGCCCAACTGAACCACTTTCAAAATGTGAGTAGGCTTCCTCAAAAATAAATAAATAAGAGGCATGGTTTCAAACACCTTTTTTTTTGTTTTGTTTTTCGAGACAGGGTTTCTCTGTGTAGCTTTGCGCCTTTCCTGGATCTCGCTCTGTATACCAGGCTGGCCTCGAACTCACGGAGATCCGCCTGTCTTTGTCTCCCGAGTGTGCTGGGATTAAAGGCATGCGCCACCACCGCCCAGCTCAAACACCTTTCTTTAATCCTAGCACTCAGGAGGCAGAGGCAGGTAGATCTCTGTGAGTTCGATGCCAGCCTGGTCTACCGAGTGAGTTCCAAGACAGCTAGAGCTGTAGAGAGACCCTGCCTCAAAACAAAACACCAAAATCCACAAAAGTCATAGTAAATAATGTCGTTTACAGATTTTTTTTAAATGTGTGCTTATGAAAAAAAAAAAAGGCATTTTATTTCTGAGGGAGAACCCAGTAAGTCTCTGCCTCAAACTAACAATACACAACTGAGTAATTTTTCTGGGAGATCCCGCAACTTCTCTGAAAGAAGGTTCTAGAGCCCATGCCCATGGTAAGTTCTAAGTGTCTTTAAAAACTCTTATTTTTTTTCTGTATTTTGGGGGTGTGTGTGGTATATGAGTGGAGGTCAGGGGACCACTTGCCGGATTCGGTTCTCGCCGTCTACCTTGTGGGTCTTGGGTCTGGAACCAAGCTGTCAGGCCCGAGGAGAAGCACTTTGGCCCGCTGAGCCATTTCCCTGACCCTGAGTGTCTTCCCAACTACTGTGGCCTCCCTGGTTCTCCACACCTGGTAGGTGCTCAGTGAACACTCTAACATCCGTGGAATAACCAGGAGCCAACGAAAACATAGTCTTTCTTCCCCACGCTTGGAGAGGGAGGGTTTTAATGACAAATGCTGCCACCTGCAGGTAGAAGGTGCAACTGCCATGTTCAGAACAGCAGAGCTTGGAAACCTTCAGGCAGGTTGGGTCAACGTCCAGGCAATGTTACATTTTCTTTAGTTTTATGTGTGCTGGATCAGCCTGCGCCCGCAATCTCCATATGTGGAACTCTGCTGCTTCCCGGGTAATGTTTTCAAGCCCTTTGAGAGCTTAGTAAATGGCCAGTGCCATGCCACCCCACATTTTACTGCTGCCACCCTTTCTTATAAGAATCTGAGCACACAGAACAAATCCACAGTCACATGACTGGCAGGTGCTAGAAGTGGGGGTCGGGGGGAGTTGAACCCAAACACTGCTCTGAGATGTGTTCTAAACTTTGACTTTTTAATTTTTTATGTGCGTGTGTGTGCCACATAGGTGCAATGTCTGTGGAGGCCAGCAGGGGGCATCACATCCCTAGCACTGGGGTTACACACAGTTGTGAGCCGCCAGACCATTGGCGCTGGGAACTGAACTTGGGCCCTAGCATGTGGGGCTGCATATGCTAGGGCGTGTAAGGAGGTCAGAGGACAACTTATGCAAGTTCTCTCTTTCCACCTTGTGGGTCCCAGAGATCAGGTTATCAGGCATGGCAGCAAGTACCTATACCCAGTGAGCCTTCATCAGGATGGCTCCGTGTGTGTGTGTGTGTGTGTGTGTGTGTGTGTGTGTGTGTGTGTGTGTGGTGTTTGCATTTGGATTTGTTTTTGAGATGTTGTCTCTCGCTATGTAGCCTGGACTGACTTATATTTCTCTATGTAGATAATGTTGACCTAAAATTCACAAAATCCACCAGCCTCTGCCTTCCAGCCCTGAGTGCTAGGATTAAAGGAGTGTGTCCATGCCTGGCCTGTGTCTGATCTTTAACATTTTTAAAATTTCTTTTTTATTTTGATATCCATTGGTGTTTGACCTGCATGTCTTTGTGAGGGAGTTGGATCCACTAGAACTTGAGTTATAGACAGTTGTGAGCTGCCATGTGGGTGCTGGGAATTGAACTCAGGACCTCTGGAAGACCAGTCGGTGCTCTTAACCTCTGAGCCATCTCTCCAGCCCCCGATTTTCAACATTTTTAAGGGCAATTTAGATTAACAGCAAAACTGGACGGTAGAGAGATTTTTGCCATGCATCCCCGTGCCTCAGTCTCATGCTATGCTGCTCCTCAGAGAATGTGTCTCTTTCCTGCCTGTCCACGCCTGACACAGGATGTTCCCTAAAACACAGAAACATGCTAGACAAGTCCACAGTTGTCAGTCTCCACAGACACGCTCCTGAAGTGATGATAAAGGGATCAAAAGGTGTACACCCAGAGACAATTGGGAGACACACTGCTCAGCAGACGTCCCAGGTACTTCCTGAAAGACAGGACCCACGGTCTGGCTGAGTGGGAGAACCCCAAGCCTTGCTGAGGGAATTGCGGAATAGCAAGGCAGCTAGATGGAGCTGAAGAACCCCAGGAAGGCTCCTAGGGTTAGATGGGGACCAAAACTCAGGAGCCAAAGATTTATTATCCTGTCTTGTATTTGCTTTTTTTAAATTTTTCTCTCTGATTTGTAAAGAAGTTCATTTGGTTCAGGGTTCTGGAGGATTTGTGCCTGCTTGTCTTGGAGATGGAGGGGGAAGTGTCTCACTATATGGTCCACATTGGCCTTGAACTTGCCTGCCTTAGGGTCCTGAGTGCTGGGATTACAGGTGCTTACCGCCATGCCTGGCTTTTAATAAACCACACAGTGGCCCATTAATAATGCATTTTATATGATTTCTTTAAGGATTTATTAATGATGTGTACACGTGTGTCTGGGTGTGTGTATATGTGCATGTGAATGCAGATCCCCAAAGAGGCCAGAAGAGGGAGCCTGTCCCTTCGAGTTAGACTCACAGGCAGTTGTGAGTTGCCTGGAGTGGGTGCTAGGGACCGAATCCCAGTCTTCTGCAAGGGCAGTAAACAATCTTAACCACGTAGCCATCTCTCCACCCTCGACTTTGCATTTAAATCTGTCCATTCTTCCCATTAAATTTGTGGTCACAGGTGGAACGTGCTGTAATGCCCATGACAAGGCATCAGACAAGGCATCACGGCTTCAGGAAGATGGGACCAAATGAAGGACTTCCTGTAGGTCCCCCAGAACAAGGATGAAAACATGTTCACAACATAGACCCCCAGATAGAAGTTGGGGAGGAAAGAGCAGCAGATCTCAGGGGAATAACAGGGTAGCTCTACCCCATTTTTTGAGGCTCTTTGTATTTTTTTCTTAGACAGGGTCTCATGTAGCCCAGGCTTAGCTTTGACCTTACTGTGCAGCTGAGGCTGACCTTGAACTCCTGATTTTCCTGCCTTCCCCTCCTGAGTTCGGGAATTATAAGCTGTACCTCGAATTCTTTTTTTGTTTTGTTTTTCGAGACAGGGTTTCTCTGTGTAGCTTTGCGCCTTTCCTGGAACTCATTCTGTAGTCCAGGATGGCGTCGAACTCACAGAGATCCGCCTGGCTCTGCCTCCCGAGTGCTGGGATTAAAGGCGTGAGCCACCACCGCCCGGCAATATTCTAGTCTTAAAGACTAACTGAGGGTCCTCTCTAATCTGAACAGAGATTCATGTGTTAAGCTGGGCCTTTGCCCCGCCCCCGCCCCCCCCCCCAGGTGGCAAATCTAAACTCACATTTATAATTCAGTCCTGGGTATGGAGGATTGATATCTTTGGCTCGTCAGTATGGCTACCGCCCCAGCCCCTGAGCCTCCTACCTCACAGAGCTCAGCTAATCTTCAAGCCAACAGTGATGAGCCACTGAACCCTCACTGTTCCGAATCTGACTTCTGAGTCTAAAAGACAAACTCCCAACTTAACCAGGGCCCTGCTAAAAGTGGGGCCATCTTCCCAGAGCCACCTTTCTGCTTTGTAACACAACAATTCCAGAGAGTTGTGCCCAGTTCTGGCCCTGTTCTTGGCTTACACAGGGGCATGCACACTGGGTTGGAAGTCTCACGGTGTCGGAGAAGCTGTGCTGCCTTTTCTCACACGTTCTTGGCTTACCTACCTTGGAGCTGAGAGGACAGGTCTACAGTATCCAGAGCTGTCAGCTGCAGTAGAGACTTGGAGACTGAGGATGCTCAAATAGACTAGTCAAGCTCTTTCTGTAGTGGGGCCATGAACACTAACAGTGTTATAAACCACACATCCTGACTCAGGGGGCAGCTACCTTTAAGTCCCCCAAAAGCCACCCCCTGCTCACTTTTCTAGTTAGGTTTGACCAAGCACAGGTGAAAGTCATCACTTCAAATTATCTCCTGCTCCTAGGACAATGGTCCAACTTCCATCAACCACCTGGTCAAAGTGGCTGAAAGAACCCAGCTTTGATGTTGCTTGTAGTTCCTTAGGATAGCCTATGACTATGGGGATCCCTATACTGGGCGTGTGCTGTGTCCCCTTTGGGTCAGAATGTGTGTGTGGGGGCACTTGTGCCAGAGTCTGTCCATCACTGACTGGAAAAATCCCCAGTGTGGTAAGGTCCCCAAACAGAACAAAACGTTAAATACTTGAGTCAACAAGGTGAATTTCACCATTCTGTGTTGTATCTAAAACCATGTCTATGCTATAGAAACTGAGTTTCTCAAAGATCTTCAAGAGTACTCTTGTTGCTATTCTATGCTTAGACCCTGCCAGTTTTAAGATCTCTAGAGAACAGTATTGGAGATGCGGGGAACCAACCCTGACTTCAGGTGAGTCCCACTTTCCCTATATATAGGGTAAAAACCTGATGGTTCATGGCAGACCCGCCACTGTGGTTCCCTGCACCAGTGGCAGACATTATTAATCCATCCACTAGTGAGTGGAGACAGGAAGTGATATGATAGGTGGAGAGAGGAATATAAGGCGGGAGGAGACAGGAGCTCAGCCCCCTTTTCAGTCTGCGGATTCCTAGAGGGAAGAAGTGGTTGTGGCTTGCTCCTTTGTCCCTCTGATCTTTCAGCATTTACCATGATATCTGACTCCGGGTTTTTATTATCAAGACCAATTAGAATTCGTACTACAATATGCATCTGCTTTCCTTTCTGTTTTTCTTTCTTTCAGACAAGATCTTTCCATGCAGCTCAGGGTGGCCTTGAAGTTGGGACTGTCCTCCTGCCTGAGCCTTCCAAGTGAGTCACGACACCTGGGCTCAGACTCTGGGTGCATTTAATACCTCAGAATTAAACTACAAAGTCAATGTGTCACTTCACATCAGTGGGATTAAGAGCCAACTAGGTTGAGGATGCACACACCCGCACTTCCATCATTTGGGAGACTGGATGGAGGCTACACAGTAAGATTTTGTCTCAAACACACACACACACACACACACACACACACACACACACACACACACACACACACACAGAGCAAACAAACAAACAGCTGGGAAGATGGTTCAGTTGGTAGTACGCTTATCTAGTAGGAATGAACTCCCAGGTTTATCTCTGGTGTCATATATACTGGGTATAGTGATAGGTACCTGCCATCCTCATCCACTTGGGAGGTGGGAGCAGGAAGACCAGAAGTCCAATGTCATTCTTACTTACATACAGAGTTTTAGGCCAGCTTGTGCTAAATGAGAGACCCTGTCTTAAAAACAACAACAACAACAACAACAACAACAACAGCTAACTAATTAACCAACAGTGAGATACCAACAAAGGCCTTTCAAGTTAGCCAAAACCAAAAACGGAAATAAAATTGAGTGTACCTAAACTCCCAGTGTTTCAAGAGCTTGTGAAACTGGAGCTAAGGGATTATTGGTGGAGACAACAAAGCTGGAAAGTTGCTCTGGAGAAACGTTGGGCAGTTTCCTATAACCTTAGGAACCCACAGGACTGTAGGACACACTCCTCGGAAGGGCATCCAAGAGAAATGAAAACACACGCCCCCTTAAAGTCCACAGCAAACCGGTCAGAATGGCTTTGTAAAAATCACTGTGGGCTGGAGAGATGGTTCAGAGGTTAAGAGCACTAACTGCTCTTCCACAGGTCCTGAGTTCAATTCCCAGCACCCACATGGTGGCTCACAACCATCTGCAATGAGTTCTGGCACCCTCTTCTGTGTACATAATAAATAAATCTTAAAACAAAAAACAAAAAAAAAATCACTGGAAACAAACCAAATTCTACTGCCCAGTAAATGGATGAACATCTGCAATATATTCAGTTTGGGGATACTTGTTGCCAATAAAAATGTTGGCTGGGAAGAAACTCCAGCATAGATGGATGTACTGGTGTACTGGTGGTTTCCTTTTTTTTTTTTTTTTTTTTTTTGGTTTTTCAAGTCAGGGTTTCTCTGGGTAGCTTCAGAGCCTGTCCTGGAACTTGCCTGTAGACCAGGCTCAGACTCACAGAGATCCGCCTGCCTCTGCCTCCCAAGTGTTGGGATTAAAGGTGTGCACCACCACTGCCTGGCCACATTTTGACTTTTACAGAAGTCAAAGGTCAAACAATTACACTGGGTTCATCAGGGACTGCAATTGGACAAGAGGACTTGGAGGACTTTTCACAAAATGGTTGGAAGCTTGGGACTATAAGACTTCAGGAGGGGCTGGAGAGATGAGTCAGCTGTTAAGAGCACTGGCTGCTCTTCCAGAGGTCCTGAGTTCATTTCCCAGCAACCACATGGCGGCTCACAACCATCTATGACTGTATTTTCATGAGATCTGTTGCTCTCTTCTGGTGTGCATGCATGCATACAAACAAAACACCTATATACATAAAATATATAAACAAATAAACCTTTTGAAAAAAAAAAGACTTGAAAAAAACCTCCCCAAGTCATATAATCATAAAGGCAGAAATGGAGGTTGGACGCGGTGGCGCTCGCCTGTCTTTGGAGACTGAGGCAGGACTGCCCTGAGTTTGAGGTCAGTCTGGGCTACACAGTGAGATCCTGTTTAATTAAGGTGGGTTTTGGTTTTTTTTGGTTTTTTTTCCTCATCATAAATACCGTGGGTAGAAGTCGTCTGGCGACCTCCTGCGATCTATCTAAAGGCAAAGGAGGCAAAGCCAGTGATCTGAGATAGGGAATTCAAAGATGGTGGAGATGTGACTGAACTCCATATTCCTTCAAAGGACCCGAATCGCTTCTAAATTTCCCTCCACCCATCAGCTGCGGGTCTTTTCATTAGAAATACTCACTTCTAAGCTCTGTCCTAGACTTGACTGACTCCAAATACCATGAGGCTGTAGCTTGGAATCTACATTTTTGAAACCGCCCGGAAGCCGGCAGGCTGTCACAACCAGAAAGAGCAGCCTCAGGCTCCGCCCCCGCAGGTCCTGGCCCCGCCCCCTCTTTTGGTTAGTCCCCGCCCCTGCAGTGCCCACTCAGTCCGGACCTTACAAGCGTGGCGTAGTCTCCGCCCCTAGCCCCGCCCCCGTCATGATTGTCGGGCCTTAAGCCTATCCCCACAGGCCTGGCTCCAGGCTCCACCTCCTCCTTCATACTACGGCGGCCTCGGGAGCCCTTTCCCATGATACCTTGCGCTCGGCTGTGTGTGTTGCCTGGCAACTCACAGGCCTGAGTCCCGGGCCCGGGATGCTCTGCTCCGCCATGGGGCCGCGGGGCTTCCCGCTGCTCCTGCTGGTGCTCCTGAGCTGCTGCGCTTCAGCGAGCACCCAGGCCGTGGCTACCCCAGCTGTGGCCACCCCGGCTGCGGCTACCCCGGCCTTGGCCACCCCGGCTGCGGCTACCCCAGCTGTGGCCACCCCGGCCGTGGACACCCCGGCTGCGGCTACCCCGGCTGTGGCCACCCCGACCATGACGGAGGAGGACCTCAACTCCACCGAGGCCACCCCAGCCACTCTCAGGCCCTCCTCGTCGCCTAGGACCCCGGGGACTCCCAGGGCTCCGGAGCTCTCTGGCCCCAGGCCCACCCCGGTCACGGACGGTGGGTACAAAGTGTTAACTCCCTGGAGCGGGTAGAAGACTAGTGAGAACGTAGGAAAAATGATAACCGCTCCAAGTTCCATCCTTCTCAGGCTCCCTGTCATCACCCAGAGAGGGAGACCGGAGCGCGGAAAGCGGGGCCTAAGTGGGACACTCTCAGATCTTGGAAAACTTCAGTAGTCCCGGGCAATGTTCATGCCAGAGTTCATAATGAATAAATTCGCGCAGCTGAAGATGAAATTAGTTTCTGGAACGTGGAGGAAATGAACGCATAGGCTCTGTTGAACTTTTCAATGAGTACGTTTCAGACGCCAAAGGTGTAGCTCACTTAGAAGGAATGGGGAAGGCCTTTCTCTGTTGATTTCGGCTTGCCTCCAGTGTTGAGTGGGAGGAGGGAAAGTGTAAGGTAAGGGCTTAGGCCCAGATATGAGGGTTTGTGTTTATGGATAATGAATGTGTCGCAGAAACTGGTCTTACTTAAAAAAAAAAAAAATTGCATTTACTTATTTATATATTTGGGCACGAGATACCACGGCCATGTGGAGGTCATAGGACAGCTTGAAATTTGCTCCTCCCAAACCAAGTGGGTGCCTGGCCTGTTGGCAAGTGCCTTTATCTGTACCATATCACCAGCCGAGAAACTGATCTTTTAGTCTTGGAGTTACACATTTAGTGATTATTTGATAATCTGACTTTACACCTGTGACTTCAGGGGCTCTGTGACCCTTTGAGTTTGTGAAATTTTGTAACCGCATTTTTTCCTAGGGTGAGGGTTTGTAGCAGTCATTAGGTTCTCAGTGGAGCTGTGATTTCAGAAAAAGAATTTCAGACAGTCTTGTCTGGATTGAGAGTAGCAGTGTGTGTTTGTGTGTGATTTTTATTACTGTTTGAGAGAAAAAGATCTTTCACCCAGTAAGGCTGAGCATATAGATAACTCAAAAGAATTGTCTTTGGCTGCTATCCTGAACTCTTCGAGTTAATTTCAGCTTATTCTTTTTGGAGGCCTCCTTTGAAAACTATGAGTAGTTTATGAGAAAAAAAAATACAAAGGCTGGTGAGTGGTGTGGTTCAGTGGTTGGGTGTTCACTTAGCATGTAGGAGGCAGTGGGTTCAATCTCCAACGTCAAACGGGGAAACAAATGAATAATACATTTGATACTTGAATATATAAACCAGACTCTCTGCTTTGTGTTTAACCTGCTGACTTGTGAATTAGCAGAGAAGTCAAATCATTATATGTAGGGACAATATAGCCAGGTATTTTGTGTCTGAAACTCCATAAGGTTTTTCTTTGAGGGGGTGTTGGTTTATTTTTTTAGAGGCAGGATTTCTCTGTGTAGCCCTGGCTGTCCTGGAACTCACTCTGTAGACCAAGCTGGCCTCTGAACTCACAGAGATCCACCTGCCTCCGCCTTCCGAGTGCTGGGACCAAAGGCGTGCGCCGCTACCACCGCCCGGCCTTACACTTCATCATTTTAAAGGACAATTCTTCACTGAGTAGAACTCACTTATTAACTCTCTACTGTGTGGCAGGCACCTTGCCAAGTATTTTACTGTGAGGTAATTCATTTAATCCTCACAACAACCCCATCATGTGTCTAATCCTTATCTAGTTACTTAGCAGGGCCCGAAGCTTTGACAACAAATCGTGTTACAATTTTAAACACGTGAGGCGGTGGGCCTAATTGCTCCCTTTATTTTCCAGTCCCAGTTCAGGAATTTCAGTATTATTTTAGTGAGCATACACAGGTGTCCTTGGCTAAAGAGAATCTTCTCTTAGAGGGAGCACATTTGTCTCTTGGACTAAGAAAGCTTTATGCATTTATCAATAAACTTTCCTTTCTCTTTATGCTTCTCTAGAGCATGTTATACCGTTGGGGGGTATTTTTCTAAAACTTAAATTTTATTTTAAATTATGTGTGTATATTTGCATATCTGTGTGTGAGTTGTGCACATGAGTGCTGGTGCCCTCGGAGGTCAGAAGAGGGCCTCAGAGCCCTTGGAGCTGGATTCAGTGATTGTGAGCTGCCTGACTTGGGTGCTGGGAATAGAACTTGGGTCCTGTGCATGAGCAGTATGTGTTCTTTTTTTTTTTTTTTTTAAGATTTATTTATTATGTATACAGTGTTCTGCCTGCATGAATGTATTCCTGCAGGCCAGAAGAGGGCACCAGATCTCATTACAGATGGTTGTGAGCCCCCATGTGGTTGCTGGGAATTGAACTCACGTCTGGAAGAGCAGCCAGTGCCCTTAACCATTGAGCCATCTCTCCAGCCTGCAGTATGTGCTCTTAACTCCTGAACCATATCTCCAGCCTGCTCCAAAACCCTTCCAGTCTCCGCCTTCTCCTTCCTGCCTAGCTCCCTTCCTGACAGTTTTGCTAAGTTGACCAGACTGGCCTATAACCTGCATACCTTTTTGACTGGGAGGCACAGGTGTTGGCCTCCTGTCTCTCGAGCTATTTTCAATTGTGAAACCATTCATTCAGACATTCAAGAATGTCAGTGTGACATCCTATAAGCATTTTACTAAAATTCTTTCCTTTGTTTGTAGCTTGAGATTGTTTTCCAAAAAAAGATTTATTCATTTTTATCTTATGTGGATGGATGTTTTGCCTGCATGTATATCTGTGTACTCTAAGGGTGCCTGGTACCTGCAGAGGCCAGAAGAGGGCATCAGATCCCCTGGAACCGGAGTTACAGATGGCTGTGTGCTGTCATGTGGGTTCTTGGAACCAAAGTTAGATCCATTGCAAGAGCAGCCGGTGCTCTGAACCGCCCAGCTCCCAGGCTCTCTGTTATTTCTTCCAAGGGGTTTTTCTCTGTTTGACAGAGAATGAATGAGTAGGGCAGTAACGTTAGTAATGAATTGAAACAGTGTAGTCAAATACTCAGTGCCCAAAACTCTCGGAGACTGTTGGAGGAGGCTCTCTCTGCTCATGTGGAGCTTCTCCGTCTGTGAAGGGGGGCTTACAGTGGAGTGCTGAAGAGTCAAGATGACCGGCAGGGTGGATAAGGTCAGAGTTGCTACCAGAGTGAGGAGTGGGGTTCCTGCTTTTCCTCCATGCTGTGTTATCCTGCCATAAATTTATTACCCTGTATTGTAAATTTTAAAATTAAAAAAAAAAAAAGAACATTTTGGCTGGGCAGTCGTGGTGCACACCTTTAATCCTAGAACTCGGGAGGCAGAGGCAGGCAGATTTCTGAATTCGAGGCCAGCCTGGTCTACAGCGTGAGTTTCAGGACAGCCAGGGCTACATAGAGAAACCTTGTCTTTAAAAGAAAAGAAAAGAAAAAAGGACATTTTAAGCCAAAATAGGAACATTTGCTTATTGGTCAGGATCTTATGACTAGGAGTTCAGTTTCAAAGCAACCAGCTGAAAAAGCCTTTAATCCCAATGGTTGATCCCAGCACTCAGGAGGCAGAGGCAGGGGGATCTCCAGGTTTGAGGCCAGCCTGGTCTACAGAGTGAGTTCCAAGACAGCCAAGGCAGAGAGACCCTTTCTTGGAAAAAAAAAAATTGAAAATAAAAAACAACCGGGGTGTGTGAGGAAAGGGATGAATTGCCCAACAATCCTTCCTTGGAATCTGCTCTGAAGGAGGAGTGCAGGCATCTGCAGCCACCTCAGGGAGACGCTGATGTGGGGTACGCAAAGTGACTGATGTAGCTTTCCCCCAAGCACCATAGAAACTAGATATTTTGTGACATTGACTTCTGGGGTCCTTTGGTGGCAGGGAGCAGTAACAGTCTACCCTCTGTGGCCCTCTGAACACCCCCTTCCCTGTCTTTACTCCTCAGTTGCTGCTCTGTGTGTCTGCGACCTCCTTCCAGCACAGTGCGATGTCAACTGCTGTTGTGACCCTGACTGCAGCACCATGGATTTCAGCGTCTTCTCTGCCTGCTCAGTCCCAGTTGTCACGTAAGCATACGACAGGGAGTTCTGATGGCAGCTTGGCCAGGACGATGAAATTTGCGGACACAAAGCGTGTTCCTCACTATTCAGAAGCCCTGCTGTGCGAAGCCCTGTGTGTCAGAAGCAGTTGCTTGTCTGCGTGCAACCCCACAACAGTGTGGGCAATGGGAGGGCACGTGTGTTACCTCTAGAGGATCGGTTCTCAACCTGTGGGGTCGTGACCTTTGGGGGTCACATATCAGATATCCTGTATATCAGATAGTTACATTGCCATTCATAACCAGAAAAAAAAATTACAGTTATGAAGTAGCAATGAAATAATCTTATGGTTGGGGGTCAGCACAGCATGAGGAACTGTATTAAAGGGTCGCAGCATCAGGAAGGTTGAGAACCACTGCTCTGGAGTGTTATGAAGTAAGACCCTCTGTGTTTGTAGATTAATATTTGAGCTGTGCAGAGATAATGTGTCACCAGTTTGTACCTGTGAATTTGTCTCATACAGCCTAGGTGTGTGTGCGCCTAGGTGTGTGTGCGCGCACCTTTGTGTGTGTGTATAGTATATGCATGGGTGTGCATGTATAGTATGGGTGTGCTTATCTTTGTATTCATAGGTGTTGGCCAGAGGTCAACATGGGTCTCGTCATCTATTGCTTTCTACCTTAATTTTGTTTCGAGACAGGGTCTCTCTGTGTAGCCCTGGCTGTCCAGGAACTCACTCTGTAGACCAGGCTGGCCTCCCTAGTGCTGGGATTAAAGGCCTAGAGCAGCACCACCCAGCTCCACCTTCATTTTTGAGATGGGTCTTCACACTGAACATGGAGCTCCTTTTTGTTTTTTTGGCCAGACTGGCTGGCTGACGGCTTCTGTCCTCCCCTGCCCGGTGCCCTGATACAGATACCCACCAGTGCCTGGCTTTTATCCATGCTGGGAACCGAACTTAGGCCCTCATGCTTCTGAGTCGAGCACTTTACCCACTGAGCCACCTCCCCAGCCCCTGTCTTTCCCAGCTCTTTCTGTGGACACTAATTGTGCACCTCTCTGGTTATAAACAAAGCAAGGATTGATTCTCAGTTCACAGTGCCTGGGAAATGATGAGAGAGACGTTCTCATGGGGATGCAAGGTGAAGAAGTGATCAGTTCTGAGTAATCTCGTCTCCTGTGTCAGAGGGTTTTGCAAAAAATAGTGGCCCCTTGAAAAGGTTCATGCATTCAGGGTGGGACCAGCTTCCTGCAGAGAGAGCTGACTGAAATTCAGTGACAGCCACATGGCAGGCTTAGTCCTTTTGGAAACACAGTGGACTCTTGCCATGGGAAATCCTTTTATCAACCCATCGGAGAAACCGAATCCCCCTCAAACGTTGTGAAGAAGCTTGGAGAGCAGGTTGCTGGAGGGGGTCCTTTTCTGGCTTCCAGGACTAGAGCATGGTTTAGCCTTCCTTGAAAATAAGTCTGCTCTTGTCTTGGGTCTGTAAGCATATACCACCAGCCCTGTAAGAATGTCATTTTTGGGGTTGGGGATTTAGCTCAGTGGTAGAGCGCTTGCCTAGCAAGCCCAAGGCCCTGGGTTCCATCCTCAGCTGGGGGTGGGGGGGGAAGAGAATGTCATTTTTGAATTGGAGTGCCATTTATTAAAATACAGTAATTAAGTTTTTTTGAGACAGGGTTTCACTGTATATCCCTAGCTGGCTTAGAACTTCTTATGTAGACTAGTCTGGCCTTGAACTCAGAGATCTACCTGCCTCTGCCTCCTGAGTGCTGGGAATAAAGGCATGTGCTACCACCACCCAGCTACCTTTTATTATTTTTATTTTTAATTATGTGTATGCATGTGTGTCTTAGGCAGAGTGTGGGGAGGGTATGCACATGAGTATAGTTGCCTGCTGAGGCCAGAAGAGGGTGTTGGGTTCTCTGGACCTGGAGTCATAGGAGGTTTTGAGCCGCCCAGCCTAGGTACTGGGAACCAAACTTGGGTCTTCTTCAAGAGCAGTACACCCTTTTAACTAACCGATGCGTCATTGCTCTGGCCCCCTTAAATTTTTGAGACAGGGTCTCTTTATGCAGCCCTGGCTGTCCTGGAACTCACTTTGTAGACCAGCCTGGCATTGAACTGCCTGCCTCTGCTTCTTGAGGACCGGGATTAAAGACACGCATCATAACACCCAGCCCCTGTGCAGCCTTTTAAAATTACATATTTATTTATTTGTGTGTATATGTGTGCTCAAACTATGGTGCCCAAGTAGAGGTCAGAGGACAACTTTAGGGAATCAATTTTCCCCTTCTATCATGTGTGTAGGCGGAAGTTTCTTGGTCCCACCTAGACACATGGTCCAGATGAATCTCTCCCACCCAAGCTCTCACAGCTGCTTATAAAATAATCACCCAGAGGCTTATATTAATTACAAACAGTATGGCCTATGGCTCAGGCTTCTTGTTAGCTAGCTCTTACGTCTTACTCCACCCATTCCTATTAATCTGTGTTTTGCCACGTGGCTTCCTGGCATTATCTGCTCTCTCACATCTTGCTTCTCCTGGCGGCGGCTTGCAGCATCTCCTCTGACTCTACCCTTCTTCTTCTCCATCTTCTGTTTGAATGTACCACCTAACCACCTTATTCTGCCTCACCATTGGCCAAATAGCTTTGTTTATTAACCAATAGGAGCAGCATATATTCACAGCATATAGAAAAACATCCCACAGCACAAGTGGGTCTCGGGGATCAAACTCACGTCATCAGCTTGGCAGCAGGTGCTTTTACCTTACAAGCCATCTTGCTGGCCACCAAATACAGTAATTCTAGATGTAAACTGTAGTTTTCAGAACAGAGGATGGCATAGGGCCAGCAGGGCAACATGTTAGTCTTCACAAGTCACGTGAGTGTTGTAGCTGAGCAAAATCTGCCACGGATGTGTGACTGAGCAGGCAGGCCTGTAGTCTATAAATCTTATAAAAACAACTCATCTGTGGACTTGAAAGTCTGTTGTGGAATATTAGTTTAAGGTGTGTTACATTCGTTTATGCTGTGGAACATTTGTTTAATGATGCAAAGATGTGTTGTGTTCTTTTATGTTGCATTTGTTAAACTCTGTGAAGCTGTGTTACTGTGCCTGTCTAAAACACCTGATGGTCTAATCAAGAGCTGAACGGCCAATAGCCAGTCAGGGGAGAGGGATAGGCGGGGCTGCTAGGCAAAATAAATAGGAGAAGAGGGAGGAGCGAGGAAAGAAGAAGGAGAGGAGGTCGTCAGGGGTCAGTCACATGGCCAGCCACAGAGTAAGAAGGGAAGAAAGATAGATATATAGAATAAAGAAAGGGGCCGGGCGGTGGTGGCACATACCTTTAATCCCATACTCGGGAGGCAGAGCCAGGTGGATCTCTGTGAGTTCGAGGCCAGCCTGGGCTACCAAGTGAGTTCCAGGAAAAGGCGCAAAGCTACACAGAGAAACGCTGTCTCAAAAAAACCAAAAAAAAAAAAAAAAAAAAAGAGAAAGAAAGAAAGGTAAAAGCCCAGAGGCAAAAGGTAGACGGGATAATTTAAGTTAAGAAAAGCTGGCTAGAAACAAGCCAAGCTAAGGCCAGGCATTCGTAAGTAAGAATGAATCACTGTGTATTTTATTAGGAGCCAGGTGGTGGGCCCCTGAAAAGAATTAAAAAAAAATTAATAAACAAACAATCAAACAACCAACAAACTACAAGATTTAGGGCGAAATCGCTTAGGAAAAGACTTCAGAGTTTTTTGTATACGGTGTTCTACCTGCATGTACATCTGCAGGCCAGAAGAGGGCACCAGATCTCATTACAGATGGTTGTGAGCCACCATGTGGGTGCTGGGAATTGAACTCAGGACCTCTGGAAGAGCAGTCAGTGCTCTTAACCTCTGAGCCATCTCTCCAGCTCAACTTCTGTTTTTTAAAACTTAGTTTTGTTTGTGATATCTGCCCCCACCCCGCCAAAAGAATTATGAACCAAATTACATGCTACTGTAGTCACAGCTCCTTGGGGAGACCTGGGGCAGGAGGATCACTTGAGCTCCTGTGTTGGAAATAGCCTGGGCAATTATAGGGAGACCTTATCTCTAAAAAAGAAAGAAAAAAATAGCGAAAGCCCTAATGCTAATTCGTAGAGTGCCCCATTATATAGGCTCCAGTTCATAAAGGTTTCATTATGTTTAACTACCAACAACTCCTGTCGTATGATGACTTGGAAATCTACTGGTGGGCATCTGCGTGAATCTGTCCCCCACCCGATGGAACCTTCGTGAGGACAGGAGTATCTATTGTAGGTGCTGTCAGTGCCTGCCCAGCTGATACCATGTAACGGGCCTTCGTTAAATTGTCTTGACCAGCAGGGATACCACTTAGTGGGAGAGCGCTGAGCTAGCGTGTGCCAGGCTCTCGGTGTGTGGTTCCTGGTGACACACGCCAGTTGACTAAGGTAAGAGAGTTCTGGCTTGACCTCCGCTGTTGTCACCTTTCAGGCAGACACCAAGCCCGAGGCTCGTGGCTTCTGCCTCTTCCTGGCCTTCTTTGTAGGGCAGGAGGAGCAGGACGGAAGCAGGGCCTGGCATGGGCTAGGCAGGGACTCTACACTTGGCCACCTTCTGTGCCTTCTCGAGCACCTCCTCTGAGCACTAGAGACATGGAGCTGAGTTTGCCCTGCTGCTTTGAAGAGCTTTCTGTTGCATGAGGGAGAGGGTGAATGAGGCAGGCCCTGAGGAACCCCAGAGAATGCCGTCTACCTCAGCTAGGCCGGGAAGGCTTTCTAGAAAAGACGGTCCGAGCTGTGCTGAGTCCTGAGTCTCAAGCACAAGTTGGGGACAGGCATTCTAGGCTGTAACATTGGCTGAACGAACAGGTAGCTGAGATAGAATGGGGAAGAGAGCAGGGCAGTATGGCTCAGTGGGTAAAGGCGCTTCCTGCCAAGCCTGCTGACCTGAGCTTGAGCTCTAGGACCTGCATAGTAAAAGGAGAACTGACTCATGTAAATTGTCCTCTGACTTTCACATGTGTGCCGTGGAAAAAGCAGCCCTCTCTCTCTCTCTCTCTCTCTCTCTCTCTCTCTCTCTCTCTCTCTCTCTCTCTCACACACACACACACACACATTAAACAAATATAATAAAAATACTTTTAAAACTTCCTGGTATGCTTTTATATTTATTTTGTTTATATGTGTGTGTGCCTGTGTGTGCTGTGTGTGCTGGTTACACGTAGTGCCCACAGAATCCAGAAGAGAGTGTCAGATCCCCTGGAATTGGAGTTATAGGCATGAGCTGCCTTGATGTGGGTTCTGGGATCTGAACCTAGGTTCTCTGTAAGGGCAGTAAATGCTTAACCACTGAGCCGCCTCTCCAGCTCCCAAAATACCATAATCTTAATGCTGTTCAAGTTTGTGGAAAAGTGCACTATACTCCATACCCAGCAGCCTTCCCTTAAATGTTGTTGTTGTTGTTGTTATTATTATTATATTTTTTTGAGAGAGGGTCTGTGTAGCTCTGACTGACGTGGAACTTGCTGTGTAGACCTGAACTCACAGACCCACTTGGCTCTACCGCTCCGGTGCTGGGAGTACAGGCGTGCACCAGCATGCGTGGCCAAAGTTATTGTGCCTGTCTTCTTTCTGTTAGAGATAAAAGCTTCAGTACCACACTTGTAACAGCAAATAAACACAAACGAATCTGTTGTGACGTCCGACTCCATCGGTGTCCTTGTGGTTCTTGTTAGTGTAGTGAAGGATCTGGAGACGAGACGGCCTGGCGTGGACTGTGCACGGCCAACCCGCTGTCGTTTTCTTTGACTCTCAGGGGTGATGGGCAGTTCTGTAGTCAGAAGGCAGCCGTCTACTCGATGAACTTGACGGCAGACCCTCCTCACCGCGTCTTTAGACTCACTGAGCAGATCAACCCCTCCATCTTCTGCGTCCATATTTCAAACTGTAAGTATTTGACTTTGATAGATGTTGTGAAGCCCTGTCTTTCTTTTTAAAAGTTTCTTTTTGGGGAAAATATCTCATTCAGTTCCATTTAAAGCACCCATCCTGGGTGTGGGCTGTGTGAATAATTCAAGGCTGGAGGCTGAATTTACAGTAACTTTATAGGTCCTTGGCACACACTGTCTTCAAGTCCTTACGCTGCTGGCTGTCTTTATCCCATGCTTGACTTCAAAGAGGTTTATGTGCTGTAGACATAGGAATCTGGGGTGTGTGTGTGTGTGTGTGTGTGTGTGTGTGTGTGTGTGTGTGTGTGCTTGCGTGCTTGCGTGTGCGCACAGACATGTACACACGTGCATGTGTGTGCATGCACGTTTATTTCCTCTTGGAGTAATAGTTGAAAATCAGTTTCATCTTTAAATGTTACCTGTGGTTTCCATTTCCTTTTTCTTTTTTATTTTTACTGAGAGTATTTGCATGAATGCAGGATCTTTATTTTTACCTGAGCAGTCAGCCTAGGCAGTGTGCTGCTCCTGAGTGTGTGCTGTTCTCAGGATATCAAAGAGCAGAGGCACTCATGGCTTTGGCAGTTCACCTTCATCATCTTATCCCAAAGTCTTTCCGTATTTGGGATGTGTTCCTCCTGATTAAAGACTTGGGGGAATGTGCTGAGACTTATCCTCAGTGACAACTGGCAATGACTGGTGCCTGTCCTGGATCTCACTTTGTAGACCAGGCTGGCCTCGAACTCCCAGAGATCTGCCTACCTCTGCCTCCCAAGTGCTGGGATTAAAGGCGTGCGCCACCACTGCCCAGCGGCGATGACTATCTAAGCTATAACAGCAGCCCAGTGGATATGGAGCCTTCCTCTTCTTCTCCCTTCGTACCCAGCACAGGAGGTGGCTGCCAAGAGATGAATGAGTCTTATCTTCCCACTGCCCCCCAGAGAGTGTTCCCTGGAAGTGGGAAGAGACAGACGCTTGTCTGTGCGCTGGAGAAAGTGACCAGCTCTGTCTCTTGGTTTCTGCTGTGTTGTTTCCCTGCAGGCCTTCGAAGCAATCACTACCAACCACACTGTTACATGCAGCCAGGTCTACTAATTCTGTTTGTTTATTGATTTCTCAAGACAGGGTCTCGTGTATCTTGGCTGGCCTGGAGCTCACCATATAGACCAGGATGGTCTTGAACTCATGATGATTAGGGATTCTGTTCACTTAACAAGCCTCAAGAAATCCCAGGAGAGGCAAATATACAAGAAAACTTTTTTTTTTTCTTTTGAGACAGAGTTTCTCTGTGTAACCTAGCTGTCCTGGAACTCACTCTGTAAACCTTGAACTCAGAGACCCACCTGCCTCTGCCTGTGCTGGGATTAAAGGCATGTGCCACTACATTCCAACAAGAAATCATTTTAAATTACCTTTGTTTGTGTGTGTGCACACATGCATAGGTTAGAGGGTGTCTTTTCTAGAGTAAGTTCTCTCTTTCCACTGTGTGGGTCCTGGGGATCAAACTGAGGTTACCGGGCCTGGCGGCAAGCGCCTTTACCTGCTAAACCATCTAGATAGCCCAGAAAAACTTTTCTTATATCAGTCTTTTTGTTTGTTTGTTTTTTGTTTTGTTTTTCAAGACAAGGTTTCTCTGTGTAGCCCAGGCTGTCCTGGAACTCGCTCTGTAGACCAGGCTGGCCTCGAACTCACAGAGATCCACCTGCCTCTGCCTCCTGAGTGCTGGGATTAAAGGCGTGTGCCACCACTGCCAGGCTCTTAACATCAGTCTTGTTGCTACTAAGAATGGGTTTCCAAAGTTGAGCTGTCACATTCTCCATACATTTCTTCTGATTTTTAACGCTTTGTCTAAAAACAGACAAGCCCGCTCTGTCCTTTGCTAATCCGGAAGTGCCCAACGAGAACAATTTCGACAGACTGATGCAAGCGTCAGGTGGTTTTACGCTGAGTGTCGAGTCAGATGTTCCTTCCACGGCCTCATCAGATGCCTCACAGCCCACTAAGTACGAGGTGAGCCAACAGCTTGAGGGCAGTCTCTCATCTGTCCTGAAATACTCTATAAGCTAATTTCAGTATCAACATAGAAAGCCAAACTGCCAGCCCTTGGGACATGGATGACACCAGAGAGTCATTGCTGTCCTCTCAAAGAGCATGGGAATTCGAGTGATGTTCAAATTCTGAACCCAGGATTTCAGGTCACTTCTGCAGTTAGATTTTTTGTTTTGTTTTGTTTGTTTGTTTGATTTTTTGAGACGGGTTTCTCTGTGTAACAGCTCTGGCTGTCCTGGAACTCATTTACTTCATAGACCAGGCTGGCCTCAAACTCCCAGAGATCTGCCTGCCTCTGCCTCCTGAGTGCTGGGATTAAAGGTGTGCGCCACCACTGCCCGGCACTGTATACTATTTTATATATCCCTTCATTAGCAAACCTATTAATGTTGGATGTACTTTTCCAAAGCTGGGCGTACTGGTACCCACCTATGATCTCAGCGGTCGGGAGGTGGAGGCAGGAGGAGCAGGAATTCAAATTTAAAGCAGCCTGAGCTACACGACACCCTGCCTCAAAACAGAACTGAGGGATTAAGTACTTTGTGTCTTCCCATGTCACTGTGAAGGCTGGTTGCTGTTCTGTGGGCATCCCCGTGTGCCAGGCACTGTGGAGGGCTTTCTCAGCATTGCCGAAGACAGCCTGGGAAGGACACACTGCTGGGAAGGACACACGGCTGTGCCATTGACCTGAGAGAACCAAGAGCAGGAAAAGAGCTTGGGGACCAGTGTCAGGACATCCTGACATGCCTGCCTGCTGTGTGTCCCAGCATTCCAGTCTTGGCAGCACTGGGGAAGGGACCCTGCTGCTCATGCATTCCCCAGCACCCCAGGCCCAGCCCTTCTATACGTTTTGAATTTTTCATCTTCGAGTCTCACTGTATAGTTAGTTCAGCTTGTCCTTAAAATGATAATCTTCCCATTTCTACCTCCTGAGTGGAAGATTACACCAGCCATGATCCACTCTTTTTTTTTTTTAAATAAAAAACATTAATTATGTGTTTATATTTATTTTGAGACAGGGTCTTATTATGTAGCCTTGACTGTCCTGGATCTTGCTATGTAGACCAGGCTGGCGTCAAACTCATAGAGATCTGTCTGCCTCTGCCTTTGAGTGCTGGGATCAATGGTGTGCAACTCCACACCAGGATAATTATGTTTGTGTGGGGGGGCATACGCAAGTGAGTGTAGTGCCTGCGGAGGCCAGGAGAGGGCGTTGGATCCCGTTGAGCTGGAGTTACAGGTGGTTGTGAGCTGCCTTAAGGGGGATGGTTTAGAAACTGAATTGGGTCCTCGGCAAAAGCACTGTGTGCTCTTAACATCCTGCCCCACCATCCTTTCTTAGCAGACCCAAGCTTCCAGTTGTAAATAGAGAGACCCGATCTCAAAAACTTAAGAGGAAGAGCAATTGAGGAAGACATCCAGTTGACCTCTGACCTCCACGGCCCCTCCCCCACATCCACACACAGAAAATCTTAAAGATTTTAATGAGTGTCACAGCTGCCATTTAAATGAATGTTACTGAACAGTGACTTGTTCATGCCTGTGCTCAGCCGTCTGATTCCTGTCCACAGAGGTAAACGCTCCTTTAGCTTCTCATCCTGTGCCAAGGGCATCTCATAATGAAACAGGCAACGGTACAGTGGCAGGCACACGCAGGAGGGCACGTTCTCTCAAGCCTCGGTTTATTTACTTGAGATAGGCTCTCACTATGTAGCTGTGGTTCACCTAACCCCCTATGTGGACCGAGCTGACCTCTGATTTACAGACATGTGCCTGCCTCTGCCTCCCAAGTAGAGGACACAGTTAAACCTGGGTCAAAGGCATGCATCATCACACCTGCCCTAAGCAACTTTAATCCCATCATTTGGGAGGCTGAGGCAGGAGGACCACTTGAGCCCTGGAGGAGTTCAAGACCAGCCTGGGCAACAAAGTAAGATCTCATCTCTAAATAAGCAAATGAATAAATTAGTTAGTTAATTAAGGGGCTAGAGCAGTGGTTCTCAACTTTCCTAATGCCGTGACCCTTTAAAACAGTTCCTCATGTTGTGGTGACCTCCTACCATAAACTGATTTTCGTTGCTACTTCGTAACTGTAATTTTGCTACTGTTATGAATCGTGATGTCACTATTTGACATGAGGATGGTCTTAGGCAACCCCTGTGAAGTGTCACTCAACTCCCACGCTGAGAACCCACTCATCTAAACCTCTTCCTGGCAGCTCAGCTGGTCTCTGCTCCTACCAGGCCCTGGCTGGTCTGAGAGTCTCCTTTGCAGCTCTTCAGCTTGTCTCAAAGGGACTCTCAGCTTTTCTTGCTTACTCCAGCAGGGAGGAGCCTAGTGAATCTGGTCAGTTTCAGGGACTTCCTGAAGCTCCTTTGAGGTGTTTACCTTCCTGCTTAAGGAGCTTCCTGCAGGGTAGAATGGTTTGATCTTGAAGGAAACTGTAACACAACAGGTTTGGCTGTGTAGCCCTGGCTGGCCTGGGACTGTGTAGATCAGGCTGGCCTCAAACTCATAAAGATCCATCTGCCTCTGCCTCCTGAGTGCTGGGATTAAAGCTGTGCACTATCACACGAATTTAACATTTATTTGAAAAAGGTGTGTGTGGATGTGGGTGGCAACTGAGAATGAGCCCTATGTGGCAGGGACTGTGCTCAGCACGTGTCCTCAAACCCGTAGCTCCGTGGGCACTGCCATGCATCCAGTGCATGCTGAAGGAATGCCTTGTCTCACCTGTGGGTTCTGTGTTTGCAGTACGGAGTTCCTCTGCAGACTGCAGGCGCGTCTTCAGGTTCGTTTCTTAGACTGCCTTCGCCTCTGACGTCATCTCTGTGCACAGATCAGAACCCTGCCGGTAAGAGCGTGCCCTGCTCCTCCTGTCAGTCACGTACGCTTGCCAGGTAAACAGGCTTCATAACCTAAGGACGCTTCAGGCAGAGAGGCCTCAAAGGTCCTGCCTGAAGAGGTCCTTTCTACCCTGGTCACTGGCTGCCTGAACACTGCGGTAAGCACCTGCAAACAGTGACGCGTTGACAGACATTTCGGGGATTGCAGATCTCTGCAGCATTTGATTAAGCACTTATGTGTGCTGCTTGCCATGCTGCACGAGGCTGGTTCCCCTGGTTAACCTTCACCCCGCAGCCAGAGACGTGGCTCAGCAGGTAAAGGTGCCTGCCGCCAAGCCTGGCACCTGGAGTTCTATCCCTGAGACTCGTGGAGTGGAGGGAGGGAATCGACTCCCATAGGTTACCCTTTGCCTTCCACTCACATCCTGTATCTCTTGTGCGGCCACCCACCCCCAGGTCAAATGTAATAAAAAATTGAAATGGTTTGCACAGTATCCCTTGGGGTCAGCTAACATCACTAGTTTTTTGTTTTTTTTCCTCAGAAGTGGACCGGTGAGGCTTTCAGTTTCTTTTCACTTGTTTTGTCTATTTGTTTGCTTTGTTTATTTGTTTGTTTATTTATTTTTAGTTTTTGAGACAGTGTCTCACTATGTGGCCCCAGCTGCCTCAGAACTCAATACCTAGAGCAGGCTGGCCTGGAGCTCCCACAGACCTACCTGCCTCTGGGCCTCCCTGTGCTTTCCCAATGCTGGCGGTCAAGTCACATGCCACCATGGCTGGCTCTCACTTGGTTTCTGAGTCAGGGTCTCCCAGTGTATCTCACCCTGGACTTTCCAACTCAGTCTCCCCAGTTCTGGGGTCCCACGTGTGCACCCCAGGCCTGCTTGTGTAGGAATTCTTGGGCTGAGTCTCACAGTGGGAACACTGAGACCATTGTGCTCGAGTGCCTGGGTAAGACCCCCTTCTTCCAGGAGAGCCGAGGAGCCACGGCCTAGGGCTAGCCTAGAACAGAAGGCTAAAGCCACGGCTGTCTGACCCTCAGCCAGCTGGGAGCGACCGTAATGAGCGACTAGGTAACAGGTTCTGTTGAGAAGAAGCTTTCTGCACATAGTAGGTCACTGCCAGTTAAAACCAACTGAAGCCTGGTGAGGTGGGCAGGCCTCGAACCCTAGCTCTTGGGAGATGGAGGGAGGACCACCAGTTTGAGGCCAGCCTGAGCTACATCGCGAGACCTTGTCTCCAAAAGCAAACAAGCCAGACTAAGAAGCCATTTCCACTTTTCAGAGTGGCACAGCTCAGAGTTTGAAGCTGTGGGTAACAGATACTCTCCTGCAGTAGCTTGTGGAACAGTTGGTCCCACCCTGCCAAGGGTGGTGGAACATACGGATCCACATTACCCAAGCTCCTGCAGGAAGGCTTGGCCCACGTGCAAACGCCCCATGCAGCCTGTGACAGCAGCAGCCGAGGCAGAGACAAGTGCAGTGGCCATTAGCAGGGAACTGGGGAGTAATTATGCTACATCCACAAGAGAACACTAATTATCCCTTCACGGCTGCTAGAGAGTCTTCAGGATGCAGTCATTGCTCGTGGAAAAAAAATGCACAGTGTAGAGTATCGTGCGTGCATCTGTGGCCAAAAGGGGAAAATAATTGTTTAAAAACCCAACCTTTTACGTATGTGTTTTGTTTTATTTGCATAACGTTTCTGAAAGCTTCAGCAGCTAGTCACGCTGCTCCCTCTGGGGCAGGGACCTGGTTGGGGGACAGAACTGGGGGAAGACACTGTTCAGTATCCTTTGTGCCTTTTAAGTTTAGCATATTTTGTGTGTGCATTTCCTAGTTGAGACCCGGTTTGTAAGCCCCATTTGAAACACGCTGCATTTGTGTTGAAGATTTTGCCTTTTTTACATGACTGTTTTAGTTCCCATTCATTAGCTGAACATGTTCTGTATTCCCCCACCCCGGGATGTTCCAGCATTCCTGGTGAGCCAGGCCTTCGAATGCAGCCGAAGGGTGGACATAGAAGAGTGTGAAGGAATGGAGGCCCTCAGCATGGCTTATTACAGCAGCCCTGCCATTCTGAGGGTAAGGATCATCTTGATGCAGGACTGTGCTCTGTTTTTTGCACAGATATGTAGTGATCTCAGCACGTGCCTGGCCCGGGTGGGAGGTTGTGTTCTCTAGCACTGTGGCATCGGTGGCTGCCGGAGTCATCTTTAGGACATTTGTATGGGCTCCAGGTGGACCTTGTTTCTGTACATTCACCTTGGTAGCAGTTGACCAAGGCCAGGTCTTCAGTGACTGCTCACACCTTTAGAAATCATCTGGTGTTTTAATGACTGTGATGGTAACAGCCCTATCGCCACCATCAGAGGTGGCCTCTCAGAAACAGCAGGGCCATGAGGGGTTCGGAATAGTGGCACCAAAGCGGGCAGGCTCTGGAATGATGCTTCTGATGGGAAGGACGAGGTTGTAGAGGGAAGTACAGTGATTGGCGCATAACTAGAAGCACGAGAGGGCCAGTCCTGAGTGGGGGGACTGCTGTTGTCTTAGTGATGGCTCTAATGGATGAAAGTGGCTTAGCTGAAGCCTGAAAAGGCTGTATAAATGCATGTTTGTTGTGCCTAACTAAGTTTACTGTGGTTTATTTTGTCTAGGTGCCCAATTCAACAACACAGGTAAAAGCATCTCTCTCTCTGTCTCTATCTCTCTCTGTCTCTATCTCTCTCTGTCTCTGTCTCTCTCCCCCCTCCTCTCCCTCTCCCTCTCCCCCTCCCTCCCTCCCTCCCTCCCTCCCTCCCTCCCTCCCTCCCTCTCTCTCTCTCTCTCTCTCTCTCTCTCTCTCTCTCTCTCTCTCTCTCTCTTTCTCAGGGTAGGGATGGCAGGGGTGCCTACATGTGTATGCATATGTTGTTGACCGTTGGTCATTACATTCCACAAGTCATCCACTTTTTTTTTTCTTAAGACTTATTTTTACCCAGGCATAGAAGCAAATGACTTTAATCCCAGCACTCGAAAGGCAGAGGCAGGCAGATCTCTGTGAGTTCAAGGCCAGTGTGGTCTACATAGAGAGTTCCAGGCCAGCCAGGGCAACACAGTGAGATCCTGTTCTCAAACAAAACAAAACAAAACATATGTCAGGCCTTTCTGTGACATCCCTCCAGCCGCTCGAAAGTGCTTTGATTCTACCGTTCCAAACTTGCCCGGTCCACATGGTGTCTGTAAGACACAGCCCAGGGTTCCCACTTGACTCAAGCTGTTGGGGCAGCTTGGCAGGCAGAGCGTTGTGGAGATTGCCTTTTTTTTTCCTATCACTCATGTCCCCACACTGTCCCCGTGGGATCAAGTGATTTTGACCTGGAAGGACAGTTGTAGGTTGCTTTGGTCATGGGAGCAGGCGTGTAAAGACTGCGTCTGTTTCCAGAGTGACAGCTCCAGCACTTGCCAGTTGAAGTTATGAACAGCTCTGCATTCACTGAAGACAGTGAAATGAGCAGGTGTTTAGGGCACCTTCCCGGATAGTGGCTTCCCACAACTCATGGAGAGCCCTTGACAGAAGCAGCGTGGCTGTCTTAGGGGATTGCTTCTTGCTTTTTTACTCTTCTGGTGTTGGTCACAATGACAGATGTCCCTTAAAAAGTTTGTCTGGCCGGGCGGTGGTGGCGCACGCCTTTAATCCCAGCACTCGGGAGGCAGAGCCAGGTGGATCTCTGTGAGTTCGAGGCCAGCCTGGTCTCCAAAGCGAGTTCCAGGAAAGGCGCAAAGCTACACAGAGAAACCCTGTCTCGAAAAACCAAAAAAAAAAAAAAAAAGTTTGTCTGGCCAGGCGGTGGTGGCGCACGCCTTTAATCCCAGCACTCAGGAGGCAGAGCCAGGAGGATCTTTGTGAGTTCGAGGCCAGCCTGGTCTACAGAGCGAGATCCAGGACAGGCACCAAAACTACACAGAGAAACCCTGCCTTGAAAAAAACCAAAAAAAAAAAAAAAAAAGTTTGTCTGGCTCTGTCTTTCCTCAAACCAGCTGCCTACCTGGCCAGCCACCGTGTGAGGTGCCTGTGAAGGCTGGGTGTATCTCCTGAGGCAAGGGTTTGCTGAAGCTGGGGTTCTGCCCAACTCTGTGGCATTTAGTGTCATCACAAGGTCGCGACAGCATCACTGCAGTCTGGCCCCAGGATGTTTTCATCACCCGAGCATCTCTGGGTCCCTCAGGCATCACTCTATAGTCTTCTCTGTTTCGCTCCAGTCTGTGATGGCCATTTTGGTTTCTGTGGCTTTGCCTGTGTGGACATTCCATGTTTAGTGGAATCTGTAGTATATGTGACCTTTGGTGTCCGGGTTCTTTCACTTGACGTCTTTAAGACTCACCCATGCTGTAGCATGTTTCGGGATTTGATTTTTTTTTTTTTTAAGTTTTTATTTTATGTGCATGGGTGTTTTGCTTGATGTATGTATGTCCACCATGTGCATGCCTGCTAGTCTTAGAGGCCAGAAGAGGCTGTCAGATCCCCTGGAACTGGAGTTACAGCCACTTGTGAGCCACCATGTGGGTGCTGGGACTCGAACCTGGGTCCCCTGGAAGAGAAGCCAGTGCTTTTAACTGCTGAGCAGCCATCTCTCCTGCCTGGGATTTGATTTTTATGGGTGAGTAGCATTCCTTATACAGATGGACTGTTGGGCTGTTTCCATCTCTGGGATGAATAGACATCTGAGAACGCTGCTTTCCGACTTTTCTCTGAAGATATATGTATATATGGGTGTTTTCATGGAAATACCCGCACTCTTGCAAAAGTGGGTTCACGGCATACACGGTGCAGTGCATGGCAGTGTGCATGTCCTCTGCTTTGCATTATTGTTACTAAAGGTTCATTTTAGACTTTGGTTGCCGTAACAGTCTCCTGTGCTATATGTAGCCCAGATAACCAAGGCTATCTTCCCTCTCAGGTCTCCATCAAGATCCAGTCTGTCATGTATCGGTCTCTCAATCACACGCTGACCCGGTTAGAAGGCCATGGCGTCTTACGGCCGTCTCTGGTCAGCACTGGGCAAGACAGACTCTGCAGCAACGTTGTTCTCCAGGTAGGTGCCCAGAGTGCCTTCGCAGTTCTGCTCTGACTGCCTGACTCCAGCCGTCGGCCTGCAGGGGAGCCGCACCCCCTCCAGGGAAAACTCTGGGCCAGACTCTGAGTTGTTTCTGCTGCTGCTCTGCTGTCTCAGGAGAGGACACGTCTTTACATGTCTCCCTAAACCCAACACCTTACAAGAGTACAGCAAAATTTTCTTGTTGGGGGCTGGGGAGATGGCTCAGTGAAGTAAGAATGTTTGTTCCATAAGCATAAGGACCTGAGTTCGAATCCCTAGCACCCATGTAAAAAGCCAAGCATGGAAGGAGCCAGGTGTTGGTGGCACACGCCTTTAATCCCAGTACTTGGGAGGCAGAGACAGGCAGATCTCTGTGAGTTCGAGGCCAGCCTGGTCTACAGAGTGAGATCTAGGACAGGCTCCAAAACTACACAGAGAAGCCCTGTCTCGAAAACAAAAAAACAAAAACTAAAAATAAGCATGGCTACTGTACCTGGCTGTAACCCCAGCATTGGGGTACAGACAACCAGATCCCAAGTGTGCACTGGCTGGCCAGCCTGTCTAAAATAGAGAGCTTGTGGTTCCATGAGAGACTGTGTCTCAAGGCAGGAAGGCAGAGTTACAAAGTAGGCTGTTCAAATTGTGCTTGAGTCGGCCGATCTGTAAGATCAAAAAATTGGTCACAGAGAGGCTGAGGTGGCGGCTCTGTCTACTGGGATGCTAAGGGGACATCACTGATGTGACTGGACAGCAGAGTCGGGGGTTGTGGCTTTTCTGTGGCTGCTCCATCAGAGGTGGTAGCATGGCTGCTGAGCGGTGGTGGGCAGAGGTGGATGAGCCCCGTTCTGTCCCAGGTGAAGTACAGCCTGCTGTACACAGCCACAGGCCAGATCCAGGAAGCCAGCCTCTCCCTCGTTCTGGGGACATTCAGCAGTACAGTGACTCTCCTGCAGCAGAAGTTTGAGATTCACTTTATTCAGGTAAGTTTCAGTGTTCTCTTCAATTATTCCGCTGCCAAGTTGAAGGAGAGCCTGACTTCTGGGGGAGGCACAGTCTAGAAGCATGACCCAGCTCCCCAGCCTGCACTTGCAGTGGTGTGTGGGGTTTGCCGGGAAGCCAGGTGCTGTCCCGTGCCTCACAGGCTCACAGAGTGCTGTCCTCCTACTCCCTCCGGGATCCATTTATACTTCAGAGCAGGGGAGCTGTCTTCCAGATGTTACCACGAGAAGCACTGTGTTGCCCCCACTGCTGCCTAAGTAATGTTGCACAGGACATCCCCTTGTCTTTCAGCACGGCAGCAAGCCTGTTCCTCGCAGTGGCAACCCTGGTTACAGAGTGGGACTCCCTCTGGCTGCTGGTTTTCAGCCTCAGAAGGGGTATCCTTTGTTTGAATCTGCGGAGAAGGTCACCTTCCCTGTCGGCATGGATGGACTTCGTTTCCATTTGTTGCCAAGGATGCTGTGGGCAGCTTGTGGGAGGGAAGCACCTGACTGGCCAGAGCTTCCTCTGGGCCAGTAAGATGTGGTGGGGTTGGGTGTAAGTAGAGACTTAGGAGAAGGTGACAGTGTATTTCACAGGATGCCAAAGCTGGACTGTGGTGGCGCACACCTTTAATCCCAGCCCTCAGGAGGCAGAGGCAGGTGGATCTCTGTGAGTTCGAGGCCAGCCTGGTCTACAAAGCAAATTCTAGGACAGCCAGGACTGTTACACAGAGAAACCCTCATCTTGAAAAAAAAAAAAAAACAAAAACAAAAGAAAGAAACAACACCACCAAGGACACCCGAAGGCAGGAGGGTTGGAATCATTTATTCCTTCACTTTTGTTTTTGTTTTTTTGAAACAGATCTCTCTGTCCTGAAGCTCACTGTGTAGACCAGGCTAGCCTCAGTCTCACAGATCCTCCTTTGGGACTTGAGCGTACTAGGAGAGCACTCTGCCCCTGAGCTCTACCTCAGCCCTTTCCTTATCCTTCATTTAAAAACAAGGTTGTGGCAAGTTGCCCTGGCTAGTCTTGAACTCATTGGTTCAGGAATCCTCACATGTGCAACCCTCCTTAGCCTTCTTGGTAGCTTGACTATCAGCCCGGCCACCACACCCGGCTGGAATTAACTGTGAAGGTGCGCCAGTCAAGGAAAAGATTTTACTGGCGTCTTTTTGTCCCTTCCCGGCAACAGCCCAGAGGCCCAGAGCAGGGGATTGCACCTCGCTCGTGTCTCATGTCCTACCGTGAAGCCATTGTCCTCCTGCACAGTCTGGCTGCTCTGGAACTGTTACCTCCCTTAACAGCCTGTGAATGTCTGGGATTATTCAGACAACGAACAGACAAGGCCAGTTTACTATTCTTCGTAGCGCAGGCGCGCAGGACTGTCTTGCCAGTGAGGGGCTCCGCGACCCCGTGCTGTTTGGCTACAACGTGCAGTCTGGCTGTCAGCTCAGGTGAGGGTGGCAGTGGCAAAGAGAGCATCCTCCCTTCCCCTACTTTAACCAAGTCACCAGCAAAACCACTATAGCCCTGCCATTCCCCAACACGGCAGAGGACTGATCGCAGAGCTGTGTGTGTGTTTTGTGGTTAAGAGCTTTTGAGTTCTCAGCAAACATATTTCCCTTGAAAGCCCTTTCTGTTTCTGGAATTTAACTTTATAGCACAGGAGAGCCACTGAATGAAAACTGGAATGAGATGAGACCTCCCTACATAGCTCAGGCTAGACTCAAACCACTGATCCTCCTGCAGCATAGCGCAGCCTCCTGGGTGCTGCAGTGGCATTTCTGGATCTTTGGGTCTGTGTGCTTGTGGCTGAATCCCCACTCTGTACAAACACACGTCTTTGCCCCTTCATTTCCCGTCTCTACCCATGCCTTTTCCACGTGGTTGGAGGGACTCCATCATTAGTTTGATTGCTAGCTCTGATCTCAGAGCAGCAGTTCTTCCTGAGGGTTCCACGGAACACTTCCCCACAGGATGCCAGGAGGCAGCAGCCCAGGATAAACCCCGGGTCCCTCCTGTGAAACTCACATGTGCCAGCACCCCTCAGGAGGACAGGATATGGGAAAGCCACTGTGTTGCCCGGCTTCTGGCCATGGCACACCATAGAGGGGGGGTGTGGAATACAGGTTGGGAAACTGTTGGGGTCATCTCCATGACCAGGGGTTAGATGGTCGCATTTTTGGAGAGGAAGAAAGGATGGAGGTTGTCAGTGCCTCCCTGAGTTGGCCTCTCTTTCCTTCCCAAAGACTGACAGGCGCCATCCCCTGTGGGATCCTGGCACAGAAGATTCAGGGCCTGCTGAGAGGCCAGGCCTTCCCCGACTATGTGGCTGCCTTTGGGAATTCCCGGGCCCAGGACGTGCAGGACTGGGTGCCTGTGCGTTATGTCACCCACTCCTCCAACGTGAAGGTAAAGGGGGGAGGCTGCTGGCCACCTGCTAGTGTGCCCTCCTCTGTCAGCTGGGTCACAGGTGGGGAGGGAGGCACTGGGGAGGGAGTGGGGTGGCTGCGCCCTTCCTCACAATGTCTCTGTCAGCAGTTGTCCAGCCTCTGTTTGCTTCCCCGGCACATGGGAACTGAAAGGACCAGAGTCAGCACCAGACACCCCAAGACCAGGTTCTCAGCACAAAGGAGGGACAGAGGGCAGGGAATGATAGACAAAGACAGGAGAGAGAGAGAGAAGGGAAAAGGACAAGGGGGAGGGGAAGGGATATTTGCTCTGGAGAGACAAAGGTCTGCCTCTAGATAGAGGAGACAGACGTGGCCCCTTGGCAAAAGGGAAGAAGGGAAACCCCGTGTTAGGATGAGGTGTTTCATTTTAATTGGGCATGTTAATTAGGGTAGCCAAAGGGGGCTTTTGATTGCTGGACTTCAATACTTTGATAGCTGGACCTGGTGGTCAGCCTCAGGAGGAGGGAGTGGCCAGATAAGGGAATGGACCTTGGTGGCCAGCTTTAGGAATGTGATCTAACAGTTTAGCAAGGCAGAGGGAATGGGGGAGGGCAAGGCCTGCCAGAGCCCTTCAGAAACGACATCACTGACCCCACAGGGCTGTGGAGAGGGCTAAGTTTGTTTGGTTGTTGGCAGGACAAGTGGTCACTCCATAAACTGGAAGCGCGAGTGACCACCACCGTCACTGTGGTTGAGAAATAAATCTCCTAATCCAAAAAAATGACATCCAAATCTGAAACTTTAAGTGCCAACATGTCACCACTATGGTGGCGATGGTCAAAACTTGGGCCCAGTGAAGTACCATTATTTCTAGACTGACTGGGTGAGGCGGACATGAACAATGGATTTCCTGTCTAGCCTCCTGAATTTCTCAGTCATCATGGCTATGCAAATATTCCAAACCCCAGGATGGTCGGCCTGGACAGCAGTGACGCAGTAAGCCTTCCTCAGGCATTTGGTGACAGGAGGGACATGGGATGTGGCCTCCTGTCTCCATCACTTCCATCCCATGCCTCGGGGCTATAATGGCAGCCCACCCACACATGAGCTCTTTCAGTTCCCAAGTTCCCCAAACAGTTTAATGGAAGCTGACATCCTACAAATAGCTTCCTGGTCACACGTGACTCCTCTGCCCACCTCCTCCTTTTGTCTTAGCAGCCAAGTGTGGGCTGTCCCCAGCGGAGGCGTGCACTCCATTCTCTCCTAATTGCCCAGCTATTTCTTGTCGCAGCTGCGGCAGGCCTCTCATTATCTGCTTTGGATATTTATAAGGAGTGGCGCCGTGGGGAGAGGAACCTCACCAGACCCCCACTCCGAGGATCGCCTAACTCCTGCGCTCAGCCACCAGTGAACCTGGGGGATGACTCTTAGCTTTCTGGCACTGGGTAAAGACACCAGTCCTCAGTGCCAGGGGCAGCAGGCCCAGGGCATCTGCTGTTCACACCCGCTGCACCTGCAGCTTCTCCTAGCAACCGGATATTGGCAAGCCGGTTTGGTGATAAGGTTTCTAAAGGTTCTTGCAAGCCAAGGAACCCGTTAATGCTTTTGACGGTCTCCAGTTTAGCAAGTCTGCTAGCTTTTAATGCCAGGACATAATTTAGAGAAAATATACGTGGGAAGTCAAACCTACGGGAAGTACCATAGCTTCGTGGGCTCCCCGTCTACCCACTGTGCAGAAGCTGCAGTCCCCCAGTTATCAGCAAAAGGATGGATGGTCTGGAGGGCCCAATGCCCATTTCCCTTGGGACTGTCCAAGCAAAGGTCCTGGGACAGAGTCAGGATCCAGCCTTAGCTCGGGTAGCCCATGCTGGCCCCCGCAGTGCAGATGAAGCACTGTTGTTACCTTTCTTTTGTTCGTTTGAGACAGGGTCTTCCTCTACAGCCCTGATTGTCCTGGAACTCCCTGTGTAGGCCAGGCTGGCCTTGAACTCACAGAGATCCGCCTGCCTCTGCCTCCTGAGTGCTGGGATTAAAGGTGTGCACCACCACTGCCCGGCATTTTTTTTTCAAGATTGAAAAAAAATTCTTTGTATAAGCATATGTATGTATGTGCATCATATGGGTGCCTAGGGCCTTCAGAGGCTAGAAGAGGGTGGTGGGTCTCCTGGAACTGAAGTAACAAGTGGTTGTGAGCTGCGGTGTGGGTGCTGGAGACTGAACCCAGGCGGTCCTGCAAGAGCAGCCAGTGCTCAGGGCTGCAGAGCCGTCTCTCCCGCCCAAGGTGTATCTTCATTTCTTGTGGAGGAAATTAGATAAAAGCATGCTTCTGTTTCCTCTGTTCGCACTTGAACCCGAGCTACAATCAAATTCACCTTTTCTCTGTTGAATTCTGTCCGTCTCTCCCCTACTGTCCCTCTGGCCAGTTTCCAGAAGCTCCTCTGAGGTGGATGTGGGCCGGTTGAGGCCCTGAAGGTCCCACCACTGGATAGCGGGACTGCCCTCCTCCACAGTGACGAGGCCTTCTTTGGGAACGGGAGGGGCTGGACCCTGTCTCTCACTGGGTGGTACAGTCGTGGGAGCCGAGGGGCTGTAACGACTCAGGCTCTGGAAACTTATTTGTACCTGAACTCGCATAGTGTGTTCACCCTTGTGTTCCGAACGTTTTGTGATTGGCAAACATCTTATACACAGAATTCAAGTGCTCAGCTGCGGATTGCGGTTGTGTAATATTCTGGTTTAATCTAGTTTTCTCCTGCAGGGCCCGTGCCAGCTCCCCGTGGCTTTGGGGATAGAAGTGAAATGGACTAAGTATGGGTCCCTGCTGAACCCCCAAGCCAGGATAGTGAACGTCACTGCCCAGCTCTTCTCCATTCCAGAGGTAGGCCTGCTGGCGACGGTCTCCACGGGCTGGGGTGTGGCCTGACGGTAGGCCCAGGATTAGCCCGGGCTAACCCCCAACCTTGCACCGAAAGAATAAACCACAACCAAATAAGAGGAGCAGGTGAAGACAGGACGAGGTGAGAGCAGGTGTGACAGGAAAAGTTTATTACTTGGTGTGAAGGATTATAATTTCTATTTAGATTTCAGTTTTTTTTTTAAGACAGGGTCTCAAGGCTGGACTTGAGCTGTTAATCCTCATGTCACAGCTCCCACGTTCAGGGACAGGAAGCTAGTGCTGCTGTGCCTGGTGGAATTTGGTATTTTGACATAGGCTCGTCTCCTGTAACCCAGGCTGGTCTCAAACTTGCGACTCTTGGCGTCAGCCTCCTGAGTAATAAGGGGCAAGTGCCATCGTGCCTAACTAATTTTGAATCTCAAAACAGTTTCATCATCATCCTTTAACTTTTACTGCGAGGGGAAAACTCACTGACAGGTTTTATTCGTGGTCACAACAACCGTGGTTGCTCTTGCTGGATCAGCCTGGAGCGTGGTGCACCTCGGCTGCGCTGGGCCTCAGCGACTCCACAGACCTGCCAGACTCCAGCTGAGTGAGGAAGATGATGACCGTGCCCGTTCTGTCTTCCATTACAGCCCCTCCCAGGGCCCGAGAGGACGATTGTCATCTCCACCACAGTGACATTTGTGGATGTGTCAGCCCCTGCGGAGGCAGGCTTCCGAGCCCCACCCACCATCAACGCCAGGCTGCCCTTCAGCTTCTTCTTCCCATTTGTGTGATGCGGGTGGCCCTGCAGGAGTGAGTACGCACCCTGAAGGTCTTCCCTTCTGCAGCAGTGGGCGCCCAGGCCCGAGGCTCAGGAGGACCCTGACCTAGGTGCTCCTCCCCTTAAACCAGCTCTCTGCCCATCTCCGTGTCTCTTCCTCTCAGAAACTTTACCCTGCTGGACTGGGGGTCAGGTCTGGTGGTCACGGGCCTTGTCGCCTCTGGTGAGGTGGAGGGACAGAGCCTGATGTAGCAATGCATGGAGAGCCTCCTCAGGGCATTATCCCTCATCTCTCGGGAGCTGTCTTCAAAATGCCCATCAGCGTTGGAGAAGTACAAACCTGTAAGAGGCTGTATAAAAACCTGTGCCCACAAGGGCACTGTACCCCAAGATGATGCTAATTACAGGGCCGTCTGGGGGCCCCCCCTGCCGTGAGCTAGCTCTGTAACTGGTGGGCTGGTGTGGGCTGCCACCCGGGAGAGAATGTGGTAGGCGGGCCCAGGAGAAAGAGGGCGCTTATTTTATACATTAATTGTACAGTAATTGAGAGGGATGCTGATGAGTGCAGAGCCAGTTTGAAGCTGACACAGTTGGATGCTGCAGAGGAGGGGCTGGGTACCAGGATGCCTCCCCTAGGGGATGCAGTGGGAGAAGCTGTGGACCGGCTAAGGAAGGTTTTCTAGAACGGGCTGGGGCAAGGTGTCAGCTTCTCCTCCTTTCAGAATATGCCTACGAAAGGGTGGGCCGGTCCCCTACACACGGAGGGAAGCAGTGGCATTAAGTTTTCCAAGCCCAACTTCCTTGTCCGTTTTTGAACAGAGTCCAGCTGAGAAAAGGTGGTCATGATTCCTTTGCTGCAGGAGGAGGGCGTGGACAGGTGGCGCCGGGTCAGACCGAAGAGGCAGCGGAGCTGACAGATGTGTCCCCAGCATCCAGCAAGCGCAAGCCAAGGCAAAGATGAGGACTGGACTTGGCAGCACACAGTTGCTCTCTGGCCAGCGCCCGGCTTCTCTAGGGTAGAGCTTCTGGAAGGCTAGTTCCCGTCCCGAGAAGTCCGTTCTGTCTCAGCAGCTTGTTAAGTCTCTCAATTTCTTGTTCCTGTTGTAAAAGCAGACAGACACCGGCCGATGAGCTTCTGAGCCACATTCCCACAGGCCTGGGGCTACAGAGAGCTAAGAGCCAGTCTGTGGCATTCTGGCTGCTGAGGGGAGCCGTTCCCAGGAGGGGCCCTGGGCAGTGACAACAGGAACAAGATGCCCTGAGGAGGGACTGGGCCTGGCTCCAGGAGCCGCTGCGTAAGCCAAAAAGACTGGGAAGAAGGGGCAGCAGGCAGGGTTGTGGGCTACAGGGGACGGGCAGTCGTGGGCTGGAGGGGACGGCAGTGGAACCGGTCCCCCGAGCCGCCTCACCTTCTCAGAGCAGCTGAATTCCAGGTGCTGGATCTTGGTGGCCAGTTGAATGTTTATCTGCTTTAACCTTAAGATCTGCCGTTCCGAGCGCGTCTTCACCGAGATGATGATGCCTGGAAGGGAGGGGAGGGTCGTGGTGCAACAGCTTGTTTTAACTGTGTGTGTGTGTGAGAGAGAGAGACAGAGACAGAGAGACAGAGACGGAGACAGAGAGACAGAGATGGAGACAGAGATGGAGACAGAGACAGAAAAAGAAAGAGGGGGTACTTGTGGACATCAGAGGACAGCTTGTGGGAACCAGTTCTTGGCCTTTGTCATGCGGGTCCTAGGGCTTGAACTCAGGTCATCAAGCTTAGTGGCAAGTGTCTTTAGTGACTGAGCCCTCTAGTCAGCCCCAAGACTTGTATGCTAATTCCTGAATATACTTGGGACCCTAGCGACAACTGTCACTGGCAGCCTCAGCCAGGAGGGCAAGATTGCCATTTCTTTCTTTCTTTTTTTCCAAGACAGGGTTTCTCTGTGTAGCTTTGGTGCCTGACCTGGAACTCACTCTGTAGCCCAGGCTGGCCTCGAACTCACAGAGATCCACCTGCCTCTGCCTCCCGAGTGCTGGGATTAAAGGCGTGTGCCGCCGCCACCACCACCCGGTTCAAGATTGCCATTTCTGAGCCAGAGAGTACGCAGTTAGGTAGTCTTTCCCTGAGGCCCCCATGGCACAGTCTCTGCAGACCCCTGTGTTCCCATTCCCCAAGGACAAGTGTCCCCAGCAGTAACTGAAAGCTGCTTGTCTTCCCTGGGCAGAGTCCAGAGTGGGGAGATGAAAAGGCCCAAAGTTAAAGCCCCTGCTTTAACTGTGCTGGAGCGTGGCCCTGACTGGTTGACACATGACCTGCTAACCTGGGATGCCTTGCACAGCTCCAGTGACCCACGGCTCCTGACCCCACGGCCAGTCTCAAGAAACACCAGTGCTGCCCCTCAGATACAAACCCAGATAAGGCCCACGAGTACCACGAGGTCACCTGCCCCAGCTGCCCCATGAGGCTTCCAGCCCCTCTCAGCCAGGGCGCCCCATCAGGAGCCCACTCTCTGTGGCTGCGCTGTGGTGTATTTAATAAACCTTTCACCTCTGTCTTTTTAATTAATTCGTGTAAATACCGTGTGTCACCAGCCTGTCACCTCCGTCTCCACAGGACACAAAGGAATGTTCCTCGTATGCTTTTCTCTTCTGCCCAGAGCTAAGCTGGCTGAGCTGCGACCACCTGCAATCCCAGGCCGCAGCAGCCCTCTACCTGCAGCTCTGGGGAACTGAGTGGGCAGTGGGACAGGAGGTGCCAGCCAGAGCCCCTGAGGTCACTGCCACCCACTCACCTCAGCCTTCCCAAGCCTAGCTGACTATCTCCATCCCCTGAGGACACCCCAGGTTCTCGGCAGCAAAACTGCTGAGGGGCACAGAGCTTGGAAAGTGACTACAGTAGTTCTTGAGAAGACTGAAGGGCTTCACCCGCCAGCCAGCCATGGCCCCGCAGAAGCGCTGCTCCTCAGACCCGGATGCCAGGGGCCGCGTTTGTGCCTGGCAGAGCAAGATCTCCCTGAGTGTCCTGTCCAGATCCAGAAGCCAGGGGATGGTAACAAGTGTCAGCAACAGTGGTCACTCACGGAAACTGGAAGCTCCATGAGGGGCCCCTGGAGTTGGGCAGTCAGCACAGAGCACCGCTCAGCCACCTGCCTCCCTTCTGGAGGATGCTGTCCTCCTGTGCTGCCTGGGGCAAGAGTCCCGTACGTCCATAGCTACCTCCTGGTAACCATGAAAATATGGCCAGAGTGTGAAACGACTTTGGAGCAATCATGGTCCGCAGCCAGAGGTGGCAGCTCGTCACCAAGTATTACTATCTACCTTTCTCCAGATTCCAAGGAGGCAGCAGCCATGACAGAAACCAGGTATGAGATCCTGGGCATCTGGTGACTGTATTGCCACCTTGGTACCCACCACAGTGCCTACCCCCACCCCCCACCTCCACGCAGCCTAGGAGCACGGGAGACGCACCGTTGATGATCCGGGCCACCCGCCAGAGCCGCAGCAGGATCAGCAGGCCAAGAGCTTCAAACTGGTGCTTTTTAAAGAAGAGGATGAGGTCGAGGATGAAGGACACCACCACCACGATGGCATCCAGGATCTCAAACTTGTGGTGGAAGAACTCCAGGCGGAAGACAAAGATCTTCAGGAAAATCTCCAACATGAAGAAGACCAGGACGGCAAAACTCAAGTAGTGGAAGGCCTGTGGGGACAGAACGGGCCGGGAGCACTGACCGTCACAGGGCCGTCCCTGGCCACCGCTGCCAACCCCAAGCACACCAGCCTGGTACCAGAGAGGACTCAGTGCCGAAGACAGCTGTCCCCATCACAGACAAGGCTTCCACTCGTTGAGGATAATGAGGCTGGGCTGTCAACCCAGTGCTTGGGAAGCTGAGGCAGGAAGATCAAGAGTTCAAGGCCTGCCTGGGCCACAGAGTGAAACTGGCTAAACTAGCCATAGAGACGGGCTGCGGCCGCACTCTGTCCTGAGCGCTTTCACAGCACTCACAAGGCCGGGGCTTTGCTTTCCAGTGCCAGAGAGAACAATAACCCCAGCCCTCCAGTGTCCTCTGGCCCAGCCACCCCACTGCGAGGAACACAGCCTGTGGATGGGCAGGCACATTGGCCGGTCACTGCAGTACTATGGGCAGAACTGTGTGGAGGGGACAATGTCAGTGTCCAATAAAAGGCGCACACCTTTAATCCCAGCACCTGGGAGACAGAGGCAGGTGGATCTCTGAGTTTGAGGCCAGCCTGGTCTACAAATCGAGTTCCAGGATGGCCAAGGCTACACAGAGAAACCCTGTCTGTGAATGAATGAATGCACCTGCTAGACAGACGATGGCACTTCCTGTAACTGTTACTCCACTGCTGAGGCCTGGAGGAGAGTCACACACTCCCTGAGGGGTCAATAAAGACTAGTGATACATGGGGTGGGGGATTTAGCTCAGTGGTAGAGCGCTTGCCTAGCAAGCGCAAGGCCCTGGGTTCGGTCCTCAGCTCCCCCCCGCCAAAAAAAAAGACTAGTGGTACCTGAAGAGTTCCCAGTTTCTTTCTAAGGAAGCCGGGAAGCAAGGGCATACTCCAGCTCACGTGGTCATGTCAAAAGGACATGTAGCCGCCTTACTGAGGCTCACAGTGGCCATACTGGGGACAAAAAGTGTAAGATTGATTGTAACACACCCCAGTAAGGCATGCCCCCCAGGGAAAGAGCAGGAGGAGGTTGGGCTCATTCACGTGCACTGAGCAGCATCAGGTGACCCGGTCAGCACCCTCCCCGCCTGCAGATAGTGACGCCATCCGCAGTGCCCTGTATATGCCCTGGCTGCCTATGGACCTGAGCCGGGTGCATGCATGGCTCGGGTGGGGCTGGTGTGCACCTGCAGCACGGGTGTGCCTGTACACGTGTGCACCTGTACCACGTGTGTGCCCGTACCACGTGCATACCTTGACCGCATAGTCTTTCTTGTCTGGCTCAATGATCTTCAGATCCAGGAGGAGCTCAGCAAGTACCAGGAGGGCATCCAGGATCACCAGGCAGATGATGATGACCTGGTGGGGAGGAGCAGAGGACGTGAGGCCAGGATGGGACCACTTCATTCTCAGGAACCACTGGGAAATGGTTAAGAATGGGACCCCTGCCCCCTCCTCCTACTCTCCAGGGAGCCCTGCCTTCTCCTCCCTTGCCCCGACCATGCAGGGTGGGCCTGTCACACTCTGGGAGCAGCTTGATTCGCCCACTGGGTGATCACATTGTCACCCCAGTCCCTGAGGACAGGCAGCCTTTGGGGGGCCCCTTCTGGAACTCAGAGTCCCAAGGCTGGGGTGTGTTGAATAACTTATGAGCATCTGCTCTGTGTGTACCCCGGCAACAGCAAACCACAGAGAAAGAAAAAAAATGAAACTTAAAACCAAAACCCTATTTGCCTGTTAGGAGTGGCATTTGCTTTGTGAGATGGTACTGGAGAAACAGACTGGGCGACCAAGGGACAGGGAGTAAGACTGTGGACCCCAAAGGGAGAGGAGTTCCCAAGCTCCCCACAGGGCACTCAGGGTCCCATTCTATTTGATTGTTTTTTCAAGATAGGGTTTCTCTGGAACTCATTCTGTAGACGAGGTTGTCCTTGAACTCAGAGATCTGCCTGCCTCTGCCTCCTGAGTGCTGGGATTAAAGGCATGTGCCACCGCCCAGCTTGACCTTATGTTTTGAGGCAGGGTCTCTCACTGGGGTGGGCTTTCTAAACTAACCAGCCTGCGAGCCCCAGGAGTCCTGTCTCTCTTCAGCACTATCACACCAGGTTCTTCTGTCTTCTGTTAAAACCTGGGTTCCGGACCCCAGAACTTGCGTCCTCTTACTTGGAAAGCAAGCACTTTATTGACAGAACCATCTTCCCAGCCTGTTTTTTTTTTTTTAATTCTTGTTTATTTTAGAACCAGAGGGATTAGCAAAGTCGCATGCTCTAAAACCAAAGCACAACTGCATTGAGAACAGACCCACCACACACACCACCAAAAGGCATGAAGCATGGATCTGTGCTACTGTGTGGATGAGCTGTGAACATGCTGTGTTGCGTGTAGACAGCGCCTCAGGCCACCCGTGATGTGATCACAGAACACTGGGAAAATGCAGACTGCAGGGTGGCGGTAGGGCAGGATGGACAGTGACAATATTCTGAACTGGCTAGTGGTGAGCTATGCAGTACTCTGTGCACTACACACCACAGAAATACTCATCACTTTAAAATGATTAATTTTAGCCAAGCAGTGGTGGCGCACGCCTTTAATCCCAGTACTTGAGAAGCAGAGACAGGTGGATCTCTGTGAGTTCGAGGCCAGCCTGGTCTACAGAGCGAGTTCCAGGAAAGCTAGCGCTGTTACACAGAGAAACCTTGTCTCAGAAAACAAAACAAAAAAAGATTAATTGTTTATCATGTGACTGTCACCTGAAGTTAGAAGTGAGAAAGAGAGACCAAGAAAAGACAAAGATGGATCTTAATGCTTAGCCTCTATAAACTGATGCCCCAAACCTCAAATCTGCCCCTCTACCTGGTTGCTTTCTGTGGGAGGGGAGTCACATCCCTTTGCTAACCCAGATCCTGCCCTGTTGGGTGCACTGGAACCAAAGCCTCAGCTGGCCACACACTGCACTCCAGTGACAATGGGCGTGTGCGGCCAGGTGAGCAGAGGGCTCATCTCTGGCCGCCCCGGATCAAGGTCAAAGTGCCAGACCCATCTCACATCGCCTTCCCGGGAGGCTGACTCATCCATGTCCCCTCTTGATTATACCATCTCATGTGACACGCTCTGGCACTGTGTTGCAGATCCTACCATCAGAGAGCAAAACTCCTGAACCGCTGTCCCCTCCTCCCATCCCATCTGGCTTCCATCCAAAATCCTGAACGTATCTGGTCATGTCACCCACACACAGCCCGTCCACAGCAGCCCGTCTCGTTGAAAAACCTTGTTGCTTTATCCACAGGAACCTTGTACCCCTCCTCCACTCCCCGACTCAGTAGGCCACAGTCTCCTTTCATCCCAGGCCCTTGAGCATCTCAGTCCCCTGCCTGAAACATGCCCTTCCACCCCTGGGGCCTACTGCGCTCAACCTTGAATGTCAGGTGACAGTCACCATCGACCTCTTGACTCCCAGTCTCTGTCCAGACTTTTAGACCTCATCCCTTCCCTGCAGGGGACCTGTAGCCATGCTAAGCAGCATTTGACATTCCTGCCACTCCAGACTGTCACATCCAGCTTGCTGCCATCTACAATACATAGACACTGTCCCCTCAGGGGATGCCTTTATGGTAGTCCTCTTTTTTTCCAGCCTGAGAGTGAGACCCAAGGCCGGCAGGCTGAGTGGCGGGATGAGCCCCTTCCAAAGGCAGGGACATCCAGAGGGGGTAGGTCTGGGGCTCCCTTTACAGCTGGAAGGAAGCCGGCTCCCTCTGTTTGCTCTGAAATTGCAGGTTTGGATTTCAACCCCAACAACATAATACCATGTTTCCTGCCGCAGCCACAGAGGGGCAGGCAGAACGGCAAGGGATGCTGGGTTGTTGGCTTGCCTTAAGTGGGGAAAAAAGACCAATATAATCCACCACCACCCCCGCCTGAGAACAGTGTCGGGGATGAATGTGGAGCTGCTCCCTGCTTCTAGCAGGGACTTGAGTTCTAATGCCCAGAGTGGCATCCCCTAAGTGCCTCCCTGTGGTACTGGACCCACCAGGCGCTGTGATTGTTCCCACACCCCTGGTCTCTTGCATTTTCCTGGAACAGCCATGCTTCTAGACACCAGCTTGCTACCTCAGGGTGATGGTGGCGCATGCCTTTAATCCCAGCACTTGGGAGGCAGAGGCAGGTGGATCTCTATGAGTTCGAGGCCTGCCTGGGCTACAGAGTAAGTTCCAGGAAAGGCGCAAAGCTACACAGAGAAACCCTGTCTCGAAAAACCAAAAAAAAAAAAAAAGAATGCTGCTCTTGCAGAGGACCTAGGTTCAATTCCTAGGACCCATATCAGGTGACTCACAATCACCTGTAACTCCAGCTCCAGGGTTCAGACACCCTCTAGCCTCTGAGAGCTCCTGCATACAAATGGTGGACATAAACTGATGGAGGCGCACACATACATAAATAAAATAGTAAATCTTTTTTCAAAAATTGCCTTTCACAAGGTTGGGATAGATGGTCCCCCCAGGGCTCAGCCAGGAAGTCCCTTACCTCCCCCTATGGCAGCATATGGAGAGAGGTTAACAGTGAGAGCCAGGCACATGGGTGGAGTGTGTGTGTGTGTGTGTGTGTGTGTGTATTTGTGTACACACACACACACACGGAAGCCAGAGGTCCATGTTAGTGTCTTCAATTACTCTCCAACCTAATTCTCTCATGGAACCTGGGGCTCACCAAGTGGCCAGTGAGCCCCAAGGAGCCGCCTGCCTCTGCCCCCCAGTGCTGGGATAACTGGCATGTACTGCCATGCCCTGGGCGCTGGGGAACCAAACTCGGGTCTTCATGCTTCACAACAAGCACTTTACCCGCCCAGCCAATTCCCCAGCCCCACATGTTTTTGTTACCGCTCCATAAGGAAGGGTCTGAGGGCCCATGGTGCTGAGATTTTGAGGCAGGGAAGCCACATGACCTTGTCCAGAAGCGGGCGCTCTGTAGAATGAATGCCTCGCTCATAGTGTACTTGGAGTATACACACAAACGTGAAAATAACTAGCGTGAAGTAACCATTCATAGGTTGCCATAAAGCTCTGTGGCAGCGGGAACAGTCGCCAGGCTGTACAGCCGTCACCACGGGCTGGTTCCAGTGTATTTCCACCCCCACCCCAAGAGGAAATCCCATCTCTCTCAAGCAGCCACCCCCGACATTCTTTCCTCCCTCCCACGGCCTCCCATCTGTCCATCCGGCTGTGAGCATTCTGGACGGTTCGGCTACCTGGCATCACACACACTACTGGGACCTCCCCTGTCAGGGACTCAAGTCCTGTTTTCAGAGTTGCAGCATGCGTCCACATGTCCTCCTTGGTCACGCCCAAGCCATCGCCATCCGGAGGGACAGGCCACGGGAGGGCCTTTAACCTTCCTTCGCTTTATTACCCCCCCCTTCCCCACTGTCAATACAGGCCGGACCACAGAGCATGGCATGTGGTAGGATGCACGGGTGGGTGGCCACGGCAGAAGGGGGGCTCCCACCTTGGAGACCCGGTGACGTCAGCCTCCTACCTGAAACCTGTGGGAAGTGAAGAGCTTCCTCAGCCTGTTCCTGAAGTCCAGGGTCGGCCTGGGTGCGGGGACAGGGCCAGCCTCGGCATCTGGGCCCACGGTACTGCCTTCTCCCTCCGCTGGGGTGGGGGCCGGCTCCTCCTCCTCCTCCTCGTTCTCCCACTTCTTGTAGTTGATGTTCCACGTGTGGTAGTCGTCCCCGGCCACGGTGAAGTGCTTCAGGAACCTGCTCATCCTCTTGGCAGGAGCCACCTTGGCTCTGCGAGTGACCTGGAGGGGCGGGACAGAGCAAGCACTTGAGGTTCCCATAGCTGTGATGGGGAGCGGAGGCCCAAACCAGGCCCTAGGGTGCTCAGAGTACCCTAGCCCAGGTCAGAAAAAGTTAGGTTGGGGGGGCACTTATTTTTAGAATCTAGTATCTCTGTATATGAGGCAACAGGAAACCCCAATCCCACTAGACATGTCCTTGCGGTCTGACGGGCAGTCACCAACTACAGCCCAGTCTCATCAGGAGGCCCACGTGTAGATACGAGAAGAGCCCTGCACACGCAGAGAAATTGAGAGCGGGTGAGGGCCGTGGAGTAAGCGTCCAAAAGTAAAAGTCCAGTTTCACAGAGAACTCACAGACGCCAACCCTACACTCCGCTGGCCAGTCCTGGCCAGGCCGGTGGAAAGGGGAGTTCTCCCAGGATTAGCCAGCACGGCACACACCTGTAATCCCAGCCCTTGAGGGGTAGAGGCAAGAAGGATGAGGAGTTCAAGGCCAGCTCAGGCTACATAGTAAGACCCTATCGCAAAAAAAAAAAACAAGAATAAGGCGATCCACTGTGTACTCAGCCTGTTTAATCTACCTCTAAGAGAACAATGTTGAGAGCCAGGTGGTGGTGTTGGTGTTGGTGGCGCACGCCTTTAATCTCAGCACTCAGGAGGCAAAGGCAGGCGGATCTCTCTGAGTTGAGGCCAGCCTGGGCTACAAAGAGAGTTCCAGGATGGCCAGGGCTACACAGAGAAACCCTGTCTTGAGAAAGAAAAAAAAAAATGTGGTAACCGACCTTATTTGCTTTGGACTTCCTGTGTACCCAACTTTTACTGCCTAAGCTAACACATAGCTGTAATCTTAAATCATGTACCCTTCACTGCCCCTGTCCCAGAACAGTGCGTGTGTGTCATTTGCTGAAAGCAGCAAATACAGAGGTTGAAGCAACCTTCTAAAGTGGATATCCATTTATGGAAGTCGGTTCATAAACCATTGTTTGTATTACTATAGTTGTCTGGGTCAGTCGGGATCAGTTGAAGGCAGTGACGTGATCCTTGCAGAGTTTGGGGTAAGATCCCTGTCAAGTACCCCATCCCTCCCCTGTGTGATGGCTTCCAGTGCTGCTCAATAAAGACAGAGGGACACTTTGTGGGGGACAGACACAGTCACCTGACAGACACACAAAAGGTGCCATTACACACAGCCACACTCACCCACAGACAAACCCCAAGACAGCCTCCATCAGCAGGCACAGGTTCCCGCAGAGGAACATGGAGTGGAGGAATTCAAATCTGGACTCACTCTTGGCTAAAAGACTCGAAGGGGAAGTGCTTTTATTCCTTTCCTTAATGTGACATCGAGGCATCGTTGGTGACTCGAAGTTACCACTAAAGCGTATAATCTACACAGGCAGTTCTGAAGGCTCTGCCTCTAGACTCCGAGCTGAACAGGACCCACTCCCGGCATCTCTAGACCCAACATCATTGCCGTCCATCTCTGCCTGCAGTACGGCAGCAGCCTCCTGCCACCGCCCCCTTCTATAGGGAACCTCAGGGAACTAACTAACATACAATGAGACTGTGGCATCCTTTGCCTAAAAGCTCTCCAGTGGTTCTCCACCACACCAAGTCCCTCTTGCTGGTGTCCTTCCCGTCATTCATGCTCTTGGGGAGGCTTTTCCGAGCTCACCTCTTCTGAGAGGCTCGGCTTATCCCCTGACCCCACTCCTTCCCCATTCTGGCTTCTGTGTCTTTATTGCATCATTGAAGTTATGTTGAGGCAGGAAAGAGAGGCGGGAAATTAATAGGAGATAAGAAGATAAAGCAGCCCCGACCCCTGGGATCCAGGCTGCCTCTCTTGCTGACTGAGCCTCGGGAGACTTCAATGCCACTGATAAAGCAAAGATCACCTGCACACATGCTTTCCTGAAGACATTTCAAAAAAGAGTGTTAAGAATACAAAACGGTGTTCACTTTGAGCCATGTGTTGTGACCCCGAGTTCCAACGTATTAACGCTCTTCACTCATTCTAGACTCTCTACTGAACCTCAAAATCACCTTATGACTCCTTTCTTCTTTTGTCTTTCTTTTTTTGAGACAGGGTTTCTCTGTGTATTTCTGGCTGTCCTGAAACTCACCTGCCTCTGCCTCTGAGTGCTGGGATTAAAGACACGAGCCACCATGCCCAGCTTCAACGTATTATGATTTTGAGCAAGATAGACACACCCAGCAGGTACAGAAGCAGTGGAAGGCGAGAACTGATTCCCAGGTTGTCCTCTGACCTCTGCACACGCATGATGATCCCCACAGATATCACACACATACTCCCACACATCGCCTTACGGTTCCATTAAAAAAAGGGAATTCTTCAAGAAAATTAGTAAGTTAACTTTTAAACTTAAAGCCTGTTTATTTGTTTATTTATTTATTTGACTTTTGAGACAAGATTTCTCTGTTTAGCCCTGGCTGTCCTGGAACTTGCTCTGTAGACCAGGCTGTCCTCGAACTCACAGAGATCCGCCTGCCTCTGCCTCCAGAGTGCTGGGATTTGCTTTGCTTAGGCTCATTTGGGGATGTCTCCTACTACATCCTCTCTGGCTTTGCCTGAGGGGAGGTGCCTGGTTGGGGTGGGGTGGACTCTCTGGCTGCTGTCAGGCTGCTGCTGAGACACCCGTGATGACATGGCACTTACTTGCCTGTTGATTCTCTGCCTGCCCCCCCACCCCCGCCCCACTTTGCTCTCAGCTCTGGGACAAGTAAGATTTCTGCCATCTTGGACAGCTGCACGTTCGGTACCTTGAACAGTGCCCCTCCCCGCGCCCCCTCCACGGTACACGCAGCAGCACTCCGGTGTCTGTTAGGTGACTAAGTGGACACAGAAATGTGGCGAGAGGGCCAGATCCGCTCAGCAATTAAGAGCACTTCCTGCTCTTCCAGAGGACCTGGCTTTAGTTCCCAGAACCCAGGTCAGGTGACTTACAACTGCCTATAACTCCCGCTCCTGGTGGATCTGATGCTGGTACCTGTCCTCACGTGCAAACACATCACACACACGCACACACATAAATAAAAATAATAAAAATCAAAATTTTAAATGTGGCCAGAACTGTGATGTGTATATATGTGTGTGTGTGTGTGCGCACACACACACGTACACACACACACAGAGGGGTATCTACTGTCCTGCTCTTTCAGTCTCCACCTTATTTCCTAGAGACAGGGTCTCTCACAAGCTCGAGTTAGGCTGGCAGCCAGCAAACTCCAGTTATCTCCTGCCTCTGCCTCCACCAGCACTGGCATTACAGGCGTCCAGGGCCACACTGCTTCTCTACAGATGCTGGGGGTTCACACTCAAGTCCTCGTGGGCCCCACTGGGCCATCTCCCATGTCCACAACCAGATCTTCAGACATCTTTTCAGTGTAGCAAGGGGTGTGATTCACAGGACCGTGTTTACCCAGCAGGCCTAAGGCCCCAGGTTCCATGTCTAGCAGGCAAGGGGAAATAAAAGCTGGGGAAATGGCCAGGTGTGATGCGCACACTTTTAATCCCAGTACTCAAGAGGCAGGGGCAGGTGGATTTCTGTGAGTTCCAGGCCAGCTGGGGCTATAGAGTGAGACTCTGTCTCAAAGACCAACAAATGGAGCTGGAGAAATAGCTTAGTGGTCAACGCAAATGTTGTTCTTGAAGAGGACCAAGTTCAGTTCCTAGCACTCACATAGCAACGTAACCATCTATAACTCCAGCTCCAGGGGATCTGACGCCCTCTTCTGGACTCCATAGGTACCTGTACTCACAAGCACATACCCACACACAGACATGCACATGTAACTTTAAAGAAGTTCTTTGGGGCTGGAGCCACGGCTCAAGTGTTACAGGCACTCGTGGCTCTTCCAGAGGACCTGGGTTCAAGTCTCATTTCCCACATAATGGCTCACACCCGTCTATAATTCCAGTTCTGGGGGGGGGGGTCCAGAAAAACAGCAAACTACATCCAACAGACTCTTCCCAACAAACAAGCCAGAAACAAGCCTTGAAAAGATCACCCGGGGCCAGCGAGAGGGCTCAGCGGGTAAAGGCACTTGCCCCTAAGCCTGACGACCTGAGTTCAATCCTCGGGACCCACCTGATAGAAGGTGAGAACTGACCCCCACAGGGTATCCTCTGACCTTCATACGTATGCTGTGGTATGTGTGTGTCCCCTCATACACAAATAAGTAAGTGTAAAAAAGACAAGAAAGTACATGTTTCCCTTAAAGAAAAAAAAAAACCAGCCAATCCCCAGTTAAAGAAATGACCATTGGGCCGGGCGGTGGTGGCGCACGCCTTTAATCCCAGCACTCGGGAGGCAGAGCCAGGCGGATCTCTGTGAGTTCGAGGCCAGCCTGGTCTCCAAAGCGAGTACCAGGAAAGGCGCAAAGCTACACAGAGAAACCCTGTCTCGAAAAACCAAAAAAAAAAAAAAAAAAAAAAAAAAAAAGAAATGACCATTGAACAAAACTCACAAAGTGGACACACACTATGGAACTGGCCACCAAGTCAGCTGTAGCACGCACACACACACACACACACACACACACACACACACACACACACAAATGAAGAAAAAAAAAAAAAAACTCAATGAACAGGCTCAAGAGCCAGTATAGTAGTGAATGGCTACAATACAGCACTTGGGAGGTAGAGGCAGGAAGATCAGGAGTTCAAGGCCAGCCTTGGCTACATAGCAAGTTCTAAGCCAGGATGAGCTATACAAGACCCTGCCAAAAATCAAAGACAAAATAACAAGATGCAAGAAGGAATGATCAGTGACCTTAAAGACAGAGCAACAGAAAATACCGGTGGGAGGGCTGGGGGGATGGCTCAGTGGTCTCTCGCTGAGCGCCTGCCCTGTAAGCGTGAGGACCTGAGCTTAGACGCCCAGAACCCTCCTAAGGCCACGCAGGGCATCACATGTGGGGCCTCCCCACATTCCTACCACAAAGGGGCGGAGGTAGAGACAATCCCTGGGAATTTGGTGTGCCCCCTGAGGAGCAAGAGACCCTGTATCAAGGAAGGAGGCGGCAGGCTGTCTTCTGGTCTCCATTCACACTGTGCTATGAATACACCTGCATTCACCCCAACACACACACACACACACACACACACACACACACACACACACACACTCACACACAAACATTTAAGTGCAAAAGTATCAGTTGGCAGAAAGTACAAAGAACAAACGGAGCCTCGGGAACGCTAACAAGTATTCTGCTGTAGGGACACCTGTGGTACCAAAAATGACATGGAGATTAAAAATAATAATAATAATGGCTGAGGTTGGCAACATGGCTTGGTGAGCAAAGGTGCTCGTTCCCAAGTCTGATGATCCAAGTTCGATCCCCGGCATTCCCATGGTGGAAGAAGGGACCCAACTCCTGTGAGCCCTCCACATGTGCTGTGGCACACGCACACACCCAGGCCCATACACAAACCAACCAACAAATAAAAAGGTACATTTGACATGGATGAAAAAAAAATAGTCACCTTTGATAGGATAGACGTGTGGACTGAAACACAATGGACTCCAAGCAGGAGGGCCGTACAAGAGAATGGACAGAGGCATGTAAGCACAATGGTTAGAGTGCTTGCCCGGCCTTCTAGGCCCTGGGTTCTATCCTTAGCAACACAGCTTGTGCATTTGGGAGCAGACTGGGGAAACGGGGTACGTCTTGCCCCCTGTCCACGCACTGCCCTGGGTTCTGTGTGGCCTTTTGTTTCCAGGCACTAGATTGGGTCAACAAACACCTCCCATGGCCCCAACATTTTCTAGCTAAGTGCTGTGGGCAGGGGTGGGAGGTGGGTGGGTGGTTGGGGTGGGGGGGGTTGGGGAGGATTCGGGGGAAGGCCCCACTGTCAGAGCTGAGGTTCAGCTGACATGCAGTGTGGAAGCTGGGGCTCTGTAGGCCCAGGCTGCCTCGCGGTCCCACCACCCACATTATCTGGGTACCTCAGGAGCCGCAGGTTTCAGATGTCTTCAAAGGTCAGGAGGCCCAAAGAGAGCTTGAGACAGTGCGTGGCCTCCTGGGAGCAGCCCCATCTCCTGTCCCAGCCACAGAGGCCAGCCCCTCTCCTTCCCCCATCTTCTTAGTCTCCACCTCTGTCCTCTGTGGCCCAGGAGGCTGCCTGGCCTCCCTACTGATGCCCGCCTTTCCCCTTCTCTACCCAGGCCCGAGCAGGTCTCACCTCGGCCCTCTTCACCCCTGTAACTGCTCCTTTGTGCTCTCCAACTAAAGTCCCAGGGAAACCTCCAAGCCCCTTCCCGTGGTGGGCATGGCCCTGTGTGGCCCAGCCTCTCTGCTTCCGGCAGCGTGCCCCGCCTCACCCCTGCAGCCTCACCCGACCCCCCTCAGAGCCCTGCAACCTGGCTGCTCCTGGCCTCCGTCTGACTTTGGTCTCTTCTTCCTCATGGGTTGCAATGCTGCTTCCTCGGACCCTGAGCCAAAGGCAGATTCCTCTCCCAGTTCCACAGCCTCTCCTTCCGCTCTCTATGCTCCCTCAGAACCCTCCCCTCAGTACCTAACTATTGGGCTCCTTAGCCTGTAAGCACCACAAAGGAGGGGCTGGGTGCCCTGAGCCCACTGTGACATCTGCTAACTCTCCTCAGGACCGCCATGAATCCCCCCGGGAAACACCTCAGCCCTCAGGCAAAAGCCACCGAGGCTCAGGCGCTCTACCAAAACCACACGTCACAGGAGAGGCAAGTTTTCGCTCGGAAACCTTTTGACCAGTCAAGATGTGACTTGGGATGAAAATGCTTGTGGTGTCCAGCGGAGCCAAAAAAAGAATTCTGGTTTTAAGTCAAGACTGTCATGTCAGAAGCAGGAAAGTTCCAGAAAAGGGCTGTGACCACAGCCCTTTCTGTCACCCCGGGCCTCTCACAAACCTAGAAAGATGGGCTCTGGGACCCCCGCTGAACACCTGCTCAGGCCAGGCTCCTGTGGACCTTAATGGCAACTCTGTGTCACCAATGTGGAAAATCATTGCTCCCCTGCTCCACCTGGTCCCCTGCAGTTGAAGATCCTGTCACATGGGCCCAGGGCTGTGCTAATGTGGCTTGTGGACTTTAGAGTAGAGCGACTGACTGGCGTGGACACCCTGCAGCTACGTCTCCACGGGAGCCCCCCCCCCCCCCATCCACATTCTTCTCTGACCTGGTGCTCCTGACCCTGAGGTCACCTTCCTGTGTCAAAGCCCAGGCCAGGGCTGCAGAGATGTGCAAGTGTAAGGACCTGAGTTCGATACCCAGCACCCCCATAAAAGCTGGGCACAGCAGCTGGAGAGAGAGGGCTCACCAGTTAAGAGCAAGGGCTGCTCTTGCAGAGGAGCAAGGCTCAATTTCCAGCTCCCAAGCCAGGCCGCTCAGAACTGCTGGTATAGCTCCAGCCTCAGGGGATCTGACGGTCTCTTCCGGCACCTGCACTCATGTGCACATACCCACAGACATACACAGGATTTTAAGAATAGGAATACGATACTAAAAAAAATTAAAAGCTGGGCATGCCGGCGTGAGTCTATAGTCCTAAAGGGCGAGTTCCAGGCCAGTGAGAGGCTCTTGCTCACAAACAAACAAATAAATGGTGGATGGCCCCTGAGGAACAGCATGCAACATCCAAGGTTGACCTCTGGCCTCTACCTGCACTTGTGTAAGAGTGTACACACACACACACACACACACACACACACACACACACACACACACACTCACAGAGGTTCAGCCCACCAGGTTCTGACCTGTCAATCATTACCCCGACGGCTGACCCCATTTTTTTTGACAGCTTTCCCCTCCTCTCCTCTCCTTGCTCAGTCTCCCATGCCTTGGCTTCCTTGGCAGCCCAACCCTGATCTTGGCAGGCTGGGGCCTCTCCACTTCTGGTGGTCTCCGCAGCCCAGTGTTCAGTGCTGCTCCTGTTCAAGTCCCCAGCCTGGTCTGAGCTGCCGCCATCTCAGTGGCGTGCGTGCCGTGGCCCGAACACAGCTCACTTCCTCACCAAATCTGCTCCTCTGGGGCCACAGCATCACCGCCACCATGCCCAAGCTAAGAACTGAAGATCCGGCTGGGATCCCTCCCACCGTCCCTGTTCTGATATGTCGCCTAACAACTCCCAGCTCATGGGTCCCTGCTGCGGCCACTGTCTCTGGCCTGGCCCTGCTCCACACAGCAGGTCCCCACGCTCAGCACAGCCGGGCTGGGTCTCATCTTCCCCACTGTCCCACCCACATGGTTACAGAAGAATTCTCGCCGGGTGATGGTGGCGCAGGCCTTTGATTCCAGCACTCGGGAGGCAGAGGCAGGAGGATCTCTGTGAGGTCGAGGCCAGCCTGGTCTACAGAGTGAGTTCCAGGAAAGGCGCAAAACTACACAGAGAAACCCTGTCTCGGAAAAAAACAAACAAACAAACAAAAACCCAAAACAACAACAATAACAACAACAACAAAAATTCACTGGCTCAGGACTGGGACCCACCTTCCCCTGGATATCATCCAAGTCTTGGACCTAGATGTCCCTTCCCCAGCTGTCCCCTCCACCACTAGCTGCTACCACATGGTGTCATTTCGCTGTGCCCCTGTGCCCTGGGGAAGGGCTCCATAAATATTTAATGAACAAATTAAGCACATAATGGAACCAGGGAGCTCTCCCTCCAAGGCCCTGGAATGACCACGTGACAGGTGCCACACCAGACAAATGACTCACCTGGGAAAAAGTAAATGGAGACCTATACATGTCTCCTGAGGCTGTCTGTATTCACAGGGGCCAAACCGCCACCTGGAGGAGCGGAAAGTCCCTACCTCCCTGCAGAATGGCCTCCACCACCACAGAAAAGGGTGCTTTTTAAGAAACATGGCCAACTCCCAAGTCCCTGTTCCCAAGGGCCTGCCCCATGTCCCTGTTCCCTCTCATACTCTGGGGGCCTTGATTTGCTTGTAAATGACCACAATCCTTGACCCAGAACTCCACAAGACCCTACAGCAGCAGCATCCACCATCATCCACGCCCATTTACTATGTTATATATATATAGATAGATAGATAGATAGATAGATAGATAGATAGATAGATAGATAGCACAAGTCCACACTTGATTTTCCCTCCCATAGTAGCCCAGGCTAGCATTGAGGGGCTCAGTATGGGGGAGATGGCGGAGTCAGGTTCAGCCCCAGGGCTGTATGAACTCAGAGACCATGTTCTAGAATACAGGGTCACCGGGCGGCGGCGGCAGCGGCAGCGGCGGCGGCAGCGGCAGCGGCGGCGGCGGCAGCGGCAGCGCACGCCTTTAATCCCAGCACTCGGGAGGCAGAGCCAGGCGGAGCTCTGTGAGTTCGAGGCCAGCCTGGGCTACAGAGTGAGTTCCAGGAAAAGGCGCAAAGCTACACGGAGAAACCCTGTCTTGAAAAAAAACCAAAAAAAAAATAAAAATAAAAATAAAAATAGAATACAGGGTCAAGAAAACCCAGGCAGCTAGTTGCTCCCTGCCCAGAGCATTAATAGGTTGAACTTTGGGGCCCCTCTGGAGCAACAAGAAGTGGCCTTCTTTGGAATTTGGGTCTCTGTTGACAATGTCACTAAGATATTGAGAAGGACTCACTCTGGATGTTAGCAGCCAGTGTCCTGAGGAGCGGAAGAGACCCAGAGGACCAGGTCACATGATGACAGAGGCAGGGATTCCACAAGCCAAGGGGAGCTGAAGCCAACTCCAGCCACTCCCTTCTGCTGGGACACACAGGCCACCCCACTTGCTCTCACATAATCCTGAGAAGTAGGCAGGGCAGGAGGAACAATTTCTGCATTCCATAGGAGGGGAAACTGAGGCCAGGGGAGGCAAGAACACTGGCCTATAGCCATAGGTCACAAGTCAGTGGTGGGAGGCAGGTATTGAAAAGGGGCCCCTGGAGAGGAATGCTTTGAAGGAGGTACCTCGATGTTTCTTTAGTCCTTTTCTTTTTCTTTTTTGTTTTTTTCCGGACAGGGTTTCTCTGTGTAGCTTTGGAGCCTGTCCTGGATCTCATTCTCTAGACCAGGCTGGCCTGGAACTCACAGAGATCCACCTGGCTCTGCCTCCCGAGTGCTGGGATTAAAGGCGTGCACCACCACCACCTGGCTTTAGTCCTTTTTTAAATGTGATTTCATTGTGCTGCCCACCTCGCATCCACATATGTGCATGTGCACACCACACACACACACACACACACACACACACACACACACACACACACACACACACACACGTGGAAGCGCCAGGTGTCATTCTTCAAGTACTGTTCACTCCCTCCCCCAAAAGGCTTTCTCACTGAACGTAGAGTGCACAGGCTAGACCGCCGGGCCAGTGAGTCCCAGCAATCTGCCCTCTCCCCCTTCCTCCTAGCCCTGAGATTACAGCATGCACCAACACACCCAGCTTTCTGTGAGGCTTCTAGACCGGAACTCAGCTTCTCACACCCGAGCCATCTCCCCAGCCCCATGCCCATTTCCCCACCTGCAGCGAGACAGCTACAGAACCTGTCTCCTTCTGTACAGAACAGAGAGAGCTCAGGCGGCTGGCAGTTGCTATCCTCAAACGACCTGCCTGCCTTTCAGTCTCCTGGCATCTCAGAACTTGAGCATTCCATCCCTCCTTCCTATAGAAAGCAGCCTCCTTTGCGTGACCTCCTGCTGTCCTTTTAGCCAGGGGCTTTGTGACTGCCCCGGGTGGGGGTGAGGGTCCCCAAGGGACCACCTTCCTCATAGGACTGAGCCCGCTAATGCACACCTGGGATCCTTGCTCTCAGGAGACAGAGGCAGGGGGATTGAAAACTCCAGACAAGAGCCTGTCTCATAACACTAAAAGCCCTGTGTGGGTGTGGTCTGGTGTCTAACGGGCTTCTCTGGTCCTGAACACCTCGTATCCTGTCACAGCTCATTGCTGGAGGAAACAGCAGTGTCCTGTGTAACCCCAGGGAGGGGAGTCTGTTGCGTGTGGCCAGCTTCCTGCCGTCTCAGCCCAATGCCTTCCCCTTGGCTGGCTTAACCTGTGGTACGTGTCCGCTTTCTTGCAGCCTGGTCAACGAGGCGCCGAACACGAGATGGTGTTGGGGACCCCTGCCATAGTCCTTGGCTTAAAACGTCTCTGGCTCCCTACTACTCTAAATGGTGAAGAACAAGCCCCTCCCCTGGGCTCCCCGCTCTTCCTCCTGCTGCAGCTCTGCCCAGCTAGCTGGTCTCACCTGCCTCCTCCTGCTTAGCCATACTGCCTCCATGCAGCCTTTGTACTAGGCAGGTTGGTCTGGCCTCAGGGCCTCTGCACAAGCGGCTTCCTCAGGCCTGAGGTAACCCCTCTCTCACACTGTCCTCTAGCTCTTCTTTCCTCTTTTAGGTTCCTTTCCAAGTGTCCCAGCTCAGGGGTGCTGGCCAGCCCGCCCCCCCCCCATCATACACTCCTGCATCTCCTCTGTCCCCCTCATGTCTGACTGAACACCCCTAGGGTGCAGGCTGCATGGGTGCCTGCTCACACCGTTACCTTCCAGGCCCGACAGGACCACGGGCTCCAAACTCAGGGACAGTGCCATGAACACACCCGGGCAGCGAGTGTCTCCCGGTGAGAGGCCGGGCGCCATGAGCCCACCTGCCCCACCCCCACACTGGCTCCGTGTTCTGAGGAATGCCTATTTATAAAATCAGGGAAGTCTGTAAATAGGCGTTGAAATCTTTCCTTCTTGAGGGTGGGGAGGAAGTTTGAGGTTTGCAAAAACAACCTCTCTGTGGCTGACTGGCTCAGGTGGGGGGTACTGGGGACCCAGGTCTAGAGCAATATGCTCCTCACTCACCTTCCCTTCACCTGGAGGGTCAGGAATGAGCTGTATGGGACAGTGACTTTCATACAAGCATGGGACGATGGCGCATCCTTCCCAACTCTAGAACATCCACTAACTCAGGAGCTCTATACAGAATTGCCCAGAACAATGCCGCATCCATACCACATGGGTCCAATTTGGCCTCATTTACTTATGCCAAAACCAAGAACAGAGAGGCCAAGAGACTTGCTAGAAGTCACACAGCTAGGGAGAAACAGAGCTGGACTGTAATCCAGCTGCCTGGTGGAGTGCCCCTTGCTTCCTACATGACCCATTGAGAATGTGGCCCAGGGCTGCTGAAGCCCATGCTGGTGGGGGCCTGGGACAGAGGTTCCCCAGACAGAGGAATTGTCATACCTTACCCCTGGCACACCCTGACACATTACCCTAGGTGGGATCCCTCCTATTGCCCACCCTTTCCATTGTATTTCTAAAGGGCTGATGGCCGCGCTGTCCACACAGGAAGTGTCCTGTTCCTCTCCCTAGAGGACAGAGATGAGGATGGTAGGGAATGGGAGACACATGTATACACCAGCCACACCACATCACTCGGTACCACAGGCTGGGCTGCATCACAAACAGAGTTCTCCATCTAGAAGCCGTGTGCTGTCACCTGGGGGGCCAATGTGGGGTGGCGCTTCAGCCATGGCGTCCACAGAGGAGAGGCCTCAGATCCCTCCCCTTGCTGTCCCCTTCTGGAATGAGCCAAGGAACACAGAGGGGACAAGCAAAAGGGAAATAAGGCATTTTCTGTCATCCAGGCTGTGTCTCCAGCTACCCGAGAAGAACTTCAACACAACAGAGCAAAGATGACCCTGAAGACGCCTGGACCATGACGTCAAGGACAAGTGAATTGTGTTCACTCAGGGCCGGGGCGTGTGTGACTTCGAGCCTCCTGGATTAGCACCTGCTGGCATCCCTCAGCCAAAAGAGCGCACACCCCACTTTTTTTTAATATGCAACTATAAAAGACACCCAAGTGCATCTCCCATAAGGAGCTGAAACCCATGCCTTAAGGCTGTGTCTGTCCTTCTTCTATACGTCTGTCTGTCTAAATACTTAATAAACTCACTACCTATGTTTCAGTCTGACTTGTCCTGAAATTTTTCTCCACGCAATGGTCAAGGAGATGGCTTTATCTGGCGGGGACACAAGCCTTGAGGGTGCTTCCCAACAGGGAAGGGAGCCCTCAAGGCTTGTGTCCCCCCAGTGCCACAGAGAGGGCCAGCTGCATGTTGGAATGACCAGGAAACATGCCTGCCGTGCTGGGAATGGAACCCAGGGCCTCACGCCCACCAGACAAACCTCCACGACTGAGCCACACCCGGTATCACCTGGCACACACCACAGTCACACGCTCAGAGCTCTTGAGCACCCCGTAAGTGCAGTGAGGCTGAGCGCCACAGGCCACAGCCAAGCTCAGTGCCTCCAGAGGAAGTGAGCCAGTGGGGTACCCCACCCCCGACTCTGCACACCTGGCTTCCCGAGCCCTGCAGATGGGCCAGACACGTGCATTCATCTGAACTGTGGAAGAAGGTCAGCAGATGGGTCCTGCTTGTCCCATCACGGAGTCAGCAGCCGGAGGCATAAGTGGCATCTGTCCCAGGGCACCCGGCTAATGCCACAGACCCCCATTAGGTATAACCCTCACTGTACCTCTGTGGGCTAATGTTATTGCCCCCATTTCCCAGAATGGGAAACTGAGGAGCAGGGAAAGGAAGAAGGAAAAAGGGACTCTCAGGTCAGTGTCCAGACAGGTGGCCAAGCCCATCTCCGCAGAACTGGTAACTGCCAATCAGGTTTGTGCAGTGATGCACATTCACCCCCTCCTTCTGCCCCCCATGCCTGTGTTCTCAAAACCTAGGAGGGCCAGGGGCCAGCAACATGGTTCAGCAGGTACAGTACCTGCCACCAAGCCTTGGACAAGCCCAAGGCCATAAAGGCAAACTCTTCACGCAAGCATTCCAAAGCAGGGTGTCCCAGGCCAGGCTCAGCCATGGCAGGAGCATGCTATCTGACCAGACAAGGGCCAGTCTGCCACAAGGGGTCCTAGCCAGCTCGTCAAACAATGGAGACAGCCCCTCTGTGGCCACAGCATGCCCCACCTGGCTCGGGTTCCCCCCGAGGTGTGGCCTAGCTGGGTTCTGCATTCCAGTCCACTTCCCCTGCTGGCCCCACACCCTGACACGGGCTGGTGACAAAGCCTTCAGCTCCTTATAATTCACCCCTGCAACTGTCCAGCTTCACTCGGATCCCCAGACTCACCCCCCTGGACGCCCCCATCCAAGCTTCAGCCATGGCTGCTTCCTCTTGGACCACACCTCTGCCTACATCAACGCACGCTCACGGTCATTAGTCCAAAAACACACGAGCAAACCAAAGCGAGACCCCGGGGCCAGCGTCGCCATCACTCCCACCATGTCACCCGCCTCCCGCCACCTCATGTCCCCCATCTCACTATCACCAAAGACTGAGGACCACGTCGTCCCACTAGTTGTAGGTAGCAGACCCCTGCCTCGCTGGAGGCCAAGAACCTTCCCCAAGAGCCCAGCAATGTTACCGAGCCCACTCCTCGCTGTGCGTACCCACAGCGCCGAGTCTGTGACCCTGCTTTCTCGCAGCTGGACATCGAGGAATCCTTGCCTTGCCTCATCGAGCCAGTTCTGGCTGGCCTGGAACTCACTGTGTAGCCGAGGGTGACTTTGAACTCTTGACCCTGACCTTCTCACTCGACCTCCTGAGTACTGGGATTATAGGTTTGCCCCACCACACCCAGTCAGGCTCTGACATCATGGTTCTTCAACTAGAAGTCAGGGTGTGCATGGTGCAGCCTGGCTCCCCTGCCACTGGGTTCTGTGAAACCCGGTACCAGTTTCTCCTCCGTGACTGCAGGTATGGCACAACACCTTACGCTGGGATTTCTCGCTGACCTCCGAGAAACTTCTGCAGGATTCTCCTCTCGCAGTGGGAACCTTCAGACACGATTTACCTTTTGGTCATTGGACGTCATTTTCCTGTCGTCTCCGGACCCAACAATGAGAGACCTGGCAGCTGACGTGTGTCACCCTGCTGTCACCGAGTGTGGCTTCGTTGGCAATCTGTCCTCACAGGTCAGTGTGAACAGCGTCTGAAAAGGAGGTCACAAAACGTGTTGGAAGGGTACGATCCGGGAAGACAAACAAAATATTAATGAACACCTGCTTGAGTGCTGGATCCACTTTCGGGCATCTGTGAGAGACAGAGTAGTCACTGTGGCCAGTGAGGAGAACCAACCATTGTCCATCCATGGGGGAATGGATAAAGAGCCACACAATGGAATACTATCTACCCTTCAAAAAGGAAACACTAACAGTTGCTACAGTGTTGATGAGCCCTGAAAACACTACACTAAGGGCAGACGGCTAAATTCAACATCTTGTATGCTGAGCCTGGCATGGTGGTATACCTGTAACCTGGCACTCAGGAGGCTGAGGCTGGGGGAATTATGGGTTCAAGCCTAGCCTGGAATGCATAGTGAGGCCCTGTCTCAAAATTAAAAAGGAAAATTGGGCTGGGTGTGGTGGCACACGCCTTTAATCCTAGCACTCTGGAGGCAGAGGCAGATGGATCTCTGTGAGTTCAAGGCCAGCCTCGAACAGAGCAAGTTCCAGGACAGCCAGAGCAACACAGAGAAACCCTGTCTCCAAAAACAAACAAATAAACAAAACAAAAAAAAACAAAAAAGGAAAATCTGAGACGGTGGGCTGGGTCAGCAGGTATAAAAGTGCTTGCCACCATATCTGACAATTTGAGTTCAGTCCCTGGGATCTTCCATCATACATGGCGGAAGGAGAGGACAGACTCCACAGGCTCCCCTCTGGCCTCCACACATGTGCTATGACACACACACACACTTTGAAGAGACATTCTGAGACAAGCTTGTAACATGTAGCTCTGGCTGTCCTGGATCTCACTCTGTAGACCAGGCTGGCCTCGAACTCACAGAGATCCGCCTGCCTCTGCCTCCCTAGCACAGAATTAAAGGTGTGCACCACCACCTCCAACAAATAATTTTCTTCTAAGACTTATAAAGCATGTGTGTGTGTGTGTGGGGGGGGTGATTGTGCATGTGAATGCAAGTGCCCTCACAGGCCAGACAGAAGTTCCCCTGAAACTGCAGTTCCGTGTGGTCGGTTGTCAGCTGCTCAGCATGCTGGGAAACAAGGTCGGGTCTTCCGCAAGGGTAGCATGCATTCTAGCTCTAAGCCATCTTTCCAGGTCCTGGCCCGCCTTTTAAAGGAAAACTTTGGGCATTGGTAGCTCTTTGCTTTCTCTTTGGTTCTGGAATGACTATGTGTGATTTTTTCAAGGTTATTTTTAACGTAGGTGACAGAGGCATTGAGTAAAACTTTAAACCCTACAGACAGCTATCTGCTGGTGAGCCTGTCTCCACCCTGCGCCGCGTTCCCAGAAGCGTCCACTCTGACCAGCAGCTCTGTGGCCTCCTGGGAGGTGACCTTTCTTCGCACGGAAGGGGTGTGCATACCGCCCCTTCACTCTCTTCTTCCACACATGTGAGTGACGTGCTTTTAGGGTGGAGTAGGTAGATGACAGAGTGTCCCCTTGAGCACCCAGGCCCTTTTCCCTCAAACCCAGGAGTTGGTCACTTCTGTGTGTGTGCACCGTGATTACACTCAGGAGTATGCAACAGGAGACTGCCCAGGTGGACCTGCTGTCATCAGGAGGGTCTGTCTAAGAAGCAGAGGTGTGAGCATGACGGAGCGGCCAGCAGAGAGAAGCCTGAAGATGCTGAGTGACTGCCACAACGGAGGCTTGTGCATGCTGTGTGCACTCTTAGAAACTGGTGAGCGTCTGGTGGTGGTGGCGCACGCCTTTAATCCCAGCGCTCGGGAGGCAGAGGCAGGTGGATCTCTGTGAGTTCGAGACCAGCCTGGCCTACCAAATGAGTTCCAGGAAAGGCGCAAAGCTACACAGAGAAACCCTGTCTCAGAAAAAAAAAAAAAAAAAAAACTGGCGAGGACCCTCAGACCCACCTGGAGCCTCTGAGGAAGGGCTTGGAGGCCTCTCCGTTTGGACCATGGAAACTGCCTTTGGGCTTGTGACCCACAGAACTTTGAGATAATAGATGGGACTTTTTTTAAACCACCAAATGTATAGTCCCTGCTATAAACCGAGGACACTCACGGTCTCGGGGGACCACACTGTGGCAGCTCGCTCTAGACGGAGATGCTCACTCTGATGCCCGGTACTCCACTGTGGGAATGCAGCGAGGCTGCTGGTTTCGCACATTGGCTGTTTCGCATCCCCTTCCCATCCCAGAACCCTACTGGGTAACTCTACATTGTGTGAGATTGGACATTTTCCCGAACGAGAGCCAGGCCAATATGGGGCGTCTTTCTCGATCTCTCTCCACGTGATTGTTTTGTGACAAGCTCTCTCATTGAACTTGGAGCTAAGCAATTCAGTGAACCTGGCTGCTCACGAGCCCGCGGGTCGTCTTATCTCTGCCTCCCAGAGCTGGGATTCTAGACGTGTAGCATCACCCACAGCTTTTTACATAAGAACCAGGGTCAGACTCAGGTCCTCAGCTGGCATGCGAAACGCTTTGCCAACTGAGCTCTCTTCTCACCACCCCCGAGTTATTTTTTTCCAGCCACAAAAACAAAGCGTCGCCGGGTGGTGGTGGCGCACGCCTTTAATCCCAGCACTCGGGAGGCAGAGCCAGGAGGATCTCTATGAGTTCGAGGCCAGCCTGGGCTACCAAGTGAGTTCCAGGAAAGGCGCAAAGCTACACAGAGAAACCCTGTCTCGAAAAATCCAAAAAAAAACAAAAAAAAAACAAAAAAAAACCAAAGCGTCATCAGTTTGAGAAGAATATTCGAAGACGTAACCCCTCCAAAAACTGACTCTCCCCTGAGCCCCTTTTTCTTCTCTTCTGTGCTCTGCGGTCCAAATGGCTGTCAAGAGTCGCAGCAGCTTTGGCGACAGTGGAGTTCAGCTACGCGCTCCCACACAGACAGGAGCTGGGCTCCAATGCAGTCTTCACAACTGCAGGTGAAGGGCCTGCGAGATGCGTTAGCTAGTAGAGGACCTTGCCGCCAAGCCTGACCACCTGAGTTGGATCCCCAGGAGAAAAAGCAACTCGGGCAAGTTGTCCTCTGACCTCCACATGTACACTGTGTCAAACGCACGCACACGCATACGCACGCACACATGCGCACACACACGCACACATGCACACACACGCACGCACACACACGCACACACGCACACACACACACACAAAGTGTAGTCAAACAACCAAATCTGCTGGGCGTGGTGGCGCACACCTCTAATCCCAACACTCAAGAGGCAGAGGCAAGTGGAACTCTGTGAGTTTGAGGCCAGCCTGGTCTACAGAGTGAGTTTCCAGGACAGCCAGGAAGGGCTGTTACACAGAGAAACTCTGTCTCGAAGAACAAAACACACAAATAACTCCCATGTAGGTCAAAGGGAAGCTAAAGAACCCTTGAGATTTCCTTTGTTTTCAAAGAAACAAAACTAACTCACACACAGAAAAACATTGGCCTCACCAACTGAGGACAGGGGGTTTCTTTCTTTTTTTAAATGTATTTATTTATATTTTATGTATGAATGTTCTGCATGTATACCTACATGCCAGAAGAGAACATCAGATCCTATTATAGATGGTTATGAGCCACCATGTGGTTGCTGGGGATTGAACTCAGGACCTCTAGAAAAGCATCCAGGGCTCTTAACCTCTGAGCCATCTCTCCAGATCTGACAATGAGTTTCAAACTCCCCTGTCATCCACAATAAACTAGCCTGAACAAATAAAAACGCTAAAACCTAATGCCTGAGTGGCTATGGAGAAACCTCATCGTGGCTGGAGAGACGTGACCTAGACAGACATCTAGTAACAGGGACCAGCACCTTCCAAACGGCCACATCCTAGACTTGATCACTGTGTTTGCGAAACTATCCCAAAGGACTCCCTGGCGCATCCATGGGCAGCAGTGTTCTAGCGCAGGGAATGGTGTGACCGACCCCCAAAAACCTTGCATGGGAGAAGCTGAAAGCCACCCACACGCGCGCGTGGGGAGGAAGGACACACTAGGGTCTGGGCAGAGGTGGAGAAAGCAGGCCATTGAGCAACCAGAACTGATAAATGTGACCCAAGTCTGTGCTCGTGGCTTGCAAAGATGTGGGGCCATTTGAGCGTTTCCTCCGTGCTGGGCCCTGGGGCTGGGTTCAGGGAGCACAAAAGGACGAAGCCTGGAGATGACAGACACCCCAAGGACAACACACAGTGCTGAGGCCACACTCCCCGGCCTCCCTGGAGGAGGAAAGGAGAGAAGAACAAGAGGAGAAGCCTGGCTCTTTCAGGTGGAGTGGCCGGGCTCCTGAGGAAATGACACAAGGACCTCCTGAATTTCAAGAAGATTGTGGGGCCAGACAAGAGTCCCAGTTAAGAGGAAGGTCCTTTTTGACAGGAAGAATTTAAGAGGACAGTGTGGGGAGTGGGCCGAGCCAGAGAAGCAGGGCGAGAGATACAAATTAAGATAAATTGTGGGGCCGGGCACACACCTTTAATCCCAGCACTCAGGAGGCAGAGGCAGGCGGATCTCTGTGAGTTCGAGGCCAGCCTGGTCTACAGAGTGAGATCCAGGACAGGCACCAAAACGACACAGAGAAACCCCATCTCTTTGAAAAACAAAACAAAACAAACAAACAAAAAAAGATAAATTGCGGGAAGGGAGGGTGGGATGGGGGGGATCTACTGTGGCTCCCAGCTTGTGAGAAATGCTGAGGAGTTGGGGGGACAAGAGTCACAGTGGAGGACATCACAGGGAGAAGAAGTAAGGAGGATGGGGGTCTGGACTTGGGCATCACAGAACTTGTGGCTGGCCTAGATGGAGTGGGAGTTGGGAAGAGATGATGGAAACCCCAGCCACAGGATGGAGAAGCTGGGAAAGGAAGTCTGGGGACACGAACAGTCCGGGCTTCCTCCTTCTTGCTAAACCACAGCCGGGGGAGGCTTGTGGGCCAAAGGAAGCTCTGGAACTGGGTAAGTCTTAACGTGGAGATTTTCAAACCCTGCCTTGACCAGCCTTTCTGCCAGGGGAGCCCTGGAGGCAGAAGTTGCTGTCCCCGGACTCTGCCTTACTCAAGAAACCTCAAGCGCCTGGTAGGCGGTCAGGAAACACTGCAAAGCTTGGAGAGTCCCCACCGACCTGAAGTGAAGTGACCAGGAGGCAGAAGTGCTTTCAGAGGGGCAAGGCGAAGTGTAGAGACACATAATAGCTCCCAAGCGACCCTATGCTAGATGGGGTGGGGGGATAAGGCTCCCCCAATTATCTAAGCAGTCCTGGGAGGTAGGCACCACTCAGAATGCCATGGAGGCAGGAAAGGACACCAAGACACAGAGAGGCACAATCCCACAGCTAAGGTGTTTAGAGCCCTGCACCCAGTGGGCATAGGTACTAGGTAAAGGTGGGGGACAGGGGGGTGATGCAGGCTGCTCTCCGTCTTATAGTGTATACCCTGGCCTCAGCCCACCCACCATTCTTGGCACCCCTGAACGCAACAGATGGGGGTTCAAGTTGTTTCCAGCAAGCGCTGCTGAATTGGGATTCCTCCTGCTAGTGGGCTGGCTCACTAGCCCGACCCCCTTCCCTCCTGCTGTCTCCCTGGAGTGGCTGTGGGGGGCTCTGGGATGGGGAACAGGGCACAGGGGCTTCACACCCACCTGCTGGCAGGGTTTGCTGAGTTGGCTGCGCCTCCTTGGCTGGCTCTGTCCACCTGTAGGAGAGGGGACACTGTTACCTCCTCCACCGGTGTGTGGCTGTGTGTCGGAGCTAGGGCGGTGGATCCTGGTAACACCCACTAGGAGAGGAAGTGCTTGTCAGTGCCCCATTCCCCAGGGAGGATAGCGGGGTGGGCAGTCACAGTCCACAAAACAGCACGGGACCTCAGTTACCCCCCACGTTGCCTGGTTTGCCCCCCCAACACCCCCAGCCAGGCCCCAGCCAGGATGGACAGAGGTCCGGCCTAGGAGCAGCCACGAATCACGAATCACGAGGATGGAGGGTGGCCAGGGCTTCCTTCCTCCCTGCAGGCCCCCAGGCCGGTCCGTCTGCAGCAGCTGCTTTTTGCAGGGCAGGACACCCTCAGCCTGAGACGCGGCCTGCCCCAGCCCCATCCTCATTACCTGACTTGCAATCTGCTCAGCTCTCTTCTCTCTCCAGGGCAGAGACTCACGCACAGCCCTGCTCCACAGAGCCCAGGGGGCGGTCCCATGTCCTTGGGGGTGTGGTGTGGCGGGAGTTTCCACAGCTGCTCTAACTTGCTGCAAACTCCAAAGGGGAGGTGGGGGGGGGGGGAGGGGGGCTATGGAGGCACCAGTGCCCTCCCACACAGCTGAGAGGCCCCCAACTTGGAAGCAGCTCTCCAATGACAAAGACCGGGGTATGCACAGGGCTTGGGACTCTTCTGCCAGGCTCCTTGCTTTGTCCGAGGTGACTGACTGCATGCTCCCCTGACCCAAGGACCACCTCCTCCCTCCCTCCTTCAATGCCTCTGTGCTTCCTGAAGGAGATGCACTCCCTAGCTGGATTTAGGGGGAAAAAAAATTGATACAAGAGCAGATTAAAGAGAAAAGTTTTTGTGCCCAGGGAATCAGTCCCAAGAAAAGTCAGGCCAGGAGAAACGTATTATATAGGCTGGGGAAGGAATGACCGCACCCATGCTCTCTGGGCTGGGGGCGGGGTAAACGGGGTATCATGTATGTGAGTCTGGCGGTGTGTGTGTGTGTGTGTGTGTGTGAAACTCAGGAAGGAGTGGGTTTCCTAGCATGCTTATTCAGACCCACTGCAGCCCCAGAGCTCCAGCCCTTCATGGCTCCTGCGTATGGGAACCTAAAAGCCTTTTTTTCCCCCTTACAGTTCCAGTGACCTCAGCTTCAAACAACCAATATGTCAATCTGGCCTAATGAAGCGGGTCATCTACAACACTTGTTTCATTGTAAGCACCTGTAGGTTGTGAGCTAGCCTTCCCCCACCTCCCCCCAGACTCGCAGACCCTCGTCTAAGGGACCACCTCAGAGCTGTGGTCTGACATCAGCAGTGGGTCCCGCTGGGAGTTACAAACAGTCCTGACAGGAGGTGGCTTCCGCTACTCATCCTCCAGCTCTGGCCTCTCTGGCGGACTCCCTGATGAAATCCCTTTAGCTCTCAGCTTTACAGGACCTAGAATCCCCCTGGGCAGAGAGTCTCCATGGGGAAACTTCTAGATCAGGTTGTCTGTGAGCACGTCTGGAGGGGATTCTTTTTTTTTTTTTTTTTTTGGTTTTTCGAGACAGGGTTTCTCTGTGTAGCTTTGCGCCTCTCCTGGAACTCACTTGGTAGCCCAGGCTGGCCTCGAACTCACAGAGATCCGCCTGCCTCTGCCTCCCGAGTGCTGGGATTAAAGGCGTGCGCCACCACCGCCCGGCTCTGGAGGGGATTCTTAATTGTTAGCTGGTGTGGGAAGACCCAGCCCATTGTGGGCGGCGTCATCCCCTTGGCAGGGGTCCTGTGCCATAGGAGAGGGGAGAAAGGTAGCCAAGGCAAGAAAGCAAGCAGGATTCATGAGTTAGTCTCTCTGTACTCTTGATTACGGGCATGAAGCGTTAAGTTCCTGCCCTGATGTCCCCACTATAATGTGACTGGAATTGTGAGTTTTTTGTCAGGGTCTTTGTGGCAGAAACAGAGATGAAACTAGAATGCCATATAAATTAGTAACTGGGTGTTGAACCTGTGATTGCTACTGCTATTCAACACTGTAAAAGATCCAGGTCCCGCCGGGTGGTGGTGGCGCACGCCTTTAATCCCAGCACTCGGGTGGCAGAGCCAGGCAGATCTCTGTGAGTTCGAGGCCAGCCTGGTCTACAGAGCGAGATCCAGGACAGGCATCAAAACTACACAGAGAAACCCTGTCTCGAAAACAAACAAACAAACAAACATCCCAGTCAAAGCAGTAAGGCAAGAAACAAGGAAGGTCGAAGATTAAAGAGAGAGAAGCTGTCTTCTGACACCACTGTGATTCCCTGCCTGGAAAATCCCACAGACAGCGGACAGATGCCTGGTCCTTTACAGACACTCAGGGAAAAGCGAAAGAACAACTGCGGTCCCCGCAGAACTCTCACTCTGGTTGGGTGGGGAGGTAAGGCCGCCACCGATCGGTAAGATGGAACATCCTGCATCCACAGGAAGAGGTCAAGAGGCCCGTGGACTTAGGTGGGGGAATGCGTCTTTACTTCTATTAACTTGTGGTAAGCAGCAAACTAGATTTGCCTTCACGGCACCAATACCACCACGACATTTAAAAATCACAACAGAGCCAGGCAGTGGTGGCTCACGCCTTTAGTCCCAGCACTCGGGAGGCAGCAGCAGGCAGATCTCTGAGTTCGAGGCCAGCCTGGTCTACAGAGCAAGTTCCAAGACAGCCAGGGCTATACAGAGAAACTGTGTCTCAAAAAACCAATAATAATAATAATAATAATAATAATAATAGTGACAGATAAATATCTTTTTTTAAAAAATATTTTATTTATTTATTATATATACAGTATTCTGTCTGCGTGCCAGAAGAGGGCATCAGATCTCATTACAGATGGTTGTGAGCCACCATGTGGTTGCTGGGAACTGAACTCAGTTCCTCTAGAAGAGCATCCAGTGCTCTTAACCTCTGAGCCATCTCTCCAGCCCTGGTAAATATCTTAATACAACTTCAAAATCATAGTAGTTAAAAGTAGCTGTGGATTGGATTTTTATCCTTTGGTTTGCTTATGACAGGGTTTCTCTATGTAGCCATGGCTGTCCTGGAACTTACATGTAGGCCAGGCTGACCTCAAATGCACAGAGATCTGCCTGCCTCTGCCTCCCGAGTGCTAGGGCTTTTCATGCTTATTGTTTTAATATTTGCATTTCAAGGTCACTTTGTGTGTGGAGAGAAGAACATTGCTCTGAGCAGAGGCCACAGTTTGCCAAACGCTTCGGAACTGTGCGATTAGATATTGCTGATCGGTTCGCTACTAAGGTCGCTGCCCCCACCCATCATTCACATTTCTTCCCCAGCCTGCCTGGGAGTCAGCCACGGTCTCAGTAGCTCTCTCTAGTGGTCCTGCCCTCCCTCCTCCCGATGCTCGTAGAGCATAACAAGGAAGATGTGAACTCAGTCCTTGGAGGATGTTTCCACTTGAGAGCTCTTCCTCACCCCCAGCAGGAAGACAAACGTGCCTCTAAGTGTTCACATGTCTCCGGTGCTTCCAGTTGAGGCAATCCACCACTTCCCTTTCCAGAGCACAAGCCAGGTCCCAGCTCTGGGAGCACATGAGAAAATGAAGAGAGAGAGAAGTGGATGAGGTTTCAGCCAGGGGTGGGTTTGGGTTTCCCAGACTTGCATCTGTTGTCGGGGCCCACTCCATGTGATTCACTACCAGCTGTATCAGCCCCATGACCATGTCTTCATGAAGCTCGGGGACCTGCGTGGGATGATGCAGCATGGCTGGGGCTGGGAATGGAGCTCGGTGGTAGAGCACTTGCCTAGCATGTGAGGTCCCCAAAGTGAGTGGGATGACCCCCCATTCACTGAAGCTGACTGACTTCTGCTTTGTTGTTCAGAATGCTGTGGAGGAACAGGACAGCAGTTGGCCTCAGGGAGGCCTGGGTGGGGCTCAATCCTGCCTCCATCCTGCCCATGCTAGCCGGGCAAGCGATCTTTCAACAAATAATCTCTGAGTGTCAAAACAGCGGAGGCCAGTGGGTACCACGTGCCTGCATCAAGCCTGCTCTGTACAGAGAGACACAGCAAGAGCATTGTAAAAGGAAGGATGCGGGGAGCTCCTGGCCGAGCATGACAGAGGTGGGGATGGAGGTGGGGGCCATCGAGGCACAGAGGTCAAGAGAGGGCTCTCAGGGAAGTGACATCTCAATGCTACTGGAAATGAGGCGGAACCTACCCTGAGATGAGTGAGAACCTTTGGAGCAGAGGAAACAGCGCTCGCAAAGGGCCTGAGGTGGGTAAAGGCTGGGTTAAGACCAAAGGGGACCCAGGGTGACTGATGAACCAAGAAGTCATGGGCCTTTGAAGCAGGGAGGGACACAGTTTGATTGTGATATGCGTGGTAAGACATACAGAACACGAGCCAGGTGTGACGGGACGTGCTTACGGCCCTACCCCTGAGAACACTGATGCAGGGGGATGGTAAGTTCATGGCTGGCCTAGAATACACAGAGATTTCCAGGTCAGAAGGACTACAGTCTGAGACCCTGTCCAAAAAAAAAAAGAGTCAATGGGCTGGAGAGATGGCTCAGAGGTTAAGAGCACTGACTGCTCTTCCAGAGGTCCTGAGTTCAATTCCCAGCAACCACATGGTGGCTCACAACCATCTACAATGAAATCTGGTGCCCTCTTCTGGTGTGCAGACATACATACAAACAGAACACTGTATACATACTAAATAAATAAATCTTAAAAAAAAAAAAAAAAAAAAAAAAAAAAAGAGTCAAGTATGGTGGCACACCTCTTTAATCCCAGCACTCGGGAGGCAGAGGCAGGCGGATCTCTGTGAGTTCGAGGCCAGCCTGGTCTACAGAGTGAGATCCAGGAAAGGCGCAAAGCTACACAGAGAAACCCTGTCTTGAAAAACCCCCCCCCCAAAAAATAATAATAATAATAAAATAAAATGTATAGTTGGGGCAGGTGAAATGGTTCAGTGGGTAAAGGTGCTTGCTGCCAAGCCTGACGGCCTGAGTTTGAATGCTGGAATTCCTACAAGTTGTCCTCTAACTTACACACACACACACACACACACACACACACACACACACACACGCTGAGGCCCACCCATATCCCTACACACTCACCACATACACAAATGAATACAAATTTTAAATTCTAAACAAAAGCATCAACGCTGGCTCTGGTTGCTTGGTGGATTGGGGTTCCTGGAAGGTAAAGATCAGAAGTGCAGGTCGATGATGACCTGTGGGGAGATGGGCAGGAATAGGGGTGTGGAGAGAGCAGCTGGATGGCAGCTGGGGGCTGGCTGTGGAGGGGAGACAGGGCGGTATGCTCAGCAGTGGCATGCATGACATGGGGAGCCCGGAGCGGGCTGTGAGGGGCTGTGAGGGGCTGTGAGCCTGGAGGGGCTGTGAGGGGCTGTGCAATCCTATGATCTGAACAGCCAATGGGCAGGCAGTTGGTTTGACTCTGTGTGTGTGTGTGTGTGTGTGTGTGTGTGTGTGTGTGTGTGTGTGTGTGTGTGTGGTGTGTGTGTGTGTGTGTGTGTGTGTGTGTGTGAAATGGAGAAGAGACTCCAACCTTGGGTGTTGTTCCTCAAGAGTCAGCTACACTGTTTTTTGAGGAAGGGTCTCTCATGGGCCTGGAGCTCACCGATTAGGCTGACAGGCTCCGACCTGTCTCTGCCTCCCCAGCGCTGATCACAAACATGTACTGCCATGCCTGGATTATTTCATACGGCTGCTGGGGATTGAACTCAGGGCCTCCTGTTTTCATGGCCAGCGTTTGCCAGCGGAACTACGCTCCGGCTATTTCTATTGCTGTTGTGGAAACATTTCATGTAGCCCAGCGTCAAACTTACTAGGTACTTGAGGATGTCATTGAACTCTTAATCTTTCTGCCTTTACCTCCCAAGTGCTAGGATTATAGGCATGTGCCACCACATGTCGCTTGGGCAGTTGGTCCATGTCTGGAGCTCGGTCAAGGTGTGTGAGCATCCTTGGTGCACAGGAGGTCTTGCAGACATGGGTGTAGCTAGAGTTTTCCTGCCTGGCCCACAGTCAGGACAAATCTCTCTCACCCGCCAGTCCCGCAGCTGCTCAGACCCAACCAAGTAAACACAGAGACTTATATTGGTTACAAACTGTATGGCCGTGGCAGGCTTCTTGCTAACTGTTCTTATATCTTAAATTAATCCATTTCTATAAATCTATACCTTGCCACGTGGCTCATGGCTTACCGGCATCTTCTCATCATGGCGGCTGGCAGGGTCTCCTGACTCAGCCTTCCACTTCCCAGCTTTATTCTCCTCCTTGTCCCGCCTACACTTCCAGCCTAGCCAATGGCCAATCAGTGTTTTATTTATTGACCAATCAGCAACACATTTGCCATACAGAACATCCCACAGCACATGGGCTGGGCTGGGAGCTCACCAGAGGCCGAGCCTGGTGGAGAAGATGAAGGAGCGGCCTGGGACAGAGAGGCAGAGGTAGAAGGGAAAGCCCAGGGCACACAGGACTCTGAAAACTAGAAGGAGGGCCTCTAGAGGGAGGGGAGCCATGTGTCAGGACAGGTTGGGATCTGAGCCTCCTTCGGGGTCTTCCAGACAGGATATCACACTGGGCAGAGTCCACACTGGCAGCCAGCAGCTCTGCCTTATTCCACCTGCTGGTCACGGGTGGAAATGACCGTCCTTGGCATGGCATGGCCTGGCCTGGCCAGGAGGGAGAAGAAGGTTCCACCACAGGTGGAGAACAGAAGATAACTTTCAGGAGACTGTTTTCTTCTTCCATGTAGGTTCCTGTAGATTCAGGTCATCAGGCTCATTGTCACTCAGGTTGGTGACAAGCCATCTCACTGGTCCATTCTTGAACTTCTGAAGCTTCTCCCTCCACCTCCTGAATGCTGCTATTACAGGGGTGAACCTAGTTTATTCAGTGCTAGGAATCGAACCCAGGGCCCCATGCATGCTAGGCAAGTACTCTCCCAGCTGAGCCACATCCCCAGCCCCCATGGACTCTGTAAGTCTTGACAGTCTTTTCATTGTAGAAGCTTCACTTTCTGGAGTGGGATCCAAACGCATAAGAAACTCTCGCTGGGTGGTGGTGGCAGCACACCTTTAATCCCAGCACTCGGGAGGCAGAGGCAGGAGGATCTCTGTGGGTTCGAGGCCAGCCTGGTCTACAGAGTGAGTTCCAGGACAGCCAGGGCTACACAGAGAAACCCTGTCTCAAAAAGGCCAAATAATAAATAAATAAATAAAACAGCAGAAATGCTGAGAGATGAAGAACCTGTTTCTAGCTAGGCCTGTCATCCAGATCATTGGGAGGTAAAGGCAAGGGGATCACAAGTTCAAAGCCAGCCTGGGCAACTTAGTGTGACCCTGTTGAAAAAAGCAAAAAGAAGGCTAGGCTGTCCCTTAGTGGTTCCATCTCCAGTACCAGCCCCCAAAGGCCATGTTTTTAAAGACTTGTTTTTATTTTATGTGTGTGTTCTGGCTGCGTGTATGTCTGTGCGCCATGTGTGTGCAGTGCCCATGGAGGCCAGAAGAGGGTATCAGATCCCCTAGAACTGGAGTTACAGAGGGTTGTGAGCTGCCATGTCGGTGCTAGGAATCGAACCCGGGTCCTCTAGAAGAGCAGACAGTGCTCTTAATAACTGAGCCATCTCTTCAGCCACCCCAAATCCACAGGCCAGTTCCAAAACTTAGGAGGAAGAGGTAAACACACAAAGGCTCTGGGCTTGGCGCCTTTGGAAGCGTCCGCTTCAGATTCTACTCTGGTGTCGGGACAGGAGAGGGAGCCCAGGAGTGATTGAAGGTGGGACATTTATTGGAAGCTGCTGTGTTTGTAAGCCCCCAATCACAACACTGCTGAATGCACTGGCACCTCCCTAGCCTGGTCCAATCCCAGTTGAGACTATGGTGGGAAAGAAGGCTGGTGAAACCTCACCCGGCCCGGACACGGACAGGATTGACAGACTGATAGCTCTTTCTCGATTCAGCAGGTAAAATTGGCCCTGCAGTCAAGCCTGATGACCTGAGTTCGATCCCTGGGACCCACCTGGTGGAAGGAGAGAACTGACTCCTGCAAGTTGTCCTCTGACCTCTACAGGTGTGCTGTGGTATGTGCGCACACAAATTAACACTTTAAAAAATGTCTGGGCAACCGCTAAGAGGAGTCAGAAAGAATGTCACATCAAAAAGTGGAGAGGAAGCTGGGTGGTGGTGGTTAGCATTCTGAACTGCTCCTTGGGGACCCATCTAGCGTCCTGATGTCATCTTATGTAAAGCCCCCTTTAAGAGGGGAAAAACCCTCCCCCTCCCCCTCTCCCCATCCTCATCAGGTGTGCACCTTCATGCTCTCTCTCTCTCCCCCTCCCTCCTCCCTCCCTTTCCCTCTCCCTTTTCCCTTTAATAATAAAACTTTCCATGAGGATGCCGTGCTTCCATGGTGTGAGTAACTTTCTGCCGTGTCCCTCTGGCCTTTCACGCGCCATTTTACAACATTGGTGCCATGAAGGCACATGTCTTTAATCCCAGCACCGGGGAGGCAGAGGCAGGTAGATTTCTGTGAGTTCGAGACCAGCCTGGTCTACAGAGTGAGTTCCAGGACAGGAGAGGCTACCCAGAGAAACCCTGTCTCAGAAAATAAAAGAGTGGAGAGGAAAATGATGGAGAAGGAAAAACACGTTCTCCCACTTAACAGCCACGAGAGGGGAGTCGGACTCACACCCCACAGTGCTGCAGGCTGAGGAGGAACCCCTGACCACAGTGAAGGGGGCTGGGAGCTGAGGGCAGTGGCTCACATGCTGTCTTTGGTAAACTTGTGAGAGGAGGTAAGAAGTGCCCAGAATTCTGCCATATTCGCTGTCTGTGGAGTTAGCTGGCTGTAGACCACCTGTAACTCCAGCTCCAGAGGATCCAAAGCCTCTGGTCTCTGCAGCACCTGCATTCATGTGCCCACAACTCCACCCCATATATACATACTTGGAAATAATGAAAATTCTTTTTTTTTTTTTAAAGATTTATTTATGTATTATGTATACAGTGTTCAGTCTGCATGTACGCCTACACACCAGAAGAGGGCACCAGATCTCATTACAGATGGTTGTGAGCCACCATGTGGTTGCTGGGAATTGAACTCGGGACCTCTGGAAGAGCAGCCAGTGCTCTTAACCTCTGAGCCATCTCCCCAGCCCGCAAATTCTTAAAAAAAAAAAAAAAATCCTTCAAAGATGAAACAGAGCAATGTATAAAATACTAAAACACACCTTGCGCATGTGCACACATTGACATAGAGTTAAGATACACATACACACAAACCGGAGACATCCAACAGACCTGAAACCTATCCAGTCAGGCTCCCAGCTACATCCACCCACCCAGCGGATGGTGGAGCCTCCATGTTATCACACTGCCCAGCTCCGAAACCCTTCACCCAGGAGATGGATGGAGTCCACAGCCTGTCAAACTCCAGCTCTCTCTTAATCTCCAATGTTGGCACCAGGGACCAGAAGGAAGCTATATGGCTGTGAGGGGGAGTAAGGGAACTCCATGCTTGGCAGGAAGTGACTTGGGGTTCGGATTCAGAATCTGATTCCTCCCAAGTACCAAGGAGCTGATGGCTAAACTCAGCAGATGGCAAATTCACTGCCAGGGCCTCGAGGAGCCCCTCGAGCCCACCCACTGTCCCTACCACATGTACGTGGTGATAGAAATGGCTGGGAAGGCCGAGCCACCAGGCTGTCCAAGAGCATAATGATTGGTTTACTGGATCATGAGCCCTGAACAACTGGTGTGTGGGCTGGTCCTCACTGGGTACACAGTATCTGCCACTGTGTTAATTGGATGACGGCTGAAAGAGAAAAGGAGGAAGTGTTTTTAAATGGTACCTTGAATTGCCTCCCAATTACATCTTGGCCAAGTGAGTATTAAAATTAGTACCTGTCCCCAGGAACATGTCACATGCCTTCAAACTTGGACGGGGCGGGGGAAGGGGTACAGAGACAGGAGGATCACATGTCCAAGGCAAGTCTGATGTGAGCTCCAAGCTAACCTGGGATACACAGGTGGACTGAGAGTGTGGCTCAGTGGGTGGAAGGCTTGCTCCTATGTAAAGATGGAGGACTAGTATGCAGCAATGCACAGGAGACCAACATGGATTGTCCTCTGACCTCCACACACCACCTGTGCACCCACATATTACACACACACACACACACACACACACACACACACACACACACACGAAGTATGAGGTCCTAAGTCAGGGAACTGGTTTTAGGTACTAGGGTGAATCTGAGGTTTTAGTTACCTCAAAAAATCTGTGCTGTCTTGTGTGTTAGGGTCCCAGGCTTTTCCCATTTGACATCGGGCAGCAGAAATTTTCTTAGTCTCGTCAGTTGTTCCTGTGGTAGGTGGGGTGGACAGCAAACTTCCTCTGTGCTCCATCCCAACATGGAGGGGACTGTCTACCTCCGGGAACGTTCACCTCTCCCCAAACTCCTGGACATTAAGCTCTCCATGATACCTCCAGACTATTCCCGGAAGCGCCTGGCTATTTCCACAGAACCACTTCCAATATTCTGCAGGCCTTCTATCTTGAAAATTATTTTCTGGCATTTGAGACGGGGTCTCACTATGCAGCTCTGGCTGGCCTGGAACTATGTAGACCAGGGTTACTTAGAACTCATGGAGATCTGCCTGCCTCTGCCTCCCAAGTGCTGAGTGGGATTAAAGGTTTGGCCAAGGGGGCTGGAGAGATGGCTCAGAGGTTAAGAACAGTGACTGCTCTTCCAGAGGTCCTGAGTTCAATTCCCAGCAACCACGTGGTGGCTCACAACCATCTGTAATGAGATCTGGTGCCCTCTTCTGGCCTGCAGACAGACAGACAGACAGACATGCAGGCAGAACATTGTATACTAAATAAATCTTTAAAAAAAAAAAAGGTTTGGCCAAATCTTTTATGTTAAGATTATAATATACTTCATGTATGTTGGTCTGTGTATATATTTACATGCATGCTGGTGCCCAGAGGCCAGAAGAGGGCATCAGACCCTCTCTGGAGCTGAAGTTATAGGTAGTTGAGACACCTGACATAGGTACTGGAAAATGAACTCGTGTTCTCTGCAGAACAGCAAGTGGCCTTAACTGCTAAGCCATCTCCCCAGCCCCAGGACCCTTAATTTCTTGTTTTTAAAGACAGGGTCTCTCTATGAAGCTCTGGTTAGTTTGGAACTTTTATGTAGACCTTGAACTCAGAGAGCTACCGGTCTCCTGAGTGTTCGAATTAAAATATACATGTTAAAATTTATTTTTAAACTTTATTTTTATTTTTTGTTTTTTTGAGACTGGGTTTCTTTGTGTGGCTTTGGTGCCTGCCCTGGATCTCGCTCTGTAGCCCAGGCTGGCCTCGAACTCACAGAGATCCGCCTGGCTCTGCCTCCTGAGTACCTGACAGTTTTAACTCCTGAGCCACCTCTCCAGCCCCATCTAAAATCTCATTTAGCTCAAGCTAAAACTTCTTGAATGTCTGGGTTAGTAGTTCATTAAATCCTCGCAAACCTTCTCATCCCGTAACTTTTTTGTGTGTGTACAAGCACTGGTGGGCATGTGTGTGGCGGCCAGGGGACTGACTACCTTGGGGATCATTGCTCAGGTGCTGGACATTTGTGCCACCATGACTTTTTTTCTCCTTTTTGACAGGGCCTCTCCTTGGCATCACACTCACCAGTTAGGGCAGGCCGTCCAGGACCTGTCCCGCCCTGTTGGGACTACAAGCACATGCCACTACACCAGCCTTTTCTTACAACGGTTCTGGGGGTCATGCTGGGGGGATCCATGCTTGTATGGCCACTTTACCTGGGTCTCCCCAGCCCTTCTGACTTTGGGATCATTAAACTGTTGAAGGTTTTAGTGAACCCGTCACGTATTTGTACTTCACGTTGACAAAAATGGAATTCTCTCATGGGAAAACACCTACCTATATTTGCAATCACTCAGAAGTCGATACGAACACCACGCCTGTGGGTGTGCTCTTCTGAAGGGACAGAGGAACCTGTGGTCAGGCATGCACGAGACGGCAACCCAGGAAGCATGCTTTCCAGTTCACTCTGGACCGAGGTGGCAGCCTGCGCAGGGCCATCCTTTCCCGGGAACTACGGGAAAGTGGCTTTTGCTTGTCTGCTTCCCCTAACCCACATCACTGACTTGGATCTTTGGGTCTCTGCCTGCTGTCGCTCTGGCTGATGGTGCCTGTTTGCTTGTTCTGTGCGCTCATGCCTCCAGTTTTCTGTGAGTTAATCCTGCCAGGGAATATTCCAGCTCTTCTGTCAGCCTCGGGCAGGAAGCTAGCCTGGGCTGGTGTCTGCCGAGACCACACACCTGACATGCAGAACTGAACTCTGCCCTGTTCATCAAAGTCATCACCCCCCCAACACACACACACACCAGCTGGTTGGTCCTTCCAGTAAAAAACTATTTTCTAAATGAACCACCAGCATTCTAAGCCAACTTGAGCCATTTTCAGTCAAAAATAAAAAAATTTAGGTATGTGTCTTATGTGTAGGGCACCAGAGGCCAGAAGAGAGCGTTGAGATCCTACAGCCTGAGCTGTGGGCAGCTGTGCATCCTAACATGGGTGGCTGGGACTGAACCGCGGTGGTCTAGACCTCACCGCTGGTCTCTGCCCCTGAACTCTGCATTCTCAACATCCCATCCCTGTCCTCAGGAGGCCCACCTCGCCTTTTCCCTACCAATTCATCTGACACTGGATCTACAGTCCCTCACACTTGTCTCCCGAGTTTCCCTTGCCTCAGCCCCTTGTGGATGGAGCCCATGATACTCAGCTTACCCTTGGCTTCTCTCGGCTGCCTGGCTGGCCCCCACTAGGACACGGGGCTCTGCTTCCTCCCCAAAGTCTAAAGCCAGCCCTTCCCTCCTGGATTAGCACTTGTCCCTGGCCCCAGGTTTCTCCACACAGGTGTGCTCTATGTCTTTGGCATACTGTATAGAGAGCAGTATGGCAGACTGCCCAAACCAGCTTCAACAGAGGCTGTGAATTCACAACTCCACCACCTAGGGGAACCGTGACCTCCCTCTGTGCTCGCTTCCTGTGATGGTGTCAGAACAGTTGATCTTTGTCCGGTAGGTGTTACTCAGCAGGGATGCCCGTACACTCACAACTGCGGCTTCTTCCTCAAAGGACAGTGAAGGCCAGGCAGCCACTGCCCCAGCTGGAGCTGAGAGGAGCAGGACTCTCTCTAGGTTACAGGGGTGCATGCAGATAAAGGGGGGAGCCTCAAGTGTGTCACCCTGGAGCAAGTGCAAGCTCTTTTCTCTGCTCAGGGTCCTCCTATGTCAGAAGGCCCGGTCTGATGCCCTTGAACTGCCGTTGACCTGATCAATGGCTCAGGAGAGGCTTACAGAACATTAGGTTCAAGCTCAACAAAGCCCAAGTGCATGCAGGGGTGGGTGGGTGGGCAACAGAAAAGCACCCAGGGCCAGCCCCCATTTCTGGTCCTCCCCTCCCCCTCACTACCACACATAGAGTAGGAGGCCAGAGGTTGTCCCCAAGCAACAGGGACCCAGCTTAAATCAAATTCAATCAAAGCACCTAGCTTAACACACACAGCATTCATTCCCTAGAACTGGGAGATAAAGAACCCTCCATGAAAGGGCAGTGGAGCTCAAGACAGTGAGAAACTAACCTGCTCCACAGGGCAGCCCTCCTCCCTCTTCCAGGCTACATGGCAGAGCTAGGCCCCACCACAGCCCACCCCGACCCAAACTGACCGCATAAGGAAAGACAGAAGTGGACTCAGAGGGGCTGCCGCCAGACAGACACACACAGACAGATTAACAAGCTTGCATTTAATAAGTCTGAAGTCATTCTCAGCACATGGCATTGTACACGGGCATCTGTGGAAACAGATTCATTTTAACAGGTCGTCGTTTAAAAAAGTCATAGATACTGTGAGTTCTGTATAAACGGGTGGACGGCAAGTTAGTTCCTTTTGATTTATAAGCCTCAGCGTCACCGCAGAATAAAGAATGTAGCCAAAGAAAGCGCTACCGGTCACTCGTATAGGACAGTGTTGTTTCTATAATTTGAAGCTTTCTGAATGGACGGGTTCAGGCCTGATCCAACTGTGAAAAGATTACTCAGTGAATAGACTATCTGGGAACCGTACACAGTGTCATTAACTTCCATCACTAAGAGCTTACCCAGCACTATATCACTACTGCCATTTAAAATAAAAACAACTTGCTTCTGAGTCCCCACGGAGGCGGCCTGTGCACGCAGCCTCGATGCCCTGGCCACCTCGTGTCCAAGGTGTGCCAATACAGTCCACCAGAACCTTTGGCTTCAGGAAGGAGTCACAAACAAGGAAAGAATGGCTTTAATCGTCATTAGGTGGGCGGTGGGGGTGTGTGTGCTTCAGTCTGGGCAGTGGGGCGGGCGGCAGCACTCCTGCGGCCGACATTATTGTACATGACAAGACAGGAAGAGCAGTCCCTTTCAAACAAACTTAAAAAATGGTTCCCAGTGGTTCGTATCAACAGAATGCAGTTATGACAATTACATGTACAGACTCACGCACCCTAGGGCTTTCTTGATCTCCTAAAGAAAACAAGCATTTACATTATTCATGATTTGTACTAAATTAAAAAAAGATCAATTGTACACTTCCTCCTCGGACAGGCTAAACTGCCGAGGTGTACAGCTTAACACCATCATCAGTTGTCTGCAAAGGAACAGGTTAAAAACAAAAGGCTTTCTTGAGAATGAAGTACCTCTCACTCGCTGCTATAACCAGCAAGTGCCAGCGGTAACCAAAATGGAGGAGGGCCAGCAGGTCCCCCGGGCAGGCTGACCAGCACATTACAGTTTAAAAAGGAGGGTTATGTACGCTATGTTACAAGTCCCAGCTAGGCAGTGTCAGTGACATCTATTTCTTTGCTTGCTTTGTGATCATACCCCTTGGCGGTGTGACGGGTCTCGTGGCGTTGGGCTTCTTTTTCTCTGCAGGCTTTAAAATCTGCAAAGAGGAAGACACCAGGCACCTTAGGAAATGCACTCGGGGTCTCGGTCTTTTCACATCTTCCACTAGGAAGTTCCTGTCTAACACCGCCCCCAACCCACACTCAGAAACCCCTCCAGCACATCACCCTCAGAGCTCCTAGTGCATGAGTACTGTGGTGGAGACATGCATGGCATAAGGCTAAAATATGTGACTTGGCAAAAAAGTTCCTGTCTGGGTAAAATGAGAAAGTCTAGAGAGCTCCCACGACCTTGGGGAGTTCTGTGGAAGGCACAGGCGTTTGCCATCTCTGGGGATGCTGAGGGGTGCCTCAGGACTTCCATGGCTACATGTGAAATGGATCACGCCTACTATGCAGAGCAAATGTGAGAAACAGCCCAAGAGCCAGAGATGATGTTATAGAAAAGGAGCCCCATGTGGTGGCGCACACCTTTAACCCCAGCACACAGGAGGCAGAGGCAGGGGGATCTCTGTTAAGTTAGAGATCAGCCTGGCCTACACATGGAGTTCTGGGCCAGTAAGGGCTACAAAGACAATTTCAAAAAAGCCACCCCTTCCCCCAAAGCGCTAACTGTAAAGTGATGATGCAACCCATCATTTGCTTTCACCTACTTAAAGAATTCAACTACACCAAGTTCAACACTGGGGAAGGCCCCACACGTTACTCCCACGGACAAACACAGAAAGCAGCGCAAGAACGGTTCCCTGGAAGGCAGCAGCACCGTCTCACCTGGAAAGAGCACATGAGGGTCTCGTCCACACTCATCATGGCACCTGCATTGTCAAACTCGCCGCAGTAGTTGGGTGCAGAAAACAGAGTGACTAACTGCCTCTTTGCAAAAAACTCATACCCATCTTCAACCACCTGCGGAGAGACAGCGTCAGTGTGAGCGGCTGCGAGCTCCGGCCATGCCACTCGTCCCCCACTGAGCTTGGCCTCCTGCCGCTCGCTCTCCCCAGAGGCACACTGTGTGGCAAGCCATACCTACCCACCAAAATCAACAAGGAGAATCTGCTCACACACATGCTCTAAGTGTACATGTAAAATTCAAAATCAATACCTGATGGGCTCTACATATAAGATCCAAATCATGCTTATGGAGAAATTTTGCAACCACTTCTGCACCAAATGTGAAGGACACTCCTCTGTCATTTTCACCCCAGCCTAAGACATCTTTATCGGGGTCAGACCACAAAAGATCACAAAGAAGACCTTGATCTGGTACATCAGTTGGTCTCATAATTCGCCGAATCTGCTCCATAGATTGAAGATCTGGTGATAAACCTATCAAGGGGGAGGACAGAACACTGAGCACGCCGGCAGCCTCCTGCCTGCAGAGGCTGCTGCCAAACGCTGCTGCAGGCAAACCTGCGGCTCTTCTGTTTACTTGGTTCCAGGGAAAACAATGCAACAAAAACCCGCCACCAAATAGTAGGCCCGAAATCTGCCGCACTGGTGAGTCAGCACCCAGTGACCGCGACTCCACACGCCTCCCAACAGAGGGCAGCCCGGTGGACACACCAGGTAGGTGCACCATCAGCACAGAAAGGCGGGCCCAGGGACAAGGCTCAGCGGTGAGGCAGCTCCAGAGCCTCTGCTGTCCACAGACCACAAATGGACAGGAACAGCCACGACACAGTCTGTGACTGCATGTACCTATCCATGAGGGCAGAGCAGAGACTGTCCTTAATGCAGTTGGTATGTTTTGATAGCTGCTTCATTCCCAATGTCACCCCAAACCCCAGATCTCTGCAGTTTCTGTCTACCTCACACACAGCAAGGCTATGGAGCAGAGCTAAACTGCTTCTGGAAGGAGCCCCAGACAGAAGGGTAGAGGCAAACACAGCTGAGCAGACGCACTAGGACTCCTTTGGTATTAAAAACACGCTCTCCTCTCAACCTTCCCTCACACTCGACCCAAACGACACTGGCTGTGTCACCACGGACGAACCCTAAAGCATGCACCACAGTGGCCTGGGGGAGGCCATCATGCCCAGTCTACCTTTCAGAAGGGGTACAAGCTACTTGGGTGAAGGCAGCCACATACCTCCATGACAGCAGAATATCTTCTCATCCACGATGGCTGCTATCGGTAAGCAGTTAAAACAGTCTGTGAACGTTTTCCACAGCTTAATGTTGTATCTTCTTTTGCCTGTGAGAATGCAGAAAGTCACCTCACTGTTCCATACCTGAAACACGCCAGCATCAAGAGGCCCTGCAGCCTCAGGAGGCTGGTGCAGGACCCCTGAGCTGGCCCATCGAGAGGCAACAACACATCCCCACAGATCTAGACAGGGACACCTCAGACCGCCACAGCTCGTGGGCAGCACCCATTCTCCTGAAGCCTCAGCTGCTCGGTCTGATCTTCACCTAGAGGGAACCTCAATGCTCAAGACAATCACCACATCCTCACGTGCGTCACTCTTCCTACAGGGGCTGAGTTCCGGCACTCACTCCAACCAGACAACCAGACAGAACCCGAACCCCTATTTGGAAGGTCTAGGGACTCTAGGGATGGGTGCACACTCAGAACTCCCCGGAGAAGCAAGAATATAGGGTTCTGGCCCCTCCTCCACTTGCCCTTCAGCATCCTTCTGTGTGGCGCCTTAGTTAGCAACTACCCGATTAGTTCTCTTAATTGGCTAAGGACCTCTGCCTCCTGGGCCATCTCACACTCAAGACCATGTTTGTACTGTCCCCACACTCAGACTGCCTTTTTTACGGGACACAGGGACAGCCAAGGCCTAGACTCACTTCTTGGAGAGTCTCACCTGGAAGGAGAGTGCCCAAGCCGCCTGCAGCTTTCTAGGACACTCGGCCAGCCCTCCACAGCCCACAGCCCACATGACTTCACTACAAACACTGCACTGTGTGATACATTCGCAAGCGCTAAGCCACCAGACTCCCTCAAGCACCTGCCACTCCAGCCCAAAGGACAGGGCAACCAAAGGCTCAAACCTGACATTCTGTTTGTGTGAAACAATCCAAACCCTCCACCAAACCAGTCTCCTTTCCCCACACCAGTTCTTCTCAAGGCTCTGGAAGCATCTTACTTGTCAATGACCAACTTAAAGTGCAGCCTCACTAACAACGCAGAGCTGGGTGGGGTGGGCATCTGAAGGGCCCCCAGTCAGGAAGCTGGAGCAGGCGCCACAAGGCCGAGGCCAGCATGAGCTATTCAGTAAGAACATTCCAGAAAAACTCAAAGTAAAATGAGATAACCCAAAATGGACCAGAAAATACACAAAATATTATTTTAAGATAAAATGAAGAGCTAGTGTGATGGCTAGGGGTAAAACGCTCACTGCTGAAGCCTGGAACCCAAGTAAAGGTAGAGACAACCAACTCCACAAACTCTGACCTCCTCTATCCTCTTCACCCTCCACATCAAACACACAAAAACTAACAACTTCTTTATTTTAATTTTACATGCACTGGTGTTTTGCTCGCATGTATGTCTATGTGAGAGGGTTTGATCCACTGGAACTGGAGTTACAGACAGGTAAGACAGGTACAGACAGGTGTAAGCTGCCACGTGGGTGATGGGAATTGAACCTGGGTCCTCTTGAAGAACAGTGCTCTTAACTGCTGAGCCATCTCTTCAGGCCCACAAAATGTAGTTTTTACAGTATTTCTTTCTCCATTAAGCATATTTCAAAAAAAGTTAGTGCCCCTTTCCTAAATACATGCTTGAAGATGTATGCTTAAAGAACACAACATACATTTCAAAACCAACTGTTTCACGGCAAGCCCCACTTCCACACACCATCCTCTAGCAGGCCAAGCCAGCAACAGAGCAGAGCATCACCTGCGGCTGTGGTCCAGCTCTCAATTCACAGGTCACTGACTCACATGCTTTCCACAGACGCTCGACAGAACCAATCTAAGTGGAGCCGTGAAAAGCAGATCATTTGGACAGTCTCAGAGCTGCACTAAGAACAAAGCCTTGTGTGCCATCAAGACAGTCCGTGGGCTCTTCACATCCAATCCCATCAGCACCTGTGTTCAGGCAGCACTGCCAAGACCAGGGTAAGGGCAGGCGAGCAGCTCCGCTCTGCCAGCTTCAGCACCACAGCCCCGTCAAGCCCTTGCCCTTGGACTCACAGATACTTACACTCATCGTAAAAGCCGTAGATCCTATTGATGCTGGCACACTCATGGTTCCCCCGGAGAAGGAAAAAGTTCTCCGGATACTTGATTTTGTAGGCCAGCAAGAGGCAGATCGTCTCCAGTGACTGCTTGCCTCTGTCCACATAGTCCCCGAGAAACAGATAGTTGCTTTCTGGCGGGAAGCCACCATATTCAAACAGCCGGAGCAAATCGTAGTACTGCCCGTGGATGTCACCTGGAGACAAGAACTCTCAGTGTTGCCATCTGCACGCCATCAGCTCACTGACAAAACCTTGGCAAGACCCCCTTAAACATCCATCACATGATAATGGCCTCTAACAAGTTCACAGCCAACACTAATTCCCAACCTTGGAGCATATTTAGTTCAAGTGACCATGGTAAAGCAAACTGACATGTCCAGAGCCCCCCCCACAGACACACTAATTAATTTATCTGTGGTAAAGAATAAAGAGTATCTTGTCTCAGGAAGCTTCCTGCCAAGTACTGTGGGTCCCTCTCAGACTGGGCTCAGTTTCAGGGTCCTGTGTCAGCACTTCCTTCTGAGTGTCCAGTGAGCTTGACCCCTCACAACACTAGCAGCCAAGCACCAGCCGCAGCCACAATCTTTAACTGCTGCCATATCAAAGCCAATGGCGGCTCACTCTAAGCACACATGGTTTATCCAAAGTCAGAGATGCATCCCATCCCCACCCAGACTGCCCAGCTTTACAGGATGACCTGCACCTGCTCCGTACAGCAGTGAGCTAAACTAGACCCGGCTACCATCCCCATCCCCGCTGCAGTACCCATAATCCTTCAGAGAACAACTTTAAAACTCAAAACTTCCTCAACAGCTACCACCTCACTCAACATTAAGGGCCACCAAGGTGCCACAACCAAGGGTCAGCGGAGCGATGGCCACACTCACCACATATCTTGAGTGGTGCTTCAAGTTCTAGGAGGATAGGCTGACTGAGGAAGATCTCCCGAGACTTCAAGCAGAGTCCTCGGATCTCGTTCTCCTGTAGCTGGACATTCTTGCCTGGCTTGGACCCCCTCACTGTGGAGAGAACGGCAGTCAGGACACAGCTTCACACAGAAACATCTAATTCTCAGCCCTCAGGGTCAAGAGGACCCGAGTTCCAGTCCCTTTACCCACAGCAGGCAACTCATCACTACCTGTAACTCCAGATCTGTGGGGCCAGAGAGGTCTCTGGCCTTGGCTGGCACCCACACTCAAATGCACAGTCCACATGCGTTAAAATAAAAAGAATCTTAAAAACCAGGCTGGGCTTGGTGGCGTACACCTTTGATCCCCACCAGCCTGGACTACAAAGGAGTTCATATTAGTTGGCTGGCCTAGATGGTCTCAATTGGAATCCTTTAGTGTAGTCTCAAGGTCACTCTGGCTGGGCCTGGATCTGATGTGTCAGAGTGCCATCCCCTGAACACACTCCTACCCTGTGCCACATTCAAGACACCATGACAGTCAGTGCCTTCTACTCCCAATCCTCTCTAGTTTTCTGCAGTGGGAAAGGTCACCCTGTCATGTCATGTCACTAAGTCTGTCCTCAGAGCAGCCTGACTTAACAGAAATGTCCAGAATCATCTACCCATTGTTACTTTCTCAGGATCAAGTGCAATGCCATGGTCTCTAATTTATGAGGTCTGAGTGTCAGTTGCATTTCATTTTAATTTGTAATTTGCATTTCATTGCAGCCATAGTAGGGGCTGCAGAGTTCACTGGTTAAGAGCACTGGCTGCTCTTGTAGAGAACCCAGGTTCAATTCCCAACACCCACATGGCAGTTTATAACTGTCTGTAACTCCAGTTCTAGTGGATCCAACACCATCTCCTGGCCTCTGAGGGCACTAGACAAGCACTCAGTGCCCAAACACACGCAGGCAAAACCACCACACACACAAAATAACTTATAAAAAATACACTAGAAGCCAGGAAGGCCGATGGCCCTGTCAGTAAAAAGCCTGCCTTGCAAGCAATGCATGAGGACAGGTTGGAGCCCCAAACTCACAGAAAAGCCATGCCTGATGACCCACACCCACAATTCCAGGGCTGCAGGGGTAGAAACAGGCAGCTCTGGGACTGGGCGGCCAACCAGTAGCAGCCACCTAATCTAATTGGTGAGCCAGTGAAAGATCCTATGAGGGAGGGGGTTATCTTGAATGAATGATGCGATAAACCCTGAGGTTATCCTCTGGTATTCATATCCAAAATATGCCACACGCTCCTCATGTTTACTTTGGTGTGCACACTGTAAACTTGCACACAATGAGAAATGTCAGCACCTGCTGAGAGGTCTCGTCCCAGGCATCCAAAACAACTCTGGGCCAGCACCAGTCATGACTCCTGAGCTCTGCCCATGCCGCAGGAGGCAAGTGTGACAGCAGTGGAGACGGTGTGTGGGCTCCAGTGACAAGAGCTCAGACAGTCACGTGGACTGAAGAAACAGCTTCACCTGCCAAGGGTCTCAACTCTCCAGTTGATGGAAGGGCCGCCACAGGCCCCGCCTGCGGCACGTCTGGTTGGCCCAGGGGCCTGATCCTCTCCGTGGGCTGGAATCTGAGTCTCTGCTTTTTGGTCCAGAAGACTGATGAAGCAGGCACTTGAGTTCCTCAGGCAGGCTAAGTAGCCCATTTAAGGCTGCACTGGTCCACCGTAAGCCAGCGTCAACGGGCTTCTTTTTAGCAGAACCCTAAACCTGAATGGTCTTACTAGCTTAAATTCTGTTCAGTTGCGGGCTTTGTCTTCCAGTCATAAAATCATTTGGCCTGACAGCTGAGTAACAGCACAAAGTCTAAGGCTTATGTAGCTTTGGGTCTGCGGTAGAGCAGACACTCCGGAAGAGGCCTGCTATGTAGAGTGGAGTCCACTCAAGGCTGCACCTCTGCTCGGAAAACGGAGCCTCGGGGAAGCTGGCCTTCAGCCTGAGCTGCAGACACCCCAGCTCCTCTGAAGGAACAAGCTGATCAGAAATGGAATGGTGCGCAGAGCAGCATCAGTTTTTTTCAGATAACCAAAGGAAAGATGAGAGGGTGAGCTCTCCAAGCAGGGAGAAAAACAAAACAAACCCAACAGGAGAAGGGGCAGGGAGTCCGTCGGGAGTGGACCCACGTGCAGCTTAGCTTCGCCCCACCCCAATGGAGATGGACTAAAGACAAAAAATGTGGGCTAGGAGCTGACTGAGGCCATCAGGGATCCTTCCTTCTCTACTCTCTACCTTACTTTTGGCTATACTGAAGGACTCAAGAATCCTGTCTCTGCCTCCCCAAGTACTAGGCTAACAGAAACCTTAAAAAGTAGATTCTGGGTCGGGCAGTGGTGGCGCACGCCTTTAATCCCAGCACTCGGGAGGCAGAGGCATGCGGATCTTTGTGAGTTCGAGGCCAGCCTGGTCTACAGAGCGAGAGCCAGGAAAGGCGCAAAGCTACACAGAGAAACCCTGTCTCGAAAAACCAAACCAACCAACCAACCAAACAAAAAAGTAGATTCTGGTGGGGCCGAACACAGGTCTCGTTTCTGCAGCAATCTTTACACTGAGCCATCTTCCCCAGCCCAGCCCCCCAATTTTATTACGGTGAGGGTGAGTGTGACTCAGAGGACAGATGTGCCGAGCTGGTTCTCTCCTTCCACCCTTTCATGGAGTTAGTTCCAGGGACTGAACTCAGGTCCCCAGGCTTCCACAGCAAGGAACTTCACCCACTGTCCACCTGTCACCGGTCCCTTCTATGTTGGTGTACTCTAGGCTAGCATGCACCTCAGGCGTGGTCAATTTTGAGAGATGGAAGCAGTCCAGCAGTAAGTCTTTGAGAGAGGACGGGAGTTAACAGGCAAGCACAAAAGCTTTCCTTTGCCACCAGAGCCACAGACAAGACAAGCAGCACTCAGGGCAGAGACGGTGGGATCTCTGCCTTACTGGGCAGAAATCTGGGCAGGCTGCCCAGCAGGAGACTTATTTTTGGTTAGGAGGAAACTCCTGGAAGCTTCTGGTTTCAACAGGAATTTTCTTCAGTGGAGCTCCACACTTGTGAATGAGCGACCCATTCTTGTGTCTTTGATGAGGAGGATCTCCATTATCTGGCTTCTCCTGGTACAGCCCACAGGCTTGCTTTGTTACAGGATTCTACTAGATAAAGTCAGATGTTGCTAATATTCCTTGATTCTAAAAGCATCCACCGCCACCTTCAGACAGTTTATGAGCTCTCTTTCTCTCTCTCTCTCTCTCTCTCTCTCTTTTTTTTTTTTTAAAGATTTTTGAGACAAGGTCTTATTATGCAGCCCTGGCCAATCTTAAACTCAGATCTATCTGTGTCTGCCTCTGCAATGCTGGAATTAAAGGTATATATACTACCACAACCAGTTGTTATTCTTGACACAGGATCTTACCATGTAGCCCAGGCTAACCCTGAAATCCACAATTCTCCTGACACCTCACCCCCTCCACCTTCTTTTCCTCCTCCCCACCCCCGCCAGAATGGGACAGGAGTTGAGTATTGTTCCTTCTGATGTAAAGATTAGACGCATACCTTATAACAGATTTCTATCTGAAAACTGGTGCACATTACACATGGCCTCAGAGCTTAACTCCATCTAGGTAACTCAAGGGAAAACAAACTCTAAAAGTATCCACTGCCACAGCACCTTCCACAGCTGGTAACAACTGCTCTTCTTTCAGGACTGCCCAGACTTCTGGAGAAGCCACTCCCTGCTCCAAGAACACACACTTTTTGAACTGCTGGCAACAACTGGTTGCCAACCAGCCCCAATGGTCAGTCTGGTTGGCCTGCTCATTGGGACACCTGATGTAGGAGGACATCTCACCCATCTTTCCTGCTGACTTAAAACCTTCGAATCAAAACATGAGACACGCCTTTAATCCCAGCACTTGGGAGGCAGAGGCAGGCAGTCCAAGGCCAGCACAGAGAAACCCCACCTTGAAAAGCTCCCCAAATCACAACATGCACAGGACTACACGCTTCAAAATGGGCTTTGCCAGGCATTCCCAGTGAGCACTGGATATGTTCTAAAAGCTGCCAAGTCAGCAAGATCTGCTTTAGTTCTCTGTGTCCCCAAGGAGAATGACTCTTCCCGAAGCTAAGTTGGGGGACCTACTGTCTGCCTAGCTTGGTGCTCTAGCTCCAAGCTCACTGCTGCTGTGTCTGCCTGCCCCTCCCAGTGAGGGGACATTTAGGCATGCTGGTAGCCATCAAAGGCTGTTCTGTAGAAACTACTTACCAGAACTAATATCAGTGTATCAAAGAAGTTTCACCAAAACCCCCACTGTCAACAAAAAGCCCAACCGGAGTTGATAAACCCCGAGACCAACCGATGTTGATGATGGTTATTTGAAGCCCTAGCATCTCTAGACAGCAGTAACTTTCCACAGCCTAGCAACAAGCAAAGGAAACAGCATTACAGGAGGTGGAGGACACCAAATAACTGCGGCTAGAAAAGCCTTCTCCACAGGTTTGGTGAAACCCATACCCACAGTGCACCAAGCCCTGGGTCCACCCCTGCATAAAACTGGATTTGGTATCGAGAAACAGAAACTTAAGGTCATTTTCATCTACACAGAAGTGTCTAGGCCAGCCTAGGCCACAGGAAACCAAGAGCAGCCCAAAAGGACCAAGTCAGCGGCCCTTGCTGTCTGAATACAGCCTTCCTCAAGCAGCAGTCAGTCAAGCTCTCGGGAGGCAGGATCAGGCAGATCTCTGGGAGTCCAAGGTCAGCCTGACCTACATAGTAAGACCCTGTTGAAAAAAAAAATTTTCTTTACCTTCATAGTATTTTAAAAATTGTTAGAAAAGGGGGCTGGAGAAATGGCTTAGAGGTTAAGAGCACTGGCTGCTCTTCCAGAGGTCCTGAGTTCAATTCCCAGCAACCACATGGTGGCTCACAACCATCTGTAATGATATCTGGCGCCCTCTTCTGGTGTGCAGGCATACATGCAGGCAGAACATTGTATACATAATAAATAAATCTTTAAAAAAAATGTTAGAAAAAATCTCACTGGGTGGTAGTGGCACGAGGCTCTGTGAGTTCAAGGCCAGCCTGGTCTACAGAGCGAGTTCTAGGACAGGCTCCAAAGCTACATAGAAAAACCCTGTGTGTGTGTGGGGGGGGGGGGGGGGGGGGGGGGGGGGGGGGGGGGGGGGGGGGGGGGGGGGGGAGAAGGACCAGAATTCCAGCTCAAGGAAATGGGATCTGCCTTACTTTAAGGGGCCTGTGGGGTTTCCAGCAGCCCCATAAGTCAATGAAAGCCTAGGACTGCCCTGCTGCCCCACCTCCCCCAGGCAAAGGGGCAGTCAAGGCTCTGGGAGTCATCACTGCCAAAGTGGGGTTTTAAAACAGGCCCCAAAGCACCTGCAGACCATGAGGGAGCCCTGCCCTGCCTTCCAGGTGAAGTATGGGGACACACACCTGTCCACACTGGAGAGCAGAGCTTTAAATCAGGATGTCCTTGTTAAAATGATCTTGTTTGTGCACTCTGCTCAGTTTGAAGATCTGCATCAAGCTCATGGTCGTCACTTATCTTTTAGCTACAGCCTTCTGGAACCTCTAGAGCAGCAGGCGCACTGAGAAGCCACAGATTTTAGAGACTTTCAGGACTTCAGACAGTCTTCCGAGATGAGAACTGGGAAGCACTCTATATTAATACACCCTGACAATGACCTTCCTTTACAGCAACACCAAGATGTGAAGCGATTGCAATCACTTGGTATTCATCAAGAAAAACACTAGAGTTTCATGAAGAAAGCACCCCAACTCCACCCCTCCCCTTTTTTTTAAACCAAAACAACAGAGCAAGAGGCCAAGTCCAAACAAACACAGCTAGCCTACTTTCTATTTAAATCTCTTCTGCTTGAGCATGGAGCTAGCAATGTGCTAACATCAGAACGTGCTAAGGAGTACCACACAGACCTTCCATCAGAGTGGCTGACCACACAGGGGAACTGGGCTCAGGAAAAAGCTATTGTACGTGAGAGTGCTGCAAAGCTATTGTGCTTCTGATCCAAACCGAATTTCCTGTGGGTTTTTTTTTTTTGACAGGGTCTGTAGTCCAAGCTGGCCTCTAACAAACTCAATATGTAGCAGAGGCTAGTCTTGACCTCTTGACTCCATCTAAGTGCCAGGGGACTGACTATAGGTCTATACCATGTCACCATTTAGCCATTGGTGGCCTGAAACTTATTTTGTAAATTAGGCTGTCCTTGAACTCAGAGATCCACTGCCTCTGCTTCCCAGTGTTGGAATTAAAGGTGTGTGTCACCATGCCCAGCTTAAACACATACATGTATGTGTGTGCCTTCAGAAGCCAGGTGTCTGATCCCCTAAAGCTGTGGTAGGCATTGAGCTGCCTGGGGTGTGTGCTGGGAACTGAGGTTGGATCCCCTGGAAGAGTAAGATATGCCCTTAACCATCTCTCCAGCCCTTGTTTTTTTGAGACAGGGTCTCACTATGTATAGCTGGCTGGTGTGAAATTTGGTCTGTAGACCAGGCTGGCCTTCCAGCTCACAGTTCTGGGATTAAACGTGTGTGACACCACACCCAATGTCACCTTTTTTTTTTTTTTTTTCCTTTGGTTTTTTGAGACAGGGTTTCTCTGTGTAGCTTTGCGCCTTTCCTGGAACTCACTTGGTAGTCCAGGCTGGCCTCAAACTCACAGAGATCCGCCTGGCTCTGCCTCCCAAGTGCTGGGATTAAAGGCATGCGCCACCACCGCCCGGCCAATGTCACCTTTTATTACTAAAGAACCCCTTCTCAACTAGTTCATACAGTCCTCAAGTTTGGAATTTCTTGGGAAGGGTTCCACTTATGAGAAACCCCTTGCTAACCAACAGAACCTGGCCTAGAACATCTGGATTTTCATGTCTCAGACTCCAGAGTGTTGGGGTAGCAAGGTGTCCCTGACTACAAAAGATCAATTATCAATGAGAAAAAAAATGCCTCAAGTGACAAATCTTTTTGTTTTTTTTTTTTTTTGGTTTTTCGAGACAGAGTTTCTCTGTGTAGCTTTGCGCCTTTCCTGGCTCTCGCTCTGTAGACCAGGCTGGCCTCGAACTCACAAAGATCCGCATGCCTCTGCCTCCCGAGTGCTGGGATTAAAGGCGTGCGCCACTACCGCCCGGCAGAATTAAACTTTTTTAAAAAAGCACTTCTATTATGTATGCACGTGTGCAAGCACACACCTGTGGGGAGCATTTGTGGGGAGGTGGGACACTTCCAGGAGTCTGGCTCTCCTCTCCATTTGTGTGGGTCCTAGGATCCAATCAGGTCTTCAGGGTTAAGGCAAGAGCCATCAGCAGCTGAGCTGTCTCTACAGTCTGAGAACTGCTTAAGTGTTTAGAGACGAGGGTGTTACAGAGAGCACAATGCCACTCTCTCTAAAGGAGAAGTGCACCCATCTCAGCAGATGGCTGTGGTTTCTGTTAAGTTCATGGACAGAAATAAGAAGAAATATGTACTGTGTAGCTAGATTATTCTCAACGCAATTAAATACAGTACCTTACTCTATTAAGTTCAAAAGAAAATAAAAAACCAGCCTGGACACAGTGGTACAGTCTGGAATTCCAACACTGAGGAGGCAGAGGCAGGCAGATCTCTGAATTTCAGTCTAGCCTTTGCTTTGTAGTGACACTCAAGTCTCAAAATTTTAAAAATAACTGTCGAGCCGGGCGGTGGTGGCGCACGCCTTTAATCCCAGCACTCGGGAGGCAGAGCCAGGTGGATCTCTGTGAGTTCGAGGCCAGCCTGGGCTACCAAGTGAGTTCCAGGAGAGGCGCAAAGCTACACAGAGAAACCCTGTCTCGAAAAAACCAAAAAAAAAAAAAAAAAAAAAAACTGTCAAGAAACTGTAGGGGACAGACGGTGGTGGCGCACACCTCTAATCCCAGCACTTGGGGGGGGCAGAGGCAGGCAGACCTCGAGTTCAAGGCCAGCCTGGTCTACACAGAGAAACCCTGTCTTGAACTGCCCTCCCCCCCAAAAAAAGAAAGAAAAAAAAAGAAAAGTGAGGGGGGAGGCTGAAGTGGTGGTTCAGCAGCTAAGGGTACTTGCTGCTCTTTGGGGATAATCCTGGTTCCATTTCCAGCTCACAACCATCTGGAACTCCAGTTCCAGAGGCCTCAAGGCCCCTTTCTGACCTCTCTGGGCAGAGGCATGCATGCGGTGCACATGCACACATGCAGACAAAACTATAAACGTACAATCTAAAAACGAAACTTTTTTTAAAGGGGGAGAAAGGGGAACTGGTGAGGCAAGTCTGACCTACGCTGGATCTCCAGAATGTACAAAGATAGGAACCAACTACCCCCAAATGTCCTCTAATCCCCACCTGTGCCCTGTGTGTACCTACACAAATCCCATACACATCCCACACGAAAAAAATAAGTAAAAATATTTTAAAACAAAAGATGAGCAAACTTTACTGCCAAAACTTTCGGCACAGGTTGTAAACATTAAAAAAAAATAATAATAATCAAAAGCTGGGCTGGAGATGCAGCCCAGGTCACGGTGGAGTGCTTACTCAGCATGTAAGAAGCCTTGGGTTCAATCCCCAGCACTTCATAAACCAGGCTTGGTGGCTTATAAACTCTAGTACTGGGGAGGCAGAAGGATCAAGGAGTTCAGGGCCAGCTCCGGCTCCGTGAGGCTTTATCTAGGGGGTATGGTGATATGCGCCTTTTATCCGAGCACTCAGGAAGGGGAGGCAGATGGATCTGAGAGTTTGAGACTAGCTCCAGGACAGCCAGGACCGGAGAGACAGTGTCTCAATAAAACCAAAAACAAAAGAGACCCTATCTAAACAAAACAGTATTAAAGGGAGAAAATGCACACATTTTTAAAAGACAGGCCTTTTTTACTTTTCCTTCAATGACTTATTTGAAAACATCGACCAGCAGAACTATGCAGCCGCTCTCCAGCACTCACAGCGTTACGCTCCAACAGTATTTTAGGCAGAAGCAGTGAAAGCCGACTAGTTAACATTAAGAGCCCAAATCAAAAAGGGGGGCTCGGAACACCTCGGCATTAGCTCGGGAATGTGCGGGGAGCGGGATCCCGAGTCCCAATGTACAATTTTCATCTCTCACAACTAGGAACCCCACTGCAGCCCCCCCCCCCCCCAGCCCACCCGAGCCCGTCTGAAGTCGGACAAAAGGCAAAGCTTTATTTCCTAACCTTTTCCTCGGCCACTGGGCATGCCCTGCGCTCCCACGGGGTGACCAGCGGCAGGCAGCAGGTTCTCTCTAGATCCTGGCTACCGGGGGTTTGAAAACCCTTGACTGTTGTTCGCTGCGTCCTTGGTCCAGCGAGGTCTTTGAAGTTTCTCCTGCGAGACACTTCCCAGGCTACCACAGCGGCACCTACCTGGCAGGGCGCTCGCTGAATGCAGCGGCGTGCCCCTATCTATCCTCAGGCCAACCATCGGATGAGCCGAGAGCCACACTGTCACCCGGGCCGGGGCTGGGTCCGTGTGCAGAGGATGCACGTTCAAGGGGGAAAGAGAGCCGGAGGGAGGATGGCTTTTCTTTGGGGGGGGGGAGGGAGAATGCAGGAGACGGGCTCTCATCGCCCTGGGACGTCGCCCCGCCAAGTCACACGGATGGGTCCCTTGCACTCCAGATTGTGAGAATGTGAAAAGCAAGGGCAGGGAAGGGGAATGGAATAATAAAAAAAAAAAAAAAAAAAAAGGACGGGAGTCCCCAGACCCGGAGGCGCTGGCTGTGTGCGCGCCCCAGATCCCCGCGGCTTCCGAGAAGCGCCGGCCCACCCCGCCGGCCGCCCCCGCGCCGCTCACCTTCCAGCAGCCGTTGGATGATGCTGTCGATGTTCAGTTTATCGATATCCGCCATCGCCGTCCCGCCGCCGGCCCTCCCGCCGCCGCAGCAGCGGCAGCGGCAGCAGCAGCGGCGCCGCCGCCGGCTCGCGCCCGGGCCTCACACGTCCTCCTTCCTCACGCCGCGAGCCCCACGAGCGGTGGCAGCGGCGGCGGCGGCGGCGGCGGCGGTGGTGGTGGTGGTGGGCAGCAGCAGCCGCGGCGGGTCCACCCCCCCCCCCAGCCGCCCCCGCTCCCGGCTTCCTCCTCCTCCTCCTCCTCCTCTCGCCACGGGAACCACGAGAAGAACAAAATGGCCGCCGACTCGTCAGGCCAGCCTCGGGCGGCGCACGGATGCGCGCGCGGGAGTGCAGCGGCCCGGCCGGGACTTCTTTACGGGCCCATAAGGGCGCGCGGGCCGGGGGCGGGGCCGGGGGCGGGGCCGGGGCGGGGCCGGCGGCGCGCCGGGGGGCGGGGCCCGGGCGGGGAACGGTTGAGCGACGCCGCGGCCCGCGCGCGGGATCCTTCCGCCAAACGGGCGGGAGGGCGGGCGGGGCGGGGAGAGTGTTGGGGAGGGTGGAGGGTGGAAATAGGACACCCGCCGCGGCGGGAGAGTGAAGTTGCAAAGTTGGCGCGCGCCGCGTTGGAGCTGGGGGTATTGTCCTGGCGGCCGCGCGCTGCCCGAGGGTCAAGAGCTCCTCCCCGGTCCCCGCTCCTTGGGGACGGATGTCGGCCGACCTGGCGGGGTGGGAGCCCGCCAAGGGAGTCAGTCACCCCTCGGAACCAATCTGGGTTGGGGTTACCCATGGAGGAAGGATCATTAGGAGAAGGAGGGTTGGAGTGTGGACGGTTCAACTATGCTGGCTCGTATTGGTGAACAAAACGCTTGTGTGAGACCCTGGGTTCAATCCCCAGCGCTGCCAAGATTTCGTAATACTGCAATAAAGTCTCTGAGGTCCAGTATTTGAAAAAAGAAAGCCTCCCCCAGATAAACCAAAATGTTAATCCATTGTGAGAGGCACGTATTTCAGGAACTTGTGTACCCCTTGTGTGCGCTTCTGCAATTTTACATTTTAGGGGGAGGCTGGGAGAACTCTGTTAAGGTGCCACCTACCTTGGAGTGATCTTTCTTGAACTCGGAAAGTTATATAATAGCTGAGAGGTTCTCCCCTGGATTTAGCCCAAGCTGGATTGAATGAGCGCGCGGCCGCAGATAAGATGGGAATTTGCACATTTTGCCGGAGGAATGTGGGTTAGAGGCCGCTGTGCGCGCCAGGCTTCATCCAGCACATTCACGGCCGCTGCTTGCCTCTGGCTCCCTCGCCTCCCCAAGAGCACCCTTCCCCAGGGGGCCCCCAACTCTGCCGCCCAGCAGGCTAACTGGATCTGGAAATGCACACCCACCTGACCCATTGATCTCTCCAGGCCGCACTTCACAGTTTACAAAGTTCTCTTCCCCACCCCCACTCCAGAAGCCTGTGATGCTCCAAGCAAGAGGGATGCCGGGATTCTCTTCCATGTGTGCCTTGCAAGGTGGCTTCCCCATCTGGAGATTCGCTTTCTGCAAGCAATTGCCTTCCCAGGCCTCAGCCACATGGCGTGGCGTGCACCCTTCCGGATCTCTGGCCCCCTTCCTGCTGCTGGCGCCGACGGTGGAGCTTTAGGATTCACCCCAGCTCCCCTCAGCTGTCGGCTCCACTTTGCTCAGTCACCAACTCACTCTCGCATGCTATGGTTTTGCCCACCAGTCCCACAAATGTCATGCCGTCAGCCCAAGGCACCTGGCTCAGTAGACATCTTGACATCTGGGGTGGGTGCCAAGCCCTGCTGTGAATATGTATGTGTGCGTCTCTCACCGAGTTTCTGGGACCTTGGGCTCCTCCAGGGCAGGGTGTATCTTCCCTATGACACTTTGGGGGGCAGGAATATGAAAGACAGGTTCACTCAGGAGACAAATATTTACAGACTGCCTACTCCGTTCCTGAGTATTTCCTAGGCGTGGAGCAGGGTGAGCAAGACAGAAAAACCTCTCTTTCCCGGGAGATTCATATAGTGGGATGGAGAGATAAACACACTGCATTCTTATCTGTAGGAGTTGTCTCATTGTGGGGGCCAGCTAAACGGCTCCGTGGGCGCAGGTGATTGCCACCAAGCCTGCCAATCTGAGTTCCAGCCCCAACACCCTAATGGAGGAAGAGAGAAAACGCCCACAGGTTGTCCTCTGGTCTCCAAGCAGACATATGTACAAGATAAATTAAAATGTAACAAAATATTTTAATGAAAAAAATTACGTCAAGGCTAGGCATGGTTGGTTGTAAATGCCTTTCATCCCAGCACTGGGGAGGCAGAGGTAGGCAGATCTTTGTAAGTTTGAGGTAAGTTGAAGGCTGGCCAAGGCTCCAGAACAAAACCCGTGTTAAACAAAACAAAAATTACATCCTTGAATCCCCAATACAACCCTGGAGATTGTATATTCCCATCATGCCCATTTTACAGATGAAGTCAGGCACAGAGAGGCTAGGTTGTTTGATGAAGGTTCACACAGCTGGTAAGTTCCAGGGCAGGGCTAGAACTGGAGACAGCCTGAAACCACAGTCTTTTGTTTAATAAATCCCCAAATGGGGCCTCGGGAGCCCAGCAAACTGTGGCGTACGCTGTGCGTATCACCATGGGGAAAGCTATGGAATGATCTAAATGTTTACACACACAGCCCTAATTCTCTAGCTGCCAAATGGTAGGTGTGTGTAGGTCACGCAGTCCACGTGGTGATAGCTGAAGGAAAGTTACAGAGCGAGCCGGTACAGGGGACAGTTTCTGTCTATGAAGCAACCTCAGTGGACAGTCTCCCTCCAGAGTCCATAACCACGCCTGCCTCAGAGAGAGCCGGATCCCTTGAGAGTGGCCAAGGTCAAGTTGAGAGCCCCAACCGCATCCAGGAACCCACAGCTCTTGGAGGATGACATTCAACTCCTCATTCTCCTGCCTCCGCCTCCAGAATGTTGAAATTCCAGGAGTGGCTGCCAAACCTGCTCTGTGCCTTACCGGAGACAGAGCCCATGCTAGGAGACCACTCTACCAAAGGAGCCGTATCACAGTCCCTTCAGGAAATTTTACTTAAAAATACAGGTTTTTAATCAGAAAAGCTGGGATTGGGTGGGGCATGTGCTTCGATGGAGACACACTAGCAGCTCAGAAACTCAGCTTGTTTATTATATACCGCAGAATGAGGAGGGGGTAGGTTTAATATAGACAGGTGAAGGAGGAGGCAGGTTAGCTAATCCGGGTAGGAAGTCTCTGTACAGGAGGCAGTCTCGGGCTATAATCACCCAGGAGGAGGAAGCCGTGATTGATACTTTCTGTTCACACTGTCAACATCAGTCCTCAGACCAGGAGAAGGCTCTGCCATTCCCACGGCTCTGAGGCATTGGAGTCCTTGGCATGGCTATGCCCAAGTCAACAGTACACACTGACTCAGGACTTCATATACTTTCCACAGGGCTGGGCCTTCCTCTTATCAATTAGCAGTCTAGCAAATGCCCACAGACTTGCCTACAGGAAATCTAAAAGAGGCATTTTTCCAACTGAGGTTCCTTTCTCCAGATAACTGTATGTAGCTTGTATCAAGTTGACAAAAAAAAAAACCAAACCAAACCTCCCATCATTACTATAAACCCATTTTGTATCACCAACTCCCAACATCTATCTTTCTCACATCCTCAACCCTCATACAGTTTCCCAACAAAATCTGAATGTGGGTGGACTTCTAGGTGTCTAGGTGACATGCAGCTCCAGGTCACAAGGAAACCACAAGAGCCCTCTGAGGCAAGAAGGCAAACATCCTGCTCTTGGCATGGACAAGAGAAAGAAAACAAATTCGTCTGGGGGTTTTAGGGAATGAGACTAAAGACACTAACATGCCCATCAAGTGTCATGCTATGTATTCTCCATGCTCTGTTTACAACTCTCATAGTTCCAAAAGTTGTCTTTCTGTGAGTGGTGTCTGGATCATTATTTCCAATCATGCTCTCTTGTCTCTGCCTGCTACACATCATTTCCATTGAACACATGGGCCACTTCAGACTCAGCAGGTCCAAAAATGATGTTCAACCTATTATATATATATATATATATATATACATATATATATACATATATATATGTGTATATATATGTATATATATATGTATATATATATAAAGAGAGACTATGGTGATTAGAAGGTCCCCAACAGACCCATTTACTGAACACTTGGCCCTCAATTCATGGCACTGTGGGGAGGTCATAAGAACCTTTCGGAAGTGGAGCCTTGTCACTGGGGGTCAAGCTTTGAAGGTTCATAGCCTTAACCCCACTTCCTGCTCTCAGCCTCTGCTTCCGGTGTGTGGGTGAAAATGTGATCAGCCAGCTTCCTGCTCACGCTAACACGCCATGCTTTCCCCATCATGATAGATTCTACCCCCCCAAAACTATTAGCCAAAATAAACTCTTTCTTCCTTTAAAATAAAAAGATATATATATATATATATGTGTGTGTGTGTGTGTGTGTGTGTGTGTGTGTGTGTGTGTGTGTGTGTGTTTTAAAAGAATGTTCTGTCTGATCTGCAGAGATTTCCAAGACATCTACAAACAACAAAAAACCTGGGGCTGGAGAGATGGCTCAGTGGTTAAGAGCACTGGCTGCTCTTCCAGAGGACCTGGGTTCCATTCCCAGTACCCACATGACAGCTTAAACCTGTCTGTAGCTCCAGTTCCAGGAGCTATCAATCCAATACCCTCTTCTGACCTCTATGGACCCACATGAGAGGGCCAGGCAAATACCGTGACAGGCTCCTAATCACTCAGTTAAGAACTAGACCTCAGTTCTTGAACGCAGGGGAGCTGAATGTAGCCTGGGCCAACCCCCTTCCAACCCACCCCCCCCCCCCCCCCAGGTAATAACCAACTAAGGACAAATCCTGGGAACAAATCCCGGGACTTGTCCAGACCTTCCCAAGAATAGAAAAGCTATAGCCTTAGCCCCGCCCCCAGCCATAACCAATTAGAAATGTACTAATATGATTGCCACTTGTATAAGCCAATCTTAGATAGAATGACCTCAACACCTTTAGCATTCCTTTAGTTGTGTATAAAAGAGTCTGCAAGCTTTTCTTGGGGGTCGCCATTTTTGCCCTCGTGTTGGATGTGCGGCCCCAGCTTGCTGGTACCTTTACTCTGGAGATAATAACACTCTTGCTGATTGCATGGTGTCTGGTGGTCTTTTATGGGACTTCTCGAGGACCCTAATAACACACACACACACACACACACACACACACACACACACACACACACACACACAAATAAATAAATAAATAAATAAATATTGAAAAAAAGCCAGGCATAATGGTGCACACCTTTAATCCCAGCCCTTGGGAAGCAGAGGCAGGCAAATCCCTGAGTTCTGTGTGTGGCACTGAAAACCTCATAAACAGTTGTCTCCTAAAACTTTTTTTTTTTTCTTTTGGAGGCTGGTTAGAAGCTCCCTGCGTAGACCAGGCTGGACTCCAACTCTCACAGATCCTCTTGCCTCTGCCTCCAAAGTGCAAGATTAAGGGTGTGTATGGCTGCCACCCCACCCCAGGCTCTCATTTTTTAATTTATTTTTTTTTAAATATTTATTTATTTATTATTTGTTTGTTTGGTTTTTGGAGACAGAGTTTCTCTGTGAAACAAGCCCTAGCTGTCCTGGAACTCACTGTGTAGTCCAGGCTAGCCTCAAACTCATGCCTGCCTCCGCCTCCCCATTGTTGGGATTAAAGGTGGGCGCCACCACACCCAGCAAACTCCCCCACTTTTAAAAATCAACACTTGCTGGTTAATCTTGCTGGTCAACCTGACTGGATCGAGAGGTGCCCGGAGATTGAGGAAGTCATCTTGATGTGTCTGCGAGGTGTCCCCAGAAGGGTCTGAGAGGATGCAAAGTCAGATTATTAGAAGGTAGCAGAACTTTGGAAGGTGGGCCTGGCTGGAGGAAGTGGGTCACTGCGGCCTTGGCTCTGGGCTGCCTTCTTCCTGTGACTCCTTCTGCTTCCTGGCCACCAGGCTGCCATGAGGTAGGCTAAGGGACCGACAAGGAAGATCTTGATAAGGAAGTGCAAAATGGTGTGGCCTCCTAAACTAAGGACCCTCTGATACCGCCTGCAGGTCTCTGGATCTGTCACTGGAGCCCAAAGAGTGGTGTGGGCTCCTAACCTTTGGACTCTCCCCTCCCCCAGGAGAACATCCGCCCTCCTGATAAGGCCTCACCAACCTCCACTGGTAAGTACAACTTTGAGACAGCAGTAAAAGAAACGGGCAAAGGGAATCTTCCATCCCAGAACCTCCTCTCCCTGTACACCCCCTCCTCATGCACACGGTCCCCATTCCCGCTGAGAGACTGTCGCCCTTCATTGTTCATATTGAAGGTCATTTTCTTTTGTTTTATTCCACATCGCCTCCGTCGGTCCTGATCTAACAGGGCCCTTCCCTGAGGCTCTGTCTTGTTACCATCCTCCAAGCTGTGGGATCTGACCCACCGAGGCTGGGAACGGCTCTGCCCCTGAGCTCCACCTCCCACCCTGATTTCACTTATTTACTGAAAGGCCATGAACTCACAACGTTGCCCAGGCTGACCTTGAACTTGTCGTCTTCTTGCCTCAGCGTCCGGAGCAGCTAAGGTGGCAGACCTCCTCATCAGGCCTGGTTGCTAAAAATATCTTCACCAATGGCAAAGAAATCATGTCCCATTAGCAATCACCTTCCATCTTCTGGTCTCTCTCCTGGTAACTTCCAATCTGTTCCTTTCTGTCTTGGTTTGTTCTGGACATTTAATGTCATGGGATGGGTGACTTTTCCCATCCCGCCTCTCAGTTAGCAGATACCTCGACATGCACCAAAGCTGTGTCCATTTGTGTGACATTCCCTCATCTGCTGGTTGACATTTGCAGGGTCACATCCCTTTTTGGAGGTGTAGGAACTTCCAGCCGAGAATCTTTTTTTTTTCTTTTTTTCGAGACAGGGTTTCTCTGTGTAGCTTTGCGCCTTTCCTGGCTCTCGCTCTGTAGACCAGGCTGGCCTCGAACTCACAAAGATCCACCTGCCTCTGCCTCCCGAGTGCTGGGATTAAAGGCGTGCGCCACCACCGCCCGGCGAGAATCTTTTTTTTTTTTAAGATTTATTTTTATTTTACGTGCATGCACATTGGCCTGCATGCCTAGGGAAGTCAGAAGAGGGAATTGGGTCCCTAGAACTAGAGTTATAGATGGTTGTGAGCCATCATGTAGGTGCTAGGAATCAAACTCAGGTCTTCTGGAAAAGCAGCAAGTGCTTTTAACCACTGAGCCATCTCCCAGCCCCTACAGCCGGGAATGCTAATTGGCTACCTTGGGTCCCAGAATAAACAGACTAGCAGGCATGTGTTCCTCTTCCTTCCTTTAAATATTTAATTAATTAATTGATTAATTAATTAGTTAGTTATCAAGGTGTCCAGGCTTGCCAAGGCACATGTGCAGGGCTCAGAGGACACCTTTATGACGATTTCTTCCAGGTCTCTCTTGATGGGTCCCAGGAATTGAACTCCCATTCCCAGGCTTGCAAAACAAGCACCTCCCTTCCTCCCGCCTTCCTTCCCCTCTCTTCCCCCCTCCCTTCCTTCGAGACAAGACCTCACTATATAGTCCTGGCTGTCCTGGAACTTAATCTGTAGACCAGGCTGGTCTTGAACTCACAGAGACCCACCTGCCTTCCGAGGGCTGGACTTAAAAGGCGTGCACCACCACCTCCAGCTCCCTGTTTCTTTTTTTATCTGAATGCTCTTCCTCCCTAGGATGGATGGCATGCATCTCAGCCTGTTAGCAGGCATTTTATCCTTTTCCTTTTGAGAACTGGCCGTCATTTTTATGCCTGGTGTGGTTCTTCTGGTGGAGATATGGCTCAGTTAGTAGAGTACTTGCCTAGCACACACAGAGCCTAGGAGCCTTCCCCAGCACCACAGGTATTTAAAAAAACAAAAAACAGGCATGACGGTGCATGCCTAGGATCCTAGCTCTCAGGAAAGGGAGACAGGAGGATCGTAAAGTCAAGGTCATCCTTGGCTACATAGTAACTTTGAGTCCAATCTGGGCAACAAGGCAGAAAAAAAAATTATAATCTGAGATAGTTTCAAAAAAAGAAAGAAAGATAGAAGGAAGGAAGGAAGAAGAGAAATAAAAATAAAGAAGAAAAAGAAGGGGAACCTGAAAAAAAATCTTAAGAAAAAGCACCTGCTGGGCCAGCTCCCCTGCCCATTATTCCAACCATTTGGGGATGCCACAGTCCTCTGTCCAAGCTTCCCCATCAATGCTCCACAAAACCATCAAATGTTGGCCACAGACAGAGCAGCCTGGGTCCCCAGAGGCCCTGTGGTTTGTGCGCCGGCCGCGGCCTCTTTTCCAAGAAATTCATCGATTGCGGTGACGAGGACAGGATAAGCCAGGCTAATGCCAGGGTCCCGGGTTAAGTGCCCTCCCAAAGTAACCAGCCCCATGGTCACCATCCCAGCCGTCTCCCCACCAGTCCGATGTCAGGGTCTGTAGAATTAGAAGAAAGCTCTCAGGGTCTCCTTTGGACAGAATATATTTTCTGCTCTCATATCACACCTGTGATCCCAGTGTTCAGGGACCGAGATGCCCTTCCATGCTGTTCACGTTTTTTTGTTTTTTTGTTTTTTTAAATTCTGAACAGACATTACTGAAAAGGCAAAATTTTCAGGCTAAAATATTGGCCTCAATTGTTATTCTACTCTTTAGCACAGCCAGGTGGGTGGTGGTGACATATGCCTTTAATCCCAGCACTTGGGAGGCAGAAGCAGGTGGATCTCTGGGCTGGAAGTCAGCCTGGTCTGCAGAGTGAGTTCCAGGAGGCTACACAGAGAAACCCTGCCTCAAAAAAAAAAAAAAAAAAAAAAAAAGGAAAAGAAAAGAAAAGAAAATTTAACAGGGACTGTGTTATTAATTATTACTCGGGAACTCCAGGGTATCCCGTGAGGGGGTATATGCTGGGCAAATGCAGCGGTGGGCAATGTATGTGTGTGAGCTGATTCAGTTTCCTGAGACTTGAGCAAGCAGTTTCTGGGAGGGCCATTACATAGTCCTTGCAGTAGCTCCCTTTCTGCACGTACTCTGACCGCTCAAGGTTCAGCCCATTGTTTACTGTCTGGGAGCCCTCACCATCTTAGAGCTACATGCATGGGTCAATGTGAATGTGCTAGGTCAGTCAGGCTCCAGGGCAGCTCAAGGACAGAGCCTGGGCCACTGAGCCAAAGAGATTTAAATCCTTTGTCCTAAACACAAGTTTTACAGTATTTGATAGAAAAGGCTCATAGATAATCAACTGCCAGCACAAGGTAGAGGCAGCCAAAGTCCATGTGCAAATGAAATGTTGTGGCTGTGTTCTAATAAAACTTTATTTACAAAAACATGGGACAAGCCTAGGTTTTTGAGCATCATCGGTTTGCTCTCCAACTATATTCGTGTTTTTTGTTAGATGCAATCATGTAAGGACTGTAAGGAGAAATGGTGAGGTAAATGTGACAGGGTCCTAACCAATATTTTAACATTTTTTCTTTGCAGGGCCCAGGTTTCTTTGCAAGGATCAGAATGGAAGCTGGGGGTGGGGAGGTGCTCAAACACCCTAGAAAGGGCTCTGCCACTCAATGGCAATCACAGTCAGAAGACATATTGTGTAACAGACTGGTTTTGAATCTTCCTGCTTCAGTTTGCCAAGTTGTTGAGTCTGTAGATGTTCATCACCCCATCATTCAAGCTTTTTCTTTTCTTTTCTTTTCTTTTCTTTTTTTTTTAACACAGGGTCTCATGTAGCCCAGGCTATCTTTAAACTTCCTAAGTAACTGAGGATGGCCATGAACTTCTGATCCTCTGACCTCCACTTCCCAAATGCCGGGTCAACAAGTGTGCATCACCGTGCCTGGTTCAGGCGTTGCTGGGGCTGCAACGCAGGGCTTTGAGCATGCTGGGCAAGCACCCTGCCAACCGAGTTACAGCTTTAGCCCAAACGTTGTCTTAGAAAAGATTTCTTTTCCTATGTGTGTTTGAGTGTACAACCACGTGTGTGTGCCTGCAGCACCAGAAGAGAACCTGGGGTCCCTTGGAGGTAGAGTTACAGGCAGTTGTAAGCTGCCAGACATGGATACTGGGATCTAAACCTTGGTCCTAATGATTGAGTAACAAACGCTCAACTTAAAACTTTTTTGTTTGAGACAGGGCGTCTTATTTAGGGTTTCTGTTGCTGTGAAGAGACGCCATGACCACGACAACTCTTATAAAGGAAAATGTTTAATTGGGGCTGGCTTACATTTCAGAGGTTGACTTCATTATCATCATGACAGGAAGCATGACAACATGCAGGCAGATATGGTACTGAAGAGATACCAATAGGAAGTGAACTATGAGCCACACTGACCGTAGCTTGAACATAGGAGACCTCAAAGCCCACCCACACAATGGCACACTTCCTCCAACAAGGCCACACGTCCTGTTAGTGCCACTCCCTCTGGGGGCCATTTTCTTTCAAACCACCACACAGGGTCTCACTATGTATCCTTGGCTGGCCTGGAACTAGCTATGTAGCTCAGGCTGGCCTTTAACAGATATCCCTCTGCCTCTGCTTCCTGAGTGCTGGGACTAAAGCCCACAATGCCCGGCTTAATATGACCTTTTGACTAGCGGTACAAATAGGTTTTGGAACTTTATGGAAATAATTTTATCTCCCTTCCTCTCTTGACCTATGGTTCCTCATTAACCCTTTATAAACTCTTTGTTAATAACGTCTTAGAAATTTCCAAGGAAACAGTTGAGGGTCAGATTGTCTGAGGAGTCCTTTCTCTCCGTGCACACCCTCTTAACTCTTGTATAGGCAATATAGCTTTCCACTGGGGCTACTTTGTCTCTAACCACTCCCCCACCCGCCCCTTTAGCTGATGATTGGCACTTTAACAGGAAATAAAGGGGCTGGAGAGAAGACTGGTCAAGAGCCTTGGTTGTTCTTGAAGGGCACCCAGGTTCCATTCCCAGCACTCCCATGGTGGTTCAGTTGCAGGGGATTCGATGAGCTCTTCTGAACTCCGTAGGTACCAGACATGCATGTGGTGCACATACGAGGTAGAACACTCGTAAGCATAAAATAAAGATAAATATGTTTTAATGGCAGCAAAATCGAAATCAACAATTTTGAGCATATTTAGATACTTTGATTTTTCCACACATGGTCTCACTCTATAGCCACAACTATCCATCCTCCTGCCTCACGCTCTTGAGGATCAGTCTCACAGGTAGGTGCCACGATGTCTGACTTGGGCAGTCTTTTACTGTCTTAAAGCATTGGCTGCCTTGTAATCACAAGGTGGCTGCTGTGGCTCTTGACATCACACACACACTCCCAACAATGTTAATTCAAGAAAGGGAGAGGCACCCTTAAAACATAACTCTTACAAAAAAAAAGCTTTTTTTTTTTTTTTTTTTTCTCACAATGAACACCATTCTAGAAACTTCTTGTAAGATTTCTCGTCAGGCTTCACCACTCAAGAAAGACAGTTGCAGCCGGGCGGTGGTGGCGCACGCCTTTAATCCCAGCACTCGGGAGGCAGAGGCAGGCGGATCTCTGTGAGTTCGAGGCCAGCCTGGGCTACCAAGTGAGTTCCAGGAGAGGCTCAAAGCTACACAGAGAAACCCTGTCTCGAAAAACCAAAAAAAGAAAAAAAAAAAAAAAAAAAAAAGAAAGACAGTTGCAGGGAAATATGTATTTCCAGCAAGGGAGAAGAGGATCAGGGGGGATAGTTGGCTGTTAGTTTCTCATGGTCACCCTGACATTGCTCGTTTCCAGCTCCATGATTTGGGCTTCTCTGAACATTGGTGTCTTCTGCTGTCTGTGGAGATACTGGTGACACATGGAAGATCCATGCGCCGGCCCGAGGACTTGCCTGTCAGCAGCGAGAGGTCAGTAAGTAACGGTTGCCATGGCGACTATGCTGTCAGGCCTTAGGATGATGCAGGGAACTCGGAAAGAGCAATGGACTTTGAACCTTGGGGCTTCAGACACACAGCGGACTGTTAGGGAACACACCCTGCTGGCACCAAGCTGCTCGGCTGTGTTTTCCCCTATCTGCAAAGTGAGGCAAGGTCCAAGGGCAGGGCTCCTTACGGCTCTACTCAAAAGAACACTCCTTGGGCTGGGGAGATGGCTCAGGAGATAACGCGCTGGCTGTGCAAACACGAGGGCCTGCATTCTGAACCCCAGGACTCATTCAAAGCTGGGCAGACTTGCCTGTAATCCCAGCCCTTGGGGGGGGGCGGGGAGACGGACACAAGGACACAGGACATCCCCCACAGAAAGCTGGCTAGCTGGACTGGCTGAACTGGCCGGTTCCATGTTCAGTGAGAGACCCTGCCTTGGTAGATAGGGTGGAGAGCAGTTTAGGAAGACACCTGTGTGCCTGAACACATGGGAAGAACACACACACACACACACACACACACACACACACACACACACACGCACACAATCACGTGCACACCAACCCCGTGCACATGTGAAGGCCCACAGAATAAAAGCCCTTGTTGAGCACGTGAGTAAAACAGACCCTTCCCCTCCACACCCTTCATGGGGAAGATAACACTCTTTTCATGTAGCACCTGAAGGAAGCGGGGGACACAGATCAACCCGGAGGAGGAAGCGTGCCACAGAGGATCCTAGACTGTGGTACAATGACAGCTGGAGATGCCCAGATCTCGGGGACCCCCAAAAAGACCACCACAGAGACCGAATCCCGGATGTAAAAGAAAAGAGCCTTTAGCATCTCCAAGCTCTGAGCTTGGTCTCTCTCGCTGTCTGCCTGCCGCAGCGGTGAGAGCAGAGAGCCCCGAGCCTGGGCAGGGCGGGGTTTTTATCATAGCAGGGGCAGGGTGCGGTTTTTATCATAGCAGAGGTAGGGTGGGGTTTTTATCATAGCAGAGGTAGGGTGAGGGGGTTTCCAGGGTTCAGGACCCTGATTGGTTGACATCTGTCTAGGGGTATAGGGAATGTTTGGGATGTCAGGTATTTCCCCTTAGATGCAGGCCTTCCCTAGGTGCGCTCAGCTTATGGCTTTTCCTGGGTCCAGGTGTTGCCTGCCAGAAGTTGAGTCTGGGCCTCTAAGCCTGTCATGGCAGCTGTGTGGTCAAGCTGTTTTTGGGGCCCCTCCACACCTGCAACTGCCATTTGCAAGAACCAGAAAATCCAGCCTACCGACGTGAGGAAAAAGTGCATGAATGAATCCAGCCAGAATGGTTCGCCTCTCCAACCCCAGCCCTGGGGAAACGGAAGACTAAAAGGTCGTAAGAGTTGGAGGCCAGCCTGCTCTACACAGTGAGTTCTCACTAGCCTAGGTTAGCCAGACATTGTCTCAAAAAAAAAAAAAAAAAAACACAAACCAGAAAAAAGTGGATGAATGATTTTAAAACAACCACAAAATTCAGTATGGCTTGATCCAGCCGCTGTGAGAATGCTCTCAGGGCTGGTCCCTGCCTCTTGCCTCTCCATCATCCAGTTCATCTTGTCTCTGTGTCAATGGTTCCCTCAGTCAGGCCTTTCCCTGGGGGTGGGGAGCCTGCTGCAGGCGCCTCCCTCATCCCTCTACTCTGGTACCCAAAAGCTGGGAGAGGATGGCAGCTTTGCCCATTCAACAAAGGAAGTCGGGTCTTGTGCTCAGTGGTCCACGTGGTATCAGAGTCACAGGGGCCAGAGCTACGGGATGCTCTAGTTGGGGCAGCCGGAGTCTCTGGAAGTGCAATTAGCACATCCAGGACCCAGCACAACAATATTGGGAGGGCGTCCTAAGACAAAGCCTGGGTTCCTTGCAGAAAAGATGGGGTGCTGACTGGAGACACAGGGTCAAGGACACGGCGGCTGAGCTTGAAGGCGGGTGCTGACTTCCTTCCAGAATGTTCACCACTGTCCACCCCTGCTGGCAGCAGAAAATTATTTCTGAAAATTGCTACTCAGGCTTGCTGTCACACACATGTATATGTATATGTATATGTGTATGTATATGTATATGTATATGTATATGTACACGTATAATCATCTGTGAGGAAATAAAGGCCCAGCTGCTTCATGAAGGAATGGGGCAGGTATACTCTGAGCTGTTAGTCCCACCTCGGACAGGGCCACAGTGAGTAAAGCCTAGAGGCTGTGAGCAGCTCTGGGTCGGCCACTTTCAGTGCTCAGCAAAGATGGTGTCTCTGGGCCAGTCTCATTTTAATTAATTAATTTTTTTTTTCTTTTTCTCTTTCGAGACAGGGTTTCTCTGTGTAGCTTTGTACCTTTCCTGGAACTCGCTTTGGAGACCAGGCCGGCTTCGAACTCACAGAGATCTGCCTGCCTCTGCCTCCAGAGTGCTGGGATTAAAGGCGTGCGCCACCACCAACCTGCTATTTTTGCTTTTTGAGACAGGATGTCAAGCAGCTCAAGCTAGCCCAGACTTCACTATGTAGCTAGGATTACAGTCATAACGCCTCTATGCCTCTATGCCCGGCTTGCTTATTACTGCCCTGGCCTCCAAGTGCTCCTGAGTCCTGGCTTCAGAATCAGTCTTTAAAGAAAGTCAGCACTGGAAGCCGGAGATGTGGCTTGGTTGGTAGTGAGCTCACCTAGTATGGGTTCCATTCCCAGCACCGCATAAACCTGGCCTCATGGGACATGCTTGTCACCTCAGGGTTCACGACGCGGAGGCAGGAGGATAATTGAGATTGCTCAGCGAGGAAATGAGATTACCTCCTTCCCCCAGCGAGGGATGGGAGCTGGGAAGGAAACCCCAGCTTCTGTGACTCCAGCTGCACGGTCCTGGTGTTTTCTCTAAGAGATTGGAGCCGAGGTGACCTGCAGCGCTAATGTATTTGACCAAATCTACCTTTTGTGTTAGGCAGCTTTCCAAACTGTAGCAAAACACCTGATGATTAATTTACGAAGCAGAAAGGTTGGCTCTGGCTCAGCTGTAGACACTTTATTGTCTTGGATGGTTGTTAGTTCTGGGTCAAGCGGGGAGAAGGTGGATGGCAAGTGAGATGGAAAGGGAAGAAAGGGAGAGACAGAGAGAGAAGGGCAGACTTTCCAGTACTCCTCTCCAAGTACATGTCCCCAGTGATCTAACTTCCTCCCTCCAGGTTCTACCCCCACCCCCTTTATTTTTTGTTTTTTCCAGACAGGGTCTCACTATGTAGCTCTGGATGTCCTGAAACTCCCTCTGTAGATCAGACTGGCCTGGAACTCACAGAGATCAGCCTGCCTCTGCCTCAGGAGTGCTGGGATTAAAGATCCTCTGGCTAGGCTCCACCTCTTAAAGGGCCCACGAGCTCCCAATGGTTTCAGAGCCCAGTAACTAAGTTTTTAATATGTGGGCCTTGGCCTGGGTCACGTTTACAAACCACAGGACCTTTCTTCTTGTTGTTGTTGTTGTTTTTGTTTGTTTGTTTGTTTTGACGGGGTTTCACTCTGCTGTGGCCCATGCCGATCTTGAACTTAAAGCAATTCTTCTGCCTCTGGCTCCAGAGTGCTGGAAGTACAGGGGTGAGCCTGGAGCCACAGCATCCTTTGTTAACTTCCTCCCTTGTCGGTGTCTCTGTCTCCTGCTGAAGTTCTAGGACTTCCCCCAGCCTCCCAATTTCCAGTACAATCCAGGCCTCTTAGACTTCATTCTATCTCCTTACCTCCCCACCCCCCATGACAGAGAGACACTCTGGGGCTCTCTGAGTGCTGCCACGGAAGGTCTTGGAGGCATCTGGGAGAAGTGTTGCATCTCAAACATGTAAATGTGCAAGGCATAGCCAGGTGGTGGTGGTGCGTGGCCTTTAATCCCAGCACTCGGGAGGCAGAGGCAGGAAGATCTTTGGTCTACAGGGCGAGAGCCAGGAAAGGTGCAAAGCTACACAGAGAAACCCTGTCTTGAAAAACCAAAAACAAACAACAAATAAACAAACAAAACAACAACAACAACAAAAAAGTGTGCAAGGCTGTGCAGCCCGGTATGCACAGGCCCTTCCACTCGGTGGAAGGCACCCACTTGAACATTTCAAGTCATCCGGGCCAAGAGTCCTCAGGCTTCCAGAGTGCACCAATTTCGCTTCCGAAGCTGCTACAGGAAGGGCATCGACCCACCAGATCGGCACACACAGATCCATCACATAAACGAATGAAAAGGGAACGGGACAGGGGATGTAGTTCAAGCTGGTAAAGTGTTTGCCAAGCGTGCAGGAGGCCCTGGGGTGCAACTTAGGTGAGCGCAAGCCAGGAGTGGTATTGCATGCCTGTTATTCCAACCCCGGGGGAGGTCAACAGGGGGGGTCAGAAAGTGGAGTTCATTCTCAGCTACCTAGTAAATCCAAGGCTGGGTTACATAGGACCCTGTCTAAAAAAAAAAAAAAAAAAAAAAACCCAAAACAAAACCCCCCAAAAAACAACCACCCTCAAAGCAGAAAATGAGGCCATGTCCAAGCTGCCTTAACTACTGTTTCTAGAAGGCTAAGGGCTCTAGAAGGATCTGGAAATCGGCGGTTGGGTATAAGCAGATGAGAGCCCTCACCACGTCATCCACAGTGGCAAGTGTGGGCAAGATCAAAGCAACCTACTTTTATCTCTGATGCCGGCAACGTTTTTTCCATTGAAGACTTCTGGATGTTTTGCATGTGTAGGTGAAAGTAAAGAGCGAGAGAGAAAATGGCAAATGAAAGCAGCCATGCTTGAGGGCACATCCTCCCCGCCCCCAAGTTTAAACAGCAAACAGAACAAGGATGGGGTCCCCAGGTGACTCTAGTGTCACCTGCCTGTGTTGGCACTCTAGCCCTGCCATCTGCCAGCTGTGTGACTTTGCAAAAAGCCCTTAGCCTCTCCAGGCCTTTGCGGCCTCATCTGTAAAATGGGTTAATAATGGGACCCATGTCACAGGGATGTCCTGAGGGCTGTGCGGACAGAGACAGGGTATTGGGATCAGTCTGCACGGGAAAGGAGGGCAAGCTCGTTCGCACAAACAGCCACTGGGCTTCTCCGTTCTGCCAAAACTGGGGTTGGCTTGTGCCAGGTCTTAATGCAAAGCGCTGATGTCTTCCGAGGAAGAGCGGGCTTGGAGAGGCTCTTAATATAAGTGATCAGCTGCTCCCCACGCAGGCCTACTTCGCTCGGTCCTTTATAACAATAGAGTTTTCTGAGAGAAGCAGGGACGGTGCTGGAGCGGTTACCTACTTTCCTCTACAAGCACAGAACATCTGCGGTTTCTTGTTCACAGGATGTGGGGAAATGTGTCCAGGCAAGAGTAGAACCTTTTGATGAAAGAAAGTTGTGAGGCACAGAGAAGACTGTCATGTGGAACGTTCCCAAACAGGGAAGGAAAATCCCTTGCCCCTCCAATAGGTAATGGGCAGTGGCTGCCTTGGGGCAGCAGGTGAGGAGTTCGGAGGCCACGTCTCTGGGTGAATGAGTTCAGTAATGGATTGCTAATGTCTTCCATTAAGTTGGCAGCAGCAGGCTGGGGTGGGTTTGCTGTTCCATGGCTGCAGATTCAAACAGCTGTGTGTGTTGCAAGTGTTTAGAAACAGTAGTTGAGGCAGCAAATTTGAGATAGAAGAAAGATGAGCCTGGAGGTGGCCTCACTTCTGATTTTTGTTGTTTCTATCTGCTTTTTTTTCATTTTTTTTTTAAAGACAGTGTCTCATGTAGCTCAGGCTGGCCTTGAACTCCTCATGTAGCTGAGGATGACCTTGAACTCCAGATCCTCCTGCCTACACCTCCTAAGTGATGGAATTATAGTCATGCACCACCAAACTAGGTATATGTGGCACTGGGGAATGGAACTCACCTCATGCATGCTGGGCAAACACTCTACTAACTGGAGCCACATCCCCAGATCTCTCCTTAGTCTTTTTGGAGACAGGGTTTGATTATATGGCTCAGGCTGCCTCTTGTTCATGATCTTCCTGTCTCAGCTCCTGAATGCTGGGATTCCAGGCATGCACATCCCCCCCCTCTTCCCCCAGCTATCTACCATGCCTGGCTGCTGTCTCCTCAGATATCATTGTCTGTGGGGTTAGGGAATAAAGAGGCCCAGCTCTGTTAGTTCTTCCTATCTCAATCTCCTCTGCCTACCTGCCTGGAACAGACTCTCCTGCCTCTGTCTGTTCCAGGCAGGAGAGTACTTGCGAATGAATTGGGCATGGGATCTAAATGCACAGAAGTTGGACACATTAGAAATTAAGTACGAGCCAGGTGTAGTGGCACACACCTTTAATCCCAGCATCCAGGCGGTAGAGGTCAGCGGATTTCTGTGAGTTTGAGGACAGCCTGGTCTACAGAGTGAGTTTGAGGCCAGCCAGAACTGCATAGTGAGACCTTAACTCAAAACAAACAAAAAAAGAAAAAAGAAAGGGAATTAATTGTGATTTGTCCACAAGCCCCTGGCCCACAGGCTAACGGGGCTGAGCCCTTTCTGAGCAGCCCAGTCACAGGGCATGCAAGCAGCTACTGTATAGGCTACTAGGAGGGCAAGGCAGGGAAGAGCAGGTGGGCACCGTCTCTCCAGACCTGGAACACCCAGAGGTGACCAGCCCTTGAAGAACCTGAGCTTGGACTCACCCAGGTGCCTCAGCTCAGGATTTCCAGGCTCTTCTGAATTGCCCGGCTGCAGATCTGACCATGTCCCAGCATTTTGGAAGAAATGCACTTTCTTCTTTCCAACTGTCAGCTCAGTGTGTTCAGCTTCAGCATTTCAGCACGCTGCTTCCTCCTCCCTGACATCATTTCCAGGAATAGATCGCAATTACCACCCCGAACCCAGTGGAGAACAGGAAATGAGGTGGCACATGATCTGAGTCTGACGTGTGCGGATCTGTGCTGTGCCCAAGAGGCACATGCCCCTTTCCATGTTTCCTTTCAGGTCATCTTTCCACGCAGCTGCCAGTCTCCCAGGTCAACAGCTCTCTGAGGCTGCTTGGGCCACGACACTTCATAGATGGGGCAGTCGGGCAGTGGCCCAAGGCCACCGTGGGGGAAAAGTTACTCTAAGGACAGTGGGACTCAAAGAAGTTTGGAAATTGTTTTTATTATTGTTGTTGTTATTATTTACTTATTTATTGTTTTTTTTTTTTTGAGACAGGATTTCTCTGTGTATCCCTGGTTGTCCTGGAACTCACTCTGTAGACCAGGCTGGCCTTGAACTCAGAGATCTGCCTGCCTTTGGCCTCCTGAGTGCTGGGATTAAAGGTGTGCATCATCACTGCTGGCCTGGGAACTGTTTTTCTGTTTTGTTTTGTTTGTAATTTATTGGTGTGTGTGTGTGTGTGTGTGTGTGTGTGTGTGTGTGTGTGTGTGTGTGTGTGCAGTACCCCCAGAGGCCAGAAGAGGGCACCAGCTGGAGTTCCAGGCAATTATGATCCTCTATGTCAGTTCTGAGAACCAAACCCAGGTCTTCTGTAAGAGCAGGCAGTGCTCTTAACTACTAAGTCATCTCTCCAGACTCCTCCCCCTCCCCCATCACGTGTGTGTGTGTGTGTGTGTGTGTGTGTGTGTGTGTGTGTGTGTGTGTGTGTGTGTGTGTGTATGTGTGTGTGTGAGACAGGGGCCTCCTGTAGCCTAGACTGTCCTGACTACACAGTCTCTGTCTGAAAATACCTCTTTTCTAATTAACAGCACATCCCATGAGGACACACCCAGAAGCAAGCCTGCTCTTCCTGTCTCTGGACAGTATCCACCAAATGGATGGACCTGGAGTCTTTTTGTACCCTCCAGACCTCTCTATGGGCCTGGCCAGCCGGGCACAGAGGAGACAGGAAAGAGGCAGGCTCTGACTAGTTGAGAGGTGGCAGTACCTGCCTTCCTGCTTCCTCATTCTGGATGCTTTCTGTGGCCCCAGAAGCTCTCCTCTCACTATTTCTAGAAGCTTCCCTGGCTTGCTCAATTTTCTTTCCCCTTGTTCCTGTGTCTAAGTGGGTCACCAGCTGGCCTCAGGGTCCCCTCCCCAGTCTCACTTATGTTCTCCATCGTCTACTCACAGTCGTCCAGCTGTTCTGAAGCTGTGTCAACCCCAGGCCTGTGCCCACGCTGCCTGATGGCTGCCAGGTAGTCACTGCTCACAAGGGGTACTTGAGTCACTACTGACCAGGCTGTCTGGTAGCCTATTTAAGTCCCATAGGGTGTCTGTCACATGGGTGTCAAGAAACAGAGGCTCAGACAGAGGAGGGCAAAGCCGGGTCATGGTGGAGACCATGATGTCTTGGTGACCCTCCACCCCTGGGGCTCCATGAGTCCTGAGCCAGAGAGGCTCAGTAGTAAATGAATGAGTGAGGGGATGTATGACTGAATGAGAGAAAGAGAGATTTCCCAGGTGAGTCCCCACTGTTGGACCCAGGTCTAGGAGCTCCTCACAAAGCAGAGTTGAAGTGTCAACGCGGACAATATTCTACACAGATGAACAACCAAGGAGAGAAAAACAAAACAGTAGATGAGCCGGGCGGTGGTGGCGCACACCTTTAATCCCGGCACTCGGGAGGCAGAGGCAGGCGGATCTCTGTGAGTTCGAGGCCAGCCTGGTCTACAGAGCGAGTTCCAGGAAAGGCGCAAAGCTACACAGAGAAACCCTGTCTCGAAAAACCAAAAAAACAAACAAACAAAAAAACAAAAACAAACAAACAAACAAAAAAACAGTAGATGAGCAAGGCTCATCAGGAGGGAAAGGTGCTTGTGGCCAAACCCAGTGACCTGAGAGTTCTCAGACCCCCTGTGGTGGAAGGAGAGAACCAGCTTCTGCAAATTGTCCTCTGACGTCGTCGACATGTGCTCTGCGGCTTGTGCATGCGCACACACAAAATAAATAACGTCGACATGTGCTCTGCGGCTTGTGCATGCGCACACACAAAATAAATAACGTCGACATGTGCTCTGCGGCTTGTGCATGCGCACACACAAAATAAATAACGTCGACATGTGTTCTGCGGCTTGTGCATGCGCACACACAAAATAAATAAATAAATACTTTTTAAATTAAGAGACTGAGATAGTGTTGGGCTTTGGGGAGGAAATCTGATAAGAGGAAGTTGCGGGGGGGGGGGGGACACATGGGCAGGTCCAATGTGAGGCGGGATAAGAAGAAGCCAGCTTTAGAAGTTGGAGGCTGGAGGACAGGATTCCAGGCAGAGGGGAACAGCATATACAGAGGTCCTGAGGTTGGATCGAGGCGAGTGTGTCGAGAGCAGAGAACATTCAAGCTGTAACAGGCCCCCAGACCTTAGCAGGACTGACGCCATGTTATAGGCACCATTCTGACCTTAAAGCTTATCAAGTAGGCCCCAACACCTGCCATATTGACCCCTGAGGACAGTGCTCCAGGAAGCCATGCCATTAGGGCCCTGTGACAGCTAATCTTGACTGTCAACTTGACCACACCTGAAATCCACTAAAGCCCAGGCAGCTGGGCACACCTGCGAAGGATTATTCTTGATTGGATTTTTTTCCTTTAAAAAATTTTTTTAATTCATTTTACACACCAACCACTGATCCCCTTCTCATCCCTCCTCCTGCTCCCCTGTTGACTGGATCTTTTGAGGCAGGAAGAGGAACCCTACACACTTTCTGGTGGCAGCCTGCATAAAAGGACGTGGAAGAAGGAAGCTTTCGCTCTTTGCCTTCTTGCCTTCACTCTTCTTGCTGGCAAGTTCATCTGCTCTGCTGCTGAGGCGTTCCTTCACTGGTATTAGAGGCAACTTCCAAGGTGCACCGAAGACCAGCTGAGACATCCAGCCTCTTGTACTGAACAACTACCAGATGGTTGGTCTTGTGGTCAGGAGGCAGCCATTGTTGGTCTAGCCAGACCAGAGCCCCATAAGCCATTTTAATAAATCCCCTTTATAAATATATGTATATATAGACTATCTTTACCCTGGAGGTAACCAGGGGATGCCGGGAATGCTAGCACCTGGGGTGGCTAAGCATTTTGCCTGAATGCTGACGGTACACGTGCGGCCGTGGGACTCCGGAAGTGGCTAGGAGGATGTCGGAAAAGATCACAACCGTGGCGGCACCCATGGCTGAATTCCCCGAGTGGACTTCCTAGAAGACAGGCAGCGAGAACGAGCTCGTGCCTACCTCAGTCTTCACAACATCTGGTGTGTAGTAGACAGACCCTCAGCAGTGAGGGCTGAGTACCAATCTGGGTGTCAAGGAAGGGAGCTGCTGGGAGACTGTCCCCAACTCAGAAGACAGATGCTGACAAATGAATAACACGTGACCGGAAGGGTCTTAGGCACGAGGCCAAGGAGAACAAGGACATGCATCTGGGATGAGAAACATGCTGGGGGGGGGGGGGGGCAGAGAGATGGCTCAGTGGGCAAAATCGCTTGCTCTGAAGGTATAAGGATCTGAGTTCGAATCCCTAGCACCCACATAAAGAACCCAGACGTGGGTTGGAGAGATGGCTCAGAGGTTAAGAGCACTGACTGCTCTTCCAGAGGTCCTGAGTTCAATTCCCAGCAACCACATGATGGCTCACAACCATCTGTAATGAGATCTGGTGCCCTCTTCTGGTCATACATGCTGTATACATAATAAATAAATAAATCTTTAAAAAAAAAAAAAAAAAAAGAACCCAGACGTGGTCATGCATTTCAGTAAACCCAGTACGCATGCACACAGACAAAAGTACACGTAAAATAAAAGTTAAAGGAAAATGCTCAGTGGCTGGGAGTGTCCTGGGCTCGCCTAGCGCATGGGAAGCCCTGGTTCCATTCCCAGCACCCAAAGGTAAAACCACAAAAAGACAACAAGGCATGGACACTGGCCTTCAAAAGGGCCACCTCTCCAGTGGATCCAGAGCAGTCTCAGAGCCTGCCAGCAAATCTCGCTCGTTCTTTAAGTGACCTCTGATTTGGTCTCAACTTTTATTTTTCTGGAACATTAAAATCGGTTTAAGATGACCCAGATTCGGGGCAGGAGGATGCCCTGATATGACAACTCTGGCTCACTCACTTCTGCACAGCAGCAAAGATGTTCCCTATGCCACCCCACCATCCAACTCCATCCCCCACCATCCAACTCCATCCCCCACCATCCTCCTCCATCTCCCACAGTCCCCCTCCACCCCCATCCTCCTCCTCCATTCCCGTCCATCCCCCACAATCTCCCTCCACCACCCTCCACCCTCCCCCTCCATCCCCGCTGGGACTGATTATTGGCGGGTGTGCATGAGTGAATTTTAGGGTCACAGAGAGTAATCGGATCTGGCCAGGCTAAGGCAGGTGACCTGAGCTCTTGGATAAGGAGATTAATTTAAATCTGTCAGGGAAGATATCTTCTCAAGACAGCCTGGGAGCCTGGATGTGAAAGCTGAACTTGGGAATCCCCTCCCCACATTCACAGCTCTAACGCCATGGGAAAAATCTATCACTGAGGCTGAGCCCCTAAACTATGGGTGGGAAACCCAGATCACACAGAGCCTGGAGGAGGAAGCAGGATAGTGAGTGTGGGTGGGGGGAACCGGGGCCTTCAGGTCTTCTTCAGACCCAGGCAGGAGGAATGTCACTGAGTGGAGTCTGGGTCCAGTCTGGGTTGGGGATCATGGCTTTGTCTGGTAGTCTGTGTGAAGTCACTGCCCTACCCTCGATCTCCGTTTCCTCACCTGTGAGGTTGGTTAACACCGGCTCACCCTCCTCAATCTACACTGTGAACTTGGCTCTGCTGTCTTCTGGGCTCCCACTTCCTCCTTCCCCTGAGTCCTGTGGATCCTGTGGCTGACTCCTGTTTTCCCACCAAGATAATGGCTGATACTCCTAAGGCTATAGAGAGAATCAGATGTTTCCCAGGAATCTGGCGCTGCCCACAAATCGATCTCTGGGTGGTGGTGGGAACAGCCCGGACGCCCTGGATTTTTCCAAAAGCATTCGGTGATTCCATCCACAAGCTGTCATCGAAAGCAATCACGTGACCACTCAAGACTTCCATGAGGAGTGGGCGAGTCCTTGGAAAGACCCAGAAATACAGCCTCTGCTTCCCCACAGCCAACTCAACCTGGCCCTTAATTTGACTTTCCCAAGGCCTTGGCGACACCCTGAGGTGGGTCATGGTCGCCTATTTTTCAGAAGAGAAATGGAGACTCAGAACTGGGAAGTGGCTCTTTACAGGCTACCAACTACAGTATGCCAGGTGGGCAGGGACACCAGGAACAGCTGCACAATCCTGAAATGATCACAGCCATGAGTTGAAGGCCAGCACGGCCTCAAGAGCCCAGTACAGGAGATGGAGGCAATGAAAGCTTCCCATTGGCTGGTTCACATTTGAAAGTTACATCTCCCTGTGAGATATTCACTACCGGAGGAGTTAGCTAATCCCAAAGGGCGTTCCCTGCCACTGCCAGTGAGTCCCCCAAGTCCCCAAAGTGAAAAAAACTCAGTCACACAGCACCATTCAAGTACTAGCTCCATATTTCTATTCAATCTGTTTGTCTGCTTTAGGGAGAGTTTGGCTGCAGGGAACAGAATGATCAACAGAGGCTTAAGGAACAGGAAGCCTGGAGGTGGAAGCTTCCGGGTCTGTCTGTCAGCTCAGTGGCATCATCAACCCCCCCAGCCCTTTCTCTTTTTTGCTTCATGGCATGTGTCAAAGTTTCTCCATATAGTGCCAAGAAGGCTGCCGTAGCGCCAGACATCAATGCCTTCCAACAAGGAAGAAAAGCATTCTGGTTATTGATTTCTGTGGACTCCACTGTGGTGTCACATCGTTTGCAAATAACCACGAGTTATTAGATTTTCATTCCTTGTGCTGACTTGTGAGTTTAAGTAGACAATTTATTCTGTTCCAGGGTGGGTGAGGGTATCTGCTAAACTGCATGAAGCAAGTAGCTGAGTTGGTTCAAGAAGGCTTCATTCGCTGGGCGGTGGTGGCACACACCTTTAATCCCAGCACTCGGGAGGCAGAGCCAGGTGGATCTCTGTGAGTTCGAGGCCAGCCTGGTCTATAGTGTGAGATCCAGGAAAGGCGCAAAACTACACAGAGAAACCCTGTCTCAAAAAACCAAAAAAAGGGGGGGGGTGTTGGGGATTTAACTCAGTGGTAGAGCGCTTGTCTAGCAAACACAAGGCCCTGGGTTCGATCCTCAGCTTCAGAAAAAAAAAAAAAAAAAAAAAAGGTTTCATTTGAATTCGAGTGTCTAAGGCTTCATTCACATGGCATCTCCAGTTGACTACCTGAGGCTTCCTCATAGTGGTCTCACGGCCATCTTTCATGGTGACTGGCCTGTCCTTAAATCCTAACCAGAAACTGCCCCAGTCTCCCCCACATCACAGGAAGTTACAGCTACAGCTCTGACTCCAGGGGAGGGAGACCCTTTTCCCTCTTGGTGGGTGGAGCTGTGGGTGGTGGGGCAAAGGCTGAACTTGGTAGGTCTGTGTTGTCCAAACCCTGAGCACTCCTAAGGACGGCATGCCCCTAGGCTCCTGGGAGACAACCTCCCAGCCCCAGGATGAAAACTCTGGGGCTTCCAGCCTTGTATTTGAGCTGGGCCTCTGGAGTAGGTGAGACCGAGTGCCGAAGACTGGCCATGCAGCGTCGTCTACACTCATGTGACCGACCCTCAATTAGCTCTGCAGATGCTGAGGCGTAGGGGCATCTTCCTACTGTCGGCCATTTGTACCACAGGCCGAAGCTTTTTTTTTTCTTTTGGTTTTTCGAGACAGGGTTTCTCTGTGTAGCTTTGCGCCTTTCCTGGTACTCGCTTTGGAGACCAGGCTGGCCTCGAACTCGCAGAGATCCGCCTGCCTCTGCCTCCCGAGTGCTGGGATTAAAGGCGTGCGCCACCACCGCCCGGCGCGTGTGCCACCACCGCCCGGTGGCCGAAGCTTTTTGAATTCAGCATGGGGAGACTCCACTGGGCGTCCAGGCCCATTGTCTGCCGGACTCTGACCCTTGTCTTTAATCTTGCTGAGTTTAGTCTGTGTCTTGTCACCAAGATAAGCCATGAATGAGTTCCTCCAGCCTTTCTGAGGGCTTGCTGAGCACAGCTGGTCTCAGCCGCCATCACTGGAGATGGGTCTGTAATAGAAGAAGAGATGGCACTGGGCGACAGGGGTGCACGCCCTTAATCCCAGCACTCAGGAGGCAGAGGCAAGTGGATCTCTGTGAGTTCGAGACCAGCCTGGTCTACAGAGCAAGATCCAAGACAGGCACTAAAACTACACAGAGAAACCCTGTCTTGGAGAGAGAGAGAGAGAGAGAGAGAGAGAGAGAGAGAGAGAGAGAGAGAGAATCTAGCCATCTTGAGGTGCCCTTCGGCCAGGACACCTCCTCCTGGCTTCTCTTTAAGCCTCACTTGCTTGGAAGCTTGCCCAGCCCAGGTCTCCATAGGCCGGGTGTGGCCAGAGGGTCACAGTAATCCACCCTCAGGATTGGGCATGCTCAACAGAAGCCGCTGAGAAGATAAGTGGGAGATTTCAAAGGTGACGGGAGAGCCAGCTTGCTTACCCTCAATTCCCAGAGGAGGAAACAGAGGCCAGTGATGTCCAGGGCCCTGTCTGAAGTCTCACAGCTAGCTAGCTAGTGGCAACCCAGGTCTGCGTGACTCTAGGACCCAGCTCTCCAAGCTGTGGTAAGGATGGGACCACAGCACCAGCCTTGGAGACTCCGTGGGAGGGAACTGGACCACAGGATGTGCTGCAGAAGGCCATAGAAGAGAAGGGACATGGCCGACGCTTCCTCAGAGCTCCACACATTCCCAGAGGGCTGAAAAATTGCTTCTCTATGACATTCACTTAAAAAATGTCTATAAGTCACATTTATTTATTGATTGGGTGGGGACGAGTTCACACCACAGCAGGTGTATGGAGGTCAGAGGACAATGTTCTGGAATCAGTTCTCTCCTTCTACCAGGTGGGGCCCAGCAAGTGCCTTTACTGGATGAGTGACCTCCCTGGCCTGGCACTGGTGAGGGCCCTGGGTTTGACTGGCAGCACCTGAGTATGAAGCCAGGCGTGGGGACAGACACTTGTAACCCAGGGGCTGGGGGAGCGGTGACAAGCAGAGCCCTAGAGCTTGATGGCCAGCCCCAGGTCTCAGGGAAAGACTGTCTCAAAAAGCAAAGTATGAGTTGGGGGTTTAGCTCAGGGGTCGAGTGCTTGCCTAGGCCCTGGGTTCAAACCTCAGCTCCGGGGGGGGGGGGGGGGGGGGGCGGGGGATAAAGAAAAGAAAGTTCATTCAGCCTGTGGTGGTGGTGCATGCCTTTAATCCCAGCACTCAGGAGGATCTCTGTGAGTTCAAGGCCAACCTGGTCTACAGAGCGAGATCCAGGACAGCCAGGGCTAACCGGAGAAACCCCGTCTCGAAAAACCAAAAAAAGAGAAAAGAAAAACCGTTCAGATGGGATAGGATCTAGGAACTGTCTCAGAACTGCTCTCGGGGGATTTAGGAGGAAGAAGGGGAAGGTATGTGGGGGTGTTGGACGAGCCCCCCTCTTGATTTGTGTGGAGCAGCTTACCCCATGTACCACAGAAGATGCAGATCGGCCCAGCCCAGTGTGCCACCCCCTCAGACCCTGGCTAGCTGGAGGAGGCTGGAAAGAACTCAAGCCCTGGGAACTTCCGGCTTTTCCTCTGGAGCTGGTGCAGCGTCCAGTTCTTTGTTAGCAACAAGGTGTGGCAGGAGTTGAGGATGGCGGACCAGGAGACACTTGTCCTTGTAGTTGAGGTCTTGGGGCCTAAACTGAGCTCACTAAACCAACCCACCAGCTGTATAATCTGCTTAATCTTGAGAGCCCCTGCCTATTTTGCAAAGGATCCTGGGAGTTGTAGTTTTAAGTTCTCAAGGTGCTATCCCAGAAGGGAGAAGGCAGGCAAGGAATAAAGGGAAAGAGGGAGGGAGGGGAGAACAGCTCAGTCCCCTTGCTGAGGAGGGACAGCCTTTCCTTGGACCAGCCTGGGGCATCTCGTCCCTTCTGCCACCTCCAGACGGTGGCCAGGTGTCCCCAGCATCTTGCAGGGTCATGGACAGCAGCATGGTGCCAAATTGAATTGCATGCTGGCCTCCCTCCCAGGCTGGTCTCCATCACTGCCCTCTGGACAGAGTCACGGCAGCTCAGGACACAAGAAGGTCACCTGTTTGTCACAGGGGAAGGTGGGGAGGGGATGTGATGGCTGTTATCAGAGTTTGAGGATACCGCTGGGGTGATTTAGGGATCAGGTCAGCTACCTGTCTCAACATGTCAACTGGAAAGAGGCATGGACAAAGACATAGTCGGTCAGTTAATGTGGCCACCCTGAAAAGAAGAGATAAAGGGGTTCGGTGACCCCGGCTTTATGTCCTGAGGCACTGAGGGGAGCTTTAGGCTGCAATTAGAGGAAGAATTGGGTTAAGGGCTGAGATGACTGTGAGGTCTGCTGTTCCTGGAATCGAAAGTGGCTGAAGGTTAAGACGATGGCCAGAGAGCTTATTGGGGGTGGCAGGACGGGTGCGGGGGTGGGGGGTGGGGGTGGGGGGTGGGGAAGAGCAGTCTGGAGCAGGGCATTGTGGGAGCTGACCTTCAGATATTTCTTCACACTGCTTTCTGCATCCTCAGACTCTCAGGCCCTGAGCTCAGCCAGGTGGGCAGTATCCCGAGGGATCAACACCGCACTGTTCAATCAAGCAGGGGTGTGACCTGAAGAAAAGGGACAATAAAATGAAGGCACGAGGCATACACAGCATGGCGGCACACGCCTTCAAACCCAGCATTCAAGAGGCAGAGGCAGAGGCAGGTGGATCTCTACGAGTTGGAAGCACCCTGACCTACACAATGAGCTCCAGGACAGCCCAGGCTGCACAGTGAGACCCTGCCTCAAAACAAACCAACCGACCAAAACTAGAAAATAAAATAAGCAAAATGTGGGCAGGGGTCTACAGACCTTGTCCCCTGCCTCTCTTCCCTTGCCAAGTATTGTCGCCGGGATGGGGATTCAAGGCTGGACTCCCCAAGCTTGATCCCCAATTCTTGTGAACTCTGTTGAAAGAATTCAAAGTGGAGTGTGGAAAAGAGGCAGGTTTAAGCCGGGCGGTGGTGGCAGCGCACGCCTTTAATCCCGGCACTTGGGTGGCAGAGGTAGGCCGATCTCTGTGAGTTCGAGGCCAGCCTGGGCTACAGAGCGAGTTCCAGGACAGGCTCTAAAGCTACACAGAGAAACCCTGCCCCCCGCCCCCAAAGAGTCAGGTTTCACACACAGCAAAGTGGAGAATGTTCTCCTGGGGTGGGAGTGTCCAGGGGACAAAGCAAGGGAAAGGGACAATCCTAGCCATGTCCTTTATCACCAAATCTGCTGCGAGATAAGGATCTTGCAGGATTTAGACGGTTATCTATTAATGACTCTTAAGGCATTTCTGCAACGTGTCTCCACCCGGGGCCAGAACTGTGACTCAGAGCCCATTCTTTTGGCCTCTAATGGAAAGTCCTGAAGTTGCAGCTCGAGGTTTTTACAAGGGGCTGATGACCAGGGAAGGGTGTCATATCCTTAACCTGCAGTCCCGGGCAATATCTGAGGAGCCCCAGTCAATATCAGAGGATCTCATACTGGCTTCCCTCATGATTGCCAAGAAGGCTTCCAGCAGCAAACAGAGACAGCATACTTCCCTTCCCAGAGATACCAAAGAACCTTCCTCTAGACGCGGACTGTGGGCCTCTCCTTTGCTTCCGTTGAGGCCACTGTCAATAATTATAAACCCATCCCAGGGGCAGACTCCAGGAAACTGTAATGTACCAATTAGCCTCTTACATTCTTGTTCTAAACATTGGCCAGGGCAGGCTGGCTTGGCAATCTGACCCTAATGGAGACTGCCCTGCGTTGTGTGTGAGAGTCAACTGGGAAGACTGAAACCTTCTAGAGGATTCTTTCGCATTTGTTTGAGTGTCAATCCTCATAGGCAGAGGTGGGTGAGTGGCTGGGCCCCCTGGCTCCTGACCATTTGCCCAGCTCTCTCCATCCTGGCTCTGCTTATCTGTGGCGGTTTTGTTTGCTCCAGGCCACATTGGGGGGAAAAAAACCAAAAGCCTTGTTCCTGGCAAGAGGGCTGAGCTCTGCACCGAGGAAGACCGCAAGGGTAAACCTTCCCCGGGGAGGCATGCTTCTAACCACTGCCCACCCAGAGGCAGACAGTTGAGGGCTGTGAGTCAAGCAGCCTCAACAGCAGTGACAGGGGGTGGGGGTGGGGGTTCCGGATGATGGAGGGCTGGCCATGGCTCTCAGTTAGAGTCATTGCCAAGCGTGCGTGAGACCCTAGGGTCAATCTCCAGACAGATAAATAAACTAAACTTTGAAAACAAGTCTACTTAGGTCACTGTTAGGTTACAGAAAGGAGGCCTTCAGTGAAGAAGCGAGGGGACAAGAGAAAGTGGCCCAGGGGAGGGGACGGGAGCTGGCTTGATGGACAGCGTGACCCCTGGGCGCGGCTGGTTTGACAGCGGGCAACTGAGGGTGGCCCTGGAGTGCATTGCCCAGTCCCTTCCGGCAAGCTGCGGGTTCCCCGTGGGGTCCTGCGGTCTCGGCTGTCCACAGAGAACGCGGGTCGCCGCTGTCACAAAGGCGCGTGTTCCAGGGCGGAGAACGCGGGGGGGGGTGGGTGCGGAGCTTGGCTGAGTCCAAACGCTCGCGTGCCTCAGTCTACCCGGAGTCGCGGGAGCCGCGGGTGGTAAGTTTGGGCCCGCACAGCGCCCCCTGCTGGGAAAGGGCGGAGCCTGGGGGCTGCCGCGAGCCTGGGGCTGCCACCGCCGCCGCCACAGACTCTCCCCAGACCCAAAGAGCTATGTCCTTCCAAGCATCCTCATATTTATTTGCCATTTATTCACCCATTCGTTTGCTCGAGGCAGGGTCTCATATATCACAGACCGGCCTCGAACTCCTGCCGCAGCCAGAGATGACCTTGACATCTGATCCTCCTTGCCTCCACCTCCCAAGTGCTGGGATGGCGGGCCAGCACCACCATGCCCGGCTTCATTCTTGTTTTAAAATAAACCGTATCACTCAGGAGGATCCCTGCAGAACCCACCTTATCGTTTAAAAGCAGGAAGGAAGCGTGGGCTTCCTGCCCTGGCTGTGAAATGGGAGATGGTAAAGACAGTAATGGGGGCTAATGAAATGGGAGGCGCTCAAGGAGGCCTGGGTGAGGCCATTCATTCGAGCTGTGTTTGGGAAGGCTCCAGAAACTGTCAAGACATGGCCCCATTGTCATGACCTCCTCACTGTCTGTAAGAATCTTCTAGCATTATTTTCCCTTCGGTATGATTCACCAAACTTCAGTCATCCCCATAGCCCCCTATGACATCTTTGAAACATCCGCCCACACAAAGCTCGTGGATGCCTTGGGGGCTACTACATTTTCCTTGCTTCTCAGCCTTCACCCAGGCCTCCTCTCTGCCCAGAGTTCCCCCTCTTCTATTCGGCTCAGCTTGGTGAGTTCCCAGTCATCCCTCAGAACTCAAACGCCACATCTTGTTGGAGCCGTGACATCTTGAGGATGACTCACCGCTCAGTTCCCCCATATTAAGCACACAGTAGGCGCTGTGTGCATGCCAAATCGATTTGCACATTTGCACTCCCAGAACTCTTGGTGGCTTACAAGCCCCAGAAAAGTCACTCAAGATTGCTTTCATGAAAGGTGGTGTGATTGGACATGACCCAGAGGCATCTTCCGGTCTGGCTAAGCCCAGAGGCTTTGGTGTCTATGGTTTATCTCTCCTCGTTAGCTTGATTCTAGCATAAAGTTAGAATGGTGCATAAAGTACTGGCACCATATAAACTGGGTGTGGTGGCCTGTAGTCCCAGCACTTTGGAGGTGGAGGCAAGAGGATCAGGAGTTCAAGGTCATCCTTGGATACATTCTGACTTTGAGGCCAGCCTGGGCTATCGGAGACCTTTGTCACGAAATCAAAATCCCAAAAAGCTCCATCAGGGGTGCTCACCATCTGAGGCCTTTGCGCCCCTTTCCTTCAGAGATGTGGGGAGCCGGGTGACAGGCTGGAGCCATCTGCCCGGGTCCTAATAATAAACTGGGAGAGGAAGATGTTCCAGGCACGCTTGGCTCTGGGGGGGAGGGGCTCTTGTCACATCCAGCACCATCTGCCATGTCCCCTTTGTATGCCAAGCTGTGGGCGGAAGAGGGGACCGTAGGAAGGGGGAGAGGCCCATGGGTCCTCACTGCCAGCGGGGTGGTCCACTTCCTTTTTTCCTCTTTTCACTCTGGGCAGGACATTGCCGAGAGACAGAGAGAGAGGGGGAACAGGAGAGAGAGGTGGGCTTGCGGGCTGTGACCTCCCGGACCCAGTGTCTAAGCAGAAAGGAAGCTCAGATCCGTCCCAATGCCCATGGTAGGTGATGACCGCCGGTCACTCACTGTCCCTTCGTGTACCCTCTCATCCTACCCCAACACCCCATCTTCTGGGCACCAACTTTATAGACGGGAGGCTAGACACTCAGAGACAGTCCGTGACTTTCTCAGGCTCACAGCAGAGTGGGATTTGAACCCGGGACCCTAAAGAACACCTTCTCAACTAACTCAGCAAGGCACTTCCACAAGCGAGTTCGACTGTCACTTGGCAGCCCTGGGTGGGTCTCCCCTGTGACAGACCAGCAGATGACATCACCCTGGGGTGGGCTTCCCCCTCTCCCGGGAGCCACCTTGTGGGCTTCTCTGGTCACCTGGGCCTCTTCGCTCTCCACCGGGCCCAGGTGAAGAAACACAGGAGGAAGGTCTCTGTAGTCCTTCCGGAACTCTCCGAGAAGGCCAAAGAACAGCTGGCCGAGGCGGAGCTAAGGAAACTGAGGCAGCAGTTCCGCAAGATGGTGGAGAGCAGAAAGTCCTTCAACTTCCGCAACCAGCGCATGATCGCCAACCAGTAGTAAGAGGGGTGTCCCCGGGGCGGGCCTCGGGCACAGCCGGGGGCAGGGGGGCACCCCGAACCCAGCTGGGGACCTTTTAGCCTGCGCTCTAGAGCTTCATAGGATCCAGTGCACCCAGTGAGCAGGCTGATCCAGGGGTCTCGGAGGCCCCGGGGGACAGGTGGCCCTCAGCCAGGCCCGGTTCTTCCGGCGGATACCTCTGTCCCTCTGCCCCAGCCAGGACCTTGCAGACACACCCTCATCGGTCCATCCCAGTCCCAACACGGGGAAACCTGATTGGTTCAGGTGTCTACTCCTCTCAAGCCAGCTGTGGCAGGGACGGACGGGGCGGGGCCAGAGGATGCCTCGTGTCCCACGCTGCCTCTGCAGGGCCCAGCTTTTTGGAATTAGGGTGATGAGACCCTTTCTACAAAGGCAGAAGCCGGCCTCCAACCATCCTCGCTGTCTGGATCTTTGGAGTTCAGAGGAGGGGAGCGGAGAGGGGATCTTTCATTTCCCGTGGATCCGTTTGTCCCTAGAGGACATCCCTGTCAATTTTTAAAGGAAGTCTTTTTTTTTTTTCAGAGCACTTTACCGCCATCTGTTGGAAAAGTGCTCCTTCTAGAGAACCAGACGAAATGTCTCAGGCTAGGGAGGTGGCTCAGCTTGGCCCCAAACGGCCTGCATTAGATCCCAGAAGACCCACGAGGTTAGAGGTAGAGAACTGACTCCCACGTTGTTTTCTGACCTGCATACTGCAGTGTGGCATGCTGACACCCACGCACATGTTCATACATCGTGCACACATAAATACATGTTGAGAAAAGAAAGACAAGGTGAAGGCTGGAGAGACGGCTCACCAGTTAGGAGCACTTGCTGCTCTTGCAGAGGATCTGAGTTCGGTTCCCAGCCCCCACGTCTGTCTCACCACCTCCTGTAACTCCAGCTCCAAGGGCTCCGTCCATCTCTTCCCACCTCTGTAGACAACCCCCCTATGCCCACTCCCATATATATATTATAAATCATATAAACGACGGAATAAATAAATATCCATGCACGGCGGTGCACACTTTTAATCCCAACACTTGGGGGGCAGATGCATTGGATCTCTGTGTATTGGAAGCCAGCCTGCTCTAAGTAGAGAGGTCTAGGCCAGCCAGGGCTACAGAGTGAGACTCTGTCTCAAGATAAATATATTGTACAAGGAAAGCATGGACATGCTCTGACGGTTAGAGCCGCCTTACACTTTAGGGCACTGGCTCCCTTTACCCAGCCGCAGCCCTGCCCACCAGCCAGCTGCCTTTCCCTGTACCCACTCTCCTCTGTGCCCGACTCAGCTGGGCACATTTTCCTTACACTTAAACAAGGTCCCCTCCAGGAGGGAGCTGAGGAGTAAGAAAAGTCCCAGCAGCCTTGGAGAAGACCAGCTATTAGATTCACTAGTCACCCATGGCCTCTGAAATGGTAGTGCGTTAATTAAAATTGTTTGGGTTTTGGTGCACACCAGAAGTGGGTCAAGGGGCTCACTGGGGACAGTGCAGGGACAGGGCATTTATCTTGTTATTGTCTTTGTAGAGTGTCCCATTGTCCTATCACTTTCATCCTTGGACCATGGCCCACTGAAGTTGCCTTTTTTTTTTTTTTTTTTGATTCCAGACAGGGTTTCCTTGTATAGCTCTGGCTGTCCTGGAACTCGCTCTGCAGACCAGGCTGGTCTTGAACTCAGAGATCCACCTGCCTCTGCCTCCCGAGTGCTGGGATCAGAGGCGTGCGCCATTGTGCCGGGCCCCATCTTGTTTGTTTTGAGACAGTGCCCCTCATTGGCTTGGAGCTTGCTGACTGGGAGAGACTGGAGGGACAGCTAGCCCAGGGGTCCTCCTGCCTCCACTTCCAACACCTGACTCTTTGCATGGGTGCTGGATGGACCTCAGGCCCTCATGCTTACACAGGAAACATTTTTTTACCAACCGAGCCATCTCCCCAAGCCTCTCCGTGAAGGGTTTTGACAGGCACCAGGACAACCTTCCCCTGAGACGCATGCATCCCTCAGGGAGGTGGGGCATGTAAGATGGGAAGGACAGGGCCAGGGAAATGGGGTTCCAGATCTGGACCAAAGCCCCCAGCCATAAAGCTTTCTCCTCTCACTAGGGCCCAGGCCATCCCCCAGACTCCTTTTGGGGTAGGGCACCCTGTGGGTTCTGCGAAGGCGGGTTTAGGGGCTGCTGGGTTAAGTCCGAGCTGCCTCCCCTCAGTAAGGAAATCGAGAATCTGAAAGCTGAGCAGGCAGAGACCACCCTGCTTCTGAGCCTCATGAAGTCTCCGAAGAACCTGGACCTGAACCAGAAAAACTTCATGGAGCTGCGCTTCCTGCTGCAGACCAAGGGGGACTATGAGGCACTTATCACCTCCATGAAGGTGCTGTTGGGAGAGCTGGATGACAAGGTGAGGCTTCCCTGGGAGACTCAGCAGAAGGGGCCAGGGACAGCACACCCATGATGCCGTAGGCAGAGTGGACCATGGCACGGGAGCTCAGCTCCATTGACTCTTCATGTCCCCTGCCATCTCAAGGCTCAGAACCAGCCCCAGCATCCTCAGCATCCACCAACACGGGCAAGGTTCTGGTGCTGTAACAAAGATCACCATTGGCTGTGCATAATGCTGGTTTCTCCCTCCTTCATGCTGTGCACCAATCATGGGTTAGTGAGGGGGGCTGTTATCTTTTTGTCCTGACACTGAGATAGTGGACAGCATCTCTCTGGGACAATGCCAGGTGCTATGGCAGGAGAAAAGCCTTCTAGCAAGTCTCATGTGGGCCATGGGATGCACATGTCATTCTGAGAATGATCTATTGGCTTAAAATAGCCACTCAACACCACCCATCATTAGGGCAAGCCTCCTGGATAGTGGTGTTGGCCAGGTCTTGCTGTGTCCCAATCCTTCCTCATAAGAAAGGGAACTTACCCTGAGTTATTGTGTGTGTTTGGAAGTATGTAACTTTTTAATCTATTTGTATTTACTTATTTATTTATTTATTTTGGTTTTTTGAGACAGGGTTTCTCTGTGTAGCTTTGCACCTTTCCTGGATCTCGCTCTGTAGACGAGGCTGGCCTCGAACTCACAAAGATCCACCTGCCTCTGCCTCCCGAGTGCTGGGATTAAAGGTGTGAGCCATCATACCCAGCCACCTTTACTCTTGGGTTTTTTTTTTGTAAGATTTTATTTTTAATTATGTGTATATGCCTGTGTGTATGTGTGTGTATGTGCATGGAAAAGCAGTGCCCGTGGAGTCTAGAAGGTGTTGGATCCCCTATAGCTGAGTTATTGAGACAAGTGATGTCTCTGGAAACCAAATTTAAGTCCTCTGCTACCCCTGAGGTTGGAATCTAGGACCTTGTGTATGGGAGGCAGGCCCTGCACCACTGAACTATGTCTCTGGTCCTTTATTTATTCACTTTAAACCAATATGAGTAAGACTATAAAGTAGCAAATGACTAAATTCAAATGCATTTTGATATATGAGCACTTTGGGCCATCCATATCTAAAACAGCCCCGTGAAGTCTTTCTGTAAAAGACCTCAGAGCCATATTTGGGTTTTCCGAGCCATAGTACCTCTATGGAAACTAAACTCCAGCTGTGTAGCATCAAGGCAGTGGCCACAGGCAATACAGAAATGATTGGCTTTTCCAATAAATCTTTATTTGTAGCAGTAAGCCGTGGGCCAATTTCCAAAGGGCTGTAGTTCACAGCCCTTGGCGTGACTGACATGGTCAGAGACTGCACACATGTGGAAGGCAGTCAAGGTTTTAGTGGGTGCTGCTGAGCAGTGTGGGCTTCTTGTGTCTGATGGCCTGATTTCCAAAGTGGGGACCAACTCTTGGGAAAGTTCCAGATCCATCCAAGGACAGTCTTCCCGTGATGTGTACAGTGACGCCATGCCTGGTCACTTCTGTAAGAGCCCTCAGTTCTATTCATAAGCAGAGAAACTGCACATGTAGGGAATGTCCAGATGGCCAAACTGGGAAGTCACAATGGTGTCATCAAAGCAGCTGGAAGTATTCTGCTCCCACGCTCTAGTAACTTCTTAGTATAACTGGGTTGACAACCATGTTTCACCACCACTGAGGTCAATGCTTTTCCCTCTAGAAACCAGGGCTGTCGGGGCTGGAGAGATGGGGAAGTTTTTTTGTTCACTAGTGGGAAAATTCACACTCAGAGCCACGAGTCTTTTTTTTTTTTTACCCTGGATGGGTGAGAATAAATTGAGTCAGGAGCCAAGTCAGAGCTCTGTTTACAGGACAAGAGTCAATCTCAATTTTGCTTTAGACCATTCCCCCGTGGAGGGGGCAATCTGTGCCCAGCGGGGTGGATGGATGCCGATGCAGCTCAGCTCGGTGCTCCCCACCCCGCAGCTCAGTGCTCCCCAACCCCCATCTCTCTTTCAGATTGTTCAGATGGAGAGGAAGATCTCCAGTCAGAGACAAATCTTCCTGAAGACACAAGAGGCCAATAACCCCCGGAAGCTGCAGAAACAGATCCATATTCTGGAGACCCGACTGAACCTGGTAGATGGGAGCTGTTCTCTGAAGCCTCAGCACCCCACCCCTACCCTCATCCTCACCCTCACCCCTACCCTCATCTCCACCCTCACCCCACCCCACCCTCACGCCCCACCCTCACCCCTACCTGTGGTTGTTTTTTCTCTTTTGGGGGGCCCATCACCTAGCTCCCAAATAAATCACATACGGAAGCTTATACTTAATTATAAATGTCTGGCCTTAGCTTGGCTTGTTTCTTGCAAGCTTTCCTTGACTTTAAATTATCTTGTCAACCTTTTGTCTCAGGGCTTTTCTCCATTCACTTACTTCTGTAAATCTTACTCTTACTCTGTGGCTGGCTTATGGCTGGGTGGCTGGCCCCTGGCATCCTCCTCCTTCTCTGGCGTCTAGATCTCTCTCTTCTCCCAGATTTCCCCTTCTATATATTCTCTCTGCCTGCCAGCCCCTCCTATCCTTTCTCTTGCCTTGCTATCGGCTGTTCAGTTCAGTCAGGTGTTTTAGACAGGTACGGTAACACAGCTTCATAGAGTTAAACAAGTGTAACATAAACAAAAGTAGCACACCTTAAAGTAATATTCTACAACATCTACCCTCATCTCCACCCACACCCCCACCCTCATCTCCACCCTCACCCCTACCCTCATCTCCACCCTCACCCCTACCCTCATCTCCACCCTCATCCCCATCCTCACCCCTACCCTCATCTCTACCCTTACCCCCACCCTCCCCTCCACCCTCACCCCTACCCTCATCTCCACCCACACCCCCACCCTCATCTCCACCCTCATCCCCATCCTCACCCCTACCCTCATCTCCACCCTCACCCCTACCCTCATCTCCACCCTCATCCCCATCCTCACCCCTACCCTCATCTCTACCCTTACCCCCACCCTCACCTCCACCCTCACCCCTACCCTCATCTCCACCTTCACCCCTACCCTCATCTCCACCCTCATCCCCATCCTCACCCCTGCCCTCATCTCCACCCTCACCCCTACCCTCATCTCTACCCTCACCCCTACCCTCATCCCCACTCTCACCCCTGCCCTCATCCCCACCCTCACCTCCACTCTCACCCTTACCCTCATCTCCACCCTCACCCCTACCCTCATCTCCACCCTCACCCCTACCCTCATCTCCACCCACACCCCCACCTTCATCCCCACCCTCACCCCACCCCCAACCCTACCCTCTTCCCCACCCCCACTCCTCTATCCTTCCAGGGATGAAGCGAGACCGCTGAGCTGTCAGTGAAACACACACTTGCTTGATGCTTGAGAGAGGGTGGACTGAGAGTACACCCCACCCACTGGAACACCCACCCACTGGAACACGCACTCACCCATCCCTTACCTCAGCCCCTACCATGTCTCCAAGGCCACCAGGCAGATCTAGATGCACCCCTCCCCTGGCAGGCAGCTCAGGCCTGTTGTCACCATTGTCCCTTATGCAGCATTAGGTACATGAACTTCATCATGGGGACAGTCATGTTTGTAGCTGGAGGGTTTCTCTCCGAGTCCTGCCAAGTCCCCGCCGTCCCGCAGCCCACTTATAAAATAATCACTCAGAAGCTTATATTACTTATAAACTGTATGGCCGTGGCAGGCTTCTTGCTATCTAGTTCTTATATCTTAAATTAACCCATTTCTATAAATCTATACCTTGCCACGTGGCTTGTGGCTTACCGGTGTCTTACCACTGTGGCTGGCAGTGTCTCTCTGCCTCAGCCTTCCACTTCCCCGAATTCTCCTCTCTGCTTGTCCTGCCTATACTTCCTGCCTGGCTACTGGCCAGTCAGCACTTTATTTATCAATCAATCATCCACAGCACATGTTTTCTGACTGGTCACAGTGTACAGTGACATTTACTGTAAGTGTCCTCCAGTTCCATAGTGGCTTGTGATGGAGTTGGGAATGTCACCCTAACCCAGCTGAAAAGTACAGAGCTGGAAGTAAGGCCCCTAAGTAAGGCTTTATCCAGGTGCTACAAATTATTTATTTTTTAAAATAACTTACTGATTCTTATTTTATGAGCATTGACTAGTGTTTGTTTTGTCTGTGTGAGGGTGTCGGGTACCCTGGAACTGCAGTTACAGACAGTTGTGAGCTGCCATATGGGTGCTGAGAATTGAACCCTAGTCCTTGGAAAGAGCAGTCATTAACTTCGGAGCCGTCTGTCTCTCCAGCCCCCTGCCCTCTAATTTATTTTTATTTATTTATTTACTTACTTATTTTTTGAGACAGGGTCTCAAAAAGCCTCTGATGTCCTGGAACTCACAGAGATCCACCTGCCTCTGCCTCCCGAGTGCTGGGATTAAAGGGGTGCGCCATCACACCTGGGCTCAGAAGAGGACCCAGGTTGGTTTCCTAGTTCACAACTACTTGTAACTCTGGTGCCCTCTTCTGGCCTTCTCAGGTACCTGCACTCAGGGTGTGTATACACATACATGCAAGTACTCACACAAACACATATAATACAGTAAATCTTTTAGAATTAAAAAAAAAAAAAAAAAAAAATCTCGGGCCGGGCGGTGGTGGCGCACGCCTTTAATCCCAGCACTCGGGAGGCAGAGCCAGGCGGATCTCTGTGAGTTCGAGGCCAGCCTGGTCTACCAAGTGAGTTCCAGGAAAGGCGCAAAGCTACACAGAGAAACCCTGTCTCAAAAAACCAAAAAAAAAAAAAAAAAAATCTCTACAGAAACCCATGACTGGGACTAGAGAAAGAGACGCACAGAGCACACGGTGTAAAATTTAAGGAGGCTCTCACTCACCTTTGGATTTGTAGAAAGCAGGGTGGATACCTGGCCGCAAGTGCCTCCTTAAATTCTAAGTCCAGATTGCCTGGCTCCCCTTGCCTCAGTTTGGGCCTTTCAGAAACCCAAGGCTTCTCAGAAACACTTGGAAAACCTCTTCAAATCGTTTACTATTGGCAATCTTTTTCTCTGGTTGCTCACCCCCCAGCATCCATGGAAGAATTTCACATCCCCTCCAAACAGCCCCCTCCCAAGTGAAAGCGTTAATTTACTAAAAGGGAAAGAATACAGGCAAAAGCTGAATGCCGCTGCCTTTAAAATTGAACGTATGCATGTGGGAGTGCAGGAGAGGTCAGAGGACAGTCTGCAGGAGTCAGTTCCGTTTCCGCCGAGTGGGTCCAGGCATCAAACTCGGGTCACTGGGTTCGGTGGCAAGGCCGCTGCCACTTTCCCTGCTGAGCCATCTCACTGGTCCTGTTAGAGTTGTCACAGTTGGCTTCAGATGTCAACTTGGCACTCCTGGGAAGAGGGAGTTAAGTTACTCAGGAATTGCCTCCATCAGATTGGCCTGCGGGCAAGCCTGAGGGGCATTTTCTTGATTGCTAATAGATGTAGGAGGACTCAGCCCCTGGTGAACGGTGGGAAGGTGGGCCTAGGCTGTACAGAGAAGCAGGTGGAGCAAGCCGTGAGGAGCAAGCCAGTAAGCAGCTTCCTCCACGGCTGCTGCTTTAGTTCCTGCCTCCAGCTGGTTCCTGTCTTGGCCTCGATCAATTGATGAACTGCGTGAGTTGTAAGCAAGATAAACTCTCCTTCTAAATTGGTTTTGGTCAGTGTTGTATAAAAGCAGCAGAAAAGCAAACCTGGACACTTTTATTTGTTTGATTGTTTGAGTGTTTTGCAGGGGACAGTTTCACACTGTAACCCTTGCTGGCCTGGAACTGTGTGCTGCTGGCACTCAATGGGCAGCAACAGGGCCCCGACATCCTCCCAGGACCATCCCGTCTGGGTGTGAGACCCTGTTTGAAGCACAACCTCCCCACAGGTCACTGTCCACTTTGACAAGATGCTGACCTCCAATGCCCAGCTCCGGAAGGACATTGAGGATCTCCTCTTTGAGAAGGCCGCCTACGACCATGTCTACCAGCAGCTTCAGCGGCGTCTGCAGACACAGAAGAAGACCATGAATGTGGCCATCGAGCAGTCTGCCCAGGCCTATGAGCAGAGGTGCTTGGGAAGGCCCAGCTCCCAACTCAGTACCCGTTTGCTCCTCTTGAATGGCTGGACCATAACTCACAGCAGCAGCAACCCTGGACACTGACCACATACCCAGTAGGGTGCCATGTACCTTGGTTCTTCCGTCTTCCTCCCCACGGCATGAGGAATTAGTGTCTCCTCTTTTCTCAGAACAAACGGGAGCCCGTGTAGGACAGTGCAGATGGAGCGGGGGGGGGGGGGGGGGGGGGGGGGGGGGGGGGGGGGGGGGGGGGGGGGGGGCCTGGGACTCCAGCTCTCTGTCCCCTACATGGTCCCTGGTCCTGGTCTGGGGCAGAGGTCTTTATCCATCTAAGTCTTTCCTGGCACAGAATGTGGCTATGGAGAGAAGAGGCCTTAGAGTCAGGCGTGTCTGGGGATGATCCTCCCTCCATCACTTCTGCTTTGTTGTAGGATCTATGTAGGTGGTAGGGAGCAGAAACTAATCCATGCATGGAAGGGATAAGTCGTGATGACGGTGGTGATGAGGATGATGGGGGTGATGATGTTGGGGATGAAGATGATGGTGATGATGTGATGATGAGGATGATGGTAGTGATGAAGATGATGGTGATGAGGATGGTGGTGGTGTAGCTAGAGCTTTCCTGCCTGGCCCACGGTCAGGACAAATCTCTCTCACCTGCCAGTCCCACAGCCGCTCAAACCCGACCAAGTAAACACAGAGACTTATATTGCTTACAAACTGTATGGCCATGGCAGGCTTCTTGCTAACTGTTCTTACAGCTTAAATTAATCCATTTCCATTAATCTATACCTTGCCACATGGCTCGTGGCTTACCACATCTTCACATGCTGTTTCTCATCATGGCGGCTGGCAGTGTCTCTCTGACTCAGCCTTCCACTTCCCAGCTTTATTCTCCTCCTTGTCCCGCCTACACTTCCTGCCTAGCCAATGGCCAATCAGTGTTTTATTTATTGACTAATTAGCAACACATTTGCCATACAGAACATCCCACAGCATGGTGGTGATGAGGATGATGGTGGTGATGGTGGTGATGAAGATGATGATGATGATGGTGGTGATGAAGATGATGGTGATGACATGGTAATGAGGATGGTGGTGATGATAGCGGTGATGATAATGGTGGTGGTAGTGATGATGTTGGTGTTGATATTGGTTAGGAAGGTGGTGCTAGTGGTGGTGACTGTGTTAGTGGGGACAGGAAAGTTATTTCCTGGGGTGGACTAGACTGACAGCTCTGATGGAGTCCTGAGTTTGGTCCCCACTGCCAGAAAAAAAAAAATTGCAAAGAGCCAGGTGGTGGTGGTGCATGCCTTTAATCCCAGCACTCGGGAGGCAGAGCCAGGCAGATCTCCATGAGTTCGAGGCCAGCGTGGTCTACAGAGTGAGTTCCAGGAAAGGCACAAAGCTACACAGAGAAACCCTGTCTCGAACAAAACAAAACAACAACAACAAAAAAATTGCAAAGAACCTCAAAGAAACCCGGGGCCACTGGGCAGGCATGTAGTCCTCTGGACACTAAACCCCACCTGCCATCTCTCCACAGGGTGGAAGCCATGGCCCGGATGGCTGCCATGAAGGACCGCCAGCAGAAAGACATCTCTCAGTACAACCTGGAGATCCGTGAGCTGGAGTGCCTGTATGCTCATGAGACCAAACTCAAGTCCTTCCTGCTGGTCAAACTCAACGACCGCACTGAATTCAAGGAGCAGGCCAAGAAGAAGGGAGGTACGAGCCACAGTCTCCCCTCCCCCACCCCCCCCCCCCCTCCTCTCATTGATGCCAGCCATAGCCAGTAAAAACACAGCACACCTGGTTAAACGTAGACCTCAGGTTCACAATGAACACACTTTTAGGATAAGTTTGTGCCATGCCGTCCTGGGGCTACACTTCTGAGAGATACTCATTTCTTAGCTGCAGTGAGGACTGACTTTGACTTTTGGAAGTGCAGTTGGCCTGAGCACTGTCTCAGGAATTCCCTAACAGCAGAAGCTGGCTACACACTGGGCACTTGGTAGTGCTTTATTACGTATTTTAATTTTTTTTTTTTTTTGGTTTTTCGAGACAGGGTTTCTCTGTGTAGCTTTGCGCCTTTCCTGGATCTCGCTCTGTAGACCAGGCTGGCCTCGAACTCACAGAGATCCGCCTGGCCCTACCTCCCGAGTGCTGGAATTAAAGGCATGCGCCACTACCGCCTGGCTACCATTTTATTTTTAAATGATTATTTTTCTCATCTGGGCATGGTGGCTCATGTTTTTAATCCCAGCACTTGGGAGGCAGAGGCAGGCGGAAAGCTAGGAGTTTGAGGCCATTCTGGCCTCTTCACATTTTTAACATGGGTTCTGGGGAATTGAACACAGGTCCTGACACCTTTGTTAATCAGTGGCCTTGGACCTTGTCTCAAAAAAAAACCGCTTTATTTTTGTGTCTGTAAGTGTATGCCACCTGTGTGGGGGTGCTGGCTGAGGACGGGAGAGGTTGTCAGATCCCCTAGAACTGGAGTCATAAGTAGTTGTGAGCCCCAAGATGGGCTGGACCTTGAACTTGGGTCCTCCAGAGCAGGCGGTGCTCATAACTGCTGAGCCATCTCTCCAGCCACACCTTGTCTTTTGAGTCAGTGTCTCTCAATGAACCTGGTTCAGCTATACTGGCTGGCCACCGAGCCCCAGGGAATCCTCCTGTCTCCACCTCCCCAGGCTGGGATTACAGGCACACATGACCACACTCAGCTTTTTTGTTTGTTTGTTTTTGTTTTTCGAGACAGGGTTTCTCTGTGTAGTTTTGCACCTTTCCTGGAACTCACTTTGTAGACCAGGCTGGCCTCGAACTCACAGAGATCCGCCTGCCTCTGCCTCCAGAGTGCTGGGATTAAAGGCGTGCGCCACCACCGCCTGGCTAAATGTTATTTATTTATGTATTTTTTTGTATATGAGTGCTCTGTCTGCATGTACTCTGGTATGCCAGCAGAGGGCGCCAGATCTCATTAGAGGTGGTTGTGAGCCACCATGTGGTTGCTGGGAATTGAACTCAGGACCTCTGGAAGAGCAACCAGTGCTCTTAATCACTGAGCCATCTCTCCAACCCCACACTCAGCTTTTTTTTTTTTTTTTTTTTTTTAACCTGTTCTGGGGGTTGAACTCAGGTCCTCGAGTCTGTGCAGCAGATACGTCGCCAGCTTTCCCAGCCCCTCTTTAGGTATCTCTGATGTGGGTCACAAGCAAAAAAAAATGCCTCCTCTCCTGGCAAACTCTCGCCCCCCCTCCCCAAGACAGTGATGAGAACGGGGAGCCCGTGTCCCGCTCCACACCTCCTGTGGTCTTTCTCCCCCACCCCCACCCCGCCCCTCGCCAGTGGTCAAGTCCAAGAAACCCGGGAAGAAAAGCAAGGGGCAGAGCTTCGAGAGCTACGAGGTGGCGCATCTGCGGCTGCTGAAGCTGGCGGAGAACGGGGACCTGAACCAGCTCACCAAGGACTTCCTGGCCAAGGAGGAGAAGAACTTTGCCCGCTTCACCTACGTCACCGAGCTCAACAACGACATGGAGACCATGCACAAGAGGACCCAGAGGATCCAGGTGCATGGCTAGCAGGGCCTGGGAGGACCGGGCCTGCCTGTCCCCAACAGCCTTCCCCGACACGTCCACCTGCTCTGCAGACAATGTCCATGGGCCCTGATAATGACAGTGAGTTCATGTCCCCACCCCCCCACCCCCGATCGTGACAGTGGCCACTGCGGCAGGTGCCATCCACACTGGGCTATGAGCTAGGAAGGCACACTTGAAAAGTGTGTTTTATTTTATGGGTACGGAGGGTTTGCCTGTGTGTATGTCTGTACACCATGTGCGTGCAGTGCCCACAGAGACCAGAAGAGGGCATCAGATGTCCTGGAACGGGAGTTAGAGATGGTTGGGAGCTGCCCTGTGGGTGCTGGGAATCGAACCCTGGTTTCCACAAGAGCAGCCAGTGTTCCTAACCTCTGAGCTATCACCCCATTCCTCTACCTTGTCCTCTGAGACAAAAATCTGTCACTAGGGTTTGGAGCTCAACAATTGAGCTATGCTGTCTAGACATCGAGCCCCAGGGACCCTCCTGTCTCCCCATTTCCCATGCTGGGGTTACAAGTGCATGCCATGATGACCAGATTTTTTACATGGGTTCTGGGATTGAACTCAGGCCCTGCCCCCTGTGGCTTCAGAGTGGAAGGGAAATAGGTAATGCTTATCTTGGACAGGCCCGGTGCTCATCAGCATAGTCTGCTCTGACAAGCGGACCCATAATGCCTCACATTTACCTGGCTCATGACCCTCCTCACTCCGAGCAACACAAAGGACTTCTGGACACAAACACATGCCCAAGACAGAGTCCACACCACTTAATGCCACACGCCAGCCCATTCGGAACCTGGCTGACAGCTGTCTTTGTGGCTCAGAACCAGTGGTGACCCCCAGTGCCCCCAGCTGCTCCTAGCTGTATCACACCTAGCTGTATCACACACACCCTCCTCCAACTGTTCCTTCTGACTGTGTCCTGACCCCTCCCCCTCTGAGGATGTTCCCCAGGCCTGACCCTGACCCGCTGTCACCTGGGGGGATTCGGTATGCCTCCCTCTGAGGCCCTGTCATGTTTATGGGGCAATTTCCCACTTGTGGGGTATGTTGAGGACTGGATACCAGGCCCTTGCCTTTCCCCTTGATTGACGGTAACTGGCCAGTCGCTTTCCAGGGGTTCTGCTGACTCCAATCCAATCTCAACCACAGGAGAGCCGAGGTCACCAATGTACGTCCCCACAGCCGACTTCCTGTGGGTTGTTGGGATTCAAACTCAGGTCCTCGCGGTTGCACAGCAAAGTGCTTTACCCACAGAGCCAGCCCCTGAACCCTTCAGGAGGCTAGTCTCCCTGGAGCTCCAGGCTTCAGCTTTTCCTTGGGGTCCATTGTCTTAAATAAGTCTGTAAGCCACAGGAGGAATTTAGTGGCTCTTTAGACGACCCTCGATCCTGCCACGTTACTCTGGAGCTCTGGCTGCTTTCTTGCTTTGCTTCGTGATTTTCGAGACAAAGCTTCACTCGGTAGCCCAGGCTGGCCCGGAACTCACAGCAGTCCTCCTGCCTCAGCTTGGTAATTGCTGAGCTTTCAGGCATAGTAAGTCGCCAGGGAGCATCTCTACTTAAACTAAGATTTGGGTTTTCTTTTTAATCCTGCCCCCCCCCAATTGTATACATCCAGCTTCACCCCTTCCTAGGGACCAGGTCATGGGTCCATTTTCTCTGATCTCCTGTTAAGATTTGTTCAGTAGGCGGGGGTTGGGGATTTAGCTCAGTGGTAGAGTGTTTGCCTAGCAAGCACAAGGCCCTGGGTTTGGGCCTCAGCTCTGAAAAAAAAAAAAAAAAAAGGTTCAGTAGGGCTGGAGAGATGGCTCAGTGGTTAAGAGCACTGGCTGCTCTTCTAGAGGACCTGGGTTCAATTCCTAGCACCCACATGGCAGCTCACAACTGTCTGTAACTCCTATTTCAGGGGATCTGACACCTTCACACAGACATACACGCAGGCAAAAAAATGAATGTGCACAAAATAAAAACAAATTATTTTACAAAAATATTTGTCCAGTAACTGTCAGCATTTAAAAAGCAGAACATTCAGCCAGGCGGTGGTGGTGCATGCCTTTAATCCCACCACTCAGGAGGCAGAGCCAAGTGGATCTCTGTGAGTTCGAGGCCAGCCTGGTCTACAGAGAGAGTTCCAGGACAGGCACCAAAACAACACAGAGAAACCCTGTTTGGAAAAAACAAAAAGAAAGAAACAGAACAGCAGAGCATTCTACATACCCCCCCCCCCCCCCCCAAATTTCTAGTTTCTCTGGGGACATCAAATCTGATACAAGGTGGCAATGTGTGCAGGCCACTGTTAACCGTGAGTGCGTTGTCACTGCCCTCTGGTGGCTGTCTGCGGTATGGCAGGAAGGTCTTCGTGGTCCAGGCTGTTCTGGGAGGGAGTGCGTTACTAGTCCCTGTGGGGTGCGGATGCAGATCGACGTGAGGCTTGCTGTGTGGCTGGCCTTTGAGGGCTTTGGGTAAGGTGGACTTCCCCTCTGTTGGCCTCAGTTTCCCAGTTTGTCCTGTGATGTTGGGACCAGCCCTGTAGCCTCCAGGTTCTTTGCTCTGTTTGCTTTGGAACTCTGATTTAGAGCTCAAGTATCTGTTGGGGAAATGCTGCATCCCAACTCGCAGGTGTCCAGGACACATCCACGCCTCTGTAAATGGGCGATAATCGGCATTTAGCCATTTGTATGCGTGGGCCACCCTCCCCCACACATACCCTTTGAATTTACTATCAATGATTGATTTCTCGACCTCTTAGTACATTTGTCTCCTCACTGGAGTGGAGTGCTGGGATTAAAGGTGGCCGCCGTCGCCGCCTCCACCACCACCACCACCACCACCACCACCTAGCCTCTTCCATTATTTCTTGAGATGAAACATAGGGATGGGGACTTTGGTGTCAAAGGCTTGGACACACTGCACTAGGGACTGGTCAGAAAGGCTGGGTTACTCACCTGGCTCCCGACCTGGAACTTGGAGGGAGTCTGGCCATCTGAGTGAGGGACTCAGATTCTGGTGAGAGTCTGAAGGACCCTGGGCTGCTGCTGGGTCCAGTGAAGAAGTTGCTCATGGCTGTTTAAATTCTTTTTTTTTTTTTTTTTTTTTTTTTTGGTTTTTCGAGACAGGGTTTCTCTGTGTAGCTTTGCGCCTTTCCTGGAACTCGCTTTGGAGACCAGGCTGGCCTCGAACTCACAGAGATCCGCCTGGCTCTGCCTCCCTAGTGCTGGGATTAAAGGCGTGCGCCACCACCGCCCGGCTTTGTTTTTTGTTTTTTTTGTTTTTTTTTTTTTTTTTTGGTAAATTCTTTATAGTGTGATACAACAGAAACCCCAGACGCCCAGGGGTGGGAGCCATGTTTCAAGTGCCCATGTGTGGCTGGTGACTACAGAATTAAAACAAGTAGAACGTGAAGGAGTGTGTTGATTACTCTGTTCTAGATGATTCTAAACCTGTGGGCCAACCTGAGGCCACCAGAAAACACAGATACTTACATTACGATTCATTACCCTGAAAAATTACAGTTATGAAGTAGCAATGAAAATCATTTTATGGTGGGGGGGGTCACCACAGCATGAGGAACTGTATTAAAGGGTCACAGGGTTAGGAAGGTTGAGGACCGCTGCTCTAGATAGTTGTAGATGATTCTCAGAGAGGATTCCTGCGGAGTAGGAGGGGGCAGGGGGAGGCTCCCTGATGGGTTTACCCAACCCTGGAGTAGGGTTAGATGCAGTGGGAAGAGCAGTTGATGTCTTTTCCTCACTGGTCCCCTTCTGTCCACGCAGGATGACATCATCAACCTTCGGTCTCAGCAGCAGTCCTCTCACGAGGGCACCCGGAGCGTCCTGAGACAGATGGAGGTGAGCTGGGTGCGGAGGGAGGGGTGGGGGGGCTTCCCGTACCTGTCTGTCATCACCTGTCCGTTGTCTGCCTGGTGGCCTGTCCTGACACCACTTGTCCCTAAGGTCTGTTGATTGTGAAGACGAGTCCCTTTCCAGGGGGGTCGAACCCAGGCCCTGGGACTGCAATTCGATCCTGACACATCTCTGCCTCAGTTTCTCCTTCTGATGACTCCTTGGCCCAGGTCCACCTTTTTCCACAGTAATAATGACCACTCACCAACCTCCTACATCCTTTTCTTTCCCCTCCTCCTACCCTGCTTCCTCTCTGTGCTGGGAACCAAACCCAGGGCCTCCTGCACCCTAGTTCCCCACTCTGCCACTGAGCCACAGCCCACAGCCCACACCCCACATGCAAATGCTTCCTGGACTAGTCAGTAGAGACCACGTGTGCTCTTCCGGCCCCGTCCTTCACCACCCTGGGAAGCAGGTGTCACTCAGGCTCTTTCCATTTCTCAGGTGAGGAAATAGGCTGGCAGAGGTAACAGTGGGGTGTGGGGTGGTGGTGTTTTGTTTTGGCACAGGGTCTTACTATGTAGCCCTGGGGGGGGGGTCTGGAATTCACTATGTAGACAGGGTTGGCCTCAAACTCACAGAGATCCTCCTGCCTCTGCCTTCTGAGTGCTGGGATTAAAGGTGTGCGCCACCACCGCCCTGACTGCAATCACTTATTTTTTTGAGACAGGGTCTCATGTACCCCAGGCTGGCCTCAAACTATGTAGACAAGGATAACCCTGGACTCCCGATCCTCCTGCCCCCATCTCCAGAGAGCAAGAGTTACGGGCACACACACCACACCGGGTTTAGGCAAGTGCTCTACCCACCGAGCCACACCCTCAGCCGACCCTTTTTTCTTAATTTTGTTTGCCGCTGACAGGAAGCTCATTCCTTTGATCGAATACCCCCTCTGGGGTTTGCAAACCTGTGTAGGGTCCACCAGTCACCTCCACAGAGAGTCCCCAGCCTCACGCCGGGCCTGGTTTCTGTCTACCCCCAGGAGAAACTGAGGAAGACCACGGAGGAGGCGGATATTTATGAGAACAAATACAAGGAGATGAGTAAGACCCTGGAATACCTCAAGACCTCGGTGGGAAAGCTGTTTAAGAAGATTAACTGTGACGCCACGGAGATCCTGGGGAAGCTGGGTGAGACTGGGAAGATCACGGACATCAACCTCCAGCAGTACTTCGGTGAGCCAAGCTGGGGCCCACCCGGCTCTTAGGAACTCTTTTCCAGCATGCTCTATGACCAGGTACAAGAGCTCTTTCTTGGGTTGTTTTTTGAGCACGGCTATGCGGCAGCCTGCCTGGGTCCGAATCCCGATTCTTCACTTTCTAGCTGTGTGGCTTTGGCCACGTTCCTGACCCTCTCTGTGCTCAGGTTCTTTCCCCTCCAAACTGAGGGTAAGCTCAGGAGCTACCTCATTGGGTTATTGGGAGGATTAAATATGGGATAGTCGGTGATGATCTCAGTAGACACAGGAGAGGGGTTTTAGTGAAATCCAATGCCCTTAATGAGAAAAACTGAAACTAAAAGGGGAGTTTTCTTACACACTTACACAAACACTATACACATACATGCTCACACACACCTGCATACATGGATGTATACACATACACATGCATGTGTGTGCACACACACAGGCACCCATACAAACACTATGCACACAGACACATGCACACACAAAGACACATTCAAACGCATACAAACACCATGTACACATGTGTGCACATGCATGCAAACATACACACACAGATGCACATTCATGCATGCACATGCATGAACATGCACAATTATGCACCTATACACATGCATGCATGCATGCACATTCACACACACACACACACACACACACACACACACACACACGCTTCATATTTGAGCCTCATGTTTTTTCTCTAAGATTAGGAAGTAGGCAAGGGTGGAGCTCCCATTGAGCTTATTTAGTGCTGTTTAGTAATCCTTGCCAAGGCAATAAGGCAAGAAAAAAGGGTAAGGATAAAGGAAACGAAGATTCCGCGTGGGGTCCGGTGTGTAGTGAACGCTTGCTGACTGCCTTATGCATGTCCAGGTCTGGCTCCAAGTTCAGGGTGTAGAGGGGACATGAAAACCCAGATCATGGCAGCTTGGCATGAATGGTACCCACTATTAACATTTAACACACAGGGGCTGGAGAGAGGCTCAGTGGTTAAGAGCAGGTATTGCTCTTGCAGAGGACCTGAGTTTGAATCCCAGCACCCACATCAGGTATCCCAGGCAGAGGAACGGCATAAACGAAGGCCTGAAGGTCAGGTTACCCTCGCTTTTAACTTATAGTGGAACGCTGGTTTTTGACCTCCTCACTGTCAACACCGAGGGAGTCCTTTTTGGACCATGCTTTCCGAGAAACTGTCACTCATGGTGCTTTGAATGCCTTAGACCTGCGGTATGCTCCCATGAGCAGCTCTGCCTGTGTGTGTTAAAAGACAGATTTTGGCCGGGCGGTGGTGGCGCACGCCTTTAATCCCAGCACTCGGGAGGCAGAGCCAGGCGGATCTCTGTGAGTTCAAGGCCAGCCTGGTCTACAGAGCGATATCCAGGACAGGCATCAAAACTACACAGAGAAACCCTGTCTCAAGGGGGGAAAAAAAAAGAGTGAGATTTCTGTGTCCAATGAGGTCAGAATGTCTCAGCCAGTGGCCGGGCAAAAGTGGACATCTGGAGCACAAGCTCCCATCTCCCCTCTATTACAACAGGGGACACTAGGCTCGCAGCCGTGACCTTGACCCTCCTGTCTTCCAGCCATCATAGAGAAAAAGACCAATGACCTGCTGATTCTGGAGTCCTTCCGGCGCCTGCAGGAGGCGGAGGGGCCCGATGTCGATGTCCCACAGCCCTTCGTCAACCCCTTCTGGGGCGGCTCTGCCCTCCTCAAGGCCCCCGAGCCCACAAAGGTCGTGCCCCCCGTCTTTGGGTTAGAATCCTTCAGTGACAAACTTGAAGAGGGTGAGTTCTTGCTCCATGCCACCCAGGCAGGCCACTGGATAGGAGTGCCTTAAGGAGCCCGAGTCCCTACAGGGTCTGTGGGCCAAGCCTCAGTTTCCCTCATTACTTCATTAAGCAACATCACCCTGTGTGAGCGATCATCACCCTGTGTGAGCGATCATCACCCTGTGTGAGCGATCATCACCCTGTGTGAGCGATCATCACCCTGTGTGAGCAATCATCACCCTGTGTGAGCGATCATCACCCTGTGTGAGCAATCATCACCCTGTGTGAGCGATCACCACACTGTGCTACTTGTTTGAAAACGCAGACGAGAACAGATCCTTATGGAAAACAGAGGTCGAGTGGAGGTACAAACTTATTCCCTGCAGCCCAGAAACAAGCAAAGGACCCTGCACACACACACACACACACACACACACACACACACACACACACTCATAAATACACACTCACTCATAACCACAGATTCACACACAGTCATATGCACATACTCACACACACGTACTTGCATACACATTCACATTCACACTCATAAAAGACACTCATAAACACAGCTCATTCACACACGCTCATACGCACATACTCATGCACACACATACACACACTCATACACATACTCACATATACATTCATACACTTACACACACACCCATGCACACACATGCACATACTCACACACATATACACTCATACACTTACACACACCCCCATGCATACACAAACACACATACTGAAGCACACTCATACACATGCACACATGCATGTGCACATGTACCATTAAGTTAGTCAGAACTTAACAAACACACAATGGAGTACTATGCAGCCACAAAAACGAATGTCCCTCTGGGTAGCAATAGCTTAGCAGTCAAATAGATTGCCATTCAGCTTTGTCCTTGCTATTAAACCAGCGGGGGCCCCCACTCTTTGCTTGGGAATTCCCTGAGGGCACATCTCTGCTTGGCGCTCTTAAGGGCTTTCCGCCCCATGCCCAGCCCAGCCTGGTGGAGTGGCACTGTCCCCGGGAAGGAAGTGAGCTGGGCATCACCTCCCAGTTCCTCACAGTATCTGTCCCGGGTGCAGTGGAACATCCCCTGGACCACAGTAGCCTCCGGCAGCTGGTCTTGGAGAACTACCTTCAGAAGGACCGCGGCAAGGACCTGCAGGACGCCCTGTTGGAGAAGGCGGATGAACTCAGGCCAAGAAGAAGGTGGTAGGCTGAGCTGCAGGTAGCTGTGGTCCACACCCAGAGAGAATAAATGTTTGCTTCCTGAGCCCCAGGGCCTTTGCCTGTGCTATGCTGGGGAACTCCGAGGACTGGAAACCAGCTTTGCGGTGGGGTGGAGGTGAGAAGGATGGGGCTCGAAATCCGGGGTCCTAGTCTCCTTGCTTCTGGAAGAATGGGTGTCCCTGAGGCCACAGGTGGGGTATGGATAGTGCAGAGTTTGGGGGACCCACCTTTTGAATCCCAGCTTCCTGCAAGGAGCCCGTGGGGACCTCATCGATTGCAAGGCTGGATCTGACCCTGGGTATGGGGGTGCAGGTTCCTTCTCTCTCAGGCAGGGCTTTGCTGTGTAAACCCAGGCTAGCCTTGGATGTCACCATGTTTGGTCCCAGTGATTCTCTTGAAGTTGGCTTCCCATTTTTAGTTCATCCATGGGGACTCAGCTCTAGGGCTAGGTAAAGGCCCCGGTCAGGGGAGCCAGAGACTGCCACCAGTTTGTTTGGTTTTTTTTGAGATAGGATCTCACTATGTAGCCCAGGCTAGCCTGGAACTCACTATTTAAACCAGTCTAAGTCTGGAACTCACAGAGATCATCCTGCCCCTGCCTCCTGAGTGCTGGGATTAAAGGTGTGCGCCACCACCGCCCATGCTGTGCCATACCAATCCCCCCGACACACCCGCCATCTTTAGGGGCTGGGCTCCAGAACACAAACAGAGCTAAGGGAAGGCCACCTCGGGACAGAGAGACAGAGAGAGAGAGAGCACTGGCCACTCCTGGATGCAGCTGCTTCTGAAGCCCATGGACTTCTGAGCTTTTGGAACCCGATGGTTTTGCTTTTTCTTCTTCTTTTTTTGAGACAGAGTGTCTCTGTGTAGCCCTTGGCCATCCTGGAACTCGATCCGTAGACCAGGCTGGCCTTGAACTCAGAGCTCTGCCTACCTCTGCCTCCCGAGTGCTGGGATTTTGCCGCATGAGGCAAAAGTCATTTGTTTTCCGAAGCGAGAATCCTGTAGCCTTCACACAAACCCAAATACGTTGTGAGTTTGGCTACGCAGGCCCCAATGAGCCGACAGCCACCATGACTAGATCCAAGACTTGGTGTTTATTTGCACACGGCCTTGGGATGGTGTGCACCAGCAGGCTGGGGCAGCAGGGGCTCCCGGGCCGGAGAGCAGGCTGTAGGTCACCTGAAGTCCATGGCTCAGGGCTCACTTAGTCCTTCTCTTCCCCGTGGGTGATGATATGGACTAAGTTCTTGTAATCTAGATTGCCCGTGACATCTGGGGGAAAGGCTGCGAACATCTGGTCGATCTAAGAGCAAGAATAGTGGGTTACAGAGACTAGGAGAGCGGCAAGGGGCAGAGAGCGCCTGAGATCCCAGGAGAGACCTGAAGGACCCCCCCCCCCCCCCTCGTTCCACAAGCCAGGCCTTCCCTGCAGTCTACAGGTCTAGAAAGTCCAGCTTCCGGGGCACTCAGCCCAGGCTACATGTGTGTGTCCCCATGCTCCTGGGTCATGACCATCCCCGCCTGTATTCCCCAGGGTGACGACCCCCTCCCAAGGTCTCCTAGACACCCCAGACATCCTGCAGGAGAAAATGAGAGATCCAGCTGCACAGGGAGCTAGGCAGGTCAGGCTCGGGTATGAGAGGGCCTGGTGGGGACTGTCGCTGAATGCAGGCCGAAGACCGGTTGTGGTCACGTGACCAGAGAGGTCCTATTCTTGGAGGGAAACCAGAAATCAAGGTGGGTTATTTTACATGCAGTCTCCCTGTTTAAAAAGTATTGGATGAAGCAGGCGTAATGGTGCCTGTGATCCCAGCACAGGGGAACAGAGACAAGAGGATTGGGAATTTAAAGTCACCTGGATTAAGCAGCAAGTTCCAGGCCAGCCAGGGCTGTGCAGTGAGACCCTGTCTTTTTGTTTGTTTGTTTGTTTGTTTGTTTTTCGAGACAGGGTTTCTCTGTGTAGTCCTGGCTGTCCTGGATCTTACTCTGTAGACCAGGCTGGCCTCGAACTCACAGAGATCCACCTGGCTCTGCCTCCCTAGTGCTGGGTTTAAAGGCGTGCACCAACACCACCACCACCACCACCCGGCTGAGACCCTGTCTTAAAAGGCACACACACACACACACACACACACACACACACACACACACACACGGTTTGAATGGTTACTATTGGTCCCTCCACCCACCCCACCCCCACTCTTCTCTATCTTTCAGTGTTGAGGATCGAACCAGGCGAGTGCTCCAACTCTGAGCTACGGCCTCTCGCCTTGTCAATCTTTTATTTTGTGGCAGGTCTCACCAAGTTGCCCAGGTTGGCCTTGAGCTCTGTAGCCTGCGCAGGCCTGAAACCTGCAATCCTCCTGTCTCAGCTTCTCTGGTAGCTGGGATGGCAGGCCTGTGTCATGAGGCCTGGCTGGCTCGAACTTGTGACCACCAAAAGACATTGTGCCCTGGCCCCGTGATGGCACTGTGCACTGTGAACACCACGGAGCCCCGTGGCGTGCGGCGGAGGATTCTGTCCTCATCCCATCTTGACAGATGGGGAGACTGAGGCACAGTGAGGCGAAAGTCTAAAGTCCCATGAGTGATGAGGGGGAGGTTCTCTCGGGTGATGTACACCCGAGTGAGACAGAGCTCCTGTGAAGGGGGCTGGGCGGTGGGGACCCTGTACCTCCTCTTTGGAGAATCTCTCTGCTTGTGTGGTCAGCATCTCCCGGACACTGTAGGAGAGGAGAGAGAGCAGGTGATGGTGACATATGTCGGGGGGGGGGGGGGGAGGGTGGCAAGGGGGGACCCCTCTCCCTCAGAAGCCACTCACTAGTCAGCCTTCAGCGACCCTTTGCCTTCAGGGTCAAACACCTTGAATGCGTTGAGAATGGTCTCCTCGGGGTCAGCCCCTGCAAGAGAAGGTCGGCTCACCCATCTGTCCGGGGCCGCAGCAAGCAGACCCAGGTCCCCCTGAGCCAGAGGGGCCAGGGCCAGGGCCAGGGCACTTCCCTCAGGGAGATCTGGGTTTGCAAGAGGGCTGGGGAGTTGGCTTGCTGTTCTGGAGCCCCCACACACGGCAGCTCACAACTTCCTGTAACCCCACCTCTGCTGCCCTTCGTGGGCACTGCGCGCATGTGCTGCGCACGCTCACGTATACGTAAATGAAAACAAGATCTTTAGAGAAGGCGGAGGCGACAACAGGAAGTCAAATCCAAGAGAGCCCTCGAGAATAAGACTGAGCATTGTGACTCTTGGACTCCGTGGGCTGCGGGGAGCGCCAAGCAAGTTGGCTTTCTGTCTCTGAACCCGCCATGTCCTGAGGGGTAAGGGTAGAGCCAGCCACTCAGGTGCTACCAAAAATGTCAGTAATTGAAGTGGAGCAGCCCAAGACTGGGTAGAGGACTTGGAAATAGGCCCCTTGCTGGAGCAGCGCCCCCTGCTGGAGGAGTGACCCTAGCTGGAGGAACACCTCTTGCCCCCTCTGCACACACACACCCCTCCCCCCCCTTGCACAGGAGCAGCACCCCCTCCTGGAGCAGCGCCCCCTGCTGGAACAGCTCCACCAGCTGAAGCAGCAGCCCTGTTTTTTTATGCTATTTTTCTTTTTTTTTATTTTTTTTTTATTTTTAATGTCTGTCTGTGCACTACATGCATGTCTGGTGCCCAGAGAGAGCATTGGGTCCCCTGGAACTGGAGTTATACATGGTTGTGAACCACCATGTGGGAGTTGAGAATTGAACCTGGGTCCTTTGGAAGGGCAACCAGTGCTCTTAACCACTGAGCCGTCTCTCCAGCCCTTCCACGGCTGGTTTTTAAAGGGTCCTTTTCCACTTGTGAGCTGCCAACCTTTTGCCCATGCTGTCTCTTCTAGAGCTTAATTGATGCCCAGAGGTGAACACACACACACACACACACACACACACACACACACACACACACACATGCACACGCACGCACATGCTCACACCAGCTCACCTTTAAGTTTCTCCCCAAACATCGTGAGGAACACGGTGAAGTTAATTGGACCTGGAGCCTCCTTGATCATTTCATCAATCTCTTCATTTTTCACGTTCACGCGTCCTAGCGGGAGACACCAGGGTTCAGAGCTGGGAGGGGACAGCGGCGGCCCTTGTGATCCAGCTTCCAGGAAGCTGGTCTGGGAAGCATCAGGGACAGTGGGGTGTGTGTGTGTGTGTGTGTGTGTGTGTGTGTGTGTGAGAGAGAGAGAGAGAGAGAGAGAGAGAGAGAGAGAGAGAGGAGAGGCAAAGAGAGGCTGACAGACAGACCTAGGGCAGATGTTCCCAGCAGTGTTCTCTAGCAGCTAGCCAGCATCTGACGTGGGATGGACTGGCTAAAACAGTGTCCTCACGGCTGGGGACATGGTTCCCTCAGCACCACATAAACCAGGTGTGGTGGCAAATGCCTGTAATCTAAGCACTAGGGAGAACCAGAAGTTCAAGGTCTTCCTGGGCCACATAGTGAGGTTGAGGCTAGCCTGGGCTACACAAGACCTGGGCTCATGCAATGAAAAATAGTCTTCAGGCCTGAAACCTTTAACATACATAAGAAATGCCCATAAGTTGAGGTGCCCTTCTGAAATGCACGTAGAGGGCTGTGTCCCCAACCACCAAGGGAACTCTGTCAGGACTGCTGTGACTCACAGCCATGCAGCATCACATACCCGCTCTCCCTCCTGCCACAGCACCCTGCCTCTGTGCCAACTAGACAAAGCCATCCCCTCCTTAAGACTACGTTTTTAAAAATAAAAAGCTGGAGCAGCCACAAAGGTGAATTGTGCGGCCCGCGACTCCCCGAGCTGTTCTTGGGGGCCTGAGTTCTGAGGATGAGAGCAGGTGGTACTGGGAGGCAGGCTCACACTCTAGAGATGTTAAATAAGCCAAAAATCCCAAACGGGGTGACCCCAGTAACTTGACAAGCTGATATCTGGAAGGATTTCAAGGATTGAGACTGAAGTGTTGACCGGAGCACAGCCTTCTGGGTAAATCTGTTTTCTCCTTTACTCTTTTTTGAGTAGTTTGAATTTTCTGTTATAAGCCAGGAATGTTTTATAAAATCTCTGTCTTCATCGCCCCCCCCCCAGCCACCCCCACATACTCCCTGGGTTAAAAGGAAAGGAGAAAACATGCAAAGACCCCTGGAGTTACTCCAAAAGGCCGGTGGCAGCTGACACTTTGACAGATGACAGATGGGCTCTTGGCTTCTTTTGGTGCCCATACCCCCACCCCCTACCTTGGCGTGGGAAGGCAACCCCTGTACGGAGTCCGTGCCACATACCTAGCGCAGCAAATGTGTCCCTCAGGTCATTCTTGTCAATAAAGCCATCTCTGTTCTGGTCCATGATTGTGAAGGCCTGTGGAGCAGGGACAGCTCAGCTGAGGGCGGGCACAGGGGTGGGGGGTGGAGGGGTGGGGGGTGGGGGGGTTCTGGGAACTTCAGGGTCCACAGCATAGAGTGGACTGAAGGATTAGAAACCGCCTGAGTTGATTTAACTACAGTCTCCCTGTTAGGCCTCAAGCCTAGAGAATCAAAGATATGGCCCCATAAAACCCTGTCCAGAAGCCGGGCGGTGGTCGCACATGCCTTTAATCCCAGCACTCGGGAGGCAGAGGCAGGTGGATCTTTGTGAGTTTGAGGCCAGCCTGGTCTACAGAGCAAGTTCCAGGACAGCCAAGGCTACAGAGAGAAACCTCATCTTGAAAACAACACAAACCCTGTCCAGAACATTCTGAGGCAGGACAGCCTCAGGCACACCCTAACGTCCTTCAAGAGAGGAATGAGATATCGAGGATCACAAGACGGAATATGGTATAACCCTGAAAAAGAACAGAGCTTCGATCCTTGTCATGAATGAGAATGAGACCCTCAAGGCAGGATTTCATCGAGGGAGCAAGTCCACCAACATGGAACGTGGGCCACTGGCTGCCGGGATGCTCTGGGAGGGAACGGACCACAAGGCATCAAGTTTCCTTTTTGGGGGTGACAGGGGTGTCCTGAGGTTTCTCGGTGACCCGCAGGAGGTGGTGTTCCTGCTTTCTGAGTTATCAGGTACCATCTTAGAACCTGTCTAAAAGTGTTTCTGTGACACCCCCACCCCAACACACAAGCACCAAGGGCCAGGTGGCAGTGAGGACCACTTGGCACTGCCTGGACTTGGCTCTGAGCCTGTCCTTCTTGGCCCTGGCCAGTGGCTCCACTTCACCACTTCTGTTCGGATCAGAGGTGCAGACAGCAAGGCACAGTCCCACCGTTGAGGGCACCAGGCGTCACACAGAACCGCACTCAGTTGTCCGAGGCGGCCCTGCCCTGCCCGCTTCGGCGGATGGAAAAGGAAGTTCTCCACGGTTAACACGCAGGGACAAGACAGTGATGGACACGGACGGATGGCCAGGCTGCCCAGCCCAGCGCACCAGGAACCCAGGCAGGAGAGAATCGGGAAGGACCAGGGGCTGGGCTGGGCTTTCCCACCACCCTCCCAAATCTCTCTCTTCTCTGTCGCTCACCTTTTTGCCCCTCACCCACCCAAAGCACAGGAGTGACTGAGGATCTTAGGACACAGGTGACCGAAGTGTGGGTGGGAATCCACCCTGAGCAGGGATCGCCAGGGCAGGCCGGGGGCTTCCTAGCACCTACTCTGTTCTGTGCCTCTCTGGAAAATTCCCTGCATGTCAGGAAGGGGGTGTGCTTTTTTTTTTTTATAATCCACAGAAATTACTAAGACCAAGTCTTTGTCTAGGGGTTCGCATACAGTCTGGATGAGCCTGGGCATATGAGCACGCAGGTCATTTCCCGGGTTTGGTGTCCTTCTATCTGGGGAGGGGGCCGGCCACACCCACCTCCTTGAACTCCTGGATCTGGGTCTGCTCAAACATGGAGAACACATTGGAGCTTCCGCCCTCTAGCCTCTTCTTGGCTTTCTTCGGTGCCTGGGGAGGAAGCACCCATTAGACATCACTGAGTCCTGGGCCAGGTCCAGTCACCTGGTGAGTGGGTCTCCTTTGCCCGGACATGAGAGAAAATGAACCTACAAGCATTCAAACATTATCTAACGCTCTCCTCTGATCCACCAAGGAGACAGGAACTGGAGGCCCAGAGAGGGTAAGTCACTTACGCCAGGTCACACAGCCACAGAAACTCACACGGTCTGTGCCCCTAGCACCGTCTGTCTCTGACTAACAAATAATCGGGGACCACCTGTTCTGAGAGGCAGACACCTATCCAACACTACAAGGGCGAACTTTTAACACGTGCAATATCAAAAGATAGAACCAGAAAACTCTTTCCTGGCTGCCTGAATGGAAAACAAAAACAAAAAAACAAAACAAAACAAAACCCCAAAACTCCCTCTCTTGTATTCGATTTTTGCAAGTCCCCTGGGTAGCTGCTCTTTGTGGCTCCTTGGGGACACTGAGTGGAGTCCCCGTGCATGGCTGGTGCAGGGTGCTTGTCCATCCAGGGCTGGGGGTCTTGTGAGAGTCTCCCTCCTCTTCCAATGGGGTCCTTGGCTCGGGGTGGGGGTGTGTGCCTCTTGGCTGCTCACCCTGCATCTTCCCTCAAGGGTCCACTGGCCACTCACCATGGTGTCTGGAGCTGGCGGCTGCCTCTGGAGAATTCGTGGAGCCTGCTGGCCCGCCTCTGCTTGTGGAACAATAAATACCTCTTCCCCGGGGTTAAAAATAACCCCATGACCACTTTTGGCAGTTGTAGGTGAGGCAGAGGCCACCTAAGCCCCCCCACCCCATGCCGTTCTTCTGAAGTAAGAGCCGCCGCTCCACAGCCTGGGTTGACACGTGAGACCCAAAAATGCCCTCAAGGTTAAAGAGACAGCGGCTGGGGCCCTGGCCTGGGAGTGATGCTGTGTGCGTTCTGACATGCCTGTCATTGTCTAACGGGAAAAGGAACACAGGAGGAGGAGGAGGAGGAGGAGGAGGAGGAGGAGGAGGAGGAGGAGGAGGAGGAGGGAGCATTCAGCCCTGTGTCCAGGCTCCCTGGTCCCTCAAGGCCTTTGCACCTTGCGCACTCTGTGTGCCCCGTCTCTGCTCAAACGTCCCCCACCCTCGTCCTCTGCCCTCCCTTCTCTGCTTTGGGTCCCCACCCCACCCTGACCCGAAGTGTTCACTCTTCTGAGCAGGCGGTGTGATGGACAGCCAGCTCCCGGGGGTGGGGTCTTCTCACTCGCCTCTCCCGGTCCCATCGACTTTGGCCAAAAAGCTTCTTGGCAGCGTCGGCGGGCCCTTGTTGACCGACTGAAGAAAAGACAAACCACCACCACACTCACATTCAAGTCCCCAGCCACCCCACGGGAGCGAGGTCACCTTAGCCATTGGGTGTCCACCTCAGTGATATGAAAAAAAAAAAATGAGCTCAGAGAGACAGGCCCGCTGCTGGGGACAGTGGTGGAGTGGCCTCTGTCCCCCAAGTGCTGAAAAGGACTGACTCCTTTTCTTTTTGAGACCGAGTCTCAGGTAGCCCAGGCTGGCCTTGAACTTGGTATGTAGCCGAGGTTAGCCTTGAACTCAAAGAATACAAAAAGGAAATCCAGGGTCTTTTCTTCCGAGGTCCAGATGGTCTCTATCTGTGGGGCACAAACATGTGACCACATACTGCTATTAGAAAGAAGGGGAGCACTGGAGAGATGCTCAGCAGTTAGCCCTGGCTGCTCTTCCAGAGGACCTGGGTTCGATTCCCAGCACCCACATGACAGTTCACAACTGTCTGTAACGTCATTTCCAGGGGATCTGACACCCTCACACAGACACAGACACACATACATACACACAAAAAAAAAAAGAAGAGAAAAGAAAAAGAAAAGAAAGAAAGGGGAGCTGGGCGGTGGTGGCGCACGCCTTTAATCCCAGCACTCGGGAGGTAGAAACAGGTGGATCTCTGTGAGTTCAAGCCTAGCCTGGTCTACCAAGCGAGTTCCAGGAAAGGCACAAAGCTACACAGAGAAACCCTGTCTCGAAAAACCAAAAAAAAAAAAAAAAAAAAAAAAGAAAGGGAAGGGAAGTGATATACACCTGTTACCCCAGCACCCGGGACACCGAGGCAGGAGGATCAGGAGTTCATGATCATCCTTGGCTACAAAGTGAGTTCAAGTTCAAGGCCAGCCTGGGCTACATGACTGTCAACAAAACAAAACACAACCAATTGAACAAAACCCCATTCCCCTGGCTTCTGGAGACTGTGCTGAGGCACAGGTGACTGGCCAGGAGCCGTGGTGGCTGAGAAAGGAGGTAACTCACAACGGTTGTATGAGGGTGGAGGTTGAGGTCAGGCGTGACCCTGAGCCTTGGGCCCCACAGAGGTGACCTGTCCCCATGGGCCACGTTTCCATTGAGTTGTCTGAGGAGCTGGTTTATGTTGCTGTGTGGGAAATGTTCTGGTGCTCTCGTGAAAGACCCCTGGCCGGAGGGCCTCAGAACCTGAGCCTCCACGGCCCTCCACCACCCTCCACAGCCTCTGCGGGCGCCTGTTCCTTCTGTTAAAAACGGACGTGCTAACTAACTGTCCCTTGGGCTGTTGAACTCAGTGAAGGAGACCAGAGGATTCTGGGATCACGGTAGCTCAGCTAGAACACAGAGCCACGTGGGCTTTAGATACAAGGTTTCTGAACTCCCCAGTCAGAGACCGGGTCCTTGAGGGAGGATGCTGGGGAGACCCCCGGGTGGGTCCATGCAGGGGACTCAGCTTCCTCCTCACAGTTCATGGTGGAGGCGCACAGGGGCTGATATTGCTCTGTCCCTAGGCTCTAAGGTGATACCCGCCCTGTGGCCTCACATTCTTGCTGCTTGAGAGATTTCTGCAGCCTAGAAGTTTCCGAGACCCACTGAGCACAGGAATCAGGAGCCAGAAACTCCAGAACAAAAAAGCACAAAGCGAGGGTATCAATTTCCCACCGCTGTGACAAAAATACAGCGGCAAACCCTGTGGTCGGGAGCAGCCAAGCTTGCTACCTGGCAGGGTTGGCGCTCGGAAATAGAAATCGGACAGAGGGCTGCATCCCGCTGTGGATGTGGGGGCAGTCTCTTCCTCACCCCTCCCGGCTCCCCGGCAGCTGCCAGCATTCCTGGGCTCACACCCCCCGTCAGTGCAGCCTCTGACTTTTCTGGCTGTTCAGTGTCCCTCACAGGTTTTACCCTCATTCTGAGGACTTTAAGCATTTATTGGAGCCCTACTGTGTACAGGATCCGGTGTACACCAGGAGTCAGGGGATGCTGGGGTTTAAATGTCTCCCTGAAGTTGCCGGGTTGGGAATTTAATCCCCAAATCCACATTTGGTAGCATTAGGAGGTGAGGTCTGTGAGAGGTGACTTAGGTCAGAGGTGATCATGAGGATGGGCCCCCCTGAGATGGGATTAGTGGCTTAGTAAGAAGAGACCCCGTGAAGTGACTCAGCCAGCTTGGGAATGTCTGGACAAAGCATTTGTGACCAAAGCATTTGTGACCTGCTAGACTGGAGCCAGGGGAATAGTCACCTTTGATTCTTCTTGCTTGGGCATTGAGCCGCTGTGTGACATCAGGTAGGTTTTTTTGCCCTCTCTGAGCCTCAGTGTGCTCATCTGTAGAGTGGGCATGATAATGATTGTTACCCTCTTGGGGTTGTCACAAGCACAAAATCAGATTATTTTGTGGGTGTGATTATTTTGTGGGTGTTGACCTGGGGACTCCTGTTGGGGTGAAGAGCCTGCTAACCTTCCCCCCAGCACCAGGGATTGGTCTGATGGCGGGGGCAGGGGCAAGCTTGGAAGTGGGGGGTCCTTTTTGCACAGGTTGTGGGTGCCATGGAGACCCATGGTCAAGGCCTGCATCTGAACCTGGACCGGATATCTCTACCTGAGCTCACAGTGCTTTTGAAGACAGCCATGAAAAGAGGGTCCGCGTTCTACTGGCCTCAGACCCTGGATGGAGCTCACCACAGCTGGGGGCCTGTTAAAGTAACAGTTTCGTTTCTGAACTTAGGAGTGAGCGAGCACTGGAGTGGGAGATGTCTGAAGCCAGGATGTCAGGATAGGAACAGTAAGGAACGATGGGGGCCGGAGGTTCTCCTAGGTTTGGCAAAAAATAAACAAAAAAAAAAAAAAAAATAAGGGCTGGATAGAAGGCTTGGATGTTAATTAGGACTCACTGCTCTTCCAGAGGAACTGAGTTTGAGTCCCAGCACCCTAGCAAGGAGGCTTAAAACTGCCTGTAACTGTAGCTATTGGGATGTGTTGCCCTCTTCTGGCCTCCCAGAGCAATGCACTCTCATGGGCATATCCACATGCAGACATGCATACATATAACTAAAAAGACTAAAATACATTTAAAAAGAGAAAATGCGTGGGCGGTGGTGGTGCACGCCTGTGAGTTCGAGGCCAGCCTGGGCTACAGCGCGAGATCCAGGACAGGCACCAAAACCACACAGAGAAACCCTGTCTCGAAAAAAAAGGAGGGTGATGGAGTCTGAGCTTTGTAGAAGGCAGGCCCTGCCAGCCTAGAGCTGTGGCTGATGGCTGCTGTCACCAAGGATAGCTTATCTCCTCCTGTCAAGACTCTGAAGGTGACAGTTACCCCTGGGGAAGCAGCCATTCCAACTAGCTGGGGGGCGGGGGGAGGTGGCGGGAATAAAGGGAGGTAGATTAGCCCCCTGCTGGGGGCCGCTGGGCGCCGCTGGGCACTGGGTACTGCTCTGCCAGGCCCCCTGGCTCTGTATTTCAGTTTCCCCCTCGAAGGTGGGCACACAGAACTGCCTTCACCATTCTAGAACGCTCCTGGGCACAGCGGTGTTCAGGCAAGTCGGCTCTTACACTGGGTGAACTCAGAAGCACCGCAGTGTGAAGTCCTTCTTATGCCTCTCTGTCTCCCAACTCTTTTTTTTTTTCATTTCTAACTCTCCCACTCCCTGGATTCCCAGACTCAAAGCCCTGCTCCCGTTCCCCCCACGGCCATCTTGACAAAATGTTTGTCTAGTCTGCCCCTGTGATGCCTTGTGAACACAGCGCCCTCTAATCCTGCCCTAGATCTTACCCGTGGGAGTGGCTCCCAATTACTTTGGGGTCTCCGCTCCCTCACCACCCTTCCCCCCACACGTCACACACTATTCCAATTCTTTCCTCCACGTCCCACCCTCGAGCACTCTCCCCTCCTTGCCTGACAGTTAAAATTGCTTAGCGATTGACTTTGACCTCCTAGAGAACTCCAGTCATTGGATGCTGGGGTTCCAGATCAGCTTTCCGGGGGAATGGGGGGGGGGGACCTTGGACAGAAGACTTCACCAGACCAAACCTTGGCATCTTCACCCTATGAATAAGCAGGTAGCGCTCGTCTTAGAACACCGTTGTTGTTAAATGATGATGGGCAATACCATCTGGTGACAGACAGACAGACAGACAGACAGACACACACACACACACACACACACACACACACACACACACGGCGGTAGGGGTGGGGATAGAGAGAAATTGAGATTATTCTCTTCTGTCTTCCTGGCTCCACTCCCCACACCAGGTCGCAGACACTCCACTCTTGAAGGCGGATGCTCCGAGCCGGCTGAGTTCAAATGGACGTGCCCTAGGCCCTAGAAGAGACGGTATGGCTTGTGCTGGGTCCTCAGGCCAGGACGAGGGCTTCACGCTGTGGCATCCCCAGCCTCTGGACGGTGACCTTCCTGCACTGAGGTCCCAGTGACCACAAGTGCTTGTCACCAGCTTGCCCACCTCTCCCAGCATGCCAGGCACTTCCCAGACTCCTCCCTGCCTACTTTACCCCAATCCACACCCTAAGGCAGGTGTTCATATCGGGTCCATTTTTCAGATGAATAAAACTGAGGGTACGAGAGGATCCTTTCTGTCGGCCTCACAGCCAGAGCCTCTGCCTTGGGCAACACTGGATTTGGCCCGGGTTGCTGAGGTTTCAATCTGTGCACTTCCCTGTGGCCTGGGATCCAGCTGTCCCCACTGTCCCCCCACTCTGGAAGCAAGGTCCCACTGCGAGCCAGACACTGTTGGTGGCTTTTTATCCCATTGTGTCTTCAGCCTGGGCTGACCGGCCGGATAGGAACGAAATCTCAGGAGGTCCTCTTTTAACAGTGCCCTTCAGATCTCCTCGGGCGGCTGTCCCGGCGGCGTGCCTGGCATTCCAGGGCATTGTCCTCCGTGTGAGACCCGGATGCCAGCGACAGCTGTGGCCTGACCTGCCTACAGCCCCTTCACTGAGGAACTTGGAACCACGACAGAACGGCGGGTTTCCGAGGCCTCTGATCTATATAAAGGCCATGCTCTGCTCCTCAGTCATGCGACCTGAGGTCATGGGGTGAAGGGCCTTTCAACGGGTCTTCAGCCAACACTCTGTGGGCCTTGGAGCCCGGGGAACGCAGGCTGGTGGCCTCAGCTCTGTGGTCACGCAGGGACAGTGCTTCCTGGCTCTGGTGGGATGAGGAACCACTTTTTGTGGTCCCCACTTACTGCTTCCAGGAGCCGTTTCCCTTTGCCACATGGCCACGACCAAAATGTCCCCAGATGCTGCCAACCATCCCCAGAGAGAGAGAGAGAGGATTGAGTGGCTGGAATGGTGGTAAGCATGAGGTGGTCTCTTGTGGGGGCACAGTCACCCTTCCGCTGTCTCCTGGATGACACACAGCCATTATCTGCCATCCTCTAGAGTAAGAACCAGTCAGGGACCTTTGACAAAAGTCATCACTCGTGTATGGCTGCCCTCTTGGGACACAGAACAATGTTGGCTACATTCCATTTTGTCCTGGCTAATCATATGACAAATGTCCAACTCTCTTGTGGATGGCAGTCCTCTGGAGTCACCCTGTTTGGAAGAGGGACCAGACTTACCTCCAGCAACCGGCACCCAGAGTTCCATGAGTGTTTGTTGAGTGACTGAATAATGGTCTCTGGTAATGTTATCTTTCTCTAGTTTTCCGGGACTATAGAGTAAGGAACCTTCCATCATTCAGGTTCTTGCTCCCCAGCACGCAGTTGGTGGTCATCAAGACTGGTCCCATAGAAATGAGTTTTCTCATTGGGGCAAAAGGACAGTCAAAGCTATTTTGCCTCCCAGGGGAAAAGTGGATAGAAATAGCTAACTTGTGAGGGACAGAGGACTAAAGAGGTAACTCCTGCACTAAGGTTGTTGGTCCTATGTGATAGACTATTAGTTTAAGGTGTGTTACATTTGTTTATGCTGTGGATCATTTGTTTAATGATGCAAAGATGTGTTGCCTTCTTTTATGTTGCATTTGTTTAACTCTGCGAAGCTGTGTTGCTTTGCCTGTCTACAGCACCTGATTGGTCTAATAAAGAACTGAATGGCCAATATCGAGGTAGGAGAAAGGGTAGGCGGGGCTGCCAGGCAGAGAGAATGAATAGAAGGAGAAATCTGGGAGAAAGAGAAGGAGCAAGAGAGCAAGGAGAGGAGAATGCCAGGGGCCAGCCATGGGGTAAGAGTAAAAGTAAGAGATATACTTTTTTCCATGTTGTACCCGTTTCTCAAAATCCCCAGAGACCTCCAAGGAGCCGGTTTCCAATGCAAGCACATAAGGATCCTTTTATTCAGGTTCAACCTGGGCCACCTCACGGCAGATAGAAGGAAATGTGGTGGTGGCCACGAGCCCAGGTGTAGAGGGTTTTTGTAGGGAAAAACCACAAGCCAGGAATTGACAACTTGGGATTGTAGAAGGGATATGGGGCAAGGTGATTTTTTGAAACTATTGGTCTAGACTTTGGGCGCAAAACTACATTTGGAACCATTGGGTTAGACTTTTGGCAGGGAACCACAACCTGCTGACTAGGATTATTTGGACTGAGCTAGATATCTTCAGGGGCCGTAAACCACAGACAGGATGTCTGCAGATGGATACTGCTCTGTGTCTGTTCGAGTTGTCCTTCCTGGAACTGAGTACAGCAGGTGGTCTGAGATGGTGGCCCTCCCCAAAGATGGGGTCTGTACTGCCTTCACACTTAGAGGGATGGGTAAGAGCGGAAGTGGGCTTCCTTCCTCCCGCTGGGCGCCTGCTGCTTGCTGCTTGCTGTCGAAATGGGCAAGTTCATGAAGCCAGGGAAAGTGCTGCGGGCCCTGGCTGGACGCCCCTTGGGGTGCAAAGCCGTCATCGTGAAGAATATCGATGATTGGCACTTGATTGCCAATTGATGACCTCAGACCATCCTTGTGGTTGTGTTCTGGTGGCCGGGATCAACCGCCATCCTTGAAAAGTCACAGCTGCCACAGGCAAAGAGAAAAATTGCCAAGAGGTCAAAGACCAAGTCCTCTGTGAATGTGTATGACTACAATCACCTCATGCCCACCGGGTGCTCTGTGGACATCCCCTTGGACAAAACTGTTGTCAACAAGGATGGCATTAGGGACCCAACTCTGAGACACAAGGCCAGGTGGGAGGGCCACGGTCAAGTTTGGGGTGCTATACGAGACAGGCCAGAGCAAGAGGTCCTTCTAGAACCTTTGGTTTTAGGTATATCTATCTATCTATCTATCTATCTATCTATCTATCTATCTATCTATCTATCGGTTTTTTGAGACAGGGCTTCTCTGTGTAGCTTTACGCCTTTCCTGGAACTCGCTTTGGAGACCAGGCTGGCCTCGAACTCACAGAGATCCGCCTGCCTCTGCCTCCCGAGTGCTGGGATTAAAGGCGTGTGCCACCAGCGCCCTAGGTATATTTTTGTATCCATCATTAGAGAAAAAAACAAAAGGTAGTAAAAAAAAAAAAAACTGGGCTGGAAATTCTGATTTTGGGGGGGAGGTTTGGATGCAGTAGACTTGTATGAAGGGTAATCCTGGTTGTCAACCTGATACACGTGGGAAGAGGCGCTCTCAGGAGAAGAATTGCCCCCGTTGGATTGGCCTGTGGGCACATCTGTGAGGTATTTTCTTGATTGCTGATTGGTGGGGAGAGGGACCTACTGTGGGCGGTGCCACTCCAGAGCAGGTGGTCCTGGGTTATATAAGAAAGCTACCTGAGCATGCCCTTGAGTGCGAGTCAGTGTGCAGCTTTTATTGCGCAGCTTCCTGCTGGGCTTGGCTTCCAGAGATGACGGACTGTAACCCATAAGGCACAATACGTCTTTTTCTCTCCGCGTTACCTTTTGGTCGTGGTGTTTATCACAGCAACAGACAGCAAGCCTGTTGCTGGAACAACATGCTTAAATATAAAGCTTGAAAGATCTATGGGAACTCGGAGAATTTCCAGAAAGATCCCTGGGGAGCTGGACTTGAATGCCAGCTGATGTTTCTCAAGGCAAGATCTACCTTCTTGAAAGGCACATCTGCCCCAACCCAGGTACTGCAGATTGCGGGCTCTGCCTCCTCCAATCCGGGAAAGGCTCCCTGTCCTGGCCGTGTCGAGAGGCAGTTCCGCAGCTGGCCGGCAGGGGGAAGCACTGCACTTCTCTGCGCTGCTGCGGGGCTGGTAGAGGGAGGAATGTCGGTCTCTGTCGGGTCTGTCCCCACAGCCTGGGGTGGGAGAATGGATCTGAGTCTCCACAAGGAAAATCATCTACTTGTTGATGCATCCATCCGTCCATCCATCTACCCACCCATCCATCCATCCATCCATCCACCCACCCATCCATCCATCCTCCCATCCACCTAACCCTCCATCCATCCATCCATCCATCCATCCATCCTCCCATCCATCATGCATTCATCCATCCACCCTCCCATCTACCCACCCATCCATCATCCATCTATCCATCCACCCTCCCATCCACCCACCCACCCACCCACCCATCCACCCATCCACCCATCCACCCATCCACCCATCCATCCATTCATCCATCCATCCATCCATCCATCCATCCATCCATCCATCCATCCATCCTCTCCTTTCTCCTTTCCTTCTTTTCTTGGTTTACAGAAATGAGAGACTATCTTTCTTCCTTTTTACAGAACTGAGTGTACCACCCGGTGTAACCACGTTTTTCCTCTAACCATTTCTTCCCCGGTAACCTGAGAAGACAGTCACTCCATGTCAATCAATGCTGAGCTGTCCTGTCCTGGGGGTCTGGAGGACCCACTCTGTGGCTGTCACACAGCTCAGGTGTTAGGGAGTGTCCTGCGTCCCAGCAGCATGGGGACTTCTTATGTGACGTCTGTTGCGTCCTTGTGTTTAGGGTCCCGGGAATGGAAGCCAGGGCCTTGCAGATGCTACGTACCCTCTTATTATTTCCTGGGATGTAAATGTTGGCAAGGAGGGCTGCTCACTATCAAAGCTGAGAGGCCTGGTGTCACTACAGTAAGCCTTTGGGACTTCAGGGAACCCCCAGGACATGGTTTATTTGTTTTCATTTTTTTTTTTTTTTGGAGAGAGATTTTTGTTATGTACACAGTGTTCTGCCTTCATGTGTCCCTGCAAGCCAGAAGAGGGCACCAGATCTCATTACAGATGGTTGTGAGCCACCATGTGGGTGCTGGGAATTGAACTCAGGTTCTCTGGGAGAGAAGTCAGTCATTCCTCTCACCCCCTTGTTAATTTTTTTTGAGATATAACCTCCCTGTGTTGCCCAGGCTGGCCTTGAACTCACAGCCCTTCTGCCTCAGCCCCCTGACTGTTGGGCTCATACATCCTTGGTACTGAGTCTCTGGTTCTCAGAGTGGCCCCTTGGAGTCTGCAGCGCTAGCCTGGGGGGTGATTTTAATTTTCTTCTTTCTGTATGACTTTTTTCTACACTGGGCACCCATAGATTTTGTTGTTGTTGTTGTTGTTTTGTTTTGTTTTCCGAGACAGGGTTTCTCTGTGTAGTTTTGGTGCCTGTCCTGGAACTCGCTCTGTAGCCCAGGCTGACTTCGAACTCACAGAGATCCGCCTGGCTCTGCCTCCTGAGTGCTGGGATTAAAGGTTGTGCGCCACCGCCGCCCGTCCATAGCTTTCTATATTAATTTTTTTCAAAGAGATAATATTAGCTTGTTATAAACACCCAGCACACATGGATCAATTAGAAATGGTATTTCCAAAAACAAAAGATGAGACGTGGGTGAAGTAAACACGAAGAGCCCTGCTCACCAGAGTTGCCCTGTGCTGACAGCTTCAGGATGGCCCGTCCCAGTCCAGCCCAGTGCCGGCCATGATTGCCGTGTGAGAGGTTCCCAGATGTCCTTCAGTCAAAGGGAAGGTTGTCAGAACGCTGAGGACATAACACTGTAATCCTAGCACTCAGGAGGCTGAGGCAGGAGGATGGTCTTGAGTCAGAGAGTTAGTTTGGGCTATAGAGCCAGAACAGTTAAGGTCACGGTCTGCAGACCACAGAGGGGTCATTTAAATGGTGTTTTTTTTTTTTTTTTTTTTTTTTTGTTTTGTTTTGTTTTTCGAGACAGGGTTCCTCTGTGTAGCTTTGCGCCTTTCCTGGATCTCGCTCTGTAGACCAGGCTGGCCTCGAACTCACAGAGATCCGCCTGGCTCTGCCTCCCAAGTGCTGGGATTAAAGGCGTGAGCCACCACCGCCCGGCAAAATGGTGTTTTCTTGTGTGACAATAGATCTTCCAGATTGTTCTCTCTGGGGCCGCTAGGGCAGCCCTTCTCGTCTCCAGTATGTAGATGCCATGTGAGTTACCGATTCGATCCCCTGCGGCTGGACAGCCACCTAGTTTTGCTGGTCTATACAAAGATGTTTGGAATATCCCCAGGCTGTTGCCGGTGTCTGCAAGAGGAGGAAGGCATCCACAGGCCTGCTTACCATTCCCTGTGAGTTTAGTGGGGACAGGAAGGAGGGATTAAGGGAAGAAACTAAGAGGAGCCATGTGGGAGAGAAGTACAGACAGAATTCAGGCGCGGCTGGGGCTGCCTGGGCTTGAGTCCTCTGTGGGGCTGGTGATGCAGACGGTTCTGTTCCCAGGACCCACATACTAGAAGAGAGGCAGCTCCCATAAACTGACCTCTGACCTCGACACAAGACCTATGGCATGCACACACACACACACACACACACACACGCACACGCACACGCACACGCACACGCACACACATGCACGCACGCACGCACACATGCACACGTAAAAAAATGCACAAAAATGAAAAAGAGGTAATGACCGAACAGATAGATTGCTTCTTGGTTTTAGCACTGCTGAGCTGACAGCATGTGCCTGGGGTGACCCCAGTCCTTAAACAGACAAGAGGTGCAGCCACAGACATGAATCACATGCCCTGAATCAGTCAGGCTGGTCCTTTATGATAAGATAGTTTCTTTTTAAAACCAACTTGCACCAGGATATTCATTCTCTCTCTCTCTCTCTCTCTCTCTCTCTCTCTCTCTCTCTCTCTCTCTCTCTCCCTCTCTCGGTTTTTCGACACAAGGTTTCTCTGTGTAGCTTTGGTGCCTGTCCTGAATCTAACTCTGTAGACCAGGCTGGCCTCGAACTCACAGAGATCTGCCTGGCTCTGCCTCCTGAGTGCTGGGATTAAAGGCGTGCGCCACCACTGCCTGGCTAGGATTCTTTTTCTTTTACAAGTTGGGATTCTGTGTGCTCTGCCACAAATCTTTCCCACACTTGAGCTGTGAAGATCATCTGGGTTGCTTCTGAGATGTTTTGTTGTTTCTGGTTTTGCCTTTGTCTGTCATCCATTTCAAGGTAATTTTGTAGGAGGAGCCCAGTGTGAGTGAACAAATCTTATTTTCCATATTTACTTTTTACATAGGGTAGCCCGATGCTTTGAGCACAGTGCATTGAAGGCAACTTTTTCTCTACCAAATTGAAAACCAGTTGCCTATAGGTGAGGAGGTCCTCAGTTTCCTGGGTGCCTCTCCTCCTACCCACGCCACACAGCTTTACAGTGAGCCTTGAATCAGGTGATAGGGGCTGGAGCGATGGCTCGGCAGTTAAAAACACTTTCAGTTCTTAACCGCCACATGGAGGCTCACAACTGTCCATCACTCCAGACCCAGGGGCTCTGATACCCTCTTCTGACTTGCTTGGGTAGCAGTCACACATGGAGACAAAACACTCATCCATAAAATAAGATTAAAAAAGAAATCGGGGAATAAAATGACATGTCTTCTCACTTGGGAATTTTAATTTGTCGTCTAGAGAGGCCGAGGGAAAGGAACAAGTTTGTTTTCAAGCCTAACAGGTCTTCGGCCACCACATCCTGTGCTGAGCGGCCCCTGGAGCTGGACAGACAAGGGGTGCCATGGGCTGCTGGTCTCGGACTGGACCAGCAGGGGGCGCTGCAGGCTGCAGGCGGCTCTCCTGAAGACCGAGGGCCTCCTTGGCCTAGCTAGTCAGCGTTTCCCCACAAGGTGGCGGTGTCACACAGCCCACTGTCCACCAGGAGCCATCCTTGAAGCCAGGCTCTGCCCTGCTCTGTCCTCTGATAGGTCCCAGGCAACCCCAAGCCCAGGGACCAAGACATGGGTGTCGCCTCTGTGTGGGAGCACGGCGGAGTTCTGAAGACCACCTCAGAAACCTCAGGGTCGCAGGGTGAGGAAGGCCCCTGTAGGGAAACAGAAGTTCTTCGTGGCTGGTTTGGAAAGACCCTCCTGTCCCACGATTACTGAATGCATGTCCTCGGTTTTTTTTTTTGTCTTCCCAGAAGTTTCTCTGGGGGTTTTAGGGAACAGAACTGGTGATACAGGGAGGGTGGTTCGCCGCTGCTAAGGAAGCGTCTTAGGTAATTGTTGATCAGACACCTCTGACCAAGGCAAAATGAAAGACAATCGAGTGGAGGGCTCCTTTGCGGTTTCAGAGGGTGAACCCATGAACATCATGGCGGGGTTGGGGTGGGGGGCGTGGTGGTCGGCAGGCAGGCACGGGGCTAGAGTGGAAGCTGAGAGCTCATATCAGATCTATAAGTTACAGGTGGGGGGAGACAGACAGACAGACAGACAGACTGACTGACTGGGCCTGGTAGTTTCTTAAGTCCGGGTCTATCTAAATTCTGAGTCAAGTACTGGGTGCAAGGGAGGCCTCCTGAAGGATGGAAAAGAGGCTTTCGTGGATTTTTTTTTTTCAAAGACAGTTTTTCTATGCAGCCCAGGATAGCCAGGAACTCACTATGTAACCTCGGTTGGCCTAGAACTCACGGCAGTCCTCCTGCCTCAACCTCCCGAGAGCTGCGATTGATTACAGGTGTTGCACCACCACCCCGGTTCAGGAAAGGGGTTACTGATGAACATTAACACTTAGGAAAACCACCACAGAGTCCCAGCCCACAGAGCCAGGTGTCCGGGCTCCAAGCTCCAGCCGCCATCACAGGAATGGAAGTTGCCTGGCTCGGTGGTGGAGAGGTGGCCAGGTGCCAGCCCCGGGTTCTGCTACGGAGAACATATGACTCCATATGCCCGCGGGCTGGGCTGGCTCCGGGCCACCCTCCCCAGATGGCCATGTATAATTCTCGCGTCTGTGTCTGCTTAGCTGCTCAGCCTTCAGCTCGCAGACTGACAATTCAGGCCTCCGAGCTCACGGTGCCTGGGAGGCCAAGGAGGATCCTGGAGAACCAGGGACCCCGGGGTAGGAGTCCAGGCCAAGCCAGCTCCTTAGGAAGCTTCAGGAAGGTCCGTGTTTGGATCGACACGCTAAGCTTTTTCTGGGCATCTGGGTACCCTGGTCAGCCTTGTGGCTGAGCCCACAGGTCAATGCCATTTACACCAAGAGTCGCCACCCTCGGGGACTCTGCTGGACTCCCTGCTGAAGGAGGGAAGAGTTGGAGCCAGAAAATGGCTTAGCTGATTACGTGTTTGCCATAGAGGCGCGGACACCCGAGTCCATCCGCAACACTTATTAAAAGATGGGCATGGCCTGGAGAGAAGCCTCAGTGGTGAAGGGGGACCTGAGTTCGAGTCCCAGCAACACACACACACACACACACACACACACACACACACACACACACACACGGGTCCTTCTCGCCCATGTGCACCTGTACACACACAGAAAGAGGTGAGATTTTTCAGCCCGTCCTTCTGGAGTTTTCTTCAGCCCTTGTGTTCTAGGTGAGGAATTAATGTCATGGGCTCAGCTGGGAGGCTGCATCTGTTCGCAGGCTGGGGGGTCTGTGTGTAGATGGTGTAGCATGGTATGAGATCTGGTGGCCCAGGGGAAAGGTAGTTTCAAGCATCAGTGACTCGGCAACCCCAGGAACCAGGCCAACTTTAGCAACTTAGCTCCTATCTCAAGAAAAAAGTGACCAAAAGACCGAGGATGGAGCTGGGGGTGGAGCACTTGCCCACTGTGCAGGAGCTGAGGCTGGAGCTGGGGGTGGAGCACTTGCCCACTGTGCAGGAGCTGAGGATGGAGCTCAGGTGGAGCACTTACCCACTGTGCAGGAGCTGAGGATGGAGCTGGGGATGGAGCACTTCCCCACTGTGCAGGAGCTGAGGATGGAGCTCAGGTGGAGCACTAACCCACTGTGCAGGAGCTGAGGATGGAGCTGGGGGTGGAGCACTTCCCCACTGTGCAGGAGCTGAGGATGGAGCTCAGGGTGGAGCACTTCCCCACTGTGCAGGAGCTGAGGATGGAGATCAGGGTGGAGCACTTACCCACTGTGCAGGAGCTGAGGATGGAGCTGGGGATGGAGCACTTCCCCACTGTGCAGGAGCTGAGGATGGAGCTCAGGTGGAGCACTTACCCACTGTGCAGGAGCTGAGGATGGAGCTCAGGTGGAGCACTTCCCCACTGTGCAGGAGCAGAGGATGGAGCTCAGGTGGAGCACTTGCCCACTGTGCAGGAGCTGAGGATGGAGGTCAGGTGGAGCACTTGCCCACTGTGCAGGAGCTGAGGGTGGAACATTTGCCCACTGTGCAGGAACTGAGGGTGGAGCACTTACCCTCTGTGCAGGAGCTGAGGGTGGAGCACTTAACCACTGTGAAGCGCCGTATATCCTTTCAAGAATACTAACAGCTACTATTAATTTTTTTTTTTTTTTTTTGGTTTTTCGAGACAGGGTTTCTCTGTGTAGCTTTGCGCCTTTCCTGGGACTCACTTGGTAGCCCAGGCTGGCCTCGAACTCACAGAGATCCGCCTGGCTCTGCCTCCCAAGTGCTGGGATTAAAGGCGTGTGCCACCACCGCCCGGCCTATTAATTTTTTAACTTCCTCGTACTTTGAGCCGGTGATGGGAGACTGGGAACAAATGCTGTGGACCTTTTTAGAAGAAGAATGAACAAAAAGTCTTAGATCAGCAATTCTCAACCTGTGGGTCACAGCCCCCTCGCGGACTGAACGACCCTTTCGCAGGGGTCACCTAAGACCGTCAGAAAACAGATATTTACATCATGATTCATAGCAGTAGCAAAAATCGCATTTATAAAGTAACAACGAACATAGTTTCATGGTTGGGGGTCACCACAGCATGAGGAACTGTATTAAAGGGTCTAGCATTAGGAAGGTGGAAGTCACCGCCTTAGTTGAAGAGGCCCAGCTTCTACAGGAGGTGGCTGGATCAGCTGACATCACCAGGATGATCAGGCAGGAGCTGGTGTGGCGACCGAACAACTAACATCCCAGACAAACTTCTTTGTGTTTCCAAAGGGCCTCACGGAGCTCAGGCTGGCTTCCAATGTGCTACCTGGTCAAGGGTGGCCTTAAACCTCTGATCCTCCTGCCTCTACCTCCTGAGCGCTGGGATTCTGGTGTGCCCCGCCAGGTCTAGTTTATGTACGGCTGGGAATGGAACCCAGGAGTGTGCACATACCCGATGGAGACAGCCAGCAGACTCCAGACCTTCACACATATTAGGCAATGACTATGATAGACTCTCCCCCTTGGACTCTGACAGTCTAAATAGTTCTATCCTTGCTCAGCCCGAATGTCCAGCCTCCATCTCAGGCTGAACAAACACATGGTCTTATTTAAGGACAGTGGGAGTCTCTGTTGCTTTCCCTTCCTGGGTGGGCCACGTGCGTCAAGCATCCAGATTACCGTGGTGGCTGTGGCGGCCTCTGAGCCCCGGTCCTCCCACCCCTCCAGGCCCAGAGCCACCCACTGGGGGCACAAAAGAAAGGATGTAATCAGATGCAGCAGCTCGGCGAGGTGGCTGCGCCAGGCCTCAGTCATGTGGAACCCGCCAAATTGAAAAGATCTTGGGTTAATCAAATCTCTTTCTCCACCGCTTTTATCAAACTCAAGAGGGGCCGACCTACTAATTAGAAACGCTTTTTCATGTAAAACACGGGCACTTCAGAGATGAGGAGGGAAGACTTGGACTCTGAAGTCTCAGGGATGTTACGGGTGAGCGAGGACCAGCAATACTCCCTGTGCTCTGAGGGAAATGTCCCTGCTTGCTAGGCAAGGATCAGAAGGCATCTCTTCCGGAGTCCAGAAGAGTGTCTGCATGGTGCTGATGGTCACAGAGCAAGCTTTCATCCTGGAACATCCTACACAGTCACCGTGGCTGGTTTCTATTATTGTAAAGTCTATTTTGTGTTTTTACGTGTGTGTGGGTGTTTTGCCCGGAATGTATGTCTGTGCAGGTATGTGTGTAGTACCTGGGGGGGCCAGAAGAGGGCGGCAGATCCTCTGAAACTGGAGTTGCAGATGGTTGTGAGCCACCCTGTGGGTGCTGGGAATCAAACCTAGATATTCCAGAGGAGCAACAAGTGCTCTTAACCACTGAGCCAGCTCTCCAGCCCCTACTTTATATATTTACTGTATATGTGTGTATCTTAGTCAGGGTTACTATTGCTATGATGAAACACCATGACTAAAGAGCAAGTTGGTGAGGAAAGGGTTTATTTGGCTTACACTTCCGCATTGTAGTCCATCACTGAAGAAGCCAAAGCAGGAACTTAAACAGAACAGGAAACCGGAAGGCAGGAGCTGATGCAGGGGACGTGGAGGGAGCTGCTTACTGGCTTGCTTCCCGTGGCTTGCTCAGCCTGCTTTCTTATAGAACCCAGGACCACCAGCTCAGGGGTGGCACCACCCACCATGGGCTGGGCCCTTCACCGTCAATCACTAATTAAGAAAATGCCTTCCAGCCTGGTCTTACAGAGACATTTTCTCAGTTGAGGCTCCCTCCTCTCAGATGACTCTAGCTTGTGTCAAGTTGACATAAAACCAGCCGGGACAACGTGGGTGCCCCACTGGTGGCCAGAGGAGGTAGAACTCTATCGTTCTCTGCTTTATCCCCCTGAGACAGGGTCTCTCCTTGAACCCAGAGCCAGGCTGGTGGCTAGCCAGTCATCCTCACGCCTGTGTCTCCCACAGCACGGGGGTGACAGGTGCCTTGGCTTGTCACTTGGCATTTGAACTCAGGTCTTCACACAGGCCAAGAAAGTGCTCCTGTCCGCTAAGACATCTGTCCAGCCCCCACTGTGGCCATTTCAATGTAAATGATTGAGATGAAAATACATTGTCTTTTGTGTATCATTAGCCACATTCCCAAGCCTCAGTAGCAGGGCTGTGGCTGGGGGCTTCTGACCATTCCAGAAAGTTCTATTGGGGAGTTGTTTCTTTTCTTTTTCTTTTTCCTTTTCTTTCTTTTTTTTGGTTTAGTTTTTCCAGACAAGGTTTCTCTGTGTAGTTTTGGTGCCTGTCCTGGATCTCGCTCTGTTGATCAGGCTGGACTTGAACTCACAGAGAACTCACAAAGATCTGTCTGCCTCTGCTTCCTGAATGCTGGGATTAAAAGTATCACAGGCCCAAGAACAGATTGGAGCAGCTCATGTGACCCATTACCTTCTACTGAAGAAAAGAAAGAAAGCAATGTCTACCAAAGTTGGACATTCCTTTCCCCAAATCCAATCCCTAAATACCCTGATTATGTGGAACGTAGGGCCCCAGGCCTTTGTCCCCGGCCCTGGAACTTCTAGATTCCACATACAATGTTACTAGAAAGATTATGCAAAGTTGCGGCCTCATTCTTCCTGGATTGAACTTCCCTGGTGGTTCCAGGTAAAGCATTCCTGCCCCGTGGATTTCCCTAGCAACACCCGGCATGTCCACCTGCCATCCACTCCTCCTGGCACAGATCTCTCTGGAACTTTCTGGGAGTGATCTCTCTCCTGCCCTCTGGCCGGTGGCAAAGTCCCTTGCTTGGAGATGGACCCAGACATTGGCCTCATGGACATGAACCCTGGGGTGCTTTACTATGAAGTTGAGGGGCCCAAGCTGTCACCTAGAGAGGTGCCTGTGATGACATCATGAGGGGCTGAAAGGGACCAAGGGACTCCGGAGAATTTCTGGATGCTGATCTTCATAGACAGTCCCCCTAGCCAGGCCAGTTTGGGTTCTGTGTCTTGTGTCCCATCCTTCAGGACAAGGGCAGTTTTACCTGGGTTTCCACCACTACGACCACCACTCCTGAATGTGAGACCCGACATCCACTACCATCGTGGAGAACGGTGGCCTTGGTGTCATGAATATTTACCATAAACACTCTGCTGCCTTTGGGGAGTGGATTGCTTTCTCAGACACCTCATGCCCACTTTGAATTTCACAGTGCATTTGTTGACCATGTCAGAGCCAACTGTCCAATGAGACTGGGCGTGCTAACCTGCCCCTAGTGGGGGTACCAACCCCACTACGGGGTAGACATGATAGCCTCGGCCTCTCTACTCACCAGGTGCTGGGCTGCAGCAGACACAGTGAGGAACATCTCTGTTCTGGAGAGAGCTGCATGGTCCTCACTGCCTGGAGGGCATGACTTAGAAACCACTGGCCTCGACCTGAGTGGAGGGCACAGTCACCAGGGTCCCTTGGGAAGTCCCTGACTGACTCTAAAACTTAAATATATAGGGAATTAGCTAGGGATGGTTCCAGGCAGAGTAAATATACCTTCGACTCAGTGCAGAGGAGACCACCAGGAATCTGATGTGCCACGCACAAGTGCCACCCTCAACAAGACTGTTGGAGAGGAGTTAAGGCACACTGAGCCTTTTCTTCATGTTCAAGAGGAAAATGGTCATTTAGAGTGTTGGAGATACGTGTTTGCCCGTGAACTGAATCAGCTCTCAGCAGTGGGAAGAGTACTTCCAGGCGGCGGGAACAGCAAGCTCGAAGGCTCGGAGAAGGAGGAGGCCTGGCTTTCTCTAGGAATTCCAGTCCTTGAGTGGGGTGGAGGGTCACGAGGCAAAGGACTGGCCACGGCAGCCTCCTGGGCTCTGGGAGTCCCCCCCCCCCCAAGAGTTTCAACTTGACCTTGAGGGCAAGAGGAAGTCACAGAAAGAAACGGGCCCGTACGAACGTGATAGTGATTTTTTAAATGCTCTTTTCTGGTTAGCAAAATGAGATATTATTAGTCTCAGCAACGAGGGAAAAAAAAGAAAGAAAACAAAACAAAACAAAAAACCCAAACAAACAAACCCTGCAGGCACAATCTTTCACTTGCCAGTGTTCCCAGACACTGGAGCGGGCTTGTGTTTTAATTCATCGTGCTGACACTATTAAAGCCTGTTTGGGGAGCTCAGCTGTGTTGTAGCTGCAGACTTGTATTTACTCCATACAGCACCCAATTCCCCCAATCTCTGCAAATTTGCCCTTAACAGGAAAATGCTGGGTTCACAGCATCTCTCTCTACCTCACCCACATTATGCCCCTGGGTGAAACGCCAGCTCACAGTCCACTTCTGGCCCTTCCCATCCCAGGCCAGACGCCCATTCCTTGTGCACAGGGTCCAGCTGGGACGCACACACCCCTCCAGACTCCAATATCTGTGACAGGAACTCAGTCCATAGAACACTCTAGAATGTGAACTCCATGGGCAAACACAAACCCAGGTGCTTCCCAGGAACGGCAAACGCGAATCTACTCTAGGCTTTTAGAGCTTCGTGAGAATCGAAGACTCACAAAGGATACTTTTCAGGGCAGATTTATGCCCCATGCACCCTGCACCCCAGCCCCCACCCATACAAAAGCCATATTTTACCAAAATATATCTCCCACCGGCAGTCCTGAAACTCCTCACTAACCGATGATATTTATTAGGACGTGAGTCCCATTAATTCCCGGCCTCATCTTCATACTGTATTTATGATGGCCCTCAGCTCTCCTCCAGCCCGGGCCTGTCCATGGTTGCAGTTGATGCACACGGCCGGGCGGGCTGTGACATGTCGTCAATCCTGGCCGCAGAGGACAGGCTCTGCTCGGTCTCGGTTTGGCGTCCGTGGATTTTCTTACTCCAGTGTGGTGCCCTCACCCAGATGCAGGTGAGCTGAGCCTGAGTGGTGGACTCTGCCCTGAGGGTGCCTGTCCTGGTGGGGAGAGCCCACTTGGAGGACTCGGGTGGGCAGGGGAGGTGTGGCCCTGCCCCTTGGCGGCCTTCGGGGACCAGAGTCCCGAGGCCAGGATGGATTTCCAAGGCCAAGGATTTCCAAAAAACGGGAGATCTGATGTGTGTACTTAAATGATGCGCGCGCGCTTGCACACACACACACACACACACACACACACACACACACACACACACACACACACACCACAACACTACAAACACTATACACACACACCACACACCACAAACACTACACACATACCGTACACAACAACACCCCCCCACACCACCACCACCACTATGAGATGTCCAGTAAAAGCCACAATACAGCCGGGCAGTGGTGGCGCACGCCTTTAATCCCAGCACTCGGGAAGCAGAGCCAGGCGGATCTCTGTGAGTTCGAGGCCAGCCTGGGATACAGAGTGAGATCCAAGACAGGCACCAAAACTATACAGAGAAACCCTGTCTCGAAAAAACAAAGATAGTCATTACCTAATAATGACTGACCCACGAGTTGCACGTTCTATGGTCAAAGTCTACTCCCAACAGCCTGAGGATCTGAGTCCTGGGACTGCTTCCATTTCACAGATAGGAGAATAGAGGCACAGGAGGTCACCCAGGCAGGACGGGGCCAGAATCCCTGTTCCAAAGACTCAGGAATCATCAGTCTATGGCATTTATTGGGTACCTACTGTGGACCAGGTTGTGTGGGGATACGGACAGCATCCCTGGTCTGTGACCCAGCCAGTGTTGGGTTGCCATGGTGACCTGCCTCTGGCTGGGTGGGGAGGAGTAGAAATGTATTTTCTTCCAGTTCTGCTAGCTTCAAGTTCAAGGTCAAGACCTGCTGGTATGTAGTGATCCCACCTCCTCACTGAAGGGCGTGGCCTCTGTGTACATGTCCAGGAAGGGGAGGGCTCCCGACTCTTCTGACGCCCCTAGTTTTGCTGGATCAGGCCTGTCCGGTGATAACCTTAATCCCATCCTCAGGGGACAGATACACAGTCCCATGGGATGCTGTGTGGCACTTGGGGGGCATGACTCGGGGTACCACTCCCAGACCTTCAGGAATGGGGCTTGTAGAGAGCGGGTGGGCCCGGTGTCGGGGAGCCAGGGGCTGACCCAATAGTTGCTGTGCGCCTGGGACTCTTGCAGAGAGACTCCTCTGTAGGGAGTGGGACTGGCCCATGCAGACCTTCACAAATGTCAGGGGTATTTTTAGCCCGCAGAGCCGATGGATGCCTCCGGTGGCGGATGGCAGAAGTGAGAGTGTCTGGGCAGCGAAATGCACGGCCACTGGAATCTCTATTTCAGGCTGTGGGCCCGGCTCTGCCCGGGAGAGCAGGCAGGCTGCCCGGCAGCTGGAACCAGAACCCGGGTCACACTTGAGATAGCCAAGGCCTAGAACCTTCTCTGGTCCACTCCGGGGGAGGGTAAGAGGGCCCTCCAGGAAGTGTCATCTGAGTGAGTGTCCTGGGGTGGGGGGTTGCCAGTGAGGTGGCCGGACAAGGTCACTCACTACTCTTGATTCCTTGAGCAAGTATCCACAGGTCTCCAGAGCCATCGTTAGCATAATGGACTGTGGTTACAGGAGAGGACCTCTGAGTCAGGGAAGGATCCCCAGGAGGGGGTGACCCTTGAATTAGGGGATTGAATGATACTCCATAGCAAGCCAGATCATGAAGTCTGGGGTGGCCTGGAGTGCAAAGAGCTGGGTGTGTGTGGAGAAGGAAATTCAGATCGATCGATAGATAGATAGATAGAGTGTGTCCCTTCTCTGCAGGACACACTCTCCAGGATCCCCTAGTGGACATCCAGAATGGCCGACGGTGGCAACCTTATGCCCACGCTCCTGCCAGTGTGTTCATGAATCAGCTATGGAAGGAGCCGATGGGTGACAGCATCCCTGAGCGAGGATGATCACCCCGTCACCTGCAATTCAGCCGCCAAGTGGGGTAGTCTTGCGATCCTGGCACTTGGGAGGCTGTGAGGCCCAGAGAACCCTTGATCGAGCCTGGCTCAAAGAGGTATAAATAAAAAGGTGAAAGAAAGGACCATTTACAAAGATGGAAGGAGGAACCGAAGGAGGAGGGAAGGAGGGAGGGAGGGAGAGGGAGGGAGGGAGGGAGGGAAGGAAGGAAGGAAGGAAGGAAGGAAGGAAGGAAGGAAGGAAGGAAGGAAGGAAGGAAGGAGCTTCACTTCGGCACATGGCTGACCTACATCTACTCTTACTTCCATCTCTCACCGCGGACAGGGGTAGGGAGATAAACTTTTGGTCCCATTTTACTGCTGAGGGGGACAGGCTCAGAGAGTTCCGCTTGCCTGCCTGAGGCCACACAGAGGTGGCAGTGGCGGCAGCAGCCCTTTATTCTAGCTTCAGGCATTTTGTTACAGTACCGGAAGGACTGACTCTCCATGCAGACCCTGCAGAAGACGCCCTAGGGCCCCGGAGAGCCCAGGCTCGCCCCTTCCTCACCACAGCTCAGCTCTGTGCTCGGTGGGACCACATCTCACTCCATCCTATGTCCCCAAGACAAGCCCAGGGGGCTGGTCTTCCTAGCACACAGCCATGTGTTCAAGCTATCCGCACAATTATCACCCATTTTGTGCTGTGCTTTAAATGGACTCCTGTTTTTTTTAACTGTAAATAGACGTATAGGACAAGGCAGCTTTACAGTACTATAAACGAAACGTCAGTTTTTCTCTGCAGAAATAGAACACAAACTAAAAATAAATATATAAATATTAAAGGTTTTTTTTTTGATTCCGTGTTCATCTCTGAACAGTCCCGTGTGTTGCATGTCCCCCCCCCTGCACCGTCCCCCCCCCCCTCACTGGTTCCATATTCCTTCCAAAGGCAGAGTAACTGGGGATTTCAAACACACATTATAAAAGAAGTTGGGGGGGGGGGGGGCGGGGGTGTCAGAATATGAATGCCAGGAATGGGACAAAGCGACACCAGGAATCTGTGGCCTGGATGGACTAGGAAGGACCAACATGGCACCCCTGGTGCTACCCACTCCACTGAGCACCTAATCAATGCTTGTCCTGAGGAACATGAGGCAGACACAAAGTGGGGGTCCCCTCCGAAGTGGGTGCTTGAAAAAAATACCTCCATAGCGTGGGGGCGACGGCTCTGTGGCCATGGTGCTTGCTGTACAAGGACCCAAGCTAGATTCTCATCCGGGGGTAAAAAGCCAACTGTGGAGAGGTGGACACAGGTGCAGTCACCCCCTTAACTTCCTTTCCCGGCCCTTGAGGACCCTCTACCTGTTCATCTCCCCTGGAAGAGTCTAGGTTCCTGTTAGCATTGAAGGCTCCGAGGAGTCCTGCAGCCATCCGGTTGTGTTGAAGGTGGGCACTGTTGGGTGGTTTGTGCTGTGCGGGGTGGAGGGTGGGGGGCGTCTCTCTGTCAGCCCCGAGGTTGAGCTGAAAGCCTTGAGAAGGATGCTGCCGTTGAACACAGTTCACGGGCTCAAAAATCAGAGAGGCAAACCGTTTCTCTCATGATTCCAAGACTGGAGGCGGCAGAGCAAGAATTCAAACATTCTGCCTTAAATATTGAGCCGGGCTTGTGCCCCAAGCCGCTAAGCCGTTGCTGGGAACAGGGTGGTGGCTGAGGGCAGGAGCTTCGCTGCATAAATTCCAACCCAAACCTAAGTGCCAATCTCGGCTCTGCCGCCCGATGGCTCTGTGGCCTGGGGCGTGCACAGAGCATTTAGCGTCCTGTCTGCCAGGGTGTCACAGAAAGAGGTACAGAGAAGGTAAGCAGCTAGGCTAGGGTCACGTGGGAAGTGCCAGGTTTGGGATTTGAACCTCCAAGCTGTTCAAACCACAGCCCCAGCTGTGACCCTGTGTCCCCGCTCATCATGAACTTCTGGTTCCAATCCCTGGGTGTTCCCCATCCCAGGTCCCCCTGCCAGCAAGGGAATGCGGCTGCCACTGGTGCCAGCCCCTCATGTGGATTTCCAGAATGTTCTCTGGGCTCACCACCTGCCTTCCTTCTGATAGACCATGCCACTCCTTAGCGTTGTGTGAGATCCATACTCAACCAAGGAGAACAGAGGCCGGCAACATTGGCGATGCTGACAGGGTTGGAATTTATTCTGCCCTGACCGATTCTCTACACAGTCGGACACGTTTGGCTAAAACAGCCTGTGTGTAGGACCCGGGTTTCCATCCCAGCCGATGTAAATTACCTCTGACCCATATATTTTCCTGGAAATCAATGCATTTTAACACGAGATAATATTTATGAAATTGAATTTTTTATTGAAGCTAATGCAATTCTATTCTATCTTATGCATTTTTATTAAACTAATGCATTTTAAATTAATCCATTGTATATTAACTACAACAGACACGGGTACTTACAGGCAAATGATATACGCCCGCCAAGATCAATACGGCGGCCAGAAGTTTCCACATGAGTGAGAGATGCTGAGAACTCAGGCCGTGAGGCCATGCAAGATGGGGACTTTCTCAAAATCATTATCGCGCACAAACCTGAAGATTTTGAATTAATTCCCTGGCTCAGAATGGGAGGTGAATCACTTTTGACCAAGTAGACAACTGACTTTTTTTGTAGTTTATTTTAATTTTATTATTTCTCTCTCTCTCTCTCTCTCTCTCTCTCTCTCTCTCTCTCTCTCTCTCTCTCTCTCTCTCTCTCTCTCTCTCTCTCTCTGTGTGTGTGTGGTGTGCATTTGTGCCACAATACCTGGTGTGGGTCTCTCTGTTGTTGGCCTCTGTGTACCCCAGGCTAGCTTCTTCTAGCTCCACCTTCCATCTCCTGTGGGTTACTGCGGCTTTCTGTGGATGCTGGGGATTTGAATTCAGGTCCTCACACTTGTACAGCAAGTGTTTTACCCCCCTAAGCCATCCCCCATTTTAGTTTTTTTACTTGTAAAAAAAGTTTTGAGATAATGATTTGATCACAGTGTTTCTCCCTTCATCCCTCCAAACTCTCCCAAATACTCCTACCCACTCCCCTTCACATTCAAGTCTTCTTTTTCTTTTTTTTTTTTTAAATGATTTTTGTTTTGTTTCTCAAGACGGGGTTCTCTGTGTAACCCTGACTGTCCTGGAACTCACTCTGCAGACCAGGCTGGCCTCGAACTCACAGAGATTTGCCTGCTTCTGCCTCCCAAGTGCTGGAACTAAAGGCGTGCGCCACCACCGCCCAGCTCCCTAAACAAATTTTATTGCATGCCCGTAAGTATATGTCTACACACATATATTTTTAGATATAACCTGTTTAGCCTGTATAATACTACCTGTATGTATGTTTTTGGGGATGACCATTTGGCCCTGGACAATCAGTTGGTGTGCTCTTCCCTGGGGAAGAACACTTCTCTCAGCCTTTTCAGTCACCTGTAGTTCTTTATGCAGCCCGGACTTTTCCCCTGTCCCGTTTGGCTCGTTCTCTGGTGTCCTCCTTGTTCATCTCATGGTTAGGCCGTCATGTTGGTTAGACTTTCTGGGTGCAGCTTGTGACATTCCTAGGAGACACAATCTCACCGCAAACCCCCTGATCCCCTGGCTCTTACAAACTTCTTGCCTCCTCTCCCACAATGTTCTCTGAGCTGTGGTATGGGAATGTTTTGTAGCTGTATCCATTCGGACTGGGCTCTACAATGCTGCGTTTTGATTGGCTGTGGCTTCCTGTAACGGTCTCCATCTGTTGGAGAGAGAAGTTTCCTTGATGCAGGCCGAAGCCTACACTTACCTGTGGGTGCAGGACAAAGGTTTATGGAGCATTAGTTCTGGATTATGCTGGTTTAGTAAATTAGTGACTGCAGATTCTCCTCGAATAACTGTGACGTCACTAGTACTGAGCAGTTGACTAGGTTTCCAGTACCAGGCATGGTTTTCCTCTTGTTGACTGGGTCTGAAGTCTAATTAGAAAGCTCTTGGTTATCGCCAAGATATGCATGCCACTACTGCGTCCTTAAGGTTATCACACCATCCTGGTCATTGTTGTGGTTCATGGGCATCATAGCTGGGTAGGACTGGTGGCTGCTTCCCTCCTTAGGAAGCTTGCCTGGTGCCTTCTGGTACCAAGAAAGCTAGTCCTCGGGAAGCGGGCATTCAGGTCAGTTCGAGCTCAGGGGCCTCTGGATCCTGTTTTGGAAGTGCGTGGTGTCTTCAGAAATCGGGACTTACTTACCTTGCGCCTCTGGTGGGGTCACCCAAGGGCAACAGCAATAGGCTGTATGTTTGGGAGTTCTTGGACAGCCCTGACCAACAGCTCAAATGAGAACTCCTTATGCCAGGTTTGGATTTTTTGTTAGGTGGTCTTTGGTTCATCGGGGAGTACTGTCAGCTTAGATTTTAAAAAAGTTCATTAAAGCTATATACTTTTCCATGGAGGTACACGCACTATATTGACTTTTTTTTTGGGGGGGGGAAATAGTTAGTAGTATGATTCCTTGTGGCTTTCTCACCCATCCACATTGATATTTTTTTAAAGAGATTTATTTATTTATTATGCATACAACATCCTGCCTCCATGACAGAAGAGGGCACCAGATCTCATTATAGATGGTTGTGAGCCATCATGTGGTTGCTGGGAATTGAACTCAGGACCTCTGGAAGAACAGCCAGTGTTCTTAACCTCTCCAGCCCCCCACATTGATATTTTACCCCCCTTTCCCCTCCCTGAGGAGCCCCCTCCCTTTCCCCCATCAGATCACTTTACCCTGCGACCACCCTTTACGGTCCTCTGACCTTCTCTATTTACCTCCCCTTCCCTAAAGAGCCCCCTCTTTCCATCTTGGTCTTTTGAACTCACTCCGGAGCTCAGGATGGACTCAGACTCAAGATCCTCCTGCCTCAGCCTCCCCAATGCTGGCATGACAGGTATGAGCCATTCCGCACAGAGATGGGACTCAAGTCACTGACTGCTCTGTATAAAACATCAAAGTTGCCAGCTGGTGGTGGTGTGATGTGGTGGTGTGATAATGGTGGTGGTGGTGTGGTGGTGTGGTGATGGTGGTGTGGTGGTGTGAGGTGGTGGTGTGATGTGGTGGTGGTGGTGGTGGTGGTGGTGGTGGTGGTGGTGGTGGTGTGGTGGTGATGGTGTGGTTATGGCACATACCTTTAATCCCAGCAGAGGCAGGTGAATCTCTGAGTTCAAGGCCAGCCTGATCTACATAGTGAGTTTCAGGATAGCCAGGACTACACAGAGAAACCCTGTCTCAAAAACAACAAACAAACAAACAAACAAAACACTACCACCACCCAAGTTTTCAAATGATTTATTTTGGAAAAAAGAAAGAAAGAAAGAAAGGGATATGTTGATTCAGCCTGGCTCTTGGCAGGAGAAAAACCAATGAGCTCCAGCTGGCATTCAGAGAAGAGTCCCTTCTTCACCAGGCAAGGCTGTGGCTGTGGGTAGAATGCCCACTCAGCGTGCGTGAAGCCCCGGGTTCCATCCCCAGCCCTGCACAAAGCAGCCCGGAGGGGAAGGCAGGTAGGTCAGGAGTTCAAGGTCACCCTCTGGTATATAAAGAGTTTGGGATCCATGGGACCCCACCCCTCAAGGAATGATATACCAGAGGTGAGGGTCCGGAGAGTCCTGACTGAGTTGCTCCCATCAGGCATAGCTGTCCCCTGAGGTGGACAGCAGTGGACAGGGAGAGGCTGTTGGCTGTCCTGCTGTCTGTAGAGAATCCTCCAGGAGAGCACCCAGGAACAGATACCCACCACCCACACCCTAGATCTCCTGACCAGGCCCTTCCTGTATAAACCCGGCAGAAGACTGAGAACAGGTGTGGACCCGGGCAGGAGGGACTCACTGAAGGAATGAGAAGGTAACCCTGAAACCCAGTGAAGCCATCAAGGCACCTGCTGGCAGCTCACTACTGGGCGAGGTTCATTCTCACGCCTGGAGAGGAAGCTGCTGTTCCCCTTTCCTGGATGGAGAGACGGAGGCTTATGGGGATGAAATGGTACATTTAGGGTTTGGACAGAGGTCTGTTCAACTCTTCTGAAGAGGTCTTTCTCTCTCGAAAAGGAAGGTCTAGTTTAGCCCCACCATGCCTCTTGGTTACGTGGAACTCTGGTATAAGTAGTGGATACCTGGGGGTACGGCAGCCACCTTTTGATCATGAGGTAAGATACCACCAATGAGCTGAACGGAGCAGAACCTGAACAACAAAGCGGTTTGGATCCTTGCTCCGAATTCCTACGTTGAAGCTTCATGAGAATTGACATTAAACACACATCTTTTATGTTGGCGTTGGTAGAATCTACCCTAACCTTTTTGTTGTTGTTGTTGTTTGTTTGTTTTTGTTTTTGTTTTTTCGAGACAGGGTTTCTCTGTGTAGCTTTGCGCCTTTGCTGGAACTCGCTCTGTAGACCAGGCTGGCCTCGAACTCACAGAGATCCGCCTGCCTCTGCCTCCCGAGTGCTGGGATTAAAGGCGTGCGCCACCACCGCCTGGCTAATCTACTCTAACATTTGTTCATAGCTAGATGTGTTCCTCATGTGCATACAGAGGTACAATGTGAGGGTCTCCTAAGGGAGACTTTGGGGGTTTCCAGGGCCCTGGGAACATATAAGAAAAGAAAAACCAAAGATGTGCCATAATCCCAGCTCCCTTTTCCAGCCCTGAGACCGCAGATAAACCGCTTTGCCTCTCGGAGCCTCAGCTACCCCGTCTGGAAAACGTATGCAGAACTAGATGGTTCGTGGCTGGAAGATGGAAGGTGGTTCCACAGGGTTGTCCTTGACCCCGGAGCCCTTGAGCTGTCTGTCATCCATCTCTTCTCTCCTGCTGTGCCTGGAAATATGACAGGAAAGATGCTGCCCAGGTTCTGTGGGTTCCATGCTGTTCATCTCCAGGGACAGATGGAGAGAGGCAGGAAGTGTGTGGAGGTCACCGCGGAAGTTGGAGCCATTTTTTTTCCTTCAATAAAAATGATCTCAAAGTTCCAGAAAAGCTGGGAAGGGAGGCATGGTTCTTGGCTTAATGCTGTGCCAGGCCCCCCCCCCAAGTCTCTCCTGGACCCCCAAATGCATGCTGTGTTCAACAGATCCCCAATAGGACACCGTGCAGGAAAATACTGTGACTTCTGAGTTCCCTTAGAAGACCACTAACCCCTTGTGGGGGGCCCCCACTCTCATAACCTCATCAAACCTTAATTTTTATCTTTCAAAGTTGCCGTGGGGTGAACTTGGCGGGATTGGGGAGGGGTGCGTTTAATCTGCAGCTATGGCCTCAGCTACGGAAAATGCAGAGAAGCCAGACACTGGCATGGGTGGAGGGGAGCAGAGGAAGGAAGTTGAGGGTGGATGTGGCAGAGGACACTGGGTCACTTGCCGGCAGGTGGTGTGGTAGCTCTGAGCTTATTGCTTTGGTCCATTGCTGTGAGATCTGGGGCAAGTGTCCTACCCTTTCCGGGCATGCCATTCCCGTTTCTAAATGTCCCCTTGGTTGCTGACCAGTTGATGTCTTTGAGGTTTCTCCCTTATTGCCACCCTACCATAATGTAGAACGGGCCTGGCCTACCATGGTGATAACCGGCTCAGCTATGTGATCTAACCTGGACTAGTGAGAGTCTTCTCTACTCTTTATATATTTATTTAGACAGGGTCTCACAATGTACTCTGATGTCCTGGAACTTACGATGTAGACCAGGCTGGCCTCGAACTCACAGTTTCACTTGCCTCTGCCTTCTGAGTGCTGGGATGAAAGGCACGCTATACCATACCTGGCTTCCCCAGGACTTACTTTCTTTCTTTCTTTTTTTTTTTTTTTTTTTTTTGGTTTTTCTCTGTAGCTTTGCACTTTTCCTGGAACTCACTCTGTAGCCCAGGCTGGCCTCGAACTCACAGAGATCCGCCTGGCTCTGCCTCCCGAGTGCTGGGATTAAAGGCATGAGCCACTGCCGCCCGGCTTTCCCAGGATTTCTGATGGTGCTTTTAAACCACAGTGTTTAGCTGTGGTTCGGGGAGATGGAGGTCTGGAATCTGGGAGCCAACTTTGTCCCCCGAGAAGAGGACAGGCCTGTCTGAGAATGTGGATACCAACGGAGAAATCCGTTGAATGAGAGAGGATTATCAATCAGCATCAGGGCCCCTGATGCTGCTGTGCCTGGGGTCCGTGCCCACCACCACGCTCTCCAGCTCTGCCCATCGGTCCCTTTCTGCTCAGGCCAATTTGTGCTGCTGTGAGCTGGCACCGTCAGGTTGCATGTGCCAGCTAGAGCTACCTTTGTTCCTTACTCAAGAGGACATCAGCTCCTCTTCTCAGGTTTGGGATAACCAGCATCATGCTCCCTCAAGATGAGGGAGTGAACATTTACTTCCCTAAATTTATCTCCCCACCTGAGGAGGTACTAAGTGCCATGTTGTCTCCTGGGATAGACTGTCCATCACCTTCCTAGCATCCTTTAAAAAAAAAAAAATTTAATTTTATTTGTGTGTGTGTGTGTGTGTGTGTGTGTGTGCACATGTGTACAGGTGCCTGCAGAGGCCAGAAGAGGGTGTCAGATCCCCTTGGAACTGGAGTTACAAATAGTTGTTAGCCTCCAACAAGTATGCTTGGAGTCGAACCCAGGTCCTCAGCGAGAGCAGCCAGTGCTCTAACCACTGGGCCATCTCTCCACCCCCCTCAACACTCTTTTTCACTTCTTCCCGCAAGTTGCTCAAGGTCCCAGCGGCCTCTGCTCCAAGATGCTTGCTTTAGGGCAGGAGTAACCATATCACTGGTTCAGAAATGGACGTGTGACATGGTGCTGGCCAATGAGGTTCGAGGGAAAAAAAAAATGTTCTGGACCGGGCTTCTGAGAGAAGTCTCCCGAGGGAGAGTCTTGGTCCCGATTTTCAGTGTCAGCCATTTTTTTCTGTCACTGTGACAAAATAACCTGAGGAAATCAACTTCAAAGGTTTCTTTTGGCTTTCGAGCCCCATTTTTTTTCCGGGTCTGTGGTGAGGAGGACCATCGTGGTGGAGAGCATGATGATGAGGAGCTCCCCTCCTGGCGGCCCCCATGCAGAGAGAGCTTGACCATGTAACCCAGCCCCACGCGAAGGCCTGGCAAGCTGCGCATCCGTCAACAGGTTAAACCAACTCAAGGTTGAAGTTGGAGCCCTCAGGGTCTTGTCCTTCCCAGAGGCCTCTGAAATCAGCCTGCTGGGGACCTACCTGGCATTCAACACTCTTTTTTTTTTTTTTGGTTTTTCGAGACAGGGTTTCTCTGTGTAGCTTTGCGCCTTTCCTGGAACTCACTTGGTAGTCCAGGCTGGCCTCGAACTCACAGAGATCCACCTGGCTCTGCCTCCCGAGTGCTGGGATTAAAGGTGTGCGCCACCACCGCCCGGCCGGCATTCAACACTCTTAAGGGACATTTAAAATTCAAACTGCACCCATCCTCTCCTGAGACCCACAGGGACGAGTCTGAGAGCGCTGTCCCTCAGGGGTCTTGTGGTCACCTTGCTTTGCCACAAGCACATCAGAGCTCAGAGGTGGGACCCTGGCACCTGAGCTGCATGATCAGCCCCTTGGGGTCTGTTTATCTGAGGGATCCTGGGATGGGAACAACCTTTGTCCCCATGACTGAAAGAGTGTTATGACACAGACCTCTGACCCCAGTACTCTGGAGGTGGAGGCGGGAAGATCATCTTCAAGGTTACCCTAGGCTACCTAGTGAGATCAAGGCCAGCCTGGGCTACATGAGGGCCTATTTAATGAGAAGAGAGGGCTGGGGGGATGGCTCACTGGGTAAAGGTGCTTGCCCCTGGACCAGTCCCTGGGGCAAGGACTTGGGATGATCCAATCGACCAGGCCTGATGGGGGAGGTGGACCTCTATACCACTCCAAGGAGGAAGTCGGGGATGATGTGTCCCAGAGAAGACTCGAGTTCTTACCTACAGCCCCTGAGCTCACAGGTGGGGCCCGGCCCGCCCCAGGCAGGGCCGGCTGGGTCCGCTCTCCCACAGAGCCTGTGAGGGACAACACACCCAGCCTCTCCATCCCGGGTTTGCATAAAAACCCACGTCCATGAAGTAGCAACTGCAATGTTTTGCCGTCACAGAGCAAAGTTATTTAAAAATATCACCCATATGTGTTTTAAATACAGGCAAAAAGCTGGCAAGACAGCCGGTTTCACACCCGCGTGCCATTCTGAGCTCGCTGCTTCTCGTTCCAACTCTCAACATCGCACGTTGAAGGCCAGACAAGCCCAGAAGGCTTCGAGCTGCGGCACCCAGAATCTCTCCCACCCACAGCCCGGCTTTTCTCTGGGGGGCGGGGGGGATCCGATCTGACCCGGGAAGGAAGCTGTGTTCTGGGCTAAGACCTTCACTCCAAGCCGAGATTGGTCAGGCATTCTTATAATCCCAGTACTCAGGAAGTCAAGGCAGGAGGGTCAGGAGTTCGAGGCCATCCTCAGCTACAGAGTGAGCTTGGGCCCAGCCTGGGCTACGTGAATCCCAAAACCTTCAATCCATCCTTCATAAAGTCACACTTAGCAGAACATTGTTCATAATGTTATAGTGTGTCGGGCTTTAGACCCCCTTTGGGACCAGTGAGATGGTTCAGCAGGTAAAGGTGCTTGCCGCCAAGTCTAACAACCTGAGTTTGATCCATATGGTGGTAGGAAAGAATTGACTCCTGCAAGTTGTCCTCTGACTTGCATGCACGAACACACACACACACACACACACACACACACACACACACACACTAAACGAATGGAATAAAAAAACCGTTAAATTCCACTTGGCGTGCAGTTTTATGACACGAGCCTCTCCCCCATTTTATCGCCTTCCAAATTTATACTTTAATATCCAAAATAATATCCCCCCCTACTCTCAGCAGCGTAGATTAGAGCAAGGATAGACGCCACAAAGCACTCAGCGTTTTCAACACGTGAACATTGCAGCATCCTCACGCTGACCACTATGACATCACAAGCAACGCGCTCTTCCGGACCCTGTCCCGTGTGCAGTTTATCGCGGATGAAAGCGTGGTTATGTCGTCTGTAGCTGCAGCAGGTACGGTCAGTCCAGATTTGCTGAGATCCTTATCTATGTGGCATGAAGCCTGCTTCCCTGCCATCGTGCCCCTCAGCCGGCTGCCTCGGCGCTGAGCATCACATCTAAATACGGACCACAGTAAACCTTTCCCATGGGGGTCTCAACCGGTCTCTCCTCATATCTCACTGGCTGGGCATGGAGGAAGAAGGAAGAAAAGGAGGAAGAGATACAGAGGAATATGTATGGTTGAAGTAATGAAGGAACGTCTTGTTGGTTAGAGGTACTAGTTCTGAAACTGGCTCCCTTTCCAGTTTTAGGGAGCAGGCGTGGTATGGTCCCCAGAGCCCGGCTGAGTCACCTGCCCTGGAGTCATGGAAAGCCTTTGAGAACTGGAAGTAGGGTCAGCGTAGGTTGGGGACGTTGGATGGCAAGGATAGTGCCTTTTCCCCTCCAGGTGTGGGATGCAGTGTGAGTTGTTTTGCTGAGAAGTGGGGGACCCCATTTCTTGTGCACTTGCCCTGTGAGCTGAGATTTAGACACCCCTCGTTGGAGAGACAGCTGGCATCCTGATCTGACCCTCCTGTCCCCAGGAGTCACTGGTGGTCCTGACTCTCCTCTTTCTGAGAGGGTGGGGAGGTGTGGCCACACCTCTGTCCGTTCCTTTGTCCCCATCTTTGGAACTCCTGGGGTGGCCACAGATTCCTTACCTAAGAATGTCTGTGCATATCTCCTGTTAAGACAAAGAAACCTGGGGCAGGGCAGATGGCTCGCTAAGAGCGTTTGCAGGGCGAGCATGAGGACCTGAGTTCGGATCCCAGTGCCCACAGAAAGAGCTGGGCGTGGCCATGTGCACATCTGTAAATCTGGCACTGCAGGGGTCAGAATCGGAGGATCACTGAGGCTTCCCTGCTGCTGGTTTAGCTCCAGGTTCAGTCTCAATGAAATAAAGCCAAGAGGGAGAATGTGGGACATCGGCCATCTTCCTCTGGACTCCAAGTGTATGTGCATGTGCACACATATGTACACACACACACACACACAGACACACAGAGACAGACAGACAGACAGACAGACACACACACACACACACACACACACACACACACACACACACACACACACACGCGCGCGCCTGGGGAGACACCAGAATTGTATTCTGCTCTGCCCTTCATCAGACACATCAGTGATCCTCGCTGTTCTGGGGCTGGGCAGAGATTGGCTTCAGCCAGCAGGTGAGCTGTGTGAGAGAGATGTTCACGTGAAGCCATTAGGAGACGGGCATAGTGACCAGGTATCTGCTTGTCCTTAGCTGACCCCAAGGGACAGGGGTGTGTCTCTCTGGGGTACTGAGGAGGGATGAGCCCTCAACCGGCAACCATAGACAAGGGGCAGGAAAGGACACTGCGTTAAGCCACCATGGCCAGGGCCGTTCCCACTATGTACCCAGCCGCTCTCAACAGTCACCAAGGAAGCCCCATCCATGCCCTCCCTGCCCTTCATTGCCCACCCAGATATCTCTGGCCTTCCCTTCTCTCCTTTAACAGGGATCTCACAAATGCTATCACAGTTAGCTCCCACTGCCAACTTGACAGGAAGAGGGAGACGCAACTGAAGAACTGCCTCCATCAGATTGGCCTGCGGCCACATCTGTGGCCATTTTACGGCGTGCTAATTGACAGCGGAGGGTCCAGCCCACGGAGGGTGGTGCCATCCCTACACAGGTGGGCCCGGGTTGTAGGAGAAGGCTACTTGAGTGTGAGCCTGGGAGTGAGCCAGTGAGCAGCATCCTGGTGGTTTCTGCTTCAACTCCTGCCCTGACTTCCCTCGATGATGGACTGTAACCTGTAAACTGAAACAGACTCGTTTCTCCCCGAGGTACTTTTGGTATTCCAGATTACACTGCGCGCATATTTTGGGGGACAGACCCCAAGATGCCTTTCTTTGCACCAATTTCTCCTGCCGAGCCATAGGAGGCTCCGGTTTCTTTTTTTTGTCTGTTTTTTTTTTTTTGTTTTTCGAGACAGGGTTTCTCTGTGTAGCTTTGCGCCTTTCCTGGAACTCGCTCTGTAGACCAGGCTGGCCTCGAACTCATACTCTTGTTGATGTTCAAGAGTGTCAGCTATAACACTTGGCCAGTGTGGTGGGCATCAAGCCATTTCTTTATTATTTATTTCCAGATGTGGAGGAGGGTCACGTGCGGGTGTGCCATGGTGCCTGTGGAGGTAAGAGGATAATTTGAAGGAGATGGTTCTCTCCTTCTACCACATGAGTTCTGGGGCTCGAGCTCAGGTCCTCTGTTTTGATGGTAAACCCCTTCCCTGCTGAGCCACATTGCTGGCCCTCATTTTGTTTCGATTTTTTTTTTTCTCTAAGGCCTTCTGAGGCTGAGCAGCGCTGTTCCGACTTATTGGTCATTAGAATGTCCTCTTGTGTGACTGCCCACCCGAGGGGATTCCATGGAGCTCACCATGTGATCTTGTTACAGGGCCACTCTGGGGACATTTGCGTCTCTTGGGTTAAGCACCAGTTTGCCGAAATGGCTAGAGTTCCAGATGTTAACGGCAGACAGAATACAGCTGCAGGGAGGTTGGGAGGAAGCCACGGGATTCTCCTGTTTGTCCCAATGATGTCCTGAGGAATGACAGGACCCACAGGGCCTCCCTTTCTGGAAGCCTTGCCCCTACTTCCCACTTATGGATCTGCCTGTCCCTGAGATTTCGCCCAGCTCTGTTTATAGAAGTGGGAAACAAGGCCTCTGAGGTGCTCAGTGCTGGGGCGCCCACCCAGAGCCACGTAGTATTTTGCCTCTGAGACCCTAGACCTCAGGTGGGGTGGCCAGAAGGGCTGCCTGCAGCACCTGGGAATATCATCCCAGGAGGGTCCTGTTAGGGCGAGAGAGGAAGCCAACACCCATCTTGTGTCACTGGTTAGAGTAGGTCACGTGACCAGATTCAAGCGAGATGGCCGCTGCAGAAGTAGAGGCGTGGGCTTGGGGCTCATCTGCAGTTAGGGTGGCCAATGCAGAGGAGGAGGCAGGGGTGAGTAGGGAAAGGAAGGGTGACATTGCCTTCCCCTGCAGGCTGCATTGCCTGTTCTGTTCTCTGGAGGGAGAAGGTGATGCCCAGAGAGGTTGAGTGTCTGTATAGACCACACAGCAAGCAACCATGGCTTCAGGATTCGAAGTGCGCGCCTTTTAAATAGATTGAAGAGCTACCACTCCCCAGGTCCGGTCTCTCTTTCACTGCCGTCCCTTGCCACTTAGCAGGTGATCAGCATGTTGACCCACCACCCCGAGGCTCTCTCAATCCGACAGCCATGGGGCACCATTGAATGGCTTCTCCTCCTCAGGGGTTGGAAGGAAGAGCATGACTGTGAGGCGCCCTAGTCCATGTCTAGGCCTCGGACTAGTCCATGTCATGGCTTCAGACTCTGAGGAGACTTCTGGACCTCCTCTGGGGTGCCCGAGACAGTTCAGTGAGGAACAGGGATATGGAGAAAGCCAGCCAGCTTTGGACTGGCCTGTCTGGATTCACAATCTCCATCTGAAGCCCCCAGGGTCAGTGATATCCTCTCTGTGCCTCAGTGTTCCCGTCTGGGAAGTGGGTTCAGTGCTCATGGGGTTGTGAAGCTGGTGAGCTAGTTAGTGATTAGAGCAGTATCTGAGATCCTAATTCATTTCAATTATTGGATTGGGCTCCCGAGGGTCGCTGAGCTCCCCACATGGAAGCCTGCTACATACAACACCTGCTCTGAGAACACCTGCTCACTAGTGTTGGACTCTGCACACATTTCCCTTAACAGAGCATAAAGAAGTTCTCACTGGCCGGGCAGTGGTGGCGCACGCCTTTAATCCCAGCACTCGGGAGGCAGAGGTAGGCGGATCTCTGTGAGTTCGAGGCCAGCCTGGGCTACCAAGTGAGTTCCAGGAAAGGTGCAAAGCTACACAGAGAAACCCTGTCTCCAAAAACAAAAACAAAAAACAAAAAAACAACAAAAAAAAGAAGTTCCCACTGTGCGAATGGGGAAACTGAGTCTCCAGGAAGTGGGGTGACTTGTCCAAGCTCACACCTAAGCAGTGGTTGGGCCAGGATTTGAACTGGATTTCAGAGCCGGGTCCCTCTGTTTTCAGCCCTGTGTTTTGGTCACCGGAGGCCACCCTGGATGGAGAGACACTGGGACAGGGAAGTGGGCGTGGCTTCCTTGTGATTCTTCTTGTTTCTTCCAACTGCCCCGTTAGGAATTTGGACCCACTGACAGTGGGGAGATGTAACAGGCCCAGGGATGTGAAGTCACTTTCCTGGGTTCCACAGCCAGGAAGGGGTGGGACTGGGATTCACCTTGTCCTTGAACTAGGGTCTGAGGCCAGCTCCGGCTCAGGACCACCCTAAGCTGCGGTTGCTTCTCAGCCCGTGTCATGATGTCACATGCTTTTCCCAAATGCAGTTTGGGATTTAACCCAGATTTACAGCAGGGAAGAGGAGGCCATGTTGGAGAAGCCAGTTGTACCTCCCTGCCTGAGATCTTTGGGTACTGCTGCCTAGGGGAGGGAAGAGGAGAGAGGGGAGCCCTTCAGTGGGTAGGAGATCCCCCAAATATCCTTCCAGATGTTACATGACCGCTGTGAGACTGCTGAGCACGCTCTGCTAGGTCAAGGCGGGGGGGGGGGGGGGGGGGGGGGGGGGGGAAGGGGGGGTGCGTGGTTGGAGCACAGTTGGTATATACACACAGTGTCCAGCAGGTGGGGCTCGTGCCAAAGCCAGGTCCTGGGACGTTCCAGGAGAGGCCCCCCTGGGGACACGCCCTTTGAGCTTACAAGGCTCAGGTGTGCAAATGGGCGTGTCCCCGAGAAGCTGAATTTAACTTTCCTCAAGAGTCATGTGCATGTGTTGCACCTGTTGGACGTGTGTGCAGCGGGGCCTTACACACGGTGCCTGTGGGTGCAGGTAGCCGAGTGTGCACCTGAGACCTGAGTGTGTCTCCGTGCTCGTGTGTGTGTGTGTGTGTGTGTGTGTGTGTGTGTGTGATGTGCAGAGGTGAGCAGAAGAGGATGTGGGCATGTGGTAGAGGTCACGCCTGAGCCTGGGTCTTGAGTTCACTGGCGTCTCCATAGGCGGTTTGGAGGTCTGGGGCATAGACCAGCTGAGCTTTTGGGATGCCTTCTGTATGAAATATTCGAGAGTACCCTGAGTCAGGCAGTGATGGGGGGGTGTCATCCCCCTTCAACATTAAGCTCTTTCATCTTTGAAGGTCTCTGGAGTGGAAGGGGGGGGGGAAGCTTCTAGAATCTTCATTCAGAGCTTGTTGAGTTCCTGCAAGGGAAGCCCCAGACAATGGATACAGAGAGGATTTGATTTCCAGCTGGGAAAGGGACTCAGTGCCCGACGGGAGGCGTCAAAGGCACCTGGGGAAAGGGGAGGGGGTGGAGCCCAAAGCTGTGAACTTGACCCCAGCCTCAGTCAGAACAGGAGTCTGCCGGAGCTTTGTTGCTCCAAGGCTGGGTGATTTGGGCAAGACCCTGACTGTCTCTGAGCCATTTCTCGGGGCTAGAAAGGGAAGAAAGGACCGTGCTGATTTCCCAGCACTGTGAGGCAGAATCGTGAGGCAGCAGGCTGGGCTAGCCTAGGGTAAGGAATGGCAGAATGCGGACCATAAGCTAAATGACTCCAAGGTTCCTTTTCTGTCCCATGGGAAGGTGGTGTTGCTTTGGGGTTGTGTGTACCATGTGCAGAGAAAGCGGAAGTTCCCAGGAGGCTGATAGGGAGGTGACTCAGGAACTGGCTGCCTGGGTCACAGACAGATGCGTGTGTCCCTCCCATCTTCCATTCCATTGGCTCCCACTGCCTCAAAGCCATCTTTATCCCCCTTCCAACTTTCCTGAGTCCAAGGCCAGTGGCTGCGAGGACGCCTCCTACCCAACTTCCATACCATGTTCATCCTCGTCCTGATGAGTTCGTCCACCTCTTTGGGCCTCAGTTTGTTGACCTGCAGAATGGGCACAGTCACCTCTGCTCTAAGGGTCAAGGCAAATCCTGCTGCCACCACCATGCACGGCAGGCACCTTGAGCCGGTCATGGTAACGAGCGGCGGGAACAGAGACGAGGGTGAGAGTCACTGTCATCTGACCAAAGCAGCCACAGAATTCTCCCTGTTTGTTTGACTCGTGGCTGGTGCCTCAGTTAAGGGTGAGACACACACCCCCCCCACACACACACACACACTGCAGGAGAGAGGAGGGAGGACCAGGCGGAGTGGGGAGCTAGGAAGACAGAGGTGGAGAGGCAGAGAAATTAAAAATAGAGATGAGAAGCTGGAGATAGATGGTGGTGCTTGCCTGTCCTCCCAGCACTCAGGAGGCTGAGGCAGGAAGAGGACAGGTTTGTGGCCGATCTGGGATATAGTGTAAGATTCTCCCCTTGTTTCCCCATGAGACTGGAGTACTCCCGTGTTCCTCATCCTAGGGTTTCGTGGGGGATGGGTAGAGCTGCTGGGAGCTTTGGGTTTCAGAGGACAGGGCAGGTCATGGCTACCCTGCAGGCTGACAGAGGGCCAGAGGCCTTTCAGGCCAGAGGCTGGCATCTTTGTGGCAGGGGCCACGTGGGTGTCCTGTGTTCCCCATCGGCTGTCTCTGTCCTTTATAGATTTACCATTTTTATTTATGCATATGTGTGGGTATGCACATGTGAGTGCAGTGCCCATGGAATCCAGAAGAGGGTGTCAGAACTCTCCAGCTGGGGTTACAGGTGGTTGTGAGCTGCCCAGCATGGGTGCGGGGAACCAAACCCTGGTCCTCTGGACGAGTGATGAACACTTAGTCTTGGTTCTGATTACAAAGTCATCTCTGAGTAGAATCCCAGATTCTTACGCCACAATGGCTACGACAATATTGGTGACCAAAGAGACCAAGGATGGACCTCTGGGGTAGACTGCTTGCCGAAGTGTGTGCAAGGCCCTGGGTGGGACCCACAGCATCACAGGTGGGATGCAATGATGTCAGCTTCCTACGGATGCTCTCTCTAACCTATGCTGATGGAAGAGAACAATTGGTAGGTTGAGTTTTTTCCTTCCAAGTCCACAGCATGAACTTGGGTGTGGTGGTACACTCCTGTAATCTCAGCAGCAAGTTCAAGCCTTGCCCCAGCTACAAGGTGAGTGTGAGGGCAGCCTGGGCAATATGAGAACCTGTCTCAAAATCAATGAATGAATGAAAGGGTAAAATCAAACCATGGTGTGCTGAAGCATCTCCTTGAAGTTGGCCCTCAGGTGCGATGTGAGGTAGGTGTCTAATTGAGTTGGGTGTCCCCCCTCTCCCCCGCCCATGCAGCTAGCCCACTGGCCCAGAATCCTCTGAAGTCCCAATTTGTCTTTTTCTTTCTGGATTCTGGGACTGGTTTTTCCCAACTATTCTTGTGTGTCTATTCCGTGTGAGTGAATCCTTCCTGGCTTCTCATTCTGTCCTTGTCCTCTGCCTCCTCTTCTCTGTCATCCTGATGTGGTGACCGTCTCGGTATCTGCTGGGAAAGTTTACCCACCCCAGCAGTCTTCAGAGGAGTCCCAGCCGCTCTTAACCCTTGTGACTTTATGATCATTTACAGTGGCAGGCCTCGAGAGAGGCCTAGCTGCGGTTTCAGTGGGAATGGCCTGAATTTATGGACACAGTTGAGGAAGGAAAGAAAGCCCTTCACCCTGGACCCTGACCATGGCAGCTCTCTGCCCAGCTCTCTTACCGATGGGCCAGTAGGCTCTGGCGCTCTGTGGGATGGGTACCAGGCAGAGTCCCCAGGGAAAGCAGACTCTCCCACCCCAACCAAAGGAAGATTTCTGATGAAAAACTAATTTATACTCATAAACAAGTAATTATGGGAGCCAGTGAGATGGCTCAGACAGTAAAGACCCTGGCTGCCAAGCCTGAGATCAGTCCTTAGGATCCACGTGGTGGAAAGAGAGAACCTTCTCCTTCGAGTTGTCTTTATACCTATAATTTATTTTCATTTTATGTTTGTGGGTGTTTTGCCGGTAGGTATGTCTCTGTAAGGGTGCCAGAAGCCCTGGAACTAGAGTTACAGACAGGCGCCAGCTGCCTTGTGGGTGCTGGGAATCGAACCCGGGTCCTCTGGAACAACAGCCAGTGCTCTTAACTCCTCAGCCCTCTCTGTAGCCCTCTGAGTTGTCTTCGAACCTCCAGATGGCTTCTGTGTCACGGGCCCACCCCTCCCCAAATAAATAAATTGGTAGCAAGTTTTTTTTTTTTTTTTTTAATATTTTTAAGTAATTAAGGGCTGGGAGTGGGGCTCAGTAGTAAATTACTGGCCCTCGCGTGCGGGAAGCATGTCCCGTGTCCCAATGACAGCTCTCGTTTCAAAAAAATCTGGTTGTTGACTTCTGGCCTTCACATGCTCATATATGCAAATGCATGTGCCCTTGCGTGTGCACATGCACATACATTCAATTAAACAAACCTAAGATGATGTGGAATTTAAGGGGCCACTAAATTGTGTGTGTCTGTGTGTCTGTCTGTGTCTGTATGTGGTGGTTTAATGTCTTTTCCTTGACGTCCCTCTGGGAAGCACAGTATGACAGAAGATAGGAATGTCCACAATCCTGCTCCAAACTTGCAGGCATCTTATCCGATCAGTGATATTTCACAGACATCTAAACACGGCCTCAGCACACAAATAAATCACCCTTGTCTTCTTCAATGATGGAACAATAGCCCTTTGTCCACTCAACCGAGTTGTTTTGTTGGGGTGTGTGTGCTGGGGGGCTGGGGGGGGCGGGGGGACGGACCAGTTATCCACCCACCTTGACCTTGCTGTCAGTTTATGCTTCCTCATAGATAAATGTGTACAAGAAAGACCCAGTGTATGATCTGAGGTTTCAGGGGTCTCCTGTGGGCCTTGGAAATTGTCCCCCACACCTAAGGCATGTTGTGGGTAGGGCAGTGTTGAGGCCTTGGTTGCCAGTAAAAAGGAAAGCCACATACCCCAGACCTGAACTGGAGTCCTGGGGAGCAGGTCTTGGGGCTAGCGAGGACAGGAAAGGGGCAGTTAGACAGGAGCTGTTCAAACTTGAGGGCAACGGGAGGGAGACTGGGAACCAATAGCCCCAACTTCCTCCCTTTCCACCCTTTGATCTCCTAACAGGTATCCCATTGGTCAATCCAAATGTTAGCCTGACAGCAAGGGCGCCTGGGAAATGTAGTCCATTGAGGTCAGCAGGTGCAGAGTGAATGGGGGCGGGGAACTGAAAGGGGATACTCAACACACAGACAAGGCGATTGTTTATTTAAGTAGTGTTGGCACTGGAGGGGAGTTGGGCCCAGAGAGCCTGTTCTACTAATGGGGTCCTTCAGTGATTCTGATGGGTCGTGGGGAAATTGGCACCTGGCTGAGGCCCCCTCCCCTATCCTAACTTTGTGACCCATTCTTTCTCGCCATCAATCTTGGATCACCGTGGACAAGGTTGGCACCTGTCCTCACTCTGCCCCTGCACTCATGTGACCTGAAACTTGCCACGTCTCCGGACCTTAAGTACCCCACTTGCAGTCCGGGAGCATCAATCCCTGCCTGCCCACTGTGATACCAGGAGCCAGGGGCCCCCGCATATTCTCAGGGCCTTTCCGCACACCCTTGTCACATCGTGGGGACATTCTCGCACTGGTACCCACGAGGAAAAGAAGCCACGAAGGTAAACTGGGTTGTTAAGATCTCTCAACGTCTAGTCCGGCCACTCTCTTTGAGAGCGACTGAGATTTATCTGTGATTTATCGGTGAAGTGTTGGCAGCCAGTAGGCACTTTATAAGGTGGTGGCTGCCAGCATGGGGTAGAAGGAATGGTTGCCTTGGTCCTTGCAGCCAGTCAGGGCAGAGGCTGGGCGGTGGACTTGACCTTGCCCCAGCCTCTCTGAGCCTCCCCCTGCGGGCGCCTGCCAGGCTGTGCCCCCTCTTCCTGACTCTCTCAGGGTGTTCGCACTTACAGATTAATTCCAAGGCTTGCCTCACTCCTTGCCTGGCAGCTGGGATGGGCGACGCCGGGCTCTCAAAGGGCATTTTCTTTTTGTCTCAGCTTTGATGCTGAGATCTCGAATATCATTATGTGTGGGGCTGAGGACCCGCCGGCGTCTTCCTGGGGATTCTCGTACCGTTTATGAATTTCTCAAAGGATCCTGGCTGCCTCTGTTTTCTGGATGGGCTGCCCAAGAAGGGCATCTGTGTTCCTGTTGTAATTTCCTAACATTCATCTGGGGGAGTGGGTGGCACTGGGAGTCCAGAACTCATCAGGGACCCACTTAAGTTTCTCTCTGTTAAAAAAAAAAAAAAAAAAGAACAAAACCAAAAAAAAAAAAAAAGGAAAGCATTTTATCATGATAATATTTAAAATTGCCTTAGTTCCAAGGTCACTTGTCTGCTGAGAAAGTCTGAATTTCCTGGCTTTCGTGGACCACCCATAATAATATCACTTCCTCGAGCTAACTCTATTTAGGGGGTAAATACCTAAATGCTTAATTCATTATTACTGAGTCAGAGACGGTTACAGATGTGGCTGGAACGGGAGCCCCCATATCTAATAAGGCGCAGGCTGACAGTGTGCTCAGAACGTGGCTGGGAGAGAGACGGCTGAAATTTATTTTGTGAATAAAGCAATAAGCCGCTAAACAAAGCTAATATGTTTCAGCCGAGACAGAAAGACACGATCATTCAGTATTTATGTAGCAGCCCGTTCCTCAGTGGGACTGCAAGTTGCCGCCATTAAAACGGTCAGAATTCTTCAGAGACTCGGCTGTATTAAGTCATTTTAAAAATATCACAGACTTAAAACAATCTGAATTATTGGATTTCCTTGCCGCTCCTGGGTAAGCATGTTTGCCGTGGCAATTTCCTGCTTGGTCAAAGGTGCAGCCTGACTCGGTAAGGAATGAAGGGAAGTTGTTGGCAGAATCTTTATGTGGGTGCCAAAAGGCTGAAACAAAACCAGATCTTGATTTTGTGTCTGTGGTTATAACTCTTAATTTTGACACAATTTTAGATTCCCCAAAACATCTCAAGGAAATGTAAACACCATGTGTTTGGGAGACAGAATCCTCACATGTTAGTGTGTGTACCATCCAGGTCTCAGGTTCTGGAGAGAGAGAAATAGGTCTTTGTTGGCATGGTTTGAGTTAGTCACAGACATGGCTTCTCCCTTTTTCCTTCCTACCCACTTCTTTGTTTTTATTTTCTAAAAACAAAGCTATTTAGTTACACGGGACACAAGGCAAGGATCCAAATCAGAGAGTCAACATTAATACAATATGTTATCTGTTGACTTTGGTCCAGGTTTGCCATCGAGTCCAGCTGATGGCCTTTGGAGACAAAGAAAACCCCTGGTCACCCCTTGTAATCACTTTGTCAGATTGCTCCGGCTTCCTCCAGCCTGAAATATGTGCTCGGTCCCTCTGTTTGTTTGGAGTGATACTGACATTTTGTTTTTGAAGAGAGCAGTCCATTTATTTTGGAGAATTCCCCCCTCCATTTGGGATCGTGTGATATTTCTTCACAATTAAATTTAGACTCTGCACTTTGGGCAGGAATACCACCCAGGCACACGTCCTTCTCGGTACAACATCTTAGGAGTCTCGCCATAGCAGCATGTCCCGTGGAGGCCAAGTCAGGCATATGTTAAAATACTCTTTCGTCTGGAGCTCTGTTTGTTAAACGTGCTTTGAAAAGGTCTCACAATCTCTAGTTGTTTTTTTTTTTTTTAAATTTTCTATTACAGGTTTTTAAAGAACAGACTCAAAGACATGGGAGCTGCAAGCTGTACAGATCCTCAAGAAGAAAATGTAGCCATTTGAAAAAAAAAAAATTGCACCGCATTAGTTATGAAATTTGCTTAAATTCATTTTGCAGACTGAGAGCTGTAATTTGAAGGCAGAGTTATCGAGAGAGGAAATAAACCACGTGTCACGTGCAATTTAATCTGGCAGGGAAATGGGCCACTCGGAATTGCTAACTCGGCCTAATTCGTTTCGTCTCTGGGAAAGCTCCGCTTTGGGTCTGAGGAGTCTTTTCAACTCCCGAGTTAATGTATTTGCCCAGACGTCACAGAAAAAAAAACGTAGAGGGCAGTAAGAGAAATACTGTATCCTACTTTAAATCACACTACAGTTTTTAAACAGCGAGAGGGATGGCTGGGAGCGATCACACCTTCTCCTAAAGCATTTAGGAAACAGTTATTTACATTCCATTAAAAACTTTAATTGCCTCGAAGCACGTGCTCGGAGACACAAATATTGGAAAATCATCAAAAATATCCGTCATGATTCTCTCTCCTTTACAACTCTTCTAAACTTCATCTTTTTTATAACCCACTGTATTGATCTATTGTCCCAGACCAAGAGTGATGCCAGAGTCCAAGCTGGGTCATAAAAAGAGAATATAATTTCGGTTGGCTGTCCATAAAAGCTGGTCTTTTGACAGAGAAGTGTGGGTGTGTGGGTGTGTGTGTGTGTGGGGGGGGGCTATGGCTCTTCTTTTGGAAGGGGAAGTAAACGGGGGGGTGACGTGTGGGGTACAGGTCCTGGCAAGGAGGGTCACGAAGAGTTGTGGGGGTTGGTGCGTCTAGGCAGGATGGGATTCTGAGTCCCTTCTGGAGGGTGAGATGTTGGGAGGGGCCTGCTCGTACACACAGAAAAGGGGAGGAAAGTGTGAAATAGTACCTCTTGTTACCTCTTTGGTCCTGGGTCTGAGGAACTGCAAGGGGCTTGGATCTCCCCTCCCTGGGCTAAAGATCAATTCTCCAAAGACACGGAAAATGCAGGGAGGCTATGCTGCAAAGGGCTGGGGGTTCCCTGTCGGGTTCCGGAGGAGCCCCTCCAGCGGGCCTGGGGAGCCTCAACCGATCCAAGCGTCTGTTGGGGAAAAGGCCTTCTTGTCAAAGGTTTCTCTAAGAGCACCCAGGGGCAAGGCTCCCTCCACACCAGGAGGGAGCCTTGCATGATAAAGTTGGGGGGTGCGCTACGCCCGCTAAATAACAACGATCAAAGCCCTACCGTGAAGACTCAAAGCCACAGACACACAGGGTCCCGGGTCCCTAGCCAGGACCACGACCAGCCCTCTCAGGTCCCAAGGCTCCTTCTCCTGTGCCGTCCAGCACCGTGCTAGGCGCCGGGAGACTTTCCCACGGCTCCGGGAGCGCCCCCTGGCGGCCACCACCCGCAGCGCACGGAAGCGTGCGACGCGCGGGATGGCGGGGGGGACCTCGGCTGGCCCGGCGGCGCGTGTGCTCCGTGCTCCCCGGGACGCGGGGCCACGCCGAGACCGGCCGCTCCCCCTCCACGCAGCGCAGAGCGCTCACTCACTCTGTTCTTGACGGTCCCCGTCGCCCGCGGTGGCCCCTCCGCGCTCCCGCCGCGCGGTCCTCTCCCCTCTTCCCCCCTGCCCCCCCCCCTGCCCCCCCCCCCCACCGCCCCGCGCCCCCTGCGCATCGACCCGCGCGCGCCGCGGCGCTGTCGATAAGTTTGCCGCGAGGAGCCAAAGTCAAGTGCGTGCGCGCGGGCGGGCGGAGCCGGGAAGCCGCGCTCCCGGGGTCCAGCCCGGGTGTTGGCGGCAGCCGCATCCCCGGCCGCGCGCCCGCCCCCAAGATGGCGGCCGAGGGGGGACCGCGGGGGGCCCGGGGGCCGAGGCCGGCCAGGGCGGCGCGGGCGACCAGGGGGCCGCGCGCGAGACGGCGCCTGGACCTGCGGCGGCTGCAGGTGAGCGGGGCCAGCCTGCCTTTGTTCGCCGCCGCCGCCTCCGCCTCCTCCTCCTCCTCCTCCTCGATCGGCCGCCCGGACGTGGGGAGCCTCCGGGGGGGGGGCGGGAGGAGCGCGGGGAGCGGGGAGGAGCGCGGGGAGCACGGAGAGCGCGGGCAGCGCGGGGAGCGGGACGCGGCTGCGCAGCCGCCCAGCCGCCGCTGCCGCCGCCGCCGCCGCCGCCGCCACCGGCTGCTGCAGCCCGGACGCTCGGTGCTCCTCCCGGGCCGATCCCTGCGGGTTAGTCTCTGCGTCTTGCTTCCCGCCCCCGCGCCCCAGCTTCCCTCGGTTTGCTACCCCACACCCCCCCCCCCCTCCGCCTGCTTTCCCTCCCTCCGCCTGCTTTCTGCCTCTCTCCTTCCCACCTCTGTCTTGCCACCCGCTCCGGTGTTGCTTTTTCTCCCCCTCCTCTTGCTGGCTCCCCCATCTTGCTCCCCTCCCCCGCTTGCTCCCCCGTTCTGCCCCCCCCCCCCCGCCCCGCTTCGCCTCCATCCCAGTCTCCCCGCCCCAGCCTGGAGCCCCAGGCCCGAGCGCGCGCAACTTTGCGCACCTGCCGCGGGGCGGAGCAGGTGCGCGCGGGCTGCGGCCCCTGGGAACTTTTGCATCCGCGGCCCCGGGCTCGTGGCTCTGCCTCGCCAGCTCCTGCACCCTGCTCTCCCTGCCCCGGGTCCCCCCTTGGTCCCCTTCACTCCCCTCTCCTCCCCTGGGGCGACGCTCTTCGGGCAGCCCCAGCACTTTTTTTCCGCCGTTCCTGGGTGCGCGCGGGCTCCGGGGTGCCTCGGGGTTGGGATGTTTGCTGCCATCTTTCTGAGGCCCGGGGGTCGCGGGGCCGGGGGCGGGGGTGGTTTCACAGCACCCCAGTTGGAGACACACTCGGGTGCTCAGTATGCTCCCCCCCCCCCAGAGGCTCCCCACACCCTGCAGTCGGGCAGAGTTGCGGCAGGTGCGGCGACGATCAGGGGCGGGGGAAGCCGTGCGGATAACCGCGCTCTGAGAGCATTCTGCCTGGCCAGTGACATTCCCAGAAGACGTGACAGCACGTCTGGAGATTAAAAAAAAAGGGGGGGGGACACGACGGACCCACTTTCTCTTTTTAATCTCCCCGCAGATCTCGTTAAGTTGCTTCTGATAAGTGGCTCCAGCCCCTCTCTCCTCTCTCCCCACTTCTCGCTCCCCTCCTCCCTCAAAGCCATCGAGCCGGGGAGAGAAAATCGGGGCACTCAGGCATGCAGTTAATAACTGCGAGAGTCGTGCAATTCCTGGTCCGCGCCCGAGTTGAGGTTACAGTTTGGTGGCCGCCTGAGATGGGCAGGGCTGTAAGCTGTGCTTGCTGATTTAAAGGATGCTGAAGTGGCCTTTGGTGACGGGTGGGGGGGGGGGGAGAGAGAGAGAGAGAGAGAGAGAGAGAGAGAGAGAGAGAGAGAGAGAGAGAGAGAGAGAGAGAGAGAGAGGAGTTGGGTAGCCACATTGGGCATGGCACGGAGGCCAATGGTAATCGTATTCCCTGCTAATGTTTGTAAATGAGACCCGGGCAGGCTGGGGGACAGCGTCTTTATTTATGATTGATGTTCTGTAACATAAGGAATGACAAGAACGCAGCCGACGAGAGGGGAGCGAGCAGCTGGGCTGGCGGAAGCCCTTAGCCGGGTGCTATTGTTATTCTGCTGGAGAGAATTGCCACGGTGAGGTTTACAGCGCCGGTATCTGCCCGGGGTCGGCGGGAATGCCACTTAACACAATTCTCATTAGATAACTCGCTTTCCATCCAGGAGCCCCGGGCTGCAGGGTTGGTGGGAGAGAGGATGGCCCCGGGGGCTGAGGGCTGGGTGCGGCTTCCCGCATTGGTGTCTGGGCTGGGGGTGTTAATGCTCGATGCTCCCTGCCCCTAGTCTTGGTGGGGAGTCCTTTGTGGAAGGTCACCCCAGTCTTGGTTCCAGCTGACTCCCCAAGGGTCTGCAAGCCTTTTGTTAAGGTCTTAGAACACACTGAGATAGAAAAGGAGATCTGAGCTGCAAGGTGGTTATTGGGGTGGTGGACAGGCCTGTCCAGGTGGCAGGGACCGGCCACACTAAGACCTCTCGCCAGCAGGGGATGTGCAAGGGTGTGTGTGTGTGTGGAAACTCATTAAGACAATGGCTGTGTGTCTGGTACAAACAGGCTCCCGGGGAAGGAGGGGGGGGCTCATCTGAATCGATGTAAAGAGGAGGGGGTGTCCCCTAGGGAGTTTGAAAAGGCTGCATAGTTCTAGAGCTCAGAGAAATGACTGTGGTAGCTACAGCATGCAGCCGCCCAGGCCCAGGCCAGCACAGCTGCCCACTCTCTGCCCTGGTCTCGGACTCTTCTGTGGTCCCTTGCCCAGGCAAAGCCCAGGGTCTTCTGGGCATCCATCTCTCAGCCCTTTGCCCAAGGGACCGTTTCAGGTAGATCCTGCTTGTGACTCCTCTTCCACGTTCCCTTGCGTTTTCATTTCTTGCCCTCCACAGAGGAGAGGAAACTTCTACAGCTTATTGTGACATACAGGTAGGAACTGTGTGGGTCTGTGCAGGCCCAGAGCTTGGGTGTGTGTGTGGGGGGGGGGGGGGGAGGCTCCCTCACCCAGGGCTGGTGGCCTGGGAGGACAGTGCAGCTTGTATCCTGGGTTGTTCAGGTTGAAGGTTTCCTTGCAGCTTGATTTCCTGAGTCTTAAAGTGACCGAGCCAGTAAAAGCAGCCCCATGTCCCCAGGCTGGACCACATTGCTGACACTGCCCCATTTGGGACAAGAAAGGTGACCTTGTGCCAGCTGGGCTCTCAGCCCTCTGGAAGTATATATTTTTTTTAAACATGGAAACTGTCCAGTTAGTCATTATTTTTTTTTCCCCAGCGTGTTCTCTGAGCACCGTGGAGCGATCGTGCTGGTGCTGGCTCGGTGGGATGGAAGTCAGTTGACAACCCCAGGAGTTGGGGACTTAAGGAATGACTCCAAAGGTCATTGGATCTGGGTACCCCACCCTGGCACGCTTCAATCACCTCCCCCACTCCCCTTCTTCTCCCCTTCTCTGCTTGTAGTCGCCCAGGAATGAGAAGAAATAAAATCGCGTCCTGAGTTAATGCTGGCATATTTCATTTGGTTATAGGATGGTTTTATGGGGAACATCACTAATGCGGGCGTATTTTACGGCTTTTCTGTGTATTATCGTTGTAACTGGATTCATGGGCTCGTGGGTTTTCTTTTCTATTTTCCTTGATCCCTACTCTCTCTTTTAAGTGCTGTTCTGGGTCCTGGTCCCCAGACCATCTTTCCTCTCCCCTCCACAGAGAGTCGCTTAAGCTATGCAGTTGCAGGTACCCAGTTTGAATGAGGGGATGGGGGTCCCTTTGCCCAGCTGTGTTCGTGGGAGAGGTGGGGCTGGTGGCGCCTCCCAGGAGACTTGGGTAGGAAAATGCCATTGCACTTTGAGGAATCAATGGGGCCCTCAAGATGAGCCAGCAAGGCTGGGCTTTTTAAAGGGTGTCTTACAGAAACTTCTGGAATGGCTGGAAGCCAGGTATTGCTTTGTGGAATATTGCTCAAAGTTCAGAAAGGAGTGTGGATAGAATTAAAATATTACAACCCTGTGATGTTCAGAAGCAGGTAAATTTTACCTCTCAGCTGTGAAGTACTTAGACATTCATTAGAGCCTGTGACAGCTTGACTCACCTAAATGTGCTATCATTTCACACGTGTCAAAATCCTCCTTTCTACCCATGACGGCGGTAAATAAGCCATCAGCCCTGTTGGTGATTCCTAACTTTGGAAACTTTGACAGTGTAGAATTGCTGTCTGTCAGAGCGGGGAGGAGGCAGGAAGGGTGTGCCGCGCCGGGCTAGCATGTAGGAGCATTAGAGGAGGGGAATGGGGGACAGGTGGAGAAGGTATGTGGATCAGGGGACCCTGCTCTAGAAACATCTCAAGGTTAAGCCCAAACCACCGTCCAGAGCCGACTGGTGGGCCATTCCATCTGCCGTCCTGGTTTCCGAGACCGACCACAAGAGCCCTTTCTCCTTTCCCTCAGAAAGCTGGCAGCAGATGTTGAGCATGTCTCTACGGAGCCCAGCCATCATTTCTGGGCACCCCCTGCCCCGGGTCCTGGTTTCTCACCTGGTTAGAAATTGCTTCTCAGAGATGGGCTTTCTGTTGGAGTGCTGGGCATGAGCAGAGCACCCCCTCCCCCAGATTGTGTGTGTGTTGGGGGATGTGTGTGTGTGTGTGTGTGTGTGTGTGTGTGTGTGTGTGTGTGTGCGGTATCTTAGAATTTCACTTTAGGAGATGGAGACAGTTTGAGAAGCAGGCTGAGCACTTTGGAGTCTGGGTGGCCTGTGCAGAGCTGGTTTCATGGGGGTTGGGGTGGGGTGTACCAGCATCTGCACAAATAAAATAATTGGCTTCCCCCACCCCCGTCTTTCTTCCTTTTTCTTTTAACTTGCCCATTAAAAGAGGATTCTATCTTCAAACTTGACATTCTGCGAGGTAACCTTTCTTCCGGCAGATGGTGTCTTACACGTGAACACCTTGGCTGGTCTAAGTTTGGGCCTGGTTGATGGCAGCCGGGGGGGTGGGGTGGGGTGGGGCTGCCCAGACACTGTGGATTTGTATGTCATTTTCTGCAAGGGGACCAAGTGCCAACCCATTCCTGGTCACCTGGTGCTGAGGCAGGGGCCTGGGACAGGTGAGGCTCAGGCGGGGCATGAAGTGGTCGTGTACCCACCTTTTCTTTCTTTCTTTCTTTCTTTCTTTCTTTCTTTCTTTCTTTCTTTCTTTCTTTCTTTCTTTCTTTCTTTCTTTCTTTCTTCTTCTTCCTTCCTTCCTTCTTCCTTCCCTCCCTCCCTCCCTCCCTCCTTCCTTACCTCCCTCCCTCCTTTCCTTCCTTCCTTCCTTTCTTTCTTTCTTTTTTTAGATAGGGGCTGACTAGCCCAGGCTTCCCTCGGACTCTGGATCCTGCTGCCTCATCTTTCCAAGGGCTAGGATCACAGGCAGCCCTGGGCCAGCCTCCTTTTGATCCTGGCCTTGGGACCTGTGTCTTCTAGGGTGGAGGGAGATTACCCAGCACCTCAGGTCTCCCAGATGACAGAGCCTCTCTGTGTGGGTAGATTGAGGTAGGGATGAAAGGTGTGGGCCCCTCTGGACCAGTTCAAGGTGTCCCATTCTGATGGTTTAGCCCCAGCTTGAGCCCTGCTATGGCCGGTGTTGGTGTTGGTGATGGTGGAGGCTGTTGGTTCTTGAAGCAATTTTGTTCTGAGACAAGAAATTCTTAGGGTGGAGTCCATTGTATGCTGAGCCTCCCTGACTCCCTGGCAAAGATGAGTTGAAGTGTTTTTATAAAAGGAAGGTTATTTTCCTATGATACGTACATTAAACTCAGAATTCCTTTGTTCCGGTGACTGCCATATGACCTGACCCCCTTCCCCATCTCTGTACCCTACTCACTCTACCCTGCTCCTCTATCACACAGAACCCACCCCTACCCATGGCCGTTGCACATGTATTCCCTCTGCCTAGAACACCCCCCCACTCCCCCTCCCCCCGCACTACCTCCCATGGCCTTCTTTGTCCTCAGTCTCTAATTATCGCCCCTCTCCCCCCAAACAGCCAAGTAAGTCTCACAGCTCCCAGTTTTATTTGTGCATATGTTGTGTGTGTGTGTGTGTGTATGTGCATGTGTGCATGTGTGTGTGTGTGCAGATGCCTGTGGGTATGCATGGAAGGCCGGTGGTTGGCATCAGCTGTCTCCCTCAGTCCCTAGCCACCTTATTTTTTGAGTCAGGATGCAATGCTTAGTTCTGATGGTTGACGGACATGGCCCCGAGTCTCCTGGGAAGAGCGTTACTGAGGGATGAGCCTGTGGTGTGTCTGGGGGGATCATCTTCGTGGCTTTGGGAGGACCCAGTCGGAAAGCATGCGGCACCGTTCCCTGGTTTGGGTCCCGGGTTGTGTAAGAGCTAGCCACAAGAGGATGCGTGTGTGTGGTGTTCTTGTGTTCTCTCTGCTTCTGGCGGTGAATGTGCCTGGCTGCTTCAAGCCTTTTCAAGTTTCTCGTTTTACCCTCTGAGGCATCTCCCCAGACTGATTATTTGTTGTTGTTGTTATTTTGTTTTGTTTTTGTTTTTTTGAGACAGGGTTTCTCTATGTAGTCCTGGCTGTCCTGGAACTCACTCTGTAGCCCAGGCTGGCCTCGAACTCACAGAGATCCGCCTGCCTCTGCCTCCTGAGTACTGGGATTTAAGGCGTGCGCCACCACATCCAGCCACTCGTGTGTTTTAATGTGAAGGTTTTAATCCAGGGTTTCTAGGGACCCGGCATTTTCCCACGGGTTGACCTCAGAACTTTCTGGGGGTGTGTGTGGTGGCTCTATGCATCCTAGGTAGCAGTTGTCTGCCACCAAATGTGGTAACTGTCTTCCACAAAGGACAGTCACATACTTTGAGGGTCCTAGTTCACCATCCAACTCTGCCTCCATAGTGTGTATGGAGCCTTAGCCAATGAAAATGAACGGGTGTGTCTGGACTGTAGCCAGTGAGAGCAAAGAGGTGTGGCCCGCCATCCTCAATAAGTCAATAAAACTTTATTCACAAAAGGAGGTAAAGATAGCCGTGGATGGGCCTGGTGGCTGTGGTTATACCCCCTCACGTCCTGGTTGTGAAATATCTGCCATATACGTGAGCCATTTCCGGATTTTTTTTTCCTTTTCAAGTTTGAATGTGTTTCCTCGGCTTTAAGATGGATGCCCTGCCTGGCTCCCATCTCACCAGAGCTGTGTGACCTTGAGCGGTGACTAGCCTCTCTGTGCCTTTCTCTTTCAGTGGGACTGTTAGTATTCTCCTACTCCATGGAGTACGGCGGTGTTCGGCAGAGCGTGGGGCGTGAGATCATGCTTTGTAAGTGCCTCGTTCCTTCCTAGGTATTTTTAGAGGGTGTGGGAGCAGCAGCCAGAACCTGCCGGCCTGGCAGGCTGTCTTAAGGCTTTTTGGGTGTTGCAGTATGCTTTCCTAGTATCATGCAGGCCCGCCTCCTGCAGAGGTGATGGAGGTTGCAGCATGGAGCCCTGTCTGGCCCATGGACACGTCTGTCTGTCTGTCTGTCTGTGTGGACGAGTCGGGATGTGAACATTTTCTCGTGAAAGCTGTTGGTGTTGAGAACACGGGAGATGTTAACTCAGAAATGCAGCTTTTTTGGTTTCCTTGTAGATGAGTGTCCTTGAGTGCTGGGAAGGGAGTGAGACCCAGGAAGGGCGTTCCCAGCCGAGGGAACAGCCGGTGTAAACTCGAAAAGGATTGGGGGGTCTACCGAGGGACAGGACAGCTGGAGGGTCAAGGTCACTGGCTGTCAAGGTTACCTGGTCCTGGTTGCTTGGCTGTCTTACCAGGTGCCTTGCGTCAGAAAAAGCTCCTTCGAGGGACCCCCAAGGCTCCTGATGGTCCCCGTGGAGAGAGACGGGTGTGATACAGAGTCAAGTAGCTAGTTGCCTTCAAAAGTGGTCCCTAGGCTGCCTGCTCAGACCCCTCCCCACCCCCCACCCTGCCTCTGCCATCCTCTAGCCAAACCAAACTGCAGTTCCCGGATATACGTTTGTCATTAGAAAGAAAGAGAGAAGAAAATCAATCCCTAGGCGCTGTGCCGTGAGTTGGTTGTCTGCCCGGGGCTCCTGGAGCCCAGCAGTGCTTAAGACTGTGCGAGCCGCCGTCACTCAAACTGGACAGGACCAATGGCTCCCTGGGAGCCGCTGTGCTGGATTGGCTCGTCCAGTCGGCTGCTGAGGTGTGCGTGCTGTGGCCGGGGAAACCACAGAGATCACCCCAGCCTCCTTGGTGTGGCAGATCTCCCTGAAAGGACCGTCACTCAGCAGCTTGTCATTTGTTACCTGTTGTCCCTCATGAGCACCTACAGACCTGCGTCGTCGGTAGGCTGTGTTGAGGGATCAAGTCTTATGTCTGCTGTCCAGCAGCTGTGTGGCCTGGGCTGAGTTACTTACCCTCTCTGGGCCACGGCTGCTCATCTATAAAGTGCAGATAGCAGCAATATCCCTCAGACTGAAGTTGTACACTCCAATGCTGGGAGCCGAGCACACAGAAGCGCTAGAGAGAGCTGGAATTTATAACCGCTATTGTTTTACTCCGTGGATATGTGTTTACCACTCGTGGGGACACTAATAACGATAATTAGTAATTATATAAATAATAGCGTAGCAACATAATTAAGATAACTTGTAAACTGTGTGGTTAGAGGATACAGATACTACGTAGATGTTCGCAGGAAGGCTGGGTGCCAGGGAGCTGCCAGGTGACAGGCAGGGGCAAGGTGGATCCACACATCTGGACACTGGGCTTGTCACCGGACGTTGGGCGTGTGACCAAGCGGTACCTGGCTTTCTGGAAACAGTGACTCTTCAAGCAGAGATCTGAAGGCCGTGGTCAGGAAACACTCCCCAGGGTGGGAACAGCGTGTGCAAAGGCCCAGTGGTCAGAGATTCCAGCTGTGCTGTGGGAATTGCCTGCCTGGATGCTTCCCCTCCTCTCCAACCGTCAAACGCTTCATTTTGTAACTAGTTAACCCACTTCGCTCACCCCCCCCCCACTTTCAATCTCACGACTGTGCACGGCGCTGCCGGGGGTTCAAATCCCAGCTCCGCCGCTTGCTAGCCGTGTGCCCTTGGGCAACCGCTTTCTCTTTGGGGGCTTGGTTTTCCCACCCGCGGGTGGGCATGTGGGTGGCTCTGCTGGTCGGGGTTGCCAGGGAGTGTCGTATAGGACTCTGCCTCTAGGGAAGGTGACAGGTCCCAACCGCTCAGCCTCCACAAGGGCCACGCGGTCCACGGGGGAGCCGGGACGGGCCCAGGGTGTTTCCTTTGCTGTGCACCCCATCTTCATGTCTGCTTCTTGGAGGCAGCAGACCAGAAAGCGAGGTCGCCTGGCTAGGGCTCCCACGGCTGGGAAATGCCCTTTAAGGTGTCCATCAAGCCCTGAGGGAGCTGCCACTGTCCCTGGGCCCTGGCTCTGTGGTCCGGCCTTGCCTGGTCCTCAAGCCCTGTGCCGTTTTCCTCCTTTCCGTCCGTCAGGAACCTCTCTCTCTCACCTCCTGCCTTCTCTCTTCTCGGGTATCGTCACTGCTTCCTGGCAGCACCCAGCCCCTTCCAACCACAGGCCCTTTGTTCTTCCCCTCTGACCTGTTCCCTCCCGGAGCTCTTCCTTTGGCTCACTGACCCCTGCGTTTGTAGCGCCCATTTAGAGAGAACCCCATCATCCTTTCTGGGATACTCCTTACTCCGCTCCCGCTGATCCGATTGTTCATTCATTCATTCATTCATTCATTTCTTCCTTCTTCCTTCCGCGCTCCTCCCCTCAGGGAGTCGCACCACGGAGCACTCAGCTAATGGAAACCGTTCGGCCCCCAGGCCAATGGTGAGCCTGGTTTATCTTTAGCTCCGTGCGTCTTGCTTTAGAAACCGGTGACCCCAATTCCAGTCCCCTTCTAATTAATGTGGCTATGAGTTAATTTCCAGTGGCTGTGGGCCACCCGTGAAGGTTTGCCAGCCTCAGCCATAGGAACCTCAAAGCGCTTAGGGACAGTGTCCTGGGGATAGGACATAACTGGGTATCATTTCTCACCAGGTACCGTGCTTATCAACTCAGAGGGATCCAGGAGAAGCTGAGGGTGTGGGGACAGGGACTCCAGTCTAAAGACTGAGTCCATTCTGGAGACGGATCTGGTGTGAGCTGCCCTTGGACCTGGGCAGGGAGGCCTTGGGCAACCTCTCTGCCTCAGTTTATCTGTAGGGTGGGTATTAGATCTAGCCCCCCTCCTCTTGATAAGGCACAGAGGGCCTTGACCATGGCCTGGAGCCTCCGCAAACCAAACTCGTCTCCATGGCATCTCTTGCTCCCGTATCTCTCTCTCTTTGGGGCCTCTGAATCCTCTCCGAAGTGCCAAGTCTCTGGGTGGGGGTGGCTGCTCTGGCATCAGATGGGAGGAGGCACTTAAGTTCCTGTGACGCACGGGTGCCCCATGGCCTCCTCTAACCCAACATAATCAGCCTCTTTCATCCTACTTGGCCTGCTGAGAGCCAGAAGCTGGGAGATGAGGGTCCCTTGGCTTTGGGAGGTAAGAGCATGCATGCCCTTGGGGTGCCCATGCAGCTCGGTGGCTCTTGTGTCTTTATTCGAGCCAGACAGAAGTGAGAACCCTTGGCTCACACTGCTCTGTGCTTCCAAAGCCGCTGTCGGTTCCCATTTTATTATGCCAAGTCCAATGCCGTATTTCCCACAAGTGGCATTGTCAGGATTATCGCCCAGGACCTGCTGGCCTCTGGGAGTGAGCCTTCCATCCACTATGGCCAGGGGTGCCTGTGCAGGGCTGAGCCCACTGTCCCCCATCCCTGCTCAGGCCCCCCCTGCACTCCCCACATTTACCTCTCTGCGCCCTCCTTCCCTCTCTCTCTCCCCGCTCCTTTTCGAAACAGTCTCCTATGACCTAGGCTGTTTCCAAACTCGCTACGTAGCCAAGGATGACCTTTAACTCCTGATCTTCCTGCCTCTTCCTCCCCGGTGTGGGAATTACAGATGTGCCCACCACCCCTGGTTTGTGCGGTGCTGGGGTATGGAACCCGGAGCTTTGTGTACCCCAGGCGAGCACTCTGCCAGTCCCCAGCCTCTGCAAACAACTTTCTACTGTCAACTCTAGGAAGTGATCCTGGCCCCGGCCCAGAGCAGCCTGGGCAGCCGTAATCAGTGTCTCCGGACGAATGGTTCTTAACCTGTGGGTCGAGACCCCTTGGGAGGGTCAAACGACCCTTTCACAAGAGTCGCCCAAGACCATCGAAAACCCAGATATTTAGACTTCATAACAGTAGCAAAATTACAGTCATGAAGTAGCAACGAAAATAATCGTATGGCCGGAGGTCACCACAGCATGAGGAGCTGTATTACAGGGTCGCAGCCTTAGGAAGGTGGAGAACCACTGCTCTCGAACGTTCCTTTGTCTGGATGGATAGCGAGTGCTACCCGCCATCCAGCCCACCCTCCCACCAGGGTGGGGCGGCATGGCGCCCCCAGTCCTGCGGCCTGTGTTCCACAAGATGAAACTCCGGGCTGGACTGATAATAAGCAGCTATTGATTACTGCTGTGGTCGTTACCAAGATTTATTTAGTCAATATGGCCTCCCCGCTCAATAAATCGTGTCGTTGATAAAGAAGGAAGGAGACGGACTTGTAGACTGTATTAAAAAAGTTTTTCAGATTTTCTTTTAACAGCTGACTCCATCCCCCCATCCTTCCCAAGCTGAGCCCTGTAGCAGGCAGCACAGACTGCCGGCGAACTTGACACCCGTGAATTTGATGTCCTCACCTTCCTGCCAGGCTCTGGTTCACCCCCATACCATCAGCACCCCATTTTCTCATTCGACCTCCACAGTCTTTTGGGGCTGACGGTGCAGTTACCCTAGACTATAGATGAAGTCTGTGAGGTCCAGAGTGGTCCGTTCATAAGCTCAAGATCACCCAGGACTCCGGGCGGGTCTGGCTGGAGTGTTTGCTCAGAATCTGTCACTCATCAAGTAAACTGTGTTTTAGCTAGGTGCCGTGAGCGGGGGGCCATGGGGCCGGGCGGTGGCTCTAAGAGTCAGCCAGACAAACGGATGCGGAAGCGCAAACATGGAAATGGAGGAGAGAGAAGTGTTGTTGAAGTCAGATGGGGGTGCCCGTCCACTCAGGGTGGCTGGTGATGGAGGCCACCCACCCTGTGTAGGTGATGCTCAGGCTGTGAGAAGGAGTTGATTAGGCAAAATGCAGGCAGAAGAGGGGTCATAGCCACAGGCAACTCCCTGCCCTGGGGAGGCTGGACGGCATCTGAGTGTAGGGATAAGGATTTGAAGCGAAATGTCCACCAAGGCTCAGTGTTTGAACAGTTGGTCCCAGCTGGTGGCTCCCTTTATAGCGACTGGGGTACCTCTGTTGGGGCCCTCTGGAGGAGGCGGGTCCTTAAGAGGCATGGGGCTTGAGGGTTAAGTGTTCGACTCCAATGTCTGTCTGTCCTGCCCTGAGATGTAAGGAAGTCTGGTCCCTCCCCTCTGTAAACACGGGGCTGCCTGCTACCATGCATTCCCTGATACTGTGGATGGTGCTTCCTCACCCAGAGTAACCCTGCCTCCTTCAAGGTGCCCGTTAGGTATTCGGTCACAGGGAGGAAGCCACAGCACAAGGTATGTGGGGGGTGGGGGTGGCTAGCCCCATTTTTCTGTCCCCAAGAAATCCGAGAAGCTGGCCGGCTGCCCCTTCTACCTAACCACCTTCCAGAATGTCATCTGTGCGTGCTGTTTCCGTCCCTAAGTCTTCCACCCACCCTGCAGCTACTTCCAGCTGCCGCCTCCTCACATGCGCCCCCTCTCCCCTCCCCCCTCCCCCTCCCACCTCTTGATTTCACTTTCTTGTTGGCGTTTTTTTTTTTTTTTTTTTTTTCCAGGCCCCGTCACTCTCTGGTGGCCTTTCCGTTGGGGATCCCTCTCAGGGGTCTTCCTTCTCAGTGTCTCTTCCCTTTGTCCCCTGGGTGACTTGTCGAATCCACCCCACCCCCGAGTTATCTCTTCCCCAAACCTACCCACTTGGCAGCTTTATTTACACAGCTCCCCAAATCTGTTTGATCAACATCTCAAACATTGTATTTTATATTTATTGACTTAATTTTATCCGTCTGTCTTACCTGCACGTGTGGATACGTACCGTGTAAGAGTGCCTGGTGCCTGTGGGGACCAGGAGAGGGTGTGAGAATCCTCCGGAACTGGAGGACCAGGTGGTTATGAGCTGCAGCCTTTATAAGATACAACCTCATCTACAACCTTCTGTGTATGCCAGGAACCGAACCCAGGTCCTCTTCAGGAGCAGCCAGTGCTCGGCCCCTGAGCCATCTCTCCAGCCACTATGGACACCTTTTGACTGGGTGTGGCAAAGATGTCTCTAGCTCCAGATGACCGTGTTGAACCCTCCTCTCCTGGGCCTCCACCCGAGGACCACTCAGAGAAACTATTGGCTCCCTGTTCCCCCTCCCTCCTCCTGTCAGTCCGCCCTTCAATCAAGGGGTTCACCTCCCACTACCCATGCATCCCATTCTCCCATTTCCCACCACTGGCAACTGGACAGAGTCCCCGTCACTTCCTCTGGACTTTGCTTGCCTGGCTTATCTCTTGGGCTACCTTTGGCTTCCCAGCATGCTCACACAGTGGAGTGTTTATAGATCGGGTTAAGAGGCGGGCGGATCAGTGAGTTCGAGGCCAGCCTGGTCTACAGAGTGAGTTCCAGGCCAGCCTGGGCTACCCAGAGAAACCCTACTTTGGAGAGAGAGATGGGGGGGGAGGGAGGGAGGGAGGGAGGGAGGGAGGGAGGGAGAGAGAGAGAGAGAGAGAGAGAGAGAGAGAGAGAGAGAGAGAGAACCAGCTTTTTAGGGCCCCCTAGCTTTTGAGGCAGAGTCCTCAGACATGACTCTTCAGCCTCTATACGCCACTGTCTGCCCTCAGGGTTCGTAGCGTTGTTGGGCTTGTGGCTCCTGCCTTGAAGTCTCCAGCCGTTTTGTTGTGTTGTCTGTTTCTCTTCTCATTTTCGGCACTTTGCTTTGTGTGTTTTGATGTTTTTATTAGGTGCCTGTAAGCGTATAACAGCTATGCCTTCCTAGTGGGTAGAACTTTCTTTCATTAGCAGATAGTTCCTGCTCTAGTAACATTACATTTTTTAAAAAGTCTGTTCTGTCTCCTATTCATACATCTTTTTAAATGTGTGTGTGTGTGTGTGTGTGTGTGTGTGTGTGTGTGTGTGTGATATACATACAATTCCCCTTGGATACCAGAAGAGGGTGCTGGACCCCTCTAGAGCTAGACTTACCAGCAGTTGTGAGCTGCCATGTGGGTGCTAGAACCACGCTCGGGCCCTCTGCAAGAACAGTTTTAACCACTGAGCCGTCTCTCCAGCCGCTACGTGATACCTCTTTGTGGAGCCTTCTACCTGGAGTCCGTTTGTATCTTTGACTCTGAAGTGTCCGCTGCAGACAATGTGCAGTTTTAATCTGGCCTCAAATCCCCTGCCTTTTGGTTGGATTGTTTAAGCCACTCATACTTAGTGTGTTTCTGATGTAGCGGAACTTGTGTTCGCCGTCTTTCTTTTAGTTTTCCAAGTATCTGGTGTCTGTTTTCTTCTCCCAGCCTTTTACTGTTTTCTTGAGTATTTTCTTTCTTTTTTTTTTTTTTTAAAGAATTCTTTTTTTTTTAAGATTTATTTATTTGTATACATGTATACAGAAGAGGGCACCAGATTTCATTACAGATGGTTGTGAGCCCCTCATGTGGTTGCTGGGAATTGAACTCAGGACCTTTGGAAGAGTAAGCAGTGCTCTTAACCTCTGAGCCATCTCTCCAGCCCTTCTTGAGTATTTTCTAATGTAGCACTTTAGTTTAATGATCCCCGCCCCCTTATTTTTTGGTTTTCTCCACAGTTACACAGGGTTTGCCATATTCATTTTTTAAAAAAGATCGATTTTTTTTTTTATTATATAAACTGTTCTGGCTGCATGTATGCCTGCAGGCCAGAAGAGGGCACCATATCTCATTACAGACGGTTGTGAGCCACCATGTGGTTGCTGGGAATTGAACCTGGGTCCTCTGGAAGAGCAGCCAGTGCTCCTAACCGCTGAGCCATCTCCCCAGCTCTGCCATTTTCATTTTAACTTACCAAATCTGGCTCGGGTTGACCACTGATTGACTCCTTCACGCCCCCATTCTTGCACATGCTAGGCAGTGCTTTAACATGGAGCCCTCCTCCGGCCCCTGGCTTCTCCTCTTTACCTGATCTTGAACAACGTTCCTTGCACTTTCCACTCTCTGGCCACAGGCCCCTGGTAGATCCCCCTGCCTCATACCCCTGGCATATTGATGCCCTCCCCCACCATGCCATGCTCTCTGTCTCCCACTCCAGCCCTGTTGACCCATCCTTTCCCTCTGGCTGCTTGCAGAAATGGGTCTCCAGGGACTGGTTGTTGTTGTTGTTGTTGTTGTTGTTGTTGTTGTTGTTCTTCTTCTTCTTCTTCTTCTTCTTCTTCTTTTTGGTTTTTCGAGACAGGGTTTCTCTGTGTAGCTTTGCGCCTTTCCCGGAACTCACTTGGTAGCCCAGGCTGGCCTCGAACTCACAGAGATCCACCTGGCTCTGCCTCCCGAGTGCTGGGATTAAAGGCGTGCGCCACCACCGCCCTCAGGGCCTGGTCCTTGCGGGTATCTTGCCCCCCCCTCACTTCCCGTCCACGGTGCTCTAGAGGTCTTCCACCACATGTACCCACAGCCGTGATGGTCTGTAGGCGCGTGGGGCCAACGGAACCCTCCGGAACCGTGAGCTGAGACAAACCCCCCTGGCCCTGAGGTCGCCTGCCGGTGTTTGGTCACGGTCGTGAAAAGGTAACCCAGAATGATGGGCTGCTGGTTGAGCCTGTCCCCCCCCCCCCCGGGGACGCCAGTCTCCTTCAAGCTTGGGCTTCTCTTGTCGCTGGTGTGGCCCCTGACGTCGCACACACCCGGGATCCACGGTGGCAATTTCGTGACGTGTGGAGGTGATTTTTGCTTTTTCTGGCTTCACGGTAGACTGTCTGGAAAATGGGCAGGTGCATCGCCACAGATGAAGGAAGTGCTGGGAAAAAATTTAGTTTTTGAAAACGTGTACAAATAAATATTTTAAATTACGTTTGTTCATAAGTGTGTATGTGTGCATGCACATGTGTGTGTGTGTGTGTGTGTGTGTGTATGTACACGTGCGTGCACTTGAGTGTGCATGCAGAGGTCAGAGGACAGCTTGCAGGGGGTCAGCTCTCTTAGTCTACCCTGTGGGTCCTGGGAATTGAACTCAGGTCGTAAGGCTTAGTGGCAAGCACCTTTACTCTCTGAGCCATCTTACCAGCCCCCCCCCCCCGATATTAGCTTTTGTTTTCTTTATTTGGAGTTAATGAGTAGATAAACACTTAGTGCTTCCTCAGTGCCCCCACTCAGATGATTTTATTCCCACGACCACACTGCGATGTAACCATTGTTAACCTCCCATTTTCGGAAGAGGTCGCTGATGCTCAGAGAGGTCAAGTGACTTGCCCCATGCCGCACAGCAGAGCCAGGCAGTCTGAGTGCAGAGTCTTGCACACACAGGCTTGCTTACCCGTTATTGGTGTAACTGGGAGGTGGCTACTGTGTGCCCAGCTTTCCTCTCCTAAAAGCCAGCTTGTGTGGCGTCTGATGTGAGCGCGGGTGACCCCCAGGAGACAGAGATGCTGGGCAGGCGTGGGAGCCAGGGCCAGAGCTTTTGCAAGTGGGCCCCCCACGAGTTACAGACTTAGGATGTTCGGGTCCCTATATAGCGGGAGTCAGGGGACATCCTTGTCCGTTTCCTGTCCCTCACCACCTGAGGCCACTGGACCCGGTCCCTCAGGCCAGTAGCCTGGAGCCTCTCCAAGCCAGCCCGTCCCTCAGAGGAAGTCCTGCACAGCCTCCAGGATTGAGGGAGCTAGTCCCACGGCCCGTGGCCTACTTTGAGAGCCTCAGCCTGGAGAAGAATCCTGCAGAGCTGTGCAGGGCTGTGCCGAGGCTTCTGGAATGTGGGTAGCAGGAGGGACTGAGGCCCCCGTTGCCCACCACCAGCCTAGCTGCCAAGGTGGGGATCCCAAGGAGGGCAGACCCCCTCCTGCCTCAGATGCCCCAGATGCCTCCTCACGTCCTGTCCAGATGGGGCCCTGGGTGGAAGAGGCCTGAGCCCCGCAGGTGAGTGGCCTTAGCCGAGCCTGTTTCTCAAACTGGCCTGTGAAGCCAGAGGGTGTGGGGTGAGGCAGAGCACGCGTCCGTGTAGACGCATCGGTCGGTCACCGCCGTGTGACAAGACACCCCAGCCTTGTGAGAGCGATGACTGTGAGACCCACAGGGTCTGTCTGTCTGTCTGTCAGGGATGAGGGCAGAGCCCAGTCCAGTGGCCGTCACCACGCCATGACAGCTGGGCCTCAGCTGGTGAGGTTCGGTTAGAGGTGACGGGACGCCTCACCTCTTGGCCGCCGCTGGCTGACCCTCGGCTGCCCGCGGTAGTGCCAGGTGGCCCGCCCGGTGGTTTCTTCTCACCAAACAGCGGCCAGGGCTCCAGAGCACCAGGTGGAAATTTGGCTTTCATCATTGGGTTTGGACAACGGTTGTCACGCCTGTCAACTTGGGCCTCAAAGCAGTGGTCAGCATGGGTCCAGAAGGAGAGGTCTGGACGCCACCCGCCACCCTTCCACGAGAGGAGTGTCGTCGGTCATGTTCTGTGAAGAACCTGGCGGGGAGCGCTGCGGTGGCCGCCATCTTTGGAAAAGATGCTTTCTCTAGAAGGGTGGTGGTGTGATCCGTGTGACTCGGGTCCAACGTGACAGAGCGTGGCCGAGGGAGACGGGGAGTGTGTTAGAGGTTGTGTCGGGTGACTGGGAGCCCCGGGGAGTAGACAGGTAGGGAGTGTGACAGGAGAGTGTGAGGGGAGTGGGTGTGGCAGGAGAGTGTGAGGGGAATGTGTGTGACAGGAGAGTGTGAGGGGAATGTGTGTGACAGGAGAGTGTGAGGGGAATGAGTGTGACAGGAGAGTGTGAGGGGAATGTGTGTGACAGGAGAGTGTGAGGGGAATGAGTGTGACAGGAGAGTGTGAGGGGAATGAGTGTGACAGGAGAGTGTGAGGGGAATGTGTGTGACAGGAGAGTGTGAGGGGAATGAGTGTGACAGGAGAGTGTGAGGGGAATGAGTGTGACAGGAGAGTGTGAGGGGAATGTGTGTGACAGGAGAGTGTGAGGGGAATGAGTGTGACAGGAGAGTGTGAGGGGAATGAGTGTGGCAGGAGAGTGTGAGGGGAATGTGTGTGACAGGAGAGTGTGAGGGGAATGAGTGTGACAGGAGAGTGTGAGGGGAATGAGTGTGGCAGGAGAGTGTGAGGGGAATGTGTGTGACAGGGAGTGGGTGTGACAGGAGAGTGTGAGGGGAATGAGTGTGACAGGAGAGTGTGAGGGGAATGTGTGTGACAGGGAGTGGGTGTGACAGGAGAGTGTGAGGGGAATGAGTGTGACAGGAGAGTGTGAGGGGAATGGGTGTGACAGGAGAGTGTGAGGGGAATGTGTGTGACAGGGAGTGGGTGTGACAGGAGAGTGTGAGGGGAATGAGTGTGACAGGAGAGTGTGAGGGGAATGAGTGTGACAGGAGAGTGTGAGGGGAATGAGTGTGACAGGAGAGTGTGAGGGGAGTGAATGTGATCAGAAAGGGCCAAATAGGAAGTGTGACAGGAGAGTGTGAGGTGAATGAGTGTGACAGAAAAGTGTATGAGGGGAATGGGTGTGACAGGAGAGTGAAGAGAATGAGTGTGACAGGAGGTTGTGTGAGGGGAATGGGTGTGACAGGAGGTTGTGAGGTGATTGAGTGTGACAGGAGGTTGTGTGAGGTGAATGAGTGTGACAGGAGAGTGTGTGTGAGGGGAATGAGTGTGACAGGAGAGTGTGTGTGAGGGGAATGAGTGTGACAGGAGAGTGTGTGTGAGGGGAATGTGTGTGACAGGAGGTTGTGTGAGGGGAATGTGTGTGACAGGAGGTAGGGATGGAGTGAGTGTGTCAGGACTTGAGTCTGCCATGATGGCAGTAATGGAGTAAGGCAGAGCTCGGGCTCCGCCTCTCTTCACTCTCTGAGCTGCCCCTGACTGGGGTGACTGGCCGGTTCACATGGGGACCGGGCCTCCCCGACTCCCCCCCCCCCCCCCCCCCCCCCCCCGCCCGAAGGACTGGTTTCATGGTCCTGCCTTAGCCTTCCCTCACCGCAGCTCCTTTCCTGTGGGCCTCAGCGTTCCCCACGCCCACAGCAGCCCCTCTCCTCTTAGAGAAAGCGCGACTCCCACCTCACCAGCCTGGAAAGCCTCCAACTACCACACTTCTCTTCAAATAAAAGCAGCTAATTAACATTATTCTTTAATTATTGCCTTTATCAACAAGGGGTCTGATTGCACCAGCAGGGTGGTTGATTCCCCTTAAACTACTCAAGTGAATGCTTCAGTTCCTGGTGCTTTGGAAATGAATTTGATGTCATCTGCCCAGAGTCACTTAATGGGGACGCCTGGGTAATGACTGAACGCACTAACTCCGTTAGCAGCCCTGGAAGCATGTAATTTGGCCCCTCAGGCAACCGCACTTTGAAAATCTCTGGGTAGTTTTGAACTCTCTGTTCTTAATTAAATATGCAATTTTTCACGGTAACCAGGTTAATTCTTTTGTGTTGTGTTGTAATACTGTTAGGAATTTTCATAGTTCTTATTAAACATTATTCAGGCATTGTGAATTCCATAATTAAAAAAAATGAAAAGAACAAAGCTTGATTCCCTCTTTTCTTTTTTTTGTTTCCCTGGCTAATTTATCAAATGAATTTTGCAAATTTTTCTTTCTGTCCCCAGACAGCATGGCAAGTGTTTTAAAGGGGAAGGATTTAATTGCCCTGTAGGGATTGGCTGGTTATGAAGGATTTGGCTGTTTGATTAGTAAACCCAGTTGGGACCGGTCTAATACTCCATGATCTTAAAAATTGTCTGATTGTACCCTCTCCGAGGAGCCTTGCCGCTCGCTCCCGCCCATCCGCCCCTCACAAGTTTGATTATGAGGCGGTGGGGAAGGGTAGCCGGCAGCATCGACTGTACTTTAAATTAGGGATCTTGGGATTTTTTTTCCTCCATCCACCCCCCCGTGGCTGGGGAGGGGACAGGAGAGACAAAGACACATAAACCCACAAGGAGAGGGACACACACATACACAAAGACAGACAGTGACAGACACACAGACCCAGAGACACAGACACCGAGACAGGATGATTCTCAAATCTCGGGTACCATGCAAGATGGAAGGTGGTCAAGAGGGTGGGGCCTGAGGGACATTTCCCTGTATCCTTACAGATGATGACTCCCGCCACACACTTACACACACTTACACTTACACACACTAGCTGGACCCCCCATCCCCACTCCCCTCCCAATAGCTGGAGTGTCCGCTCCTCTGTGTGGGGAGGGGTGGGAATTTCCATTCTGGAATTGGGACCTGTTCCCAAAATGTACAGTCTGCCCTACTCTGAGAATGCTGTTGGCAAAAGGAGACAGGAACCCTGACTACCCTTAATCAGGCCAGGGTCTCCCGGGGAAGGGGATGTGGCAGAGAAAGCCAGGCCCTTGAAACGCTGACCGCGGGCACCTTCTCCTTCCAGAGAGGCCGCCTGCTTTTGCCTCAGTTTCCCCCATCTAACGGACGGGGCAGATGACTCCTAGCCCTTTCTTGCTCTCCTGCCCTTCCAAATCTGTGTTCATCCTCGCACGCATGGATCCACACCCATGAGCACACGCATCCGCACGTGGGTGTACGTGCACACACACGTGCAACCCCAGGATGCCGGCATGGTGTAGCCTGAAGCTCCTCCGCTCTCGTCTATTTCTATTTCTGTTCCAGCCATTGGGGACAAAGAGGAGCCGAGGAAGGTTCCGGGATTTGGGGCAGGGAGGGAGGCAGACACAGGCCATGGCGGGATTTGTGAGAAATCGTACAAGGCACAGAAGGTCCATGGTGACAGGGCTCTGGCTATGGAGGAGGAAGTGACCCTGGAGCAAGGCCTGGAGGGCTGCTCTCTGTGGGCCTGTCCACTTCTTCCCACTGTGTCCCGTGAGGCCACCAGTTCTGGTCCAGTCTTTCGCTGAGCGACTGTGGCTGTCTTTTGTCTTGTGTCCATCACCCTGGTGGCCCCCTTCTTCTGTCCCCCACCCCAGGCCAGGGCTAAGGCCTCTTTGAGACTTTGCTTTTAGATGTCCACCCCCAATGTCCTTGCCTTGTTCTGTGTTAGGAGGGCTGGAGGCCTTGTGGTCGACAGCCTGGTTGTGGAGGTAGGTGTGTGCCACTCTGGGCCTGTTCCCTCCGCTATGAAATGATCTTTGATTGGGGACAGTGGAGTGACTGGCACACAGTGGGTACTTTGTAAGTGGTGGCCCGGCTGGCTGGTCATTCCTGCTGTGTTCCCCAGGGGACAGTGGGCGGGCACTCACCTGCCTCAGGAATGGACACAGTGGTCAAGCGGCTTTTCCGCCTGGGTTGGTGTGTTTCTTTGAGGGGCTCCCTCATGTAATTTTGCACACGAGGGAGCCCCCAAAGGGAGCCCGACGGGTATTACACACATACAGGCACACTCACATCTAGGTCAGAGAAGTGTGCGTACAAGGCCATTCTGGAGGACGTGACGGTCTCGCTTATCTTACTGTGATTAAATATTTATCTGGGGCTCATGAATACAGCACCCGGCAGTAGATAAAGTGACGTCATATGAAGCGGCTTGCCCAGCTCAGCCTGGAGGAAGCAGAGTGGGAGGGGCTAGGCAGGGATGACGTCACCCCTTCACCTGGTGAAGGGCCGGCAGGCTTCACTTTGCATCTCCCCACTGCTAGGCAGCCAGCCAAGTACCAGGGATGCCCCTGGGGGATCGAAGTGGACTCGCTCTCTGCCCTCACGGTGCTGTGGGTCTCCGGTGGTATTTAGAAAATAAAAATCCCTGAAGAGACGAAGGACGTGAATCAAATAATCACACATTGGAAATTGCACACCCTGCTGAGGGCTTGGGAGGACCTGAGCTGGGAGAGAAGAGCTTAACCTGTGATCACATTGAGTCTTGGTGTCAGGGAAGGACTCCTGGAGTGATGACGAGTAGTTGAGGGAATCAGCATGGGCAAAGGTCCTGGGGTGAGGGGGACATGCCTGTAGTTCTAGGGAGGGAAAGAGAGCTTGGTGTGGCTGGGTCCCCAGTGGGAGGGCCCCCAAGCAGCCCGATACGGCTGGGAGGATGGGCAGCCTGGCTCGGACGGGGCTGGTTTTATCCTGGACAGAAGAGGACAATGTCTGCAGAAGTTAGGGGGCCGGAGGAGGAGGAGGAGTTAGGGGGAGGAGGAGGAGGTGGGCGAAGGGGCCAGTCAAGGACACTGCTGTCCACTTGTCCATGACTCGTATGACCTCTGGGAAGCTGAAGGATGCAGCGGACCAACGTAGGGACAGGCATGAAGCACGTTTCCTGCCCAGCAGACAGGGAGGGGCGGGGGAGGCCTCTCCACATTCAAATATATACTTTGTTTCTTTCTGCTGTTTATTATTTACTTAGGGGTTTGTGAAAAAGGGAAAGTTTTGTTTTTTTTTTTTTAAATCCACCATTGCTCGAGGCATCCAGCCCAAGGGAGCAAATGTTTATGCAGGCGTGCATGCGTGAAGTATGATGACACTCCAGGCCCTGCCAGAACAAGGTGTCTGTCTGTCCCACACTGTTGAGCCTGGAGAATCTCCTTCCCTTGGGGTAGGGTAAAGCTGGTATAGTGGCACGGCCATCTACAAGGTGGTGGCATACACCTCCCATCGGCCTTGACTGTGGTGCTGGAGGTTCCGTACCTGCTGCTGTCTCGAGTGAGATCCCCTGATAAGTAGCTGGGGTGGGAGTGGGGGGCAGTCCAGGGTACTTGGTGGCGCCCCAGCATATTGGCATCGTGGTCATTCTGGAATGTTGATTCATGGTGGCATCCTGAGCTGTAGATTTGCTGCTTGTGGGGGGAGGGGGCGGTCTCACGGTCCCCTCTGAACCATCCGGACTGTTGATGACCATTTTTAAGATTTTGTGGGATTATGTCAGGATGTGTCAGGTGCCCGCCACACTGGCATCAGGTAGGCTCCAGGCAAGATGGTCAGGGACGCGTCTTCCCAGAATGGCCAGCTCAGCCCTGATGGCACTGGAGACAGGCTTCGAATGTGCAGGGTGGACTTAGGGAGGGACTTCACTCCAAAGTCAAGGCAGAGGGCTCCGGGGGATGGCTCGGTATGACAGGTGCCTGCCACACAAGCATTCAGATCTGAGTTGAGGTCCCCAACATTCATATAAAAACCAAGACCTTCCTATAATCCCAGCCCTGGGGGTGTGGAAATGGGAGGATTCCAGGGACTCTGACCAGATAGGTGGGCTTCAGGCTTAGTGAGAGACCCCTTGTCCAAAAAACAAAACAAACACAAAAAACAAAAGACAGGAAAGACTGGGTTCTGGGCAGTTATGGCACATACCTTTAATTCTAGCAATTAATCTCAGCATTCGGGAAGCAGAGGCAGGTGGATCTCTGAGTTTGAGGCCAGCCTGGTCTACAGAGCGAGATCCAGGACAGCCAGGGTGACAGAGAAACCCTGTGTTGAAAAACAAAAAATAAAAACAAACAAAAGAAGAGCGTTCATATTGGATAGGATTGTTTCCTGGTAAATTCTGGAGCCTCGACTCACCCAAGTGCCAGAACTCCACTAGGGAATAAATGTTGTTGGTTATGTTACCTGAATGCCATCTTCTTACACAATCTCTCGACTCTGCCCTGTTCGAAAGCGTGTGTAAACACATGCTGGGGGAGCCAATGAGTGTGGGGGTGGGGGGCCTGGGAGACGAAACTCGAAGATCAGAGGTCATTCACCCCTGTGTGCGAGAGAGACTTTCTGTTTATTTTTACTAAATGTCCGTCTGGTGGTGTTACCAAATGAGAACCATGGGGTTTTTTTGTTCATTAATTTCCTGGCCGAGGTGCGTTTTGTTTTTTTGAAACAAGGTTTCTCTATGTAGCCCTGGCTGTCCTAGGACTCACTCTGTAGACCGGACTGGCCTCGAATTTGGAGATCTGTCTGCCTCTGCCCGCCTCCCCCTCCCCCAACTACTTTCCGTTCTGGGATTAAAGTTTCTTGGACCTGCGCATCTTTGCTGTTTGGGAATCGGTTCATTCAGGGCCCTTTCAAAACCTCCTAAATTAGTGTCCCTGGGGTGAGACCTGGAAGTCTCAAGCCTAACATGTGAGTGTAGAGCTTGGCTGCACGGGAGTGTGGACTCACAGCGTGCTGGCCACCTCCTATTTCAGCAGAGAAGTCTCCTGCCTCTCTAGGGAGCTTGATTCTCCCCCGCCCCTTCAAGGGTTTATTCTCAGAGTTGTGGGGGTCAATATGTGGGTTAAGAGCAGTGGGTGCTGAGTCCCCTGGCATCAGGTTCGGCCCCAGCTCTGACTGGACAAGCTGTGCATTCTCCAAATGGCCCTGTGCCCCTCTGAGCCCCAGCTCATCCTCCGGAGGCACCTTCCCGGGTCATGGGCTTGGGGACATCTACCTGGTGAGGTGGGCAGGTCCTTGTGCAGTTTGGGGCCAGCAAATGGCAGATGTGCCTTGGTGCGTCCTCCGCGTCACCCCCACTCCTTGGAGTGGCCGTCATGCGTCCTACATCTCCATCAGTTCCGTGACTTAACCCGGGAGAGATAGGGGAGCTGTCATTCCCACAGCCATTCCCTGCCCACAGCGATTGGCTCAAGAGGAAGTCACATGACCCAAACTGGGACAATCAGAGACTTCGAGGGTATTTTTCAGTGGCTTCTGGGAGGGGAGGTTTTTTCTTTCTTGTTGAGTTTCTGGACTAATGAAAGTTTAGAGCCAACACCCATTTCTGTGATGGCAACTGAAAGCCACCTGCTTGGAGGTGACCAAGCAGGTTTGAGTCTTCCCCGAGACCCCTGTCTTTGTCTCTGTAACATGGCCACAGGAGTCTACCTGGATCCTTTACGTATTAAAGCCTTTTTTTCAAATTAAATCAATATCATCTATAGCCAGAAACACAGCCCCACTTCCCCGCCCCAACCTCCCATGGAAGATTCTGGAAACTCTTAGCCATTCCATGCTGTATGATCCGAATTTCTATAATGGTGAGAAGGAGAAATACATGGCTGCCATCTGTCCTGGTGTGCTGTATTGTTTAGACATATTGGTGACAGGGGGACAGAGGTGTGGGTGGGGGGTCACACCATATCACAGTTCCCCTGGCCTCCTCTGGGGTTTTACGCACCCCTTTCCGTGGGGACCTCTATAGTGCAGTGACTCGATAGTCTTTGTGCCCCTGGTCCCTGCGGAGCTTCAGCGCAGTGGGAAGGGACCTGTAGGGGCTCCCTGAGACTGCTCCCCCCGACCCCTCTAGCCCAACAGATGTGGCTGTTGGGTGTAAAAGTGGCCCGAAGACGACTCGCGCCTAGCGTCTCCCTGAGCCCATCCCACCTACCGCCACCCCGTCCACTCTCCCCGTGTGACCTCACGAGAAGACTGTCACAGTCAAGGTCATCTCTCGTGTTGTTCCGGCTCGCCTGCCACTGTGTCCGATTCTGCCTGCCGGGGATGGCTCTTGCCTTTGCCTCTTTTCTTGTTTCTCTCTCTCTCTCTCTCTCTCTCTCTCGGGTTTACGCTGGGTTTGGCTGCTTCAAACTAAAATAACGCGCAGTGCGCAGGAAAAAAAAAATCGTCCCCGTGTGTCAGTGACATGAGGACAAAAGCCAGCAAGCTGGCCCACCGCTGTCCTTTGAAGGTGCTTGTCAGGGAGCTCCTTGGTGAGGTGTCGGGTGTCACCTTTGTGCCTGTGGAGATGCCTGCCCCTGTGGGCCTCTCTTTTTTCCTGAGAAAGCCTTCTGTCCAACCTCTGGGCTCTCGGGAGGGGGGGGGGGCTGGGGGGGCCTGAAGCCGCATCCGTTTTCTGCGGAGATGAAAGGCGACTGCCAGGAGCTCCTGGCGCTAGCCGTGGGCATCCAGCAAGCACCCCGAGGCTGTGGCTTTGTAGCCCACCTGCCCTGCCCTCATGGTTACCCCCCCCCCTTTGTGATCTGTGTGGCCCTGTGGGTCTGGCACCTCTAGGCAGAGCCCTGAGGAGGTAGGGTGCTGACTGTGTTCCCATGCTCCCCTGAGGGTGGGAACAGAAATCTTGGGGTTTAGAGCGTGGCCCTGGAGTCAGACTTGGTCTGGGTTCAACTCTCGACTGCCATCCTTACAGAGCCAATCCCGTCACCTCCCCGAGCCTCAGTGGCTCCATCTACAGCTAGAGCTGCAGGTGTGGTGACTATTATAACTTTCCTTGTCTCGGTGACAGAAACACCGTAAGGGATGAAGGATTACTCCTGGGTCACAGCTCAGGGGATACAGTCCGGCGTGGAGGGGACTGTCTGGCATGGAGGGGGAAGATGAAGCCTCGGGGTTGACTCAGTATAGCAGTAAGAGCTTGAGGTGGCTCCTCACATACACCAGGGGTCAAGCTGTAACCCTTAAGGCCTGCACTGCCCCCAGCACCCCTTCCCCCCATGAGGCTCCACTTCCTTTTATTAGCTAGATGTCTTTTTGTTGTTGTTGTTGTTTTTTGAGACAGGGTTTCTCTGCGTAGCTTTGGAGCCTGTCCTGGATCTCGCTCTGTAGACCGGGCTGGCCTCGAACTCACAGAGATCCGCCTGCCTCTGCCTCCCAAGTGCTGGGATTAAAGGCGTGCGCCACCACCGCCTGGCTAGGTGGATGTCTTAACAGTTGTTTTCTCCAGGTCTCTTCTTTTCTTGGCATGGTCTTTGCAGAGCAGAAAATGGTAATTTCCACACTTTGTTTCGAAAGTTTGATTTACTTTCATTTATGTGTCTATGTGAGAATATGCACGCCAGTGCAGTGTCCATGGAGGCCTGAAGAGAGTCACTCTAGCCTGGAGCTAGAGTTCCAGCTGCCCAACGTGGGTACTGGGAACCAAACTTGGGTCTCCTGCAAGAACATCCTCACGGAGGAACCATCTCTCCAGCCCTCAAGCTTTTTAACGTAATGAAGTCAAGTTCAGCAATCATCTCTTTCATTGACCGTTGTCTTTGGCGTTGGGTCTGGACCATCACCACTGCATCCCTGGTTGTCCAGGCAACTTCCTGTTCTCCTCGAGGAAGCTGAAAAGGGTCTTGCACGGCACAGTATACTGTTCTCTCCGTTTTGAGTTGATTGGGGTGAAGGCTGGCAGGTCTTGGTCTGGGCTGTTGCTGTGTGTGGATATGGACTGTTCGTCAGCGCCATCTTTTGAATGACTACGGTCTCTTCTCCCTTGTTATGCCTTTTCTTTCATCAAAGCCCCATCACTTGCATGCAGACTGCCCTTTGCTGGGCTCTGAGCTCTGTCCTTCCTCCGCCATGCTGACTGCGTCCCTGTAGCTCCTTAGCGGCTGGAAGTCTGATGGCTCTCCCTCAGCTGTGCATGAGTCTTTCTAGGTCTTTTGTCTCTCCGTGCACGGAACTTTGGATTTTGATTGACAGTTCCTTGAGTCTGCAGACCAAGTTGGGAAGAGCTGATGCCTTGATGATACTGAGTGTGGCTGTCCATGAACATGGGATATCTGTCAGTCTACTTAGCTCCTGCACTCCATGCATGAGAGTTTCAGAGTCTTCCTGGCTCCTGTGTGTAATTTTGAAGATTCAGTGTTTCTACATAGAGAACAACGCTTTGTGTGCAGGGATACCACCATCTACCCATCCAGGCTCCTGGTTGGTTGGCTGACTTTTTTTTTTTTTTTAGACAGGGTCTCACTTTGTAGCCCAGCCTGGCTTGGAACTCACAGTGATCCTCCTGTCTTAGTCTTCCAAGTCCTGGGATTGTAGATGACTCTCATTCCGCTACCGAGGGACATTTGAGTGACTTCTAGTCTGAGGCCCCCTTAGCGGGGTCCTCCAGAGCAGGTGATGAGTGTCTCTCGACAACGTAGAGGGACGCAAGGCTTTCCTGGGTGGAGATCGCAGTTCCTCCCATTCACCATTCATTGGCCCTGGGGGCTGGGTGACACTTGCTTGTGGGATCCCCACCAGGTGTAGGGGGATCTCTCTGTCAGGACAGACAGAAGTATCTCTAGGGAACACCCAGCATCTCCGAGGGAGAAACACTGGTGTGTCGGGCAATCTGGCTGGCTCTGGGCGGTGTGTGGGTAGATACAGCTGGAGACGCTGACAATGATTTCCAAGCAGGGTGCCCCCTCCACCAGCTAAGTGTGGCCTCTAGTTGCTTTTAACACATTTATTTTTTTATTTAACTAATTAATTAATATTTGGTTTTTCGAGACAGGGTTTCTCTGTGTAGCTTTGTGCCTTTCCTGGAACTCACTCTGTAGCCCAGGCTGGCCTCGAGCTCACAGAGATCCGCCTGGCTCTGCCTCTCGAGTCCTGGGATTAAAGGCACGCGCCACCACCGCCCGGCACTCATTTATTTTTAAGTGTGCATGTGTGTGCCATGTATATATACACGCAGGTACCAGAGGAGGACATGGGTCGTGCTGCGCCATCACTCTGTGCCTTATCCCTTGAGGCAGGGTCTCTCACTGAACCTGGATTTAGGTTGGTAGCTCTCAAGCAGCTGCCATCCTCCTGTCTCAGCACCCACCCATCCCCAGCCCTGGGGTTCTAGGTGCTGGGCTAGTGAGCTTCAGTTGTCGAGTTGACCCGGCCTAAAGTCCTCAGAGGGATGACACTGGCCTGGGGTCATGTCTGTGAGGGATTGTCTTGATTGATGATTGATATAGGAGAGCGCAGACCACTGTGGGTGATGCCATCCCTAGGCAGGTTTGAAGGTCGCTAAGCACGACCTTGCCAATGAGCCAGTAAGTGGCGTTCTTTCCTGGTTTCTGCTTCAGCGTCCTGGCCTTGGCTTCCCTCCTCGATAGGCTGAGCCTGCAAGGTGCCATACACCCTTTCCTCCCCTAAGTTGCTTTTGGTTGAAGCGTTTTTTTATCACGGCGGCTGAATGAAATGGCACACACATGCGACCACCCCCACTGGGTGCTGGGTGCTGGGGACAGGTCCTCATCGTACGCAGCAAGCGCTCCTCGTCCGACCCCCTTGCATGCATTCGCATGTCATTTGTATGTGATGTTTGCAGAGTGGGCCATTCCTCTTCACCCTCCGAGTGCGCATCTTTTCTGTCTTTTATCACTTATTTCTTTAAATTTTGAGACGGGGTCTCATGTAGCCCAGGCTGCCCTCAGTGTGTCTCTGAGGATAACCCAATTGTTTATATGGTGTCGGGGATGGAACCCAGGGCACTGGGTGTGCTAGGCAGGCTCTCTGCCCCACCTGTACCACACCCCCAGGTCCTTAAGGAAGAGACAGTAAGAATCCAAGCCACTCATCGCGGGGATCTGCCTTCCTCCGTCCGTGTAGACGCCGCTCTGATTCTGGCTGTGTGACATTAACTGAGTGCCATTCCCTCTCTGTGCCACAGTTTCCTCAGCCCCCTTTTTTTGTTTTTGGTTTTTTATTTTTCCCTCCACAGTTGCATGAGTTGATCAATATACAGCTGGCATCTTGGACCAGCGCTTCCCAGGGCAGGTGAGGTGTTGACGTGGAGGTTATAGGTGTTCTCTTCTCTGGAGCAGCTGAAGTTGATGACAGAAACCTTTGGTCAGAGGCTGGGAATAGTGTTCAGTTTTGGTGCCAGGTTTTATAATAAATAAATATATCTGTAAGATAATTACCAATATTAGTGATAAATAACAATTAGAGGATGCCCAGTTAAATTGGAATTTTGGATAAATAATTTGTTTTGTTTTGTTTTCCAAGATAGAGTTTCTCTGTGTAGCCCTGGCTGCCCTGGAACTCACTCTGTAGACCAGGCTAGCCATGAACTCACAGAGATCCACCTGCCTCTGCCTCCCGAGTACTGGGATTAAAGGTGTACGCCACCACTGCCCAGCAGGATAAATAATTCTTACTGCAAGTATGTCTGACGAGATATTTGAGATACATTTAACACTAAAAAAAAAAAAAAAAAAAAAAAAAAAAAAAATCAATGCGTCCTTTATCTGACTCACCGTGATGTATTTATTTAGCTGGGCAACCTGGGAGGCTTGCTTTCGTTTATTTATTTATATTTCATATTTTTTTTGTTTTGTTTTTGAGACAGTGTCTTGCTGTGTAGCTCAGGCAGGCCTCAAACTTAAAGTCCTTCTCCTGCCTCAGCCCCCTGCGTGCAGGGTGGGATTTGGGTCACTTGCGTCAGAACAGGCCACCCCCCTCACCTCTAGCCTCTCATCCAGGCACCAGGGAGGCTGTGCCCTGGGCCAGCTGTGTTTCTCATTTGACGCCCGGGGGCTGTGTTATGAGGGGCACCTGGCTTCTCTCCAACACCCCCCGTGTTGCTCAGGCCGCAGGCCCAGGTGCTTCCTGACCAGGCCGGAGGGTGAATTCTTCAGGCGCGTGAGTCAGGGTCACATGTGCGTTCGCTTGCACCAAGAGGGACCCACTCGGCTTCGGGGTGTGGATGTGCAGGCGGGCGCTGTCTGCTCATCATCCCGGCAGACGCCGCAGCCAGACTGGGTACCTCCTAGCTGAACCTGGGCTGCAGGGAGCCGGGCTGCGGGCAGCCGGGCCCGCATTGATCGCAGTTCTTGGAAGGCCTGTCACGGGGACAACAGGCAGAGAGTAAACAGTGCCGGTGGCCAGCGGCTGCCAGGGTCGGGCCAGCTCATTTCTAGGGACTGGCCAGTACTGTCCATTGCCATCGAGGACGCGGCACTCCCCCCCCCCCACTCCAAGCCTGAGGCCTCCTGAGACCCTCTAGCCAGGTAAGGTTGGGACCGATTGAGAGTCTGATCCCTGAACCCCCAACCGGTGCCTCTTTCACCCTGTCCCTTCTGTCTCGGAGCTTCAGGCGTTTCAGGCTTATCAGTTCATTCCTTCCCGTCCTCACTGGACCCCTCTGTCCCAGGCCTGGCCAGACTGGGTTTTGTGTAGAGGGAGCCATCTTGCCACAGCCCTTAACCTTGGTACTGTCTCCTGCCTGGCTCTGGGGGTCCGGCTGGTATCTGTGTTGCTGTGGGCTGCCACCCGCTGGATGGTGTAGTGACAACCCCGAAAGGGCCCATGATGTGGTCGGTCCGGAGCCTAGAGGCAGATTCAGGGGCGGCTGCAGGTAGAAGCATCAGTTAAGAGCAGATTCTCAGGTCCTGAGGGGTCTGTGGCCAGAGTCAACCTCTCAGTGGCTTGCTGGATACTCAGGCATCTCGGTGACCAGTGACACGGAAGTCCTTGGGTTGCTGTTGACGCTGTTTTGTGCATGGGTTGAAGAAACGTCTGTGATGCTTTCTTTGGTGTTTGTGTGTTTATCCCAGTGCTTGCTGATGGTCAGGATTGCTCTGGATGGTGGGAAGAGCTCCATGACCTTGTAGGCCTCAGTACTGAGGAGCCTGGTTCAAAGAGGCCTGATGTCTGGGCCTGGGGTCAAGGGCTTGCTGCTAAGTGAACCATGTGAGAGGCTGGTGTTTGGAGCATCCTGGTTTTAATGGAGAGTGCTGAAACCCCGAGAGGTCAGTTCAGTTCCCTTTTCTGCAGTCACACAGCCTGTAAGTGGTAGAGCTGGGTTTTGAACCCTGGACTTGGCTTTCAAACTCAATCACATATGGTGAAGGACCTCTGGAGTTCCCACTAGACTCTCATGTCCTGGAGCACAAGTGGGGGTCGTTGTTACAAAGGTCAGCACCGAGGAGGTGGGGTGGGTTCAGCTGGGGGTGCAGGTGACCCTATCGAGGACTGTAGGGGGTCCATGCCATGTCATTTCCCAGCACCTGTCATGTCTCTGTCCTCCCATCCTGAACTATGACCTGGAGATCCGGCCCTTTATTTATTTACTCTGTTGAACCCATGAGAAAGCTGAGGCTCAGGGAGCTTGTGTCCCTGCCCCGGCTCGCTCACACAGCCACATTCAGGCTGTTCAGCTCACCCTGACTTTGCTTCTCCCAGAGGCCCAGGGCAGGGAGCAGCTGGCTCCCCTGGGCTCCTCTCTCAGGTTCCAGGCCAACACTCCCCCAGCCCCACTCACCACCCCCCCACCCCCCCACCCCCCCACCCCACCACCCCACCACCCCACCCCCGCTCCCGCTTCCAAGCCCTACTAAAGATCCTTCCATTTTCTCCTCCTATATTTACCCTTCCCTTCCCATTGGGTCAGCTGTGAGACGCAGGCCTTGAAGTTGCAGTATCAAATTCACGTGGCCTTGTCGCCCTAAGAGTCCTTCTTGCTCAGCAGAATGTTGACTGACAGGGTGTGTGTGTGTGTGTGTGTGTGTGTGTGTGTGTGTGTGTGTGTGTGTGTGTGTAGGGGAGGGGAGGGGAGCAGGAAGGGGGAGAGGAGGAGGAAGTGATGGAAGAGGCCTTTCTTTGATCTTGCTTTGGTAAGATTTGGCTCTTCAGGAAGGACTCTGATTCAAGGTCAGAGAGTTTGGAAATTGGTGAGAAGGCCCAGGGCTACCCTGGGGCCCCACTCAACATACCAGCAGACTCTGGACACCTCTGACCAGTACCCCAAATAGCCTTCCTTGTATGAGGAGGCAAACATCTGGAGGACATAGTATATTACTGGGCCTCACTTGCCAAATTACTCCCCTCCCCATCTTTATCCGTTCCGTTTCTGTAGCTCAAGGGAAATCACCTCTCAACTTGGGAATCAGAAATGGCCTTCCCCAAGCCTTGTATCCCCAGAGGCCCTGGCCAGCCTGCCCTGTTCAGAGAGGCTTTTTAGTCAAAGGCATAGCCCAGACCAGGCCCCAGCGGATGCCAGTAATGTATTCACAGTTGTGACACCGAGGCCCCCGTGTGTCTTGAACCCCGGCCTCCGGGGATTGGTGAGGCCACGCCATCGACCCAAAGCCCTGGACCGATGCCCTGGTCTAAATCCATCAGGCCCAGCGGCCCCTGGGTCGTGGACCACTGAATAATTTACGGTCCCTGGGAGCGGCAGGGAGCGGGTCACTGGAGTTCATGGGTTAATAACAGGTTTGGTTTTCGATGTCAGCAGCTCTCCCGATAACGTATGAAAGAATCCTATTCTGTTGATTAGATTTTGAAATGGATCAATTTTTAATCAGCCAAACACCTGACTCACTCAATAAGCAGCGCATTGTGCAGACAGGATGGAGGCTGGCTTTATTTACAGGAGTGTTTGTTTTTTTGGGGGGGACCAGTACGCAAAGGCCCACCCCACTCCCTCCTCCTGGCAGACATTGACCAGGTTATCTCTGACCTCAAATGGCAACGTTTGATTCCCTTTCTGATTACTTGGGAAATCCATGGGTCTGTTTAAGAGATAAGAGTGACAGCTAACGGTTTGATTTAGTCATCGTGCTTATTGATGGAGAGAGCATTTATTTGCCAATGAAGAAATTTTGCTTAATGTAACATCATGAGAGGAAGAGGAAACAGAGAGCTGGCTCTGGCTGTGGCTGTGGCTGGGGGTGGGGGTGGGGGTGGGCAGGCAAAGGCTAATTGCATTGGTTGGGGGTGGAGGATCGCTGGGTTCCCTGGCCCTACCCCGTGAGGGTCCTAAAATAGCATCAGCAAACAAGTGTGCCACATTCGCCGAAGAGAGATGTTAGCGGAGCAGGGCGTGGCACTTTGGGTCATTTTATTTATTCATTCAACAAACACTAGAATTGGTAACATTAAGCTCGAACTGGGGACAGCCTGGGGGCGGGGAGGGGTGGATGGGGCTGTTTTGGTCTCTGGTCAAGGGGCCGAGGAGGAGATGGTGTTGGGGCCAGATCTACCTGTAGTGTTGGCGTTGGTCCATGGAGATAGAGGGTCGTTAGTGAGACATTACTTCACTGTAGGTGAGGCCTCAGATCTGGCCTCAGGTCTTCCCTCAGACTCAAGAGCTGGGAGCAAGGGGCAGAGAGTGTGAGGTTGGCCTGCACCTTTCAGCATGCCTTTCACACGCTGGGGGGCCTCAGGTAGGCAGACAAGCAAATTAGAGCAACTTTCACTATAGAAACTTCTAGAAGAACTCATCAGGAACTGTAGACCGTGGGAGTCCCTGGGAGGGGGTTCTTAGGAAGGCCTGTTTTGCTTTTTATACTGAGGCATGGGCTGTACCTTTGGGGATATACCTTGGCATGCACCTGCAGGGCCAGCAGGGTCAAGCAGAGCTGGGGCTGGAGTTGCTCCCCCTGTTTGGTCAAAGGTCTGGGTCACCAGCCTGCAGCTGTGTGTGGGGGAGAGTGGGCAGCTGCTGCCCTCCCTATGGGGCTCATCCTCCTCATAGTGCCCCGATGGAAATCATGAACTCCGTGGCCCCTGGAGCCTCCTGGGTAGGACTCCTCCCTCCCACAGCCTCATAATCCAAAGCTTGGTAGGGATGGCGATCCATCCCTGGAGAGACCTCAGCAGGAAGAGCCAGCTGAGTTAGTGTTAGAAGCCCTGGGTTCTGGTTCTACCGGTCACTCGCACACACTCCCTGTGACCCGCACAGGATCAGGTTTTCTGGGCCTCTGTTTCTTGGGTGTACAATGGGAGTGACAGGAACTTCACACCTGTCTTCTCCCGCAGCCCCTTCACTTGTCTGGTCACCCTCCCCCCCCAAACAGCGCTCTTTGCACACCCATGCACGTGGCGCGGCTGGACCTTCCTGGCCCTCCTTCACTCTCAACACAATTACGTGTAGACTTTGCACACTTCTGATGGATGCCTCCCGTTTAAATGCCAGCTCTGGGAAGGCGGGGACTGTGTCTCTTTTGCGTGCCGCCGTGTGCCAGGCACCTGCTGTGGTCTCCGGCCCACGGTCGCCACATGGTTAAAGCTCCTGTGCAGGGAAGGAATGAGAGGAGCTGGTGCCATCCCAGCAGCAAGCTCGGGTGCAGCATTCCCGCTCACGTGACTGCCCGGAGCTCTTGAGCGGGTTTCTCCTCTGTCGGATGCTGAGATCTCGCCTAGACATTGGCAACCGTCAGCCGATGCAGATTCTGACTTCTTGGTCCACCACTGGAGCCCGTGATTCTTCAGTACACGGGGTGAGGGTGGGGTGGGGGTGGGGGGTCTCCGTCAGCTGTTGGTACCTGTTTCTGTAGCCTGAAAAGCCGAGCTGCTCTCGGTGGAGACCTAGGTTCGAACCTCAGCCAAAGCTCTGGTGTCCAGAGGACCTGACCCAGGCCACCGTGGTAACCTCAGCTCAAGTCCACTCCCCTGAAACTCCCATGATGAGGGACTCCCCAGACACAGGAGTGGGTAGGGCTGGCCCCCCAAAAAACACAGAAGTAGTAGAGACAGGGCAGGGTGAGGCTAGGACCCCGTGGTGGTCAGGGTGACTGCAGATGCCATGGGAGCCGCCGTGTGGAGGGCTGTTTTCTTGGGCAGCGGTGGCAGAGCAGGAGGCGCCCAGCAGAGTCTGCAGGCCTCCACCTGCTGGTGACCATGTGTCTGGCTTTTTCCAAAACAAGGCCACCCTTTCTAGGGTTGAGTGGGCCAGAGCATGGAGCCGCCCAGTCATCCATTCCTGGGAGCTTTTCCCCAGAGGATGGGCCCTGGGTCTAGTCTCTCTGAGAGGCATAATGTGTCTTGAGTTCAAATGGATGGGACAGATTCGAGGTCTAGGAGAAAAGAACTTTCCCCGTGACATTCAGTGGGCACCTGCTGTGTACACACCGCAGAAGCCAGCCCAGCGCTCATGGGATTGGACTCTGGTAACAGGGTGCAGCTAACCATGCCTTGGTCATGTGTGATCCCTGATGTACCCTCCACAGTAAAGGGGAGAGTGAGCAGTATTTTGGAAGCCCTGGGGCTGGCTGGCAGGGAAGCTGGAAGAAGAGGCGGCAGCTTCAGGGTGACCCACTTGGGACCCAGAGAATTTACTCTCTCTAGGTGGCTTTGGTGGGGACCTTGCCACAGACTCTAAGGAGAGCCCACAGCGGTATCTGCTTGAGTCCTGGGGGGAAGAGAGGTTGGTGGTTGGGGGAGGTAACCCTGGGCCACCAGGGGACAGACAGAGGGACTGTATGCCCTTCCCGCCAGAGTTCGCAGCCTGTGGATGTGTTGAGAGATTGCCTGAGAGAGCAAACTTTTTCTTTCTTTCTTTTTTTTCCTCTCCCTCTTTTTAAGGCCAGTTTAAAAAGGATTTCTTTTCCCTTTCTCCCTGCGAACAGGCCAGGGGCGATTACGGAAATAGTAAACAGAGGCCCCGGCAGAAGCGGTCTGTTTTAATTAGGGCATTAAAGTAGCTTAGCGCTTACACTTTATATTTTTGCGAACTTGATTGTATAGCATTTTAAATACCTGTGAACGTTTTAAGGACTCTGGGCGATGGATTATTTGCAGTTTCACAGGAAGCTTCTATTTTAAAAGCAGGCCGGGGTGAGGGGCCATGCAGGCTTCACTGCTGTGCCTCCTGGGGGAATGAGTCAGGCTGTGATGTTGGCATGTGGCCCGTGGTGCCCGGTTCTCACCCAGCGACCATGGGGTCCCTTCTGTAGGGGTACCCCCTGCTGGGTGCCGGGACTGAGGGCTCCTGGGAGCCCAGCTGGCATCCCTACGAGCCTTGGTTGCTCCCAAGGCCTGATGGTCCTTCTCCAATGTGGCTCCTATATGTCTCTGTCCCCTCCCTTTCCCAGCCACTGGGGTGACTTGGACAACCCGCAGCAGCTCCAGCTTTTGACCCCCTTGATTTCCTCTCCATCCGCTATCCCAAGATATACAGTCTCACCGGGCGGTGGTGGCGCACGCCTTTAATCCCAGCACTCGGGAGGCAGAGCCAGGCGGATCTCTGTGAGTTCGAGGCCAGCCTGGGCTACAGAGGGAGATCCAGGACAGGCTCCAAAACTACACAGAGAAACCCTGTCTCGGAAGACAACAACAACAAAAAGATATACAGTCTCTTTGCTCAGAAACCTTCCAAGGCCTTCCATCAAGGTAGGAAGAAATGCAAAGAAACACCCTCTCAGTCACTAAGGCCTCGAGCAGGCAGCCTCTGGTGCCCTCCTTACTCATCCCTCCATTCTCTCTCCCACATGCCCCTCCACATCCTCCCACAGCCCCCCAACCTCTTAGCATCTAATCATCTTATGAATTTTATGTTTATGTGTGTACGTATATGTGTTTATCTGCATGTGTGTATGTGTACACATTCATGTGGAGGGCAGAAGTCCAAGTCGGGTGTCTTCCTAAATTACTCTCTTTCTTACTTTTTTGTTTTTGGAGACAGGGCCTCTTGCTGAACCCTGGGCTGGCCATGGCGCACCAGGAATGCACTTGTCTCCATGTCCCCAGCACTGTGACGACAGACATATATGACCACATCTGGCTTTTTTTGTTTTTTTTTTTTTTTGGTTTTTTGAGACAGGGTTTCTCTGTGTAGCTTTGCACCTTTCCTGGAACTCACTTGGTAGCCTAGGCTGGCCTCGAACTCACAGAGATCCGCCTGGCTCTGCCTCCCGAGTGCTGGGATTAAAGGTGTACGCCACCACCGCCCGGCCACATCTGGCTTTTTTACGCAGGTGCTGGGAATGGAGCTCAGGTCCCCATGCTTGTGTGGCAGACACTTCACCCGCTGTACTGTGTCCTCAGCCCCTCCTGGTATTATACCAGTGGCTCTCAACCTCCCGAACGCTGCGACCCTTTAACACAATTCTTCATGTGGTGGTGACCCCCTCCAACGACTTCATAACTATAATTTTGCTACTGTTATGAATTGTAATGTGAAGATCTGATAGGCGGGATGTCTGATTGCGACCCCTGTGAAAAGGTCGTTTGACACACACACCCTCCCCCGCCACCCTCTGAGGGGTCATGACCCCCAGGTTGGGAACCACTGTATTCGACCTTACAGCAAGCTTCCCTACCCTCTGGAGCTGGCCTTCAGAGGAGGAGAGTCGGAATAAAGGCACAGACCGTGAACCTCACTCAGGTGGCCACCACAGTGCTGGCCTGAAGGTCTTCTAGACTCCCTCCCATTAAAAGCTCCACCCTCCTCCTGAGGCAGTGTTGGGAGGTGGCAAAACCTTGAAGAGGCGTGGTCTAGTGGGTGGAAGTGCCATCCCTGGGCATGCCCTTGAAGGGCACCTGGGGACTCATGGTCCCTTTCTCTTCTTTTTTTTTTGGTTTTTTTTTTTTTTTTTTTTGGTTTTTCAAGACAGGGTTTCTCTGTGTAGCTTTGCTCCTTTCCTGGAACTCACTTGGCAGTCCAGGCTGGCCTCGAACTCACAGAGATCCACCTGCCTCTGCCTCCCAAGTGCTGGGATTAAAGGCGTGAGCCACCACCGCCCGACCCCTTTCTCTTCTTGCTTCCTAGCTGAGCGGTAGCCTTTGAAGGTGACCCCCACTAATAAAAATGAAGTCCTCAAAGATGGGAGGACGAAGCCAGGGCTGTCCTCGCCTCTCCTCGCTGTTTCTTGTCCATCAAGGGGTAGCCGGGAACCTTCCATGGTGGAATGTTGACACCATGGTGATGGGCAGAGGTCACATCAGACATCGCCCCAGGCAGCCTGTCATTAAACAGCTCCAGCCCAGGTCTGAAGCCTGCTGAGGAGTCTGGGGGTGGGCTGGAAAGGCTGCCCGCAGCCTTCTCCGCAGAGGGAAGTGTTTGCAAAGCTTAGAGAGCATCAGGAAGCCAGTGGGCTGTAAGGGTGAAGGGGATAAAGCCAAAGAAATACCTTGCATGCTTCTGGTTCGGACCTAGCCTGGGTTTGTTGGTACCACAGGACCTTTGCATATGCCATTGCCTTCCCCAAGATTGCCTTCCCCCAGCTGGTTCCTTCAGTTCCCACTTCCCCCAGAGAGTCCAGTCCCTAACCATTGTAGTTGAAATACCCCTGTCCGTATTCTGTCCATACCCTTGCTTTCTTCCCCAATGGTGTGGCTCAATCTTCACCAGGTCCTGGGTTGTTTATTTGAAGTCAGAGGCTCCTTAAACACACGGAGTTGAGAGAGATTGTTCTCTGCTACCCCCTCACCTTCCAGTTGGGACTGAGTGGATTTCCCACTGGTGATGGGCGCCCGAGAACCTTCTCTGAGCCCCAGTGCTGGCTGGAAGGTGTGTGGATGGTGTGAGCACAGCGACCAGGGATGTGGTGGCAGGCGGCAGGAGGCGTCCAGGTCATGTGTAGTCTGGCCTGCAGCCTTGGTCCTTGAAGCAGCGTGGCGGCAAGCTGAGGGCCCACAGCAGTGGTCTTGGTGATTGCCACCTCCACCAGCTGCCGGGAACCCTGTCGGTAAGGAAGGTCATGCCTTCCACTCCTGCCAGAAACCTTGGCCGTGTGTCAAGCTGTATATTCCCTTCCTGCCACAGTCTGGCCTTGAGAGCAGGGGAGTGCCAGAGGGTGGGGCTACAGGCCATGATGATTTCATGGACGGGTGAAGTGCAGAGGCCACTGATGCCTGGGACTGCGTGGCCTGGGGTGCGGGCAGCGGGGGAGACATTTTGATCAAAGGGAGCCGGTTCGGCTGACCTGATGATTTCTTTCTTGTACTGATGAGAGCTTGGAACATATTGATTGAGGTGATCAACATTAGATCTCTCATAGTTAATGAGGAGCTGTCTGATTGATATTGGAAACAGTCACTGCCCGGGGCTTTTAATGAAGCCTGTAGAGCGAAGAGGGAAAGACACTTGACATTACAGGTGGAGGAGTGGGGGCCAGGGAGGCGGAGGGCTCTGTTCCAGTCACTGGCCTCTGTCCTTGAAGCTTCAGAGCCTGGCTCTGGCCTTCCTACTGTATCTGGCCCATCCCTTGGCGTCTGGGGCCCTTCGTATCGTCTTCTGTGAAATGGGAATGGGGTGGTACTACTCTCTCTGGGGGGACTTGGTGGCTTGTGGCGGTCAGAAGTGACTCTGCCTATGAAGCTCTTGGCATGTTGGGGACACCGAGAAGTTAGTTTCCCGTTGGTACCCGGCCGTGAGGTTGGCGCTTCAAAACCGGTGAAATGGTGTGCTGTAGAACTTTTCTTCCGCTGCTGTGGGTGATGAGTGTTGCGCCAGACAGGGCATTGTTCCTCAGCAGAAGGCGCATACTGCCTTCTCCGGCCAGCATGGCTTGGTGCTCATGTGCTTTGCCATGAGCCATCCACCCAGCCACTGGAGTCTGTGTTAGCAAAGGGGGGGCGGGAGGCGGGGGGGGGGGGGGGACACACATGGATTCGACATCCCTTTGTCTAGAGTAGCACTTGGGCGTAGTTGGGGCTCAGGAATTTTTTTTTTTAAATGAATATTAAGAACAGACATGCCTGGAGGAGGGTCTAAGAACCAAAGGCAGTATTTCAGAGAATAAGTTGACACAAACCTGTCCCTCATCAGCTTCGTGCCCAAGAGCCCGAGATAGAAAACAAGCCAGCTGGTCTTCTTCAGTGAGCCCATGGTTAGACTGTGGTATTCCCAGGGAGCCCATGGTTATATTATGGTATGCTCGTGTGAACTTGTGGTTAATCTGCAGTAAATCTACATGAGCCCATGGCCTGACTGTGGTGTGCCCATGTGAACTTGTGTCTAGACTGTGGTACACTCTTGTGAGCTCATGGTTAATGATGGTGTGCCCACGTGAGCTAGTGGTTAGACTGTGGTGCACCCAAAGGAGCCTTTGGCTAGACTGTGGTATGCCCATGTGAGCCCATGGTTAGACTGTGGTATGCCCATGTGAGCCCATGGTTAGACTGTGGTATGCCTATGTGAGCCCATGGTTAGACTGTGGTATGCCCATGTGAGCCCATGGTTAGACTGTGGTATGCCTATGTGAGCCCATGGTTAGACTGTGGTATGCCTATGTGAGCCCATGGTTAGACTGTGGTATGCCTATGTGAGCCCATGGTTAGACTGTGGTATGCCCATGTGAGCTTTTGGCTAGACTGTGGTATGCACATGTTCGTTCATGGTTAGATTGTGGTATGCCCATGTGAGCCCTTGGCTAGACAGTGGTGTATCTATATGACCATGGTACATCTATGTAAGCCTTTGGTTGAACTGTGGTTATATCCACACTGCAATATGCTGCTCATTACTAAACAAGAGTGAAATGTTAGTGTGTGAACAACGTGGAAGAGACAATAAAGAATTATATGGGGGCCGGGCGGTGGTGGCGCACTCCTTTAATCCCAGCACTCGGGAGGCAGAGCCAGGCGGATCTCGGTGAGTTCGAGGTCAGCCTGATCTACAGAGTGAGTTCCAGGACAGGCTCCAAAGCTACAGAGAAACCTTGTCTCAAAAAAAAAAAAAAAAAAAAAAGAGATGAACTGATCCAGGAACTGGATGACTCCTTTTTTGAGCGGAGGCGGCAAGGGGACGTGTAGCCCAGGCTGACCTTGAGCTCCCTTGATAGCATAGGATGACCCTGAACTCCTGATCCTCCTGCCTCTACCTCCCAAGCACTAGAATCACAGGCCTGGGCCACCAGGCCCCTCAAGGATTTCGTTCACTGACCTTCTTATAAAGAAGAGGCTGGAGAAGCTGGAGCAGGGAGGAAGCGGGTGTGGCCACGGAGTATTCTAGGTTCACCGAGCCTGTGTCCTGGTTGTCCCGTTGTTCACTGGTTGTTCACTGGCGTCTCAGACAGCTGCGTGAGGGAGATGGCAACGTCACCACGTTGCAGAAGACAAAACAGTACTTAAGGGCTTGCCTGAAGACATGCAGCCTGCACATGATGAGAAGGTTCTTCCCCAGGCCTGGGAGTCGGAAGTGCCCTGTGGAGAGTTGCCTGGGCTTCCGGGCCTGGCTGGTCCTGAGGGAACTGTTCTCAGTCCTGTCCACTCCCTCCTCACACCTCACACAAGGACGTTGCTGGGTTTTGTTGGATGTTGTTATGCTTGTGTATAGGTGGGGAAACTGAGGCAGAGGGGAGGAACTGGGGCTGTTCAAGCAGAGTCGTTTTCTCTCCTAGCCCCAGCTCCCTGGGGTAGGGCGACAGGAGCTGGCTGGCTAGTGTGTCTCACTCTACTGTATTCTTGGAGTCCCCCATCCTGGTACAGTGGCCCAGGCTCCAGGCTCCGTAGGCCAATTCTAGATGAGCTGAGATCTAATCTCTAGGTCACCAGGCTGGGCCCCCCGGCATCTGCCCGCTCTTCTCCACCCCTGAGCAGCCTCCTCTCAGAGGAGGCGTGAATTAGTTCAAGAAGAAAGCATCTACATGGCCGGTGAGGTGCCGAGTTAGAGTGAAGATCTGAGTCCAGATCCCAGCACCCACAGACGAAGAGGGACATGTGGGTTGGGGGGGGCACACACCTGTAACCCCGGTGCTGGTGGGCCGGACTCTTGAGAATCCCTGGGGCTCCTTGACCAGCCGATGTAGCTGAAGCATCGAGTCCTAGGCCAATGAGAGGCCCTGTCCCAAAGGAGGGGTGTCATTCCTGAAGATGATACCCAAGGCTGTCCTGACATGCACACACACAACATACACGAACACACATGCACACTTACACACACACATACCACACATGCACATACACGCACCACACAATGCGTACATATGCACACCCCCACACCCCCCTACACCTCACCACACTGAGCACACACGCACACCACCCATACCACACACACACACACACACACACACACACACACACACACACAGACACGCACACACACACAGACACGCACATACCCCCCCACTACACTGAACACACATGCACACCACCCATAACACACACACACACACACACACACGCACGCACGCACGCACGCACGCACGCACACACACACACACACACAGACGGAGTCGGCATAGTCACCTTGTGAGGTGGCAGAAGTCTGCACAGAGAGGATGGCCTGGGCGGGAGCTGCTGGCCCCATTTGGCCTTTTCAGGTTGCAGGGGAGGTATTCACACCTCAGGGTGACAGGGAAGGGATCTGACTCAGACACTCCTTTCCAGGAAGGGCCGGGAGCCAGCAAGCTGGCACCGGGCTAGCCAAGGTCAAGGTCCCAATGTAGGGACCCGAGTCCAGGGAGACATGTAGCAGGGACATTGAGAGTACAGGTGGGCTGCCCCAGCCAGTACACAGCCCCCATACTGACTTTTCCCAAGAACCTTCTAGAGATCTGTCTCCAGGTTCTGCATGCTCTGTGTAGAAGAGCTGCTGGCCGTGTTCCGCAGGCTGAAGCTAGACTCAGCGCCATGTGCCCCCACAGGTCTGGAGGCAATGGTCTGCAGAGCAGTGTTGGGCCCCATGCATGCCTCGGGCGCCAGGGAGGTTGTTCCTGTTCTTCAGGCCTGGCCGCAAAGGCAGGGCCTGGCTTCCCAGGCTTCCCTACCTCTGCTCTCCCTGGCACCCTCTGTCAGCTTCATGCCTCTGTTTCCTTCCACTTGGGAGGAGAGATTCACGGGAGTGGGGTCACCCTAGCCCCATAGGCGACCTTCACTTGACCCGTTGAATTTTCCAAAGTCCTAGATCTGGCCACATCTCGGGGTTCTGAGAAGATGTGAATTTGGGGTTGGGGGGCAGGTCACACTTCAATCCAACCCCAGCATCATCAGGAGACATTTGGGGTGAGGGTATCCGCTATGCTTGGAGTTTGGGGGGAAAGAATAAAGGGTGTTGGGGACTCCGGGTGCTGTGGGTTTGTCTCGACCATGTCTTGATGCTCCCACAAGTGCAGGTGTAGCTACAGATGGGCTGTGTGCCGTGATGGGGCATTGGCCAGAGGTTGCCAACGGGCCTTGCTGCCCCCGAGAATACCCCCGACCCTTGATGGGTGGAGCTCATGCCACCCTCCCCAGCCTCAGCTTTCCCCTCAGTAACGTGGAGACGGCAGCACCCCCCACCCCCCACCCACCCCGCAACGAAGGTCTTAAACTCATTATTTCATGCCAGGGGTAGGTGCGTCCAAGGACTTGGAAAAAGCACGACCCCAGTGACAGCCACTGGTTTCAGGAACTCAGCCACACGTCTGGCACCCAGCCAGTGATTTGCCGAGGATGGGCCGGCAGGACTGAGCTGAGCTCTTTACTGATAAAGCCACAGTGGGAACTCTGAGGCTCCTCTTTGCGGGGGGGTGGTCCTGTGAGGGGGAGACAGTGTTAACTGAGGCTCAGGCAGGGTGAGGCCCGCTGCGCGAGGCCACCCAGCCAGCCAGTGGCAGAGCCGTGATTCAAATGCAGGCACAGCTGAGCGTGTCTCCCTCCCTCAGGGGCCTCCGTGCCTCAGTTTCCCTATCCATAAAGTGACCTTTCCTCCAGTGGAGTCATGAGATCCCTCCCCTGCAGCGGAACCACTCCAGGTCTCAGGAAGGTGACAAGAGCTCCCCCCCCCCCTCACTCTAGCAGGTCTCAGCTTCCCTGTCGCTCCCTCACACCACAACTTGAGATCTTTACAGGGATGGGAACCGTGTGCGGGGTGCTGAGCCTGGGGCGGGCGGGGGTGAGCACGCGGGGGTGAGCACGCTCGCGCTCGCGCGCGTGTGTTTGCAACAAATATTTTATAATAGACAGGCCTCGTCTGCCACGTCTAAAAGTAGTGGGGGAAAAAAACCCACTTCGAGAAAATAAAAATAACCCCACTTGCCTAAGATGCTGAAGTCATTAGCTCGGCAGGGGCAGCAAGCAAGTCCCGGGCTAGAAACTTCCGGGACAGATGCCTGTGCTCTTAGGGAACAAGTCCCCACGGTTAGATTTTGGGCAAAGCAGCCACCTGTCCATATCGTTTCTCTTAAGACTCGGAGGGACGCCTCCCACGAGATGTCTGTCTTCCTTAATTGTACCAGTGGCCGCAGAGCTTTTATTTCGTGGAAGGCAAACTCTGCCTCAAGAAATGGGAGCTTGGCTGGGTCTTTGTGCCCAGCTCAAGTTGCTTGAAACTTTTATTTCCTGTGCCTGCCAACCTTGTGTCTGCAGGGTTGAGCCTGAGCCGGTGTGGAGGGGAGGGCGCGGAGAAGGGCTTCCTGGGTGGCCTCGGGTTAAATGAGTATCGGCCACCGATGGATCGAGTGGCCGGCAACATCGCCATGGGAGCCTCGATCCTCCACATCACGGAGGAAGCTTGGTGAGAGGAGTCGTCAGGCCCAACAGTGGTAGGATCACCAGGGCTCGGAGCTGTGGGAACGGGAGAAACGGGGAGACTGTGGATCCCGGCCACTGTACTGCTGTCACCCGTGGCCAAGAGAGCCTAGATGAGGGTCGTTGTTGGTGCTGGGAACATGGATCTGAGATGCGTGCCTTTTCTCCGTGCTCTGGTTCACAACGGGGCCTGGCTCCTGGTGGTACTGCCGTGTAAAGCAACGGCAAGATGGTGGGGTTCTGTGGTGTGGGTCTGTTCTGTCTGTGGGACCAGAAGTGTGGACCGGTGTGCTTGGCTGTGGGGTGCTCCGTAAAGTTGCCACTGTGGCTCATATCACCTTGAGAGCGATGGGGCCTTGTTGAGAGTTACCCCCAGCGCTGGCATTTCTCACAGGCAGCTTTTGCTGAATGACTCCCTGCTGGGTTTCCTGGGGGAGAGGATAGCTGTGTTTAAGAGCACAAGACTCGCCGGGCGGTGGTCACGCATGTCTTTAATCCCACAGCCAGCGCCAGGCAGAGTTCGAGGACAGCCTGGTCTACAGAGCAAGATCCAGGACAGGCAGCAAAACTACACAGAGAAACCCTGTCTTGAAAAAAACAAAACAAAAACAAACAAACAAAAAGAGCACAAGGCTCAGAGACAGTTTGGAGCAGGTTCTGGTCGGTGACCAGATGTGCGTCCTCAGGCCAGTGGCCTGCCCCCTGGAGGGGGTCTTGGGTTTTTTTGTTGTTGTTTGGTCTTGGTCTTTGAAATGGAGCCAAGGATACAGGGGTCGGCTGTTTTCCGTTTGTTTCCTCATTTGTAAAGTGTCCTGTGACTTTCCACCCGGGGGGGGGGGGGGGGGGGCTGTCATGAGGGGCAAGTGAGAGGTTCGCGGGGAGGAGCATTCAGGGCTGTTCTGTACTCATGGTCCTGCTCATCGTGGGAGCTGTCCGTCACCATTGCTGTATGAGATCCCGCGCTCACTCTCTGTGGCCCCAGGAGGCTCATGGCTTCTGTCTACTCTGGGCACGGTCACTCCCCTCCCAATATCTTTATGTTTTTTTTTTCCCCCTGAGAAAAAGTCTCACTATGAAGCTCTGACTATCCTGGAACTCACCATGTAGACCAGGCTGGCCCCAAACTCACAGAACTCCACCTGCATCTGCCTTCTGAGTGCTGGGACTAAAGGTGTGCGCCCTTATGCCTAACTCCCTTCCAGTATCTTGAAACCACAGTTGGGGGATACTTTGGACCAGTGGACTCTGTACATTCTTAGTCAGAGCTCTGGCCCCAGATCTGGCCTGGAGGGAGCCAGAGCAGAGCGTGGGGAGTGAGGTTGGCTCAGCACGCCCCCCATCACCCTTCTCACCATCAGGCTGAATTCCTTCCTGTGGGTTCTTAGATGCATCTGGGGCCAGGTGGGAGTGCCTGGGGCATGACTGACCCTGAATGCAGAGGCTTGTGAGTGCCAGCCTTAGGATTGTTAGTGCTATCAGTGGGACTAGCAGAAATTGCCCAGGGAGCCTGGTTCATACCTGTGTGACCCCTCAAAGGCCCAAGATAGAGCCTTTCAGCATGGGCAAGGAGATGCACCAAGGCCTCATTGTATAGCTGCTGACCTTGGCTCCTCCCCCACCCCACCCCACTGCTGTCCTGGGCAACAGTCCCAGGGGCCGCCATGCTCGAATGATGGAGGCCAGGCCCCAGGCTGGTGCTGTCCATGTGGTAGCTTGAGAATCTGAAAAGTAGGCTCTTGCCTACAGGACCCTCCTTGTGTCCCTTCTCATACGGAACCCATCTTGACTTCCGTGGCAGAGTTCTCCTCCTGATACGGCCAGGAAGTTGCTGTGGGGTCCTCAGCTGTGCGTGCCACCCGAGCCTCAGGGGTGGCTATGCGGTGAGATCCACGGTATTCTGGGCTGGGCCCAAGGGTCTCACCACTCACCTCCTTCCTGCCTCCTTTCCTGCCCCCCCCTTTCCACACTGCTCCCCAGCTCTCTCCCTCCCCCTCAGCCTGGGGCACCAGGGAGGGAACAAAGACGCTTGGATCTCTCTTTTTGTCTTTATTTATTAAAAACAAACTAATGTGGGAGCCAGGCACAGGGCACCAGCAGCAGTGGGAGAGCTTAAAAATTATATTAATCATGGCAGCAGTAACGAATGCATATGAACGTGTCTAGGCTGCATTGCGGGGGGGGGGGGGCGCGGGGGTTGCCAGATAACTAAGACAGGCTGCTGTGACAGGGATAATGGGGAAGCCCGCCTCTCTCAGTGCAGGCTGGGGACACCACACTCCACCGCACCCAGGGCCAGGACTGGAAACAGCCACAGGAGCCCCCATGCTGCTGGTCCAGGCACAGGGTTGGAGCCGTTTGACACCCAGGAACTTCACTGGGTACCAGGAACAGTGCAGGCTCTTTTTCATTTTGTTGGGGTTCAGGCGAGCTTGCGTTGGGGTCCCGGTGAGCATGTGTTGGGGCTGAGGGGGCTCCCTTTCTTGTGTGGTTTGGACCCAGGGTTGGGCATTTGGTCAGTTCATTCCAGGGAGCCGTGCTGTGGCTCCAGCGGCAGGCCTTGGTGGCCGGTGTACTTGGCCTTTTGCAGAGAACTCTCCCGCTACCACAGAGAGCGGAGCTGCTGTAGGGGGCCAGGCCTGGGTCCAGGGTCCTAAGCCTGGAGACTGAGGGTCCCCGGGGTTCTGTCAGAGCCGCAGAGAGATCTCTGCTAGTGTCTCTGTCTCCTATCTATTTTTCCACTAGGCATGTAGGGGGTCTGACCTGGTAGCCCTTGGCAGAATAGGTAAAAACCAAAAGCCCATCATGTCACCTTCCTCCTTTTATTGTGTCCTTGCCGGCTTCTGCCTTTTCTGGTTCTCTCTGGCGTCTGTGGACGCCAGGCCTAAGCTCTGGACCCGTTGTGCCCAGATTGTTGACTCATTCATCCATCGACCACCCAGATCTAGTGGTTCACTGCAGGCTGCCCTCAGGGAATCCCAGGATCAGATAGACCCAGAAGGAGGCAGGGAGAGGAAGCTGGCCTGAGCTGGGAGCTGGGAGGCCCAAGAGCTGTGGGTAGGTGCTTGGCCAGCATGGAAGTCTGGGGCCAGCTGCCTGGATCTGGCGGGGGACAGCAGCTTGTGTCATGCATCCCAGTGAAGACGGGAAGGAGGCTGTCCTGCTGGCCACAGGATCTCAGGCCCCTCCAGCTGGGGCACAAAGTGGCATGGAGGCTCAGAGGTGACAGGATATGTTTCAGCGGGAGAAGGCAGCTGGAGCAAAGGCCAGGGTGGCCTTTATGGCAGAGTCACAGCCCAGAGGGCCCGGGGCCCCCAGGGTTGGAGGAAGGCCCCAGCTAAGCAAGCATGTTGGGGTCTTTGCCCTGGAGCTCGTCCGCACAACCCACAATGCTATCTCGGGCCGGGTTTGATCTCCTTTCTCATCTGAGCGGTTCCTGGGTCCAGATTAGGCCCGGTAGGGATGAGTGAAATGAGATGGCGTGCAGGCGGGGGGTGCTTGGTGAGTGGGTAACGGAGCCCTGGTTTACAGCCTGTCCCCCACTGTCTGATCTTGCCATCGTATGTGGTTCTTCTGTGAAAAGCAGGGCTGGGGCCACAGGGATCCGACTCCCTGAGATATGATTGGGGGGGGGGAATGTTGGGGTATCGTTGTAGATTTGGGGCTTCCGGTTGCCCCGACCACCTTAGTGGGGCCTGCAGGAACGATGTAGGTTAGACTCTAGTGACCAGTGGGTCCCATCGACGCCTGGCCCTGCTGGTGGCCCGCGCAGGGGGCGAGGTGGCATCTAGCCGTCTCGAGCGCCGAAGAGGTAACACGCCACTGCCTTTAAAATTAGAAGGGCGATGTTTGTTGCGGAGCAGAACCTGCGTCAGCTCCGAGTCCTGTGGGAAGGGCCGCCAGCAGCCTTTTCGCATTTATTTTTGCACATTCTTCGCATGTGCCGAGGCTGCAGACGGCCCTGGCTCAGCTCGCTCTCGCAGGGGCTCACGCTGCCCGTCCGTCCGTCCGTCCCTGCTGTCACCGGCTGTCACCGGACATTTGCTGCCTTGGTGACTCGGGGGAAGGACAGAGCTGCCCAGGGTGAGTGCAGGAGGAGGTGGTATGTGAGCAGGATTCAAGGCTGGTGTCCTTGCATCTGTCTGTGTCCTGCCTGCCGTGTGTGTGTGTGTGTGTGTGTGTGTGTGTGTGTGTGTGTGTGTGTGTGTGTGTGTGTGAGAGAGAGAGAGAGAGAGAGAGAGAGAGAGAGAGAGAGAGAGAGAGAGGCATGTATGGCTCTATGGTTTTCTCCCTCAGATCATGGCTTTGAGAGTCACCTGCACGTGAGATGGGATGGGGATCTTTGTCCCCGTGCGTGTGTGTTCAGGAGTTGTGGCTTTCGGGGTCTGTGCCTGTCTTCAGGAGGTGGCCATGGGTGTGGCTTACACGTGGGTCTGCACTCTGCACCCTGTGTGGCCTTGAGGAGACGTAAGTCTGTAATTGCGGGTCCCTGTGGCTGCAGGTATGTGTGTTTCAGGGAATGGGCGTGTGTAAGCACACACCGGTGTCCGTGTACAAGGGTGCGTATAGGTAAGTGCCTTTGAACATGTGTGCACGCACAGGGCACGTGGACATTGCGCTGTGTGGGTGCACAGTGTGTGAGCGTTCTGGGTGAGTGACGGTGTGGGCACACGTGAGCATGTTTGACACATGTGAGCTGCATGTGTGTGTGCACGTGGCACTCTTTTGGCTCCTGCCAGAGCAGGGATGCCATGAACCTGCCTGGCCCTGGAAAGCTGGTGCAGGCTGAGGGGGGCAGGCAGGCTGCACCCCAGCCGGTCTCAGATGCCCGTCCAGGGCTGTGGCTCTGATACTTCACCCGGCCCTGCTGGGAAGGGTTAGATCTGCTCGCTGTCTGTGGGGTTGTGGCTGTTGTGGCCCCGTGGCTGACAAGTGCTGCCCCGTCCCCAGGCTTCCCCAGCAGCTCCTTGAAGGAAGGCATCTCTAGCCCTGGAGATCATCAAGATGGCTCAGTCCTCTTTGGGATACAACCTGCCCTTTGACTCGTCAGGGGGCCTGGTGGCTACACAGTTGCTCCCAACCAGGGGAACCTTTCCCCTGCATGGGTCTGCCCACAATAGGTCCTTCCCTCTGCAGAGCCCGTGGCTGGATGGGGAGAGGGAGGTACATGTCACAAAGTGGAAGCCAGGCACCTTGCCACGTGCAGGGAACCCAGCCCATGTGTGGTGCATATATCCAGAGTCTGGCTGCAAATGCTGTGTGGCCTTGAGCACATCCGTCGGCTCCTCTGAGTCTCACTGCTTTGGCTGCAGGATGAGGTTCGCACAGCACCAGGGCGGCCGGCTGTTTCCCGTTTGTTATGGAGAAGGACTTTCTTGATCAGTACAGGTCTGCATGGCCAGCTGGCGTACGTGGAGCGCCCTCGCCCTGTGTGATCCCCGCCAGGTGGTTCTATCCGTGCCTCAGTTTCCTCACCTCACTTACGGTATTAACCGTACCTTCGCCTTGGTTAATCCTGTGAAGATGTCTCCTCGTTTTACATAAAAGGTTACAGAGCAGGCACTATTGTTGTTATTTCTGGAACAGTGGAACGCAGATTAAAACATCCCCCCAGCCTGGAAGCGCTTCCACGCTTCTTCCATTGTTAAACATGCGGCGGCAGCGGCGTGGAGGCCGCTTCTCCGCAGCCCTGCCTGTGCTGGGATGTAGGCACCCACCGGGCAGCATGGCGTGGGGTTGCAGGGCGGTGTCCCCAGGGGTGGGCCGATCTGCCTTCCTCTCTCCAGTCAAGTAGCACAGCAGGTACAGACTTGGCCAGGGCCACCCTGGGCTGCAGCCAGGGGCAGGAGCAGCTGGCAGGGGAGCCCCTGGTGGCACTCACTCAGCCTTGGTTCAGCCACCTTCTGGCTTGTGGCGGCTGTGGCCACCCAAACTGTGCTCTCTGCTGAGCTGACTGACATGTGGACCATGGTGGCAGACCTCAGAGGGGAGGGCCGTGTGGTGTGGCCCCATCCGGAGCCCAGAGTCAACCTGCTCTGCGGCTGCCGGCTGCCGTGAAGTGCTCAGGGGCACAGCACCACGCGTCACCTGGGTGGGTGCTCAGACCCGAGGCCTGCGTACTGGGTGTCCACAGGCTCCCCAAAGCAGTTTCCGCTTAATCCTGTCGTCCGGGTTGATGTAGAAGTCCTGGCTTCTTGAGTTGCTGGGTGACCTTGAGCCAGATGCTTACCTTCTCTGGCCCCCTCTAGCTACTTACATTTTTTTTTTTTTTTTTCGAGACAGGGTTTCTCTGTGTAGCTTTGCGCCTTTCCTGGATCTCGCGCTGTAGACCAGGCTGGCCTCGAACTCACAGAGATCCGCCTGCCTCTGCCTCCCGAGTGCTGGGATCAAAGGCGTGCGCCACCACCGCCCGGCACATTTTTTTTTTTAATGTCTAAAAGTCGGTGTGTGTACACAGGCATGTGTGTGCACACGTCACAGGACATATGTGGAGGTCAGAGGACAACTCGTGGGCGTCAGTTCTCTCCTGCCACCCTGTGGGTCCCAGGGATCGAACTCAGGCTGTGAGCCTTGGTGGTAAGCACCTTACACACACGCACATACACACACACACACACACACACACACACACACACACACACACATCCCGCCATCTTGCTGGCTCCACTTTATGCATCTAACCTGGTGGATGGCATGGTAAGTGATTTCCGAAACGCCCTTGTTGTTTGTGAGGAAGTTGTCCTTGCCGCTGTAACGGAGGTCCTGAGGCCATCTGAAGACCACGTCTTGACGTGGACAGAGGGACTGTCCTGTCCAAGGAAGAGTGCTTTACAAACCTCAGCAGCCTCAGAGAAGTGTTCCCGTGTCCTGCCTACAGGGGGCGCTCTTTCATCCAAGAGGCTTGTGGGCGGAGCCTCTTCCCCGGGATAGGGAGGGGCTTTAAGCTCTGGGAGGCCCATGCGCAGCCCTAGCAGAAGGCCAGGTTAGGAGGGTGGGGGGAGGGTGTCCTGAGCACCTACTGTGGCCATGGGAGCTGCTGGGTTCAGGCCCAGCCTGGCAGCTTTCTCCAGCAGGGTTCTGATAGGAATCTGTGTCCTTCCCCTCTTCCAGCCTGCAGGCTGTGTCGGGGGTGGGGGTGGGGGTTGTGGGGGTTGTGGGGGGTGCAGAAACTCCTTTAGAGCTGGCCACCAAACTGTGGGTATGATGGCTGGAAATAGAGACATCATGAAACACCAAGACCAGGGGGTGGGTTAGAGGTGGGAGTGGGGAGCAGGGGCAGGGAGTGGGGTTGGGGGTACAGGGGGCGGGGATGGGGGTACAGGAGCGGGGGAGGGGGCGATGAAACACTCCACACTCCCAGTCACTCACTGTCAGCCATGGGAACTTCATTCATCCTTTGAGTGAGTTCTTCTGGGCTCTACCTGATGGAAGTGGGGGGGACCTGGATCAGCGACCGAGAAGCTGGTTCAGTGCCTAGAACCCCTGCAGGTTTCTCTGGAACTGGGTTATGGTGAGGGGGGACCCACAGCTGCTCTCTACCGGCATGATTGAACTCTTGTGGATCTGTGTAAGAGGCACTCAGTGGGCGGCGCCCACTTCTACAGATAAGGACTATTGCTAGCTCAGGAGACCTGAAAGTTCCAGGCGCAGCTTCCGATGTCTGTATCCAGCTTCTGGGATGAGGGCGTCTCAGCAGGCCGCTTTCTCCCTGCCTGCCCACTCCTAAGGCTAGAATGCCGCTCTTCATCAGTAGCTACAGTAAATGGCTTGGGTGTCACGCTGGAGGGACACTCTGCCAGGGGGTGGGGGGTGGGGGGGGGGGTGGGGGGTGGCTCTGACCACTTCTGTGCATGTTTCTCCCAGTCAAGCCCCGCCTTGGGCTCCACCTACCTCTGATGGTTATACCTTTGGTATTTCGTGGGCACAGTGAGGTCTTGCTCCACACCTGGCACCTACCTCCACTGTACCCTGGCTGCATGGTGCTCCGGCACAGAGGCCAGGGTCTCTGACAGGCCACAGCTCTCCATTTGACCCCATGGTATAAAAATACAGTAGGTGCGGAAACAGTTTCTGCCCATGGGTTTCAAGCCTTGGGAAGGGCTTAGTTTAGAAGCCAGCCTCCTGGGGAGGCTCAAGGGGGGTCCTTAAGAAAGCCCCCCGCTGGGCGGTGGTGGCGCACGCCTTTGATCCCAACACTCTGGAGGCAGAGGCAGGCGGATCTCTGTGAGTTCGAGGCCAGCCTGGGCTACAAAGCGAGTTCCAGGACAGGCTCCAAAGCTACACAGAGAAACCCTGTCTCGAAAATCAGAAAAAAAAAAAAAAAGTTTGAAGAAAGCCCCCAAACCAAACCTGAACCCTTCATTTGTAGATCCCCCCTCTCCAAAGCCTGGGCCACTCACACCAGCCTTCCCAGGTTCAAACCCCATCTCTTTGCCCTTCAGGCTGTGTGATGTGAGGCACATTCCTTAGCCTCTCGGAACCTGTCTCCTCACCCATCATGTTCGTATTTATGTCTAAGGAAGGAACCGAACGCAGTGCTGTGGACTCCTGGCGGGGCTGCAGGTTGCCAGATGGGAAGGGATTGCTAAACTCCGTTTTGAGACTGTAGCATGCCATGGCCCTCGGAGGATGGCGGCCCTGCAGGAGAGCGGGGACAGTGTGAGAGGCTGCCAACAGCAGTGGCTTTGCGCGCCCTGCTCCTCCTGGCCTGACATCTTGTGGCCTTTCTCCTCCCCCAGCCCAGTGGTTCAGCGCTGTCCCCAAATAGCCTCAGGGCCACACTGGGGGTTCAGGCGCAGAGAGGGACACTCTCCCTTCTTCTTTCTCTCCAGCGCCTCAGAAATATTGGGGGTGATAGAAGGCAAATGTCGTTTTAACTACCGTGAGGTGGAGTGTGGGGCTCCTGAACGACGGCCGTGGCCTTCGGGGCCCCTCTCCGGTTCATTTGAGTTGATAGGCGATGGGTATTGATTTCTCTCCTCCCTGCAGGGCCTGAGGAGGTGGTGACTCAGCGGGATGGGGATGGTTGGAAATTCGGGACTGGGCTGGGGTGGTGGGGTGGGGCGGGAAGCTGCGTGCTCTCCCCTCCCCAGCAGCAGGGTGGCTTCCTCAATGCCTCCCCCTCACGGGGTGGAGGGTGGGGGGTGGGGGGGAGGGAAGGACTCTGGAGCCAGCAGGAGCCTGCCCTTGTCTCCTCCCCCGTCAGGTCCCCCCCCCCCCCCCCCCCCCCCCGTCCCCAGGTGACTGTGACAATGGCTTTACCTTCCTGTGACTCAGTTTTCTAATCTGCATGGTGGGCGAGCACTCGTGCCTACCGAGTGGGCTGTGCAGGGGATGGAGAGTTCCTCATACGTGACAGGCGTTCTGACCGCAGCCACGGCGCTGGCGACTCATCCCAGGAGCTTTTATTTGTGTGTGTGTGGGGGGGGGGGCGCGGGGTGCTGGGGATGAGACCAAGGCCTCTCCCATGTTAGGCAAGATGGTCGGCCACCAGGCCTCACCCCCCACCAAGCCCAGAAAGGAGTTTTAGTTGCTGCCAGACTGGTCGTACAGTCTATGGGACAAGGGAGAAGGGTTGGGGTGGGTCTGAGGCCATCCAAGAGGACTTCCTGGAGGAGGCCTTTGACATCACGCCTAACAAACATGTGACCACAAGGGGCGGTGCAGAAGACACAGTCTTGTGTCAGGACTTTATGAACAGATAGGGATGCACAGATGTCTCAGGAGATACAGGAGGACAGCAGCTGTCCACTGGGGCCAGGACAGAGGAGAGGGATGGATGGGGTCAGCTGGGGTCAGGGCGAAGTAAGGAAGTGAGTGTAAGGTATGGAGTTTCGCTGGGTCAGCCACCCATACGATGTGGTCCGTGGACAAGCTACGGTGACAACCGTACCCGCCGCCTTCCTCCCATCGGGCACCAGCCTCACCCTCCACACGGTGCCGAGTGGCAGCTTACCATGGAAACCACGACCCTGTCCCCATTTCACTGTTCCTCTGCGTGGTGCCCAAGGTCTGAATGGACCCCGGTCAACCCCGCTCTGTGTCCTGGCCTACAGGTCCCTCACTGGGCCCTGGGTCTGACTTCCCGGGTCGTCTCCGTGACGGTGGGGCACACTCATGCTCTCCCGCCTGATGGAGCGAGGCAGAGTTGTCATGCACGATTCTTTTCTGCAGCTGCATTTTGTTGTCCCCCGAGCTGGGCCTCCCCTGGGCAAGGCCAGAAGCCTCCAGGGTCGCAAGGGCTGCTGCAGGTGCCCATGCAGGAGTGGGTCTACCTTGGAGGACCGGAGAGCCCAGGGAGCGGGGTAAGGTCAGGGCCTGGCAGAAAGTTACTTCTTAACTTCTGATCGTGAGATGGGGGCCAAAAGCACTCACCAAATGTCAGAGTGAGACGAGACGAGGAATTCCCAGGAGTCCCTGTCGTGTTCGGGTTCCGTCTCCCCACAGGACAAAGGCTGGCTGAGATTTGCCGGGACACAGGTCGCCAGCACCCTTCGGTCTCTGTTCAACCTGAACTGGGCTCCGTTGACTCACATTCCCCCAGCCCGGAGTCTGTTTCTGCTCCACACCTTTTCTTCTTCTTTCTTTTTTGAGATAGGTTCCGATGTAGCCCAGGCTGGTCCCGAGCTTGCTATATAGCCAAGGATGGCCTTGGGCTTGCAAACTTCCTGTATGTGAACTTCCCAGGTGCTGGGCAGGATCAACTCAGGGTCCTTGCATGCTAGGGCAGGTACCCTATCAGCAGAGCCACCTCCCAGCCCCCCTCCCGTCCCTCCCCTACCCCACCTCACCCCCCCCCCCCCCCCCCGTCCCCTTTAAAGCAACACCAGTACTTCAGTCTCGGTCCCTTACAACCCTGATGCTTTGGATATGGACCGACCGTTTTGCTCTGGAGGCTGGCTGTCCCCGGTGACTGTAGGTTGTGCATTTGGGGCAGCGATGTCGGAGGAGGGAGGCTGTGTCCTCGAGGCGCCCTCTCAGGGGGTGCCACAGTCAACCTGCCCCCACTGTGCTGATACCGACCTGCCGTCAACTGGCCTCTCCTCTGAAGGGCTGCTCCTTCTCTGTGTGTGATTGATAAGTATCTCATGGGGGGAGACATTTGGAGGCTCCCTCAGCAGCTCGTTGGTGGGCCCCGCTGATTTTAGCATCCAAGATGCCCCTTGCCTCCAACAGTGACTGCAGCGTGCCACACGGCCATTTTCTGATGCCAATATTCCTTCACGTTGATGAGTGGATGTGCTTCCTCTCCCCTCCAGCTGTTTATGTTCTCAGTTATTTATGCGTGTTTTACGTGCTTGAGGCTTCTGACTCCATTCTGTCTCCCCGCTTCCAGCCTCCCCCCCACCCCCGACAGAACCCACCCTCTGTTCCTATCTCGCCCACCCCCGCGCACATATATGTGTCTTTGGGTCCCACGGACTCGTGAAGGCCAGGAGTGTCATTCCTCAGGTGGTGTCCACCGTGGTTTGTTGAGACAGGCTCTCTCATCAGCTTGGAGTTTGCCAGGTAGCCCAGGCTGGCCCATAAGACCCAGTGATCTGCCCTGCCCGCCTCTGCCTCACCAGCGCGGGGGCTACAAGTGTGGTTTTTGAACATAGATGCTGGGCATTAAAACCCGGGTCCCCGTGCTTGTATGACGGACACTTTACTGAGCCATCTCCTCTCTTCCTTCCCTCCCCCTCTGTGCCTCCCACCCCATCCCCCCTTCTAAGATTTGAGACAAGGTCTCATGTAGCCCAGACTGGCGTCAGACTCCCTGTGTGTCCTAGGGGACTGAGCCCGGACACTGAGGTGGCGGGTGTGAGACACGATACCCAGCTTTTCCTCCCATCCTTTCTCTCTTCACAGAAGCCAGCCCGTTCATCCCACGGGAGCTCCCTCCATTGGAGGTGACTGAGCAGGTGTCCCCTGGGGTCTCCTGCGAGCACCTGTCCACAGGTCTGGGCAAGTGATGGTTTGGCTCCATGCTTTTGGCAAGAACCCCTGGCAGTGGCCGCATAGTGTGGCATCGGTAGGTGCCCCAGGTCTGGCCGTCTCCCTCCTTCATTGTTGAAGTCCCTGTCGTCCGGCTTTAGTCCCCAGCAACAGCCTCTGCTGGGTCTGCAAACTCATTGACTGGTGCCCCCTCTTGCTCTTGGCTGGGACATTTCTCTATGGAGAAAGTGGCCCTCAGCGCCCCTCAGCTCCCTCAGAAACAAGGGAAGAGTGTTCGGAAGGAAGGGCAGACACGTGCCTCCTCCCCGACACTTGCCAGTCGTCCGTTGAGTGACCTGCTTCCGAGGCCTCCTCCAAAGATGTCCAAGGAAATGTGTAAGAGTCTTGCCAGCAGCCCTCAAGTGGAGGTCTGTGGGGTGAGCCCTCACACCGTGACTGTCTGCATCCTGCTCTGGTTGTCCCGTCTCTGGCACTTGGGGACTTTGCTTCTTGGCTCCTGGACTCTCGGGGCTTGCAAGTGGCCTTGGGACCCCCCCTTGCTTTCTGAAGGACACATTGTTCCAGGCTCCCTGGATTGATTCCTGCAGCAGGTCGAGGCCACCGTCACAGTGGTCCTCGGGGGACAGCGTCAGGGTGGGGCAGGCGGGAGCTGACACTTGGGTCCTGTCTCTTTCCTCACTCTGGTCCAGGGCCGCGTCCCACCAGGTCCAGCTATTCCCCTCCACTCCGCTCCTCAGTCATCTTCCCTCAGGACATGATGGAGCATCTCCCAACCTCCCGCTTCCCCAGGGAAGATCTGGGAGCTCAAGGCACCACGAGACATAGGCCCTGACCTGTGGTCCCTGGATTGTGTGTGACTCTTACTACGGGTCCCTTTCCGATACATTTCAGCCCAAGGAGCGGCTCGCTATTTCTGCCTTTCCGTATCTAAGGGGCCTCTTCTCCCCTGACCAAACCCAGACCAGAAAAAATGACATGTAATATCCCTTCACCAGAGCAACTTAAAAATTAATACGGGCCTCCGTGTGCCACCCCGCCTCCACGCGAGCAGCCCATGCTCTCTGTTTGAGATTAAAACTCACATTTCATTTTTATATGCTGTGCTTAATCCAATAATGATTTTGCGTTGCAAACGGCAATAATATCTCTCAGCATAGTTAATCAGACTAGACTTAATGCTGTCACTATTTATTAACCTTTGTTGAAAAGCAAGAAGTTTCTCTCTAATCTGCGATTGTTGGTCTTGTCAGGATCTATCAAGTGAAAAAAAACAGTTTTGGCATTCATTTAAACGGTGCAAATCCCGAAATGACAGTTGGGGCTGGGTGGGATCTAGTGCGTGAAATCCTCACTGTGTTTATCGGGATGGCTGGGGAGCACGGTGAGGAGGCATTCAGGGTGGTGGGGAGCCACATGGTCGGAGGACCGAGCGACCCAGCCCCAGATTCCTCTTGACTAAAAGCCTTTTGGAGTTGGGGGATGGAAACAGATTTACTCAACGCACTCAATGGCTTTGAACTTCCTTGGGTCTGGCCCAGGTTCATGAACCACCAGGAGTTGTCTGTCCTGCCATTCCTGAAGAAGCTAAGCTTTGCATGTCTCTCATCTCCAAGGCCTGTGTCGGGTTGGAGTCCCTCAGACAGCGTGGCTGGGGAGATGGCGCAGTAGGTAACGAACGCCTCTGTCTTCAAAGCATGGAGACTTGAACTTGGGCCCTTGAACCTACACAAGAGGATATGGAAAGGGGGTGTACACTTGGAGTGACAGCTCCGGGGACGTGGAGATGGTGGATAGATCTCTAGCGGCTTCTGGCCAGCCCAGCCTATTTGATGAGTTCCAGGTTCATGAGAGACCTTTTCTCAAAAAAAAACAAGGTTGAGGCCCAGTGCAGGGGGTCCCAGTGTTTTCAGCTGGGAACTGTGTAAGGAAGGACCTCGTGGGAACTCCTCCAGCCCTGGGAGTTGAGTGGGCCCAAGTGTCTTGAGACTGCCGCTCTAGAAAGTCCCCAGGTGATGCTGGTGCTGCGGGTCTGGAAGCCCCGAGGATTTAGTGGTTTGGGTTTCGGTGAACTTTGCTGGGATGCCCACTACTGGGCCATCCACTGACCCTGCTTGGCAGCTGGAATAGGGTGGTTTGTGCTGGGGCCTTGGTGGCTCCAGGCACCTCACTCCCTTCCCGCTGGCTCTTTTCTGGAGCCTCCCTGTCCCACGGCATAGCTCAGCTTAACTTCACGCACTTGCTGACCGGTACCGGGATCGCCGTACAACACAGGTTCCCATCAGCAGGGCCCAGTGAGGCAGAGAGATGCCCTAACAGGTTCCAGGGCCGCGAGGACGCTGGTGGATGCCATGTCAGGCAGAAGGCTCTGTCCAGTCACAAGGAGCCTCAGCTGTTCACCTGGCTGGGTCCTGCAGAGGCCACTCTGTACCCATACCTGTTCCCCTAATGGGAGACTGGTTTTGAGAAAAAGGCACCTGCCACCTTCCGAAGCCTCTGAAGGAAGGTGGGTTTCCAGGGTTCCCCTTTCGTCCACTTCCCAGAGCTCCAGCCATGCCTCTTGGTGTCCCTGTCCAGTCTTTCCAAAGTTGACATAAGAACCTCATCCGGGGGCCAGGGATGTGGCTCAGTTGGTGGAGGGCTTGTCTAACACGTACGAGGCCCTGGGTTCGAGCCCCAGCCCCACGAGACCAGGTGTGGTGGTACACCCTTGCAATCTCAGCTCTCTGTCACTCTGGGATTCTGCAGGGAGTCAGAAGTTCAAGGTCATCCCTGACTCTATAGTGCACTTGAGGCCAGCCCGGGCTACCTGAGACCCTGTCTCGAAACAAAACAAAAAGCCTAGGAAGGACAGTCCACCTACAGGGTAAACGCAGCAGTCGTACTGGGCTTGGCTGGGGCTGCCAAGGTCAGTGGCTGATGTGAGGATCTCTCCCAGGAACCATGAAGCCTTTGCCCTTGCGAGAGGAGGCCGCAAGCAGGTGTGGTTCATTACTCCCGGAAGAACGAAGGCATCTGGGCGGAAGGGAATGTTAAGATCCAGAACTCTCCCTTGCCTCATATTGCGAAGGAGCTCAGCCTGGCGCAGGGGATGGGAGCTTCTGGAATTAAGGAAGCGGCCTCTGACTGCGCCCAGATCAATGCTAGCTGCGGCACACACGCAAAAAAAACCAACACTTTTTATTTCTGCCTTGCAAAACCAAGGCCTGAGAGAGCTCTGGGAGGCAGCATGCCGGGACAGCAGGGCTCTGGAATCTGCCTGTGCGGGGAGAGGAACCGCATCTTCCCCCATGGAGGTGAGACCTCAGGACTGCGGAGACCTAAAGGGCCCAGGATGCTCCCAGCTGCAATTACAGTCTGTGCTTTCTTCTCCTCTGCCCCCCCCCCCCCCAGAGACATCTTGCCACCTCTGCAGGTTAAAAGAAACCATGTTGGGGAAGTGTGCGGGTTTCAGCTGCACAGTGCCTCTTGCGTTGTCTGTCTGTTCCATGCGGTGATCTTTGTGGATTGAGGATACCTGGTTCACTTCAATGTGTATTTTAAAGGCTTATTTGATTTTTTTTTTTTTAAATTAGGTGTGTGTGTGTGTGTGTATGTGCGTGCAAGTTCTTGTGGGGGCCCAGAAGAGCATCGGATCTCCTTTCTCTAGAGTTATATAGATGGTTGTGAGCCACCCAGTGTGGGTGCTGGGAACTGAACTCAGGAACTCTGTGAGAGCACTAGAGGTTCTAAACCACTGAGCTCTTATCTCTTCTGCCCTTCAATATTTATTACATTTTATTTATGTGTATGCATCTATGTGTGTGTGAGCGTGCATGTGCGCCTGGGAGGGCTTGCACGTGTCTGGCATGTATCAAGGTCAGAGGATAACGTATGGGAAGTCAGTTCTCTCATCAAGTGGGTCTCGGGAATTAACCTCAGGTCAGCGTGCTTGGCCGCAAGTGTCTTTGCCCCTTCCTTCTCGCCAGCCCTGAGGCCACTTGGTTCTAAGATGTAGCTTGGCCCTATGTCCCTAGGCACCGCGGTGTTGGGTAGCGTCAGGTGCACACCTGGCTGGGCTTAGCCAGTCTGCAGTCCCCGCCTTGGTGCTTGGCACTTTGGGTCGCGTCTCAAGGAAGGAGGTGATGTGTGAGGCACCGTTGGAGGGATGGAGGGAGATCCTCGGGTAGGAGGAGCAGCATCAGCAAAAGTCCTGGGGCATAAAGGAGCTGAGTTGGAACTTGATGGATGCCTGTGGGCTGGATGGGGGAGGGGGCGGCAGGGTGGGCGGGGGACGAGTGTGGTGAGTTCTAGCTGGGGATGGTTGGGGAGGAACTTGGGGTTCTGAACACCTGACTCGGGCTCTCCCCAGTACATGGTGGGGATGTCTAATCAGGCTCGGACACTGGGGGAGGCTGGACTTTCTCACGTGGTAACCTATTGGTTTGTTTTCATAAACTGTGACCTTTGACCCTCCCTCTTCTCAAATCCCTTGTATTCAAATCCTTCCCTCGTTTTCTGTTTGAGTCTATCCCATGCCTCAAGTTCTCTGAGTCTATGGCTTGAGGGTCCTTGTCATTTCTTAGGTGGACTTCCAGCTCAAGGATCTCTTTTAATTTTTTAAATACGCTTGGCCTGTATGTATGACTGTTCCCCACTTTTGCGCCCAGAACCTGTAGAGGCTGGAAAGGGGCATTGGATCCCCTGGAACCAGAGTTACGGATGGTTGAGAGTTGCCTTGTGGGTGCTGGGAATGGAGCCCAGATCCTCTGCAAGAGGGTGCGTAAGCAGTGCTCTTAACCACTGAGCCCCATCTCTAGGCAGCTCCTGGACATCCAGCTTCAATACTGTGTGCCCCCATTTCTCTATTCCAAGGTGAGGTGAGCCTCTGCGTATGGGTTGTTGCTTCCCATGAAGCAGCCTGCCCATCTTCCCGGCGGGCACCATGTAGTACCCTCCAGCTTCCCAGAGGATCGGGCATGAATTAAAGTCTTCCAGCTTTGAGCTGGGTGGTGGTGGCGCACGCCTTTAATCCCAGCACTCAGGAGGCAGAGACAGGTGGATCTCTGTGAGTTCGAGGCCAGCCTGGTTTACAGATCAAGATCCAGGACAGGCACCAAAACCACACAGAGAAACCCTGTCCTCAAATAAAAACAAAAAACAAAACAAAACAGAACAAAAACTAAAACCAAAACCAAGTCTTCCAGCTTTCTTCTTCCATTTCAAGATGTCTCTCTATAGTCTGCATCCTTTACATTTTCATATGAATTCAGAAATTGACTTCTTGGGTTTCTTCTACCCACCAACCAAAGCGGGTCCGAAGGGCTGACGGGGACCTCGTGGACTCAGATGACTCTGGAGAAAGCAGAAGTTGTAAAGGAGGCACATGCAGTCTTTCGTCCATGAACTCCCCATCTTGTCCCGACTCTTCTCTTAGTCATTGGAGTGCCAGTGTCGATCCTTCCTCTGCCCTGCGACTGCCCAGGCACCTCCTGCTCTGCCCTGTGCCCCCCCCCCGCACTAATCACCATAGAGAAATCCTTTCTTTCTTTCTTTCTTTCTTTCTTTCTTTCTTTCTTTCTTTCTTTCTTTCTTTCTTCCTTCCTTCCTTCCTTCCTTCCTTCCTTCCTTCCTTCCTTCCTTCCTTTTTTTTTTTTTTTTTTGTTTTTCGAGACAGGGTTTCTCCATGTAGCTTTGGTGCCTTTCCTGGAACTCACCCTGTAGCCCAGGCTGATCTCCAACTCACAGAGATCCGCCTGGCTCAGCCTCCCGAGTGCTGGGATTAAAGTCATGTGCCACCGCCGCCCTGTTTGAGAAATTCTTCATGCGGTGACGCTTTACATCTGTCACCTCCGGGGAACCGTAAGCTCCTGAAGGGCAGAGGGATCACCAGCTCTCTCTGGTTCATGGACTCGAACCCAGTGAGTTTCTCATGAGGATTTATGAATGAGTGTGTGAGTATGTGAATGAATGAAGGACAGGGTCCCTTCTCATCTTCTGGCGTACACCTGTGCCTTGCTGGCTGCTGTCATTCACAGCCCCACATACTCTTTAGTGTCTGTCTGCAGGTGGGTAAACTGAGTCCTCTTCCAACCCCTGCGTGGCCTTGTGCTGCATACTCAGCTCCAGATGTCATGGGTTGCACCTTGAGGACCCCTGTTCATACGACAGGCAGGTGTGTGTAGTGGTTTATACATTTGTGGATTTAGAGTGTGTATGAGTGTGTTTGTGCATATCTCTGTGTGTGCATGTGTATGGCAGTCAGAAGACACTTGCAGAAGTTGGTTCTCTTCTTCTGTCATGGGGTCCTGGGGTTCTAACTTGGGCTGTCAGGCCTGGCAGCAAGCACCTTTTCCCAAAGAACCATCTCACCGGCTTGATTATAGCAGCAATGATAATGCAGAGTTTTAATTTCTTTGGTAAAAAGGTACCATCTTCCAATGTTTCTTAGAGCATTAGGAAAACCAGCCGTGGGATCTTGATCAAATTAGGCTCCACTTGTGAGTAGGAAAAGCCAAGTCTGCAAGATGTCAACAGGTAGGGAAGACAAGTGATGCCCCCCGCCCCCCGCCCCACCCTCCCTCCCGCCCTGATCCCGAGGAAGCACAACATAGGGCATCGTGTTGTTAACTGATTGGTTTGTGGACAGGACTGGGCTAGATAGAGTTCGTTGTGCTTTTGATCCTAGGTCGATATGGAGGCCGGATGTTAATGAAGTCCCCTGGGCAAGGACTGGAAGGAAAACTTTAGGAAGAACTTTCTGAGAAGACCCGAGGTGGCCAGGCTGCCAGCATGGGCTGCAGAGTGTGGAGATTCAGAGAGAGGCAGGGGGATTGAGAAGGTGGGGTGCTGTGCGGGAGCCCTGGAGGGGGACCTAGTACGGAGCGGACAACCCTCTCTGAGCTGATTCTCTAGGTTAACTGAGATTGAGCAGAAACTTGAGTGGGGTCCCTGGGGAGCCATGGGAGGAAGATGTCACGCAGTGACAGCCTCACCCTGTCACAGTTGGCATTTCCTATTCCACTCAACCCCATTTCAGTTGCTGAACAACCTGGAAAAGCAGAGGCAACGATGACCATTGTTCTTCCCAAATCACAGATCGGCACGCCAGGAGGTTTCTGTGATACCAGCCCCACTGTCTTTGGCGATGGATTCGATTGGCTTTTATTGGTGATTGTAGAATCAAATGACACCTCACCCCACAAGGGGCTTGAGAGATGGCCCAGAGGTTAAGCACACTATCTGTTTTTTCCAGGTTCAATTCCCAGCACCCGCATGGCAGCTCACCACGGTCTGTAACTCTGCCTCCAGGAGATCTGGCATCCTCACACAGACATGCATGCAGGCAAAACACCAATGCACATAACATGAAAATGAGTAAATCATTTAAAAATGTATATATATATAGTTTTTTGAGACAGTTTTCTCTGTGTAGCTTGCGCCTTTCCTGGAACTCACTTGGTAGCCCAGGCTGGCCTCGAACTCACAGAGATCAAGGCGTGCGCCACCACCACCCGGCTTTAAAAATATTTTTAAAAGAAGAAAAAACAATAACCTCAATCCACAGAACCGAATGGCGTTGCCTGCGGCGCAGGGCATAGGAGGAGTGCTGGGTATTGTGCGGGTAGCTGCTTGCCATGAGGTAACTGACAAGGAAACGGAGCCATGGGAACGCGGTGGGTTGGCCCATATCAGGTCACACTGGGTGACTCTTCTGTGAGAGTCACGGCAGACAAGCTTCCTTATCAAGCCTGACTCGGGTAACCGGGCTAGCTCACGGTGGTTGTTGGACGCTCCTGTTTTCGGGGCCAGCGTGTCTGTTTGATTCTGTGGTACATAGCATGAGGGACTCCATCTTGCCTGCGGGGTCCTCATGTAGAAGGTTGGTCCCAATCTGTGGTCTCCCAACAATGTTGTTTGAGAGAGTAAAAAAAAAAAAAAAAAGAATTTCTATTTTGTTGGTTTGCTTAGCCCCCGGACTCTGCAAAGTGCCTGATAAATAGGTACCCAGATATTTGAAGGGTGAGCAAATACATTGGAGGAGCCGAGGTCAAAGGGTAAAGAGGGCTCCGGCTGATAGAGGCTATCCAAGAGGGAGAAGGCTGGGGGAGACAGCACACTCACGCGACCCTGACACTCTGTAGGCTGAGGCAGGAGCATCACAGGTTCCATGCTGGCCGGAGATTGAGAGGGCTGAAATGCACTTGTGTGTAGTTTTTGGGTTTTTTAATACTTGACTCATGTTCGTCAGGTAGGGTAGGCTGGACCATGACACTCCCAGAAGCCCGCATTTCCTGATGCTCTCAAATGATGCTGTCAGAAGAGATGGGGGGACTTCTGGATGGTTGTGTGGTTTGGGGGAACAGTAAGTGCTGTGAGTCAAGCCACCTGTCTCAGGGTTTCTGTTGCTGCCACGAAACACCATGCACAAAAAGCAAGTTCAGGAGGGAAGGGCTTATCTGGCTTACTCTTCCAGATTATAGTTTGTCATTGGAGGAAGTCAGGGCAGGAACCCAAACAGGGCAGGACCCTGGAGGCAGGAACTGATGCCGAGGCCATGGAGGGGTGCTGCTCACTGGCTGGCTTTCCCTGGCTTGCTCAGCCTGCTTTCTTATAGAACCCAGGACCACCAGCCCAGGGACGGCCCCACCCACCATGGGATGAGCCCTCCCCCACTGATCACTAATTGAGAAAATGCCCTACAGCTGGATCGCATGGAGGCATCTCCTCTGCTGAGGCTCCTTCTTCTCTGATGACTCTGGCTTGTGTCAAGTTGACACATAAAACCAGCCAGGACACCACCCGTAATTCCATACAGGCTATATCGTACCACGGTGAGGAAGGAGCCTGTATGTGCTTTGGTGATTTTCATGCCACACCACATGCCCCTCATTCATGGGCATCACTCATTACGGTCACTTAGGGACCCGCAGTGATGGAGCAGCCGCTACCAGCTCTGATACAGCGGTCACCATGCTAGAAGTCTGGAAACTTCTGCAGAGTCTCATGCCACCCGTAAAACGCCTCATTCGTGCTTCGCTTCTGTGCTCAGCTTTTCAGTCCTAATCACGTGGCCTCACTCAGCCCCAAGGAGGCAGGGGGAGCAGAGACACGAAGCTTCGGTAGAAGTATTCATGTCTGCCATGTGCACTGGTAAACGAATATGCCATCTGATTCCACGGCAAACCTGATCAGAATACCAGTAAACGTAACTAACACTGTGCCACATACCCTGTGCCAGAACAGCACGCTTAACCCCACAGTCACCCTATCCAGTCGGTGCTGGAATAATTCCCATTTTACAGATGAGAAAATAGAGGCTCAGAGAGGTAAAGTTACTTGCCCAAAGTCACACAGCTAGGAAGTGGTAGACACGGTATTTGAACCTGAGCCATTTTGGCTACAGAACCCATATAGTATTAACCCATTCACTGGTGGAGAATGTTGAGACCCAGTAAGCCCAGCTGCCATTTATCATCTTGCCTATAGGTCTCCAGTAGGAGAAGTCCCTATTCTGTTTGGGCAGTGGGGATTATCAGCCACCCCTCCTGGGTCTCTCTTGGGTGGGCTCCTCACAATCCTTGGCCTCTGAGTTCCTGAAATGAACCCTATAGTGCGCCTGCTTGGGCGAGTCAGCTCTGCAGAGGCCAAGACCTTTTTTTTTTCCTTTCTTTCTTTCTTTTTGGTTTTTCAAGGCAGGGTTTCTCTGTGTAGTCCCGGCTGTCCTGGAACTCACTCTGTAGCCCAGGCTGGCCTCAAACTCACAAGAGATCTGCCTGCCTCTGCCTCCCGAGTGCTGGGATTAAGGGCGTATGCCACCACCACTGCCCAGCTGAGCCAAGACTTTTCAAATCCATCACTAAACCCAGACATTATCAAGCACTAAATGACAGAGCTGGAGAGGTGACTTAGTGGTTAGGAGCCTGTGCCGCACTTGCCGAGGACCGGAGTTCAGTTCCCGGCACCTTAGGCAGCTCACAACCGCCTGTGACTCTCGTTCCAGGGGAGCTAACACTTCCAGCCTCCGTGGGCACCTGCACTCACATGCCTAAAACCTCACACACGTAGGGCATACACGTATTAAATATATAGTCTTTTAAAGTGTTAAATGATATAAATATGCCATAGTTGAGTTTAGTAACCTGCCTTGTCCGAAGGGACACAGTTGAGGACACCAGATGTCCAAAACCTCAGGTGCTATTAACCCTATATGGCCCGTGCTTTTTCCTATGTAAATAAACCAGGGATGAAGTTTAATTTTTATAATTCAGTCACGACAAGGGGTAAACTAACAATTAAGTGAGATTATTGTGACAACATACCTTAAAGCTGTGACAGCGGGCTGGGGAGATGGCCCAGCTGGTAAAGCCCTTGCAGTTAGAGGTATGAGGGACCCAAGTTTGAGTCTCAACACCCACATAAAAAGCCAAGTGCAGGGTTGGGGTTCTAAACTCCCAGGCGGGCAGGCAGAGAGACAGGAGGGCCTGTGGGGCTTGCTAGCCAGGCAGGCTAGCTGAACCGACAAGCTCCAGATTTCCACGAGAGACTCGGTCTCAAAAAATGACGTGGAGAGCGCTGAAGGAATGTGCACATATCCTGAGGTCAGCGCGCATGTCCACAATGCACGCAGGCAGAGTTTTGACTGCTTCCCTGTCGCTCAAAATACTTCATGGTCTGTTCTCAAGATACCGTGAGACGGCTTGGTGCCTGCGTGGCAAGGGGAGTGAATAGGGCGATGCGTTGCTGGGTTAGGGGATAAGCGTTCCGTGAGCTCAGCACCGCCCATCTGTGACAATCGATCTGAACTCTTGAGATGGCTATGGTGGGCGGGTCAGACACAGAGTGCAGATACATATGCCAGAAGAAGTTCTGATGCCATGTCCTGGCTGGGACAGAGCATGAGCGTGTGACATTTCATGCACTATTAGAATAATACATCGTCTCAAACTCATGAACCGTTTATTTCTGGGTTTTCCAACCCTTTATTTTTGGACAGCAGTTGATCACAGTTAGATAAAACGAGGGAAAGCGAAATCACAGATACCGTAGATATTATCTCCATCGCGGGCCATATGGTCTCCGTCACGGCTACTCAGCTCGGCCCCAGCAAAGGCAGTGTGCGCAAGGAAGAGCATGGCTGATTTCCAGTAAAACTTTATTTACGATATCGGAAGAGCTGGATTTGGCTCACGAACCAGTTTCCCGACTTTTGTCTAGGATGTCCCTTACCTGCCCAGAGATTCTTTTTTTTTTTTTTTTTTTTTTTTCAAGACAGGGTTTTTCTAACTATCCTGGCTGTCCTGGAACTCGCTCTGTAGACCAGGATGGCCTCGAACTCAGAGATCCGCCTGCACTTTGAAATGCTTGGTTTCTCCAGGTCCTGACTGGCCAGAATCCTCTTTACTGATCCTCTGGGCTGAGTTCTATTCCTACTGAACCAGATCTCTCCTCAGAGTCCCATCCAGTCCCCCACAGCACCATGGGCCTATGTTACCTATGCTTTGCCCTCAGAGGTTTGGGTCTCACAGAAGAGAGTTCTTCCATCTAAACAGAACTGTAGGAGAAGGTTCCAGACCTGTCCGCTTGGGGCTGCCGGGAAGCCTTTGCCAGGAGCTCCCGAAAGCCCAGTGCTTCTCACCCTTAATGTTAATTTAAGATAAAGAAATTGTCTCTTGGGGGCTGGGGAGAGGGCTCAGTCGGGGAAGTACTTGCTATATGTGTGTGAGGACCTGGGTTCGGATCGTTAGGGCCCACGTAAAAAGCCGTGCACAGTGATGTATGTAATCCTAGCACTGGGAAGGCAGAGATGGGAGGATCCCTGGGTCTGGCTGGTCAGCCAGTCTGTTCAGTGGGTGACCTGTGTCTTCAGAGAGAGACCCTGACTCAAAAAATAGGACGGAGAGCAATTGAACAAGACACCTGATGTCTATCAACTTCTGGCTTACACATACGCACATGCGCGCGCGCGCACACACACACACACACACACACACACACACACACACACACATATGCACACGCTCATGCTCTTGAACACACACACAGAGCAATTGTCTGAGGTCATCTGCCACTGTCTGCCTTCTCTCCCTCCTCCCCACCTGGGTCCAGCAGGACACACTCCCCCTTCACCACAGAGGAATAGTTTTTACAAGTAGCTTCTGGAACGGGGATGGGCTAAGCGGTTGTAATTTCTCGCAAGGCTGTTTTTATAGAAGAAAATCGAGTCGACACTCTAGAGTATACTCAGCTCTTTCCTGAGATGGGGGAATTAATCAAGCTGCAGAGTTGGCTTGTCTGAGGCGCGGGGCGGGAGGGCCGAGTTTCATCAGCAGATCGGCGCTGGGAGGCGCGGATGAAAGGAATGCCAGCCCCTCTCCCGGTGCCTTAAATATTGGCAGGCGGTGGGGTCAAGATGTTTCCTTTTCTTTTGTTGTTAGGGAAAGCCATACAGATAATTAATGCCGCTGAAAGGAGCCTGATCCGCTGGCGTCTGCCAGGCTGGGCTCCCCCCACCCCGCAGTCTGGGATCTTCTGGGGAGGAAGAAAAAAAAAGTGAAGCCCCCAGGGGGACGCTGGCAATTTACACAAGCAATAAATATCGTTCAGAGAGCAGACAGGACCAGCCAGGCCTCACAGCTACAGACATCTGAGAGGGGGGACTCAAGTCACTGTATCCGCCAGTGAACTTGACACGGAATGCTTAACGCCATCAGGTCCTGCATCGGGCAGCCCTGGGGTGTGGCTGTCACCGGGATTATTTGAAAGGGGAGGTGGACACAAAAGCAGGGCGGGGAGGGTGATACACAATGGGTCTGATGCTCGAAGGTAATGTCGTACTGCGTGTATGGGTACCAGGAACCTCTCCCATCCCTAGATGTCAGAGGCAGCCATAGGATCATGCAGTCCTGGCCAGGTCTAGTGGGTCCCCGGGATCCCTGTGTGTGCCTTGGTATGCTCAGTCGTGCAGGAACCAGGGCACCAAACCGCTGGCTTTGTGAGTTCTGGTCTCATGCAATGTCCGTATTTCACTCACTGGCTCACACTTCGCTGATGTGAAAAGGACTCTGGCTGGTCCCCATTGTACAGATGAGGAAACTGAGGGTGAGATCCTATGGCTAGCCAGAGTCAGAACCAGGATTACAGCCTGTGTAGTCAGCCCCAAAACTGATGAGGGAAAGGTGGGGAGGGCGAGGATACATGCACACACTTCTAGTGAGCTGGCTTATGTGACATCAAATTAACCATTTCAAAGGGGACGCCCCAGAGGCTGTTGGTACATTCACAGTGTCCTGTGGTGGTCACTTCTGGCTCATTCTGAAACATACTTCTCTCCTGACTGGTAAACCGTCCCCGAAGGGACGTTCACACCTGTGAACAGTCCCTCTCTGGGGTGTTCAGTTGTCACTGAGGTTTGCTTCCTGCAGACATCTCCCGGCAGGGGAACTCCGCGGCATCTGACCTCTTACATTGGCCTCTTTCCCTCCTTTTAGGGTTTCTCAGTGCTGTAAGAGCTTCGGGGACCCCGTGCCTTTTCACGGCTGATTACTATTCCACGGGTGGATCTCATTTCTCCCACTGCCGTGGCTGGCATTTGGACTGTGCCCCTTTGAACGGCTGTTGTGATTAGTGATGCTGGGGACGCGTAGAGACAGGCATTGGCTTGAATCCCTGCTGTTGATTCTTTGGGGTGTGGAATTGCCTACTGGTATGGCCACACCTTTTTGGGCGAAGCCCCCCCAATGTTCGGGGCTGATAGTCTTTAACTATGGCTAGACCTCAGGGTGCCCCAAGTTGAGCTGGATCATCTTGCAAGGCAGCTGTGTCTTGGGGGGTACAGCAGGCTTTTTACTTGAGTGCCTTGAAAATCCATTTATATAACAGCTTTGGGGTGCCACCATCATGGCAGATGTTGTACCAGGTTCACTGGGGAGCACCCTGGTGATCCCTGTGTGGAGCCTCACCAGGACTCATGAACCAGAAAGTGCAAGAGACTAGGCTGGGAGTGTTTATGAGGGGAAGGGAGCAACCACAGGGCTGTATAAGGTGTGGTGGAGACTGTAGCCAGTGTCCAGAGGCTTGCCTGGTGTGTAGAAGAAATTGTGTAAAAGTCTAGCCAGATGTGTCACTGCACATCTGTAATCTCGTCTCTCGGTAGGTAAAGACAGGAGGATCCCAAGTTTAAGATCATCTTCAGGTACATAGTGAGTTTAAGGCCAGCCTGAACTACATCAACGACAATTTCCCCCCATACCTCAACACTCACCAGCCCAGGGGCTTCCCTCCCTCTGCCTGCCGACCATGAGGACCTGGCCAGGAAGCTGCAGGTGGGGCTCGGAGAGGAAACCAAGGAGTCAGAGAGGGGGACACATGTCTTCGTGGAGCTGGCTTGCGCCCTCAAGGGCCGCTCTGTTCCAGTCCCATTAGACCAGTCACGTCCAGTTTACACACCCAGCTCTCAATGGCTCAGATCATGCGATATGGCCAGACTCCACCGGGCTCAACACTAGGCCACATGCTACCCTCAGAGGACACCAGACTTTGGTCCAGCATCCGAAGGGATGTGTCCTGCACCACTGACCTTCAGGCTGTGTGGCTGAGGGGTGCAGCAGCTGGGCCTAGGTAGAGCCACCCCCTTGCTGTTCACTGGGCCACTCTGCCAACTGTAGGGAGCAGTACCTGAGCACATGGCCTCAGAGGCTACATCTCAGCCTTGACTTTAATAGGGACATCGTGACACCCCACTTGCACGCTGTGAGCTCCTAGAAATCTCATCAAGGTAGAAAGCCAACAGCTGGCTCCTGCTACCCAGTACCCGGGTATGCCCACTGCAGAGCTCCCCTGCAGGGAAGGATGTCCCCACGCACCACCTCTGGAAGCCTGAGTCCCCTCACAAATGCGTTTTCACAGACATGGGGTCTTTGTCTGCCGGGCCCTCCCCTGGTGGAGAATGTTAGTCCTTGTTTACTCACTAGCCAAGCCTCGGGACCCCTTCCTTGGACTAGCCCAAGGTGGCTCCAGGATTTCTGGCTTAATCGAGTCCATGGTTCATACAGGTAACTAGCCAGCAATCCTTTCACCCCCCTGAGTGGCAGCCATGAATTGAAATCTCTCCCTAGGGCGCCTGGGTTAGTATATCCAGCCCCACCTGGGTTCAGGTCCCCGCCACGGAACCCGTATTTTTGAATGGCCATTTTCTCACACTGTCTCTAGACAGCGCAGGGCAGCTGCTATGGGAACCAGGCTGATCAGAGCTACAGGGGCCTCAGCCATCCTGTGCCCAGGCATCTGCCCACAAGAACACATGGACACGGATGTTCCTGGCTACAGTGTTCACACAGCCAAAAGGTGGAAGGGACCAGAGTGTCTGTCACCCCAGGAACAGATAAGCAAGAGAAAATGTATTCAAAAGGTGGAATAGTACTCAGCCATAAAAAGTGTATGATAGTGCTCTGTGCTGCTCCATGGACCAATGGTGAACACTTATACACACTGTTAGGGGCAGAAGGTGGGCTGGTTATCATGTGACTGTGTTTATATGATGTGCAGGAAAGGGAGATCCATGGCCACAGAAGCAGATTAGGGGCTACAGGGTTGAAGAGATGGAGACAGGAAATGAATGTTTGCTGAATGACTGGGGGGTTGCCTTTTAATTTTATAATTATGGTATAAAATTTTAAATTAGCATTCAATGAGTTTCATTATGACATTTTAAATCTTGATTCTACTTGTGACAGAAACTCTGAGATGTTCGTTCTGGCCACTTTCGTCTTAGTCAGGGTTTCTATTGCTATGAAGAGACACCTTGACCACGGCAACTCTTATAAAGGAAAACATTTAATTGGGGTGGTGGCTTACAGTTTTAGAAGTTTAGTCTGTTATCGTCATGGCAGCACATGGCGGCATGCAGACAGACATGGTGCTGGAGAAGGAGCTGACAGTTCTACATATTGACCCCCAGGCAACAGGAAGTGGTCTGAGTACTGGGTGTGGCTTGACCATATATGAGACCTCAAAGCCCACCCTCACAGTGACACACTTCCTCCAGCAAGGCCACACCTACTCCAACAAAGCCACACCTCCTAATGGTGCTACTCCCTATGAGCTTATGGGGCCAATTTCATCCAAACTACCACACCACCCCTCTTCCTGGTGTCCAGAATTGTTGGGAGTTTCCTTTTGGAGTGCTGAGAATGTTCTGGAACTAGAGGCGATGGCTGTCGTGAGTGTGTTAATTGCAGCATTAGTGTTTGTAAGAGTGCACTCCCTGAGCCAGGTAGTGGTGACGCATGCCTTTAATCCCAGCACTCGGGAGGCAGAGCCAGGCGGATCTCTGTGAGTTCGAGGCCAGACTGGTCTACAGAGTGAGTTCCAGGAAAGGCGCAAAGCTACACAGGGAAACCCTGTCTCGAAAAGAGGGCACTCCCCTATGGCCAAGCTGGTGGGAGCTGGAGGCGTATATGCCTGGATGTGTCCTTCCCTCATGCAGAAGGTTTAGGACAAAGGGATGGGGATGGCCCGTTATTGGGTTCTGTGCCAATTCTGCCCTCACTTGGGGAGGAGACTCAGCGTGAAGGAGTGGGAGACCCCATAGATAAGGGTGGAGAGGGTGGAGGGTGAGAAGGGTAGGGCTCCAGCCTGGGTTCAAGGCAGACCCTGAATGATAGAAGTCAGGCAAGAGTTTAGGATCATCAGCCTGAGCTCTCGGCAGGCCGAGGAGCTCCACTGAGACAGTGTCCACAAGAAGAGTGGGGTCTGGAGTGGGGTGGCGCTCAGCCTTGCAGCCTGGAGCGACAGGACCACAGAGTTCTCAACTCTCCCGGCAGCCCCACTCAGTGTGTGGTAGGGAGGTCCTCAGGACTCAATGATCATATGCCAGACCCTGCGTGACACCAACCTCTGAGCCTCAGTTTACCCTTCTGTGAGTCAGACTTGAAGGTGGTTGGAATACAAATAAAGGTACGTGGTGTTAAACACTGAGTTAAGCGCTCAGTATTTGTTTACTAGAACCTTCTCTCCAGGCTGCTTAGACGTGAGGGAGGAATGAAGTCTCCCAACCCCGATGATCACTTAAGCACCAGGATCGCCTGGGTCCAGCCCCGGTGTGGATTTTGTGCAATGGGACTGTGTGGGCGAGCCATCTAAACGGCTATACAGCCTTGGTCTACTGCGGTGGTGGGGGCTCCAGCTGCCAGGACCCCTCCTCCGCTAGCCCCCCCCCCCACCCTTCATGTGGCCACTCTGGGCCTACCACCACCACCACCACCACCACCACCGGGAGGGGTTTGGCACGAGGACCAGCAAATGCCAGCCTCGGCCCGCGCACAGATGTATCTGCCAGTTTCTGACGGGAAGACGTGATCTGGGAATCGCTCACTTCATTGATAATTAAATTCAAATTAAGAGAGATTTGCATTTATGAAATGCCTGTTTGACAAGGTGTCACCGTTCCACCCACCACCAGGGTGCTGGGGAGCTGACGGGAGGGGGGCAGCCATGCGGGGGGGGGGGGGGGGGGCAGGGCGGCAGAGGGTCACAACTCCATAGGGAACAACACCATAGGGTCTCTGCCAGGCCACTTAACCTCACCAAGTCCCATACCACCCCCTTTTAGCTGCCCCCAGGGTCCCCCTCAGGGTTTCACAGCCATAATGTGGCTTTGAGTGTTGGAAGGAATCCCCCCCCCCCCCCGCCCTGCCCGATGCCTGTCACCTCCCCCCACCATCAAATGTTAGCAAGGAGACCCAGCTTGTGTCTGGGGACTTTGATCCAGATCGCCATGCAGGCAGAGTGCTGAATCCCATCCGCCCCTTGTTTATTAAAATGCTGGGTCCCTTCCTACCCCAGGTATGTCTCATGGGACCCCAGTGGGACCACATGCCTTCTTCTATAGCTCCCTATGTCCTTCCTCTCCCTCCCACCTCCTCCAGAGGCATAGCTGTCCCCTCCAAAGGCCACAGGCACAAAAATCCATTTCACACCCCATCCCATCCTGGTTCCCCATATTGACCTCATGCTTCCAAGATGGCTGCTTGTGCTCCACCCATCGTCAGGGCCTGGGCCCACTGACCTCTGTCAGGGCTTGCTACATCACTTTGCAAATGAAGACATTCTTCCTCACCTTGTAGTGTTGAGGGTTGACCCCAGGGCCTCATGTGTGGAAGAGTTCTTTTTGATAGAGACAAAACACACGGGTGATTTTATTTCCCTGACCCACTAAGGCTTCGGAGCACTCTGCTCTTGGCCTTCTGACCAGCTTGCCTGCCTTCATTTCTTCTTTCCTTCCTTCCTTCCTTCTTTCTTTCTTTCTTTTCCCTTGACACAAGGTTTCTCTGTGTAGCCCTGGCTGTCCTGGAACTCGCTCTGTAGCCCAGGCTGGCCTCGAACTCAGAGATCTGCCTGCCTCTGCCACCTGAGTGCTGGGCTTAGAGGCGTGCGCCATGGACTATGGCCAGGCTTCTTCCTCCTGTCATTTCTTCCAGCCCACTGTCCTGTGACACTCACAGCAGGTCAGGGCAGCCTGTACCTCCGGCCGGGGTGTCTGAGGAAGCAGGGTGAGCTGGGGCTTCTCCGTGATCAGAATATGGGCACTCCTTGAGCCCACGTTATACCCTGAGCCTCATCAGAGTCCTGTGTGACCTCCAAAGCTGTGTGGCCTTTGGTGGGTCCCACCACCTCTCTGAGCGTCGGTGTTCCAGAAAGCAGCATCGTATCTCATGTTGTTGCTTCTGGTGGGACATGTCTGCGACTTTGTTTTTCTACATGGGGACAGTAAGTGGGGGGACCTGTGATGACTCCCACATGGCTCAGCTCTCCGCTCTAACTTTTCAGTGTCCTCTGAAAGGTTGAGAGGAAGCAGCATGTGAGGGGGTGACCCCCAAACCTTAGAGTTAAGGTTGTTTATTCATCTGTGTCCCATACATGTGGTTTTGTGTGTGCAGATGCATGTGCATGTTTGTGTGTGCGTGCGCGCGTGTGTGTACGTGTGCATGCGGAGGCCCAACTCTGACGTTGTGCATCTCCTTTGATAATTCTCCACTGTATACATTGAGGCAGGATCTCTCACGTCAGCCCAGGGCTTGCTTGTCTAGCCAACCAGCTTTCTCTGAGGGGTCTTCTCTGCCTCCTGTGTGCTGCCCACCCGGCCTTTCTCATGGGTTCTGGGGATCCGAACTCTGGTTCTCTTGCCTGCACGTTGAGTGCTTTCGTCCTCTGAGCTTTTTCCCAGCCCTGCAATTATAATTAAATTCTGTTTCTCCTTAGGGGCTGATTAGGGGCTCAGGTTTTGGCTCCACTCCACATACCCACACCCATACGCTCACACAAATGCGCGCACACACACACATACACACACACTTGGTAGGGATGTCTCCTTCGGTGCTTGAAAGGACACTGTGGTCCCTGAGGGAGAGACCCTTCTTCCCAGCCACAGTTTTCCTATCTCTGAAATGGGTGCAGCACGGTCTCCTTAGATAGAATGAAATGATAGTAAGAAGGACTAGCCTTGCCTAACTGTCCCCACACTGTCCTGGGTCTTCTTAGCCTCTAAGGATCCAGTGTCAACCCATGACACAGGGGAAACCGAGCCGCAGAGAGGTAACATGACAGCCTTTTAAGTTGCACACCCAGTGAGTGACGACGGTTCTGGGCTACCTCAAAGCCTAGAGCTCCCAAGTCCTGGTAACGCCCCCCGAAATGTCAAAGTCTAGCTTCCCATGGTGTTCCCAGTAAATGTTGACAGTAAAGACTATAGCAATGGTGACCGGGGGGCACTTGGAGGGATGAAGTGGGGTGGACAGGCACAAGGTGGACTTCCTGGTAAATCCTGCACAGGTTTGCAGATCTCCACCCGACTTCCAGATGAGAAGGCATGCGCCAGGTCAACCCCTTATTGCATTCAGCCAGGCATCTGGAACACAGTGGCAGCCAGCGCCTCTACCGGACCCCCCAATTGCTATCTCTGAAGCCAGGTGGAATATTCTAGCTCAAGGTGTGGTGGCATGAAGTATTGCCCGGCTGAAAATCCTCCCCTATCTGCTGTGCTATCTAATTACTGCATTAGAGGAGTCTTCAGACCATGTATTGAACATTATAAATGGGAATAAGATGGTTCTGGTAATGGCTTAATAAAGCAGGTGAGGCAGCCCCGACTGTCTGCCGGGTCCTTGGACTGCGGCCAGATTGATCTGTCAGGGAGGCAGAAAGCAGGGCCTGCGTGGGGCCCCCAGAACACTGTCTCCATGAGGGGCCTTGGACTCTTCTCCTTCCTCTGAAGCAGTGGGTCGGGCTTTTTTTGGGCTAATCGCAGTCATCGGGTTGGATGGAGAACTGTCAATAGCCAGTAACGCCGTCTGAAACCGTTAGCTTCCGACTGGCTGGCCGGGGTAGATGGAGGGATAGCTGAGAGTCCCTGTGGCTGAGGATACGTGGACCCGCTGCGGTGGTGATGGCCAGGGAGAAGGATGGGTCGAGAGTTATGTAGTGAGGGCGGATATGAGTTCGCTGTAGGTCGCTGTCCCGTTGCTGTGTGCCTGGGAGGCTGTTCGTGGACTCCAGTCTCCAGGTCTCCACTCCACCTCGGAATACACTCAGCGTTGCCCTCTTCATCTCCATACCTGGAGCCCCCACCACCCAGTTCCTCGACTCCCATCATGGCTATTGCCATCGGACACCTTCCCCCTTGAACTTGCTCCCGCTTGGGGCTAGTGTTCCCCTGCCAGTGACAGCCAGGTCGTGAGAACACAGTGGGCCCGTGAGGAGCCGCATCCCAAGGGAGGAGGGAAGATGTCTCCAGGTGCTCTGTGTGGTCCCAGTCCCACCCTGACTTCTTGATCTACCCAGACTCCTTGTGCGGGTGTTGGAGGTCAAGTTCCAGCACATCCAGAGGGCTCTCCCTCCCCCCCCCACCCCCGACACCCCCAGGCCTGGCATTCTCATCGGGCGTCATCCTCGTCGTCATGGCAACGGGGGCCCAGGACCCCAGAGACGGGACATAAAATTAATGGCAGCGCCGGGTAAAGGATTCCTGTCTGGGCGAGCTTGATGGATTACGTTGACGAACCATTTGTCATACTGTAATTGTTCTGGCAAATGTAATACCCACTAGTATAAACATCGCACTGCTTTGCTAATAAAACCCAAAACAGGAAGAGAAAGGATGATACAGTGCCGTGCTCCCTTAAAGAGACAACGCCTGCTTTCTGAGTGGGGCCACTGCTCTTCCCTGAGGTTGCCTTCCCAGCAGTGTGGCTACTGGCCTAGCCCTTTCTCACCTCTTTTGCGTTTTTTTTTTTTTTCTTGGTTGGTTGGTTGGTTTTGGTTTTTGGTGGTGGTGGCTGGGTGGTATCGCCAGTAGAGCCCATTTGCCCAAAGCTCAAGACCACTGAGTCTGAGCAGCTTTCCTGGACGGCCTTCCCTTGAGCAGCCAACCCTTCTCTGAGCTCTTGCCTTAGGCTCCCTGCTGCTAGATAGGAGGTTCCGGGGGCTAGGGTGAGGGTCTGGGTGTCTCCATCTCTCCAGCTCCCTGGAGATACACACGACAGTATCTGAGACACAGATGGCATCTGATGGGTGCTCAGTGAGGGGGTCGAGCTGAGCAGCCTCATGGACCCATGCCAGCATCTCAGGACCTCATCCACCCACCCACACACATCCTCAGGAGCCATCTGTGGCTCCGTCTGGGCCTGCCCACCCAGTGTCCACACTCGGCCACTGCTGCTGCTCTTTCCCAACTCCCCAGCTGCCTAACTCCCAGACGTCACCTGTCTCAGATAACTGCACTGTGCAGGAGCCTCAGACAGACAGCTCTCAGCTCCTTGGGCTGGCTTCACACTTCCAGGCTCAGTGCTTATATGCTTTCCCCCCCGTGCTTTGCCAAGAGCAGCTGAGGGCATGTTCACCTGCTCTGACCATACCTGTCCCTTGCTGGCCCAGCCAGCAGTCCCAATACCCTTGGAGCCTCCGTAGGCATGACATTTGGCTCCGTGGGACAGGAAGCCCTGGAAACAGTGTCTGACATCACCTGGCACGTTCACTTATCTTTCAGGGTCGCTTTAGGTTTACAGCACAACGGAATGCCTGCCTATCCCCCGTCATCTTTGCAATCCTTATCACAGGCTGTAGCTGCTTCTCCTCCAGGGCCCACATCTGCAGGCCAGGGAAGCACTAAAAGAGGAAGCCAGAGATGCAGAGGGAGAATTCCTCAGAAAGGGAGGCCCACCCAGACGCATTCTCTCATCCTCCATAACCAACCACTCATAGCTGCAAGAGAACCGGGAAGAGATTACTCTCTCCCGGTCAGATGTCTGCATCCTGATTCTCAACACCTCAGCTGGGCTGGCTCTTAAAGAGGTGGGAAGATCCACATGAGATCAGTGAGGTGGGATAGCTCCAATCCAAAGTGACGGCTGTCCCTAGAACACAGGACACAGACACACAGAGGAGTGGTGTATGAGGCTACCACAGATAACAGTGTTGGGGGATAGATAGTGGTGATGGCCACACAGTGTAGTGTAGTGTGCCAACACCACAGAACCAAGTCCTTGGAGTGGCCGCAATGTGGACATTGTGTGTGGTTTACCATATTTGTTGCTATTGCTTAGAATCACTCCCTTTCTGGTGCCGAGCCACACTGTGTCTGTCTGTCTGTCCTTTTCATCTCTGGTGCTGGGGATGGGACCGGGGACCTTGCACATGCTAGGGAAGCACTCTCCTTGAGTCACACTGCAGCCCTCTACTGCGATCACATGATCTGAAGCGATCTTCCCAATGGACCTAAAAAATAGATCCCATGACTGCATAGGCATGTTACATACATACCTACAGTACATAACAGCGCCCAAGGTTCAGAGAGAGTAAAGCATTTGTCCAAAGCTGCCCCGTTTGACTGACTGCTGCACTGGCGTCTTGTGTCTGAGACCCGTTCTCTCCATGCTCCTCCCTAAGCCTACCTAGACTCTGATTAAAACAAGGCCGTGTTCTTGTTGTTTCTTTGGCTGGAACTTTTGGCAAATACCCCTTTGTCGTGGGGACAAGTCTGTGCTGTGGAGGGTCAGCGGCAGCACCCACAGCTACTTGTAGTCCTCGTGAGATACCAGTAGCATGTGTTGCCTTGTGATGAGTTTATCCCTAGACACTGTCCAGTGTCCCCAGGGACGACACCTCCTGGTTGGGCTGGCCTGGGTTCCCAGGGGCCTCTTGGCCACACCCAGGATGCCCTGTGGCTGCTCAGGTTTGAAGGCACCCCAGTCTGGGCGGATGGGAGAGGTTATGTGAATGAAGAGCTCACAACGGGGCCCCAGCCCTGTTATCCTCTCACCCTGGGAACATCGGGATGTGTTGAATGCCCATTTTTGGCATGTGGCTGTGTGTATGTACTTGGAGCCTAAACAGTGCTCATTTGTAAGTTTCTAGAAAAAAAAATCCTTGTTTAGTGTGTGCCAAATTCTGGTCCCACACCCCGGCGCGTTTGGGCTCTGTTGAATCCACAAAGCAGGAAGTGTGTGAGCCTGTTCTGATGGAAAATCCTACTGGTGGCTGATGTACACAGTAGGTGCTTAATTGTTTCTCTATGGCCAAAGGCAGTGAGGCAAAGAATCAGCTTTCTTGTGTTTGTTTCTATTATTTAGATACGTTTTATGACAAGAACATATTATAATTTAGTGGCAAAAAAAAAAAGAAAGAAAAAAGAAGAAAAGAAAAGCCTTGCTCCAAAACAGAAAATTTCAAAATACACACAGGTGTGTGGAAACTGTGCAGAGAGTGAGGCTGGGTGGGGTCCCCAGTCCTGTTGTGTTCTTCCTGGGTAACCCTGGGCTGCTGGCTGCCATGTTCCCTGGGGCTTTTGTGGGGTGGGAGGGAATATGGAAGGCAGGAAGACAGCGAAGGAGCAAGGACCTCGACGTTTACCTTGCTTCTGTCCTGTCAGGAAGCAGAGACTAGACCACAGGGACTCTAGGTGACTCCCAGACCCTTCCAGACCCACTGAGCATCAGGACAAACCTTGTGGGGGGTGTTATGGAGATGAAGGAGGGGAATAGAATTTTAGCATCTTTCGGGGAAGCTGGTGTCTGGGTCATAGGATGAGGGCTTTTTTCCCCCAGACTCTTTCATTCATTCAGGAGTTAACTGGCTAGTTAGTCTTCTTGTCCTCATGTGGGGGAAGGAAGGGGACCCACACCCAGACTTGGAGACCAGACATGCAAACTTCTCCGTGTTCTGAAGCTCTTTAAGTTGAGATTCCCATCCTGGATGTTTTTTTGTTTTTTTTTTTTTTGTTATTGTTTTTGTTTTTTTAGTTTACAACTGACCGGGTCAGTAGGGAGAAAGACAGCCGCCTCTCCCATGTTTGGAGTCCTGCGTAATTTCTATCTCTTGACCTTTGAATGTATTTGAATGTAAGCAGCAGTAAAAATGAAGAGCTATGACCGTCATTTCACACCCCGGCTGTACTAACCGGTTCCTGCCCGAGCGCCGGGGCTTTTAAATTGGCTAATGCGGAATGCTCGCTGAGCTAATAATAATTCAGATTACTTCTGTCAGCTATTCCGGTTTCATGGGTAATTTAGTAGTTGAATAAATTTTTTTTAAAAAAAAAAATTCATTCGTTACCATGGGCTGCGATGAATCAGTAGATGGTTTAACATTGGCAGCGGTAACTGTAAGAAGATTTAAATCGCTACTGAAAAGGATTTGAGTGAAGGTAATGTTTTATAATGTTCTAAGCCATATGCACTACTTTCAGGCCTCATCAGTTTTACATTGATTCCTAGTGAAGTGTTTAATTGCATCGTGAATGCTATATAATTCAGTTCTTTCTGCTAATATGGTATATATCTCAAAGTGATATACAGCCCTGACAGGGGGAATTCGCCGGTTTGCATCTGGGTTTGGGAGGACAGCGGGTAGCGAGGGGGTGCCTTCCTTCGGGGACTCGTGGAACGTCGGTGGGCCCCCCAGGGTGGAGGGCTGTGGCTTGGCTCCCGTCTCACGGAGAGTGGAAGCCGCGTTGTTGGCACATGCAGCGTGGGTGGTGTCTGTCACCAAGGGGCCATGCCAGGCGGATGGGTCAGGGGGTGGGGAAGTTCCCCCAGCTGGCTGACACGGTGCGGAGAGCTGGCGAGGCCTGTGCGTGCTGACGGGGCGCTTGCACGTGGCTGCCGGGCCTTCTGCTGTCATCTGTGTCAGCCTGAGTTGAATATTCACAGGGGTCTCTGGCTGCGGAGGAGGGGGTAGTGGGGGGGACGGACTGGCATGCACACCTTGGGATGGAGTCTTGAGTCATGTGATAGAGACCTCGAGGGGCCAGGGAAACTGGGACAGTTGGCAGAGTGCTTGGCTTGCAAGTCTGAGGGCCTGAGTTCGGATCCCTAGTACCCACATTTAAAAATAAAAAAGCTGGGCATGGTGGCACTCCCTTGTAATCACGGCACTGGGGAGGTGAGGGACCAGCAGCCCCCTGGAGCTTATCGGTCAGCCAGCCTAACTGTGATCTTCAAGCTAGTGAGAGACCCTGCCTCAAAAAATAAGATGGAGAGTAATAGAGACGTGACCCTCTGGCCTCCACACACACAGGCACACATGTATGCTTGTATGCACACGTACATCTATTACACATAGAGAGAAGAAGCTGGCGGATTAAGCCCCACAGTGACCCCTGGCAGGGTCTAGCTAGGAAGATCTGAGCTCACGGGGCACATGGGAATATGTGTCCTCAGAAGGGGATGAGCAGCCCACATCTCCAGCCACATCCCTAGACTCCGGTCCTTAGGCTGTTGGAGCGTTCCATTTTCCTCAGCAGGCTAGACCTTCTGGATTTGTATGCAAAAATCCCTCGTTTTTTAAAGAAAAATTCAAACATATACACCATCCAGGCCAAACTAAATACAGTATGTCTGTGGGCATAGGCTGCCTGAACCACCTGTTTGCCGGGGGCTGTTCCCGGGGAAGGGCTCCACGGTGAAAGCAAGGATTTTTTATTTTATTTTATTTTATTTTTAATTTTTATTTTTGCTGTCAGCCGACAAACGCAATGCAAAATGCAAAGAGGCCTGCCAGGCTGGCGTGGACCGTGCCTGGGGCAGGGAAGAAGGTGGCAGCTGGCAGTTGGGAACCCGGGAGGGCGCTTTCTGGGGTAGAGATAAAAACAAAAGGGACAGGCAAGGTGAGTGAGGCCCTGAAAGCTGCTGGTAGAGGCAGAGGGACAGCTATAGCCCGTCTTTGAGTCTCAGGGAGCAGCCTGAGGTTGGGGTGTCCCTGCTGGGGTGATAGCAAAACTCAGCGCTTGCAGTCCTTCCTCCGCTTCAGAGTCTGAGGGGCCCTCGACGGTGGTGACCAGGAGAATGCCCTTGCCCTCTACAGCCTCCGTGTTGACTGGAACAGATCAGCCACACTCAGATATGTCGTGACTACCATAGGTTGGCATAGGTGTTTGTCCCTTGTCCTCACCCTCCAGGGACCTGCTTCCCTAAACTCCTGTCCTACGTTCTCAGAAGTAGGGCCACCATGACACCACCACAACCTGGCTGGCTCACAGGAATGTTCCCCCGCCATCCCGACCCACTGGAACCAGGTAGTTCCTTCAAGACCCCCCCACCCCTGCTTTTTTCCAGCACAGGAGTCTTCCTTTGTATTTTCACTGCGTTATTCCTGCATGCCCTCATGTCCAAAATACCCTCTTTTCTTAAAGACCGAAGTCTCAAGCCTGGTGTAGAGGTGCGCGCCTTTAATCCCAGCACTCAGGAGGCAGAGGCAGGTGGATCTCTGTGAGTTCGAGGCCAGCCTCGTCTACAGAGTGATTTTTTTCAGGACAGCCAGGGCTACACGGTGAAACCTTGTCTTGGAAAACAAAACAAAACAATAATAATAATAATGATAATAATAATAATAATAGTAATAATAATAATAAAGGGATGGAAGTCTGTCTTATCAGACAGACCCACACCAGTGACCTTATTGGAGCTTGACTGATCTGTCCAGACCCTGTTTCCAAATAAGATCACATCCTGAGGTCTTAAAACATGTGGAAATAAAGGTCACCCTTTATTCAGCCCTTTACACTCTAGTTAGAGGGATAGCAAGGATGTGATTGTGGCCAAGGAAAAGAGACTAGAAACTGCCATACCCGCTGGCTGAGCGTGGGGGCATCTGTCAGCTCTCAGTGATGCTACCCTAGAGCGGCAGGGCCTTCAAATGAAGTTGGTGTGTGTTTAGCCATCTGATCTCAGCCATCAGAAAGCAGCCTGGCTCCGCCCTCTGCATGGCGCCAGCACGATGTAATCAGAGCCGTCTTTTTATCCCCCCCAACCCCCTTGTTCTCGAGGAAGGCCAGCCAGCTAGCTCCCTTTTTGATCATCGTAACCTTGACTCAGAAGAATAATTTGCCCATGCCCCTGAAAGAGGGATCGCAACATGCTGTTTATGAAGGCATCCAGAGGGTGCATTTCTGGCTCCCAAGTTTCTGGGTGTCGCCAAGATGGGGAGACACAATGAGACAGGGAGGCTGCCGGTGCCCACAGCGAGATCCGGGGGTGCATCCTACTTGGAAGTGACTCAGATGCCTTACTGGGGGCTGCTGGGTCAGCAGGCAGCGGAACACAGAAGTATCTGACAGGGTGTGAGGTTGGGGGAGGCTGTGGGTGTGAGTTTGGGTGGGAAGAAATGGGGGTGCTGTGGCCTCAGTCTTGGGGAACCTGGGGGGTTCCGCAGTGCAGCCCGAAGGGACCCCAGAGGTTTTGAGCCTCAAGTTTGGGTCCCAACTCTGTCCTTATCTGTGTGGCGTAGGCCAGCTGGCTGGTAGGTGGGATAACTTGTTCGTTCAACTGTTGAAATAAGAACAAATCCTCCCCAAGCTTGCTTCTAAGTTAATGTGAGAGATACACAGTGCTGATCTGGTCCCTGGGCCCCATGTCTTAGCTGCCCACATGGCCTGGCATGGCCCTACAGCCTAGCCTTGCTCCGCCTGCCGTAGGGTGAAGGGGTATAAGACAGACACGTGTCTGTCCCCAGGCGAGCGCTCAGGACGAGGAGCATCTCCTGGGCTCCTCTGGGCCATGATGCTAACTAAGTGGCCTTTCTCCTCAGGAGTCCTTTCCAGCCTTGCCTCAAGTATAGAAGCAGCCTGTCCCCCATCTGCCAATGCCACTGATGCCATGCTCAGTTTAAAAATTAAAAAACAAAAACAGGGGATTGGTGAGTTGTCCCCACAGGTAAGAGGTATCTACCGTTAAGTCTGATGACGTGAGTTTGATTCCCAGCACCCACGTGGTGGAGAGAGAGAGAATTGACTCCCAAAGGCTGTCCTCCGGCCTCTTCAAATGCGTTATGACATATGCAGATGTGTGGGGACACTCATAAATGCATGAACAGGAGGCTGTCTCTTCTCTTACTCTGCATGGCCTCGGGTCTCTTGTCATCAGAGAGCCACCTCAGGCCATCAGAAGTTGACCCCCGAGGCGGCAGGGAGCCGCGTTCTCATGGGAGCCGTGCCTATCTACTGCAGATAGGCTGGTGTACCCCAACTTCTCTGGCTGCCCCACTTGCTAAGCTGGACGCACCTCCTCGTGAAGATGCGTGTTCCTGAAAGTTCCACCTGGCCGGGGTTTTGCAGCCTCTCAGCATTTTGAGGGTCTCGTGGATTAGCATTATGGTATTGAATTAGTGCTCATTTTCTAATACGATATAGAAGGATAATCACATTAGTGACTTTCATAGCACATCAGAGTAGACATTTTGGAGCATGTCCCCGCCTAGAAGAGCGATAAGGGGATAAAAACGGAACAGCCGACAACAACCACAGGTGACCTGGTCTCCGTCTCCACTCTCCAGAACTTCAGCCCTCTCTCTGCTCCAGCCTCCTGGTCCCCCAGGAGGAGGGAATTCATTCTGCCCCCAACATGCATGTGGACATGCATGTAGGAGCTTACTAGAGGCCCCAAATGAATGTCTGTAATCTCAGGGCAGAAATATAGGCAGAGCCGAGGCCATAATTAATAGCTCTAATTATTCTTCTACGCCACCCTTGCCCTCGTCCCCCCCCCCCCCCCGAGACGCCCAAGAGAAGCTGCACGAATGATTGCCTCTTACTGGCCGCTGTGCCTGGCCAGGGAAGCCAGTCAGCGAGCTGGAGGCATGCCTGACCCGTACATACCTCCCACTTCAAAGCTCACCTTCCCCTTCCGGTTCTTCTCTTGGGCTTCCAGGACTGTCCAGGTTAGGTTGTTTTTTGTTTTTTTTTTTCCAACTTGTTTCTAGCCATCAGGTGCAAAAGGAATGGAATGTTCTAGAAAGGCAGGCAGTCCCAGGCTGGATCTCCTGAGCGTTGTGCTCTGTGGTCTAGCCTTGCCTCTAACTATACTTTCCCAAACCCCAGACGACGTTGCTCCTTACGGGCTCCCTGAGATCTCACTGCAGACCCCAAAAACTGGCAGTGCCGCCCGGCTCAGAAGTCAACCCCCGGCCTCAGATCACTGCCCGAAGGACTCAGAAGTTGTCTATAGAATAGAAGAGAGATAGACTAGAATGGAAAGTGATGTGTTCACACTTGGGTCTCCATCCGCGCACGGGCGGTAGGAGGCACCCAAGACTGGTCCGACCGCCAGAGATGACCTGTGTTCTGCATGTGAACTGAGGATTGAGAGACAGCTTCCTAACACCGCCCTGAGGATTCATCTTCCTCCTTTGTGTGTGTGTGTGTGTGTGTGTGTGTGTGTGTGTGTGTGTGTGTGTGTGTGTGTGTGTATGTGTGTGCGTGCATGTGTGGTCTACAAAAAATTGTCAAGAGTGTGAGCCGGTCTGTCCTCTGTGCCTGGGCCACCACAGGCAGTGTGTGGCTTCAGAAACCCCTCTCAGCTCAGAACAGAGAGAGTTTTATTCACAGATAGGTGGGATGGCTTTGGAGATGGGGCATCCTGGGGTGAGTCCTCTAGGGAAGGGACCTTACAGACTCCTCCCCAGGGAGGCATTGGCACCTAAGCCACATCCCTTGCCAGGATTTTAGAGGCATTTCCCAAAGGACCTGATGCTGAGCCAGATTGGAGAACATCTGGGCAGGCCATTTTTGAACGTGAGCTTTACAGAGATGCGTTATTCTATAAGCAACATACGTGTGGCTTTAAAAGGAGCGGTTCAGATGGTTGCTGGTGAACAGGCTCGGCTTCCCGCCTCCTCCCAACGCCAGTGCGCACACGGCCGCTTGCCTTGCTCACACTTACAGTGTAGGATGGACTGACGCGTGTTGAGTGGAAGCCAGACTCCAGGGGCTGGGGACATGGCTTAGCAGATAAAATGTTTGCTGTGCAAGCTTGCGGACCTGAGTTTGGATCCCCAGAACCCACAGAAAAGCCAAGAGGGGCAGTGTGCTTCTGGAGAGTCCCATAGTGCTGGGGAGCCTGGAACAGGAGGATCCTTGAGACCTTGTCAACCAGTGTAGTGAGAGACCCTGCCTCAAAAAATAACAGAACAATAGAAGGGAAACACCATGCCAACCTGTACCCTCCACACACACATACATACATGCACACAAACATATAGATCATACACGTACACACAGACAGATAAATCAAACTTCAAAGCCAGGCGGTAGTGGCACACGCCCTTAATCCCAGTACTCGGGAGGTAGAAGCAGGGGGATCTCTCTGAGTTTGAGGCCAGCCTGGTCTGCAGAGCGAATTCCAGAGCAGCCAGGGCTGTTTTTACACACAGCAACCTTGTCTCGGAAAAAATAAAAGAAAGAAAAGAAACCCGACTTCAGATTTTAAATTTGGGAATCGTCTCTCTGGATGCTGGGCAGGAGTAACCGAGCGAGGGTGGCTCTGTGGCCTTCTCACGGGCACAGAAGGAGCAGCCATCACCCAGCATACCGTCACTCAGTGTTGGGGTGCCTGTAGTCCTCACTGGCTTCGTGGGACATTGTGTGCGGTGGATGACCATGCCAGCGTAACTTCGTCCCCACCTCCATCAGACACAAAGGGGTTGGGATGGTGTCTCCTTGGCTCTAGTGTGCTCTTAGAATGGACTCTCCGTGGTGGGGCAGGCAAGCATGTGTATCTGTGAGTGCAGTGCATGTCAGAGATGGACTCAGGACACCTCGGAGGCAGAGGCAGGGTGCACTGTGGTCATCGGCCCCTGGAGTACACACAACTGTCATCTTGGTGCCTAGGGAGGTAGTGCAGTGATGGGATCCATTGTATTCTCGGGGGGTCTTAGGGTATCTGGAGAGTGGCCGAGGGTGGCCCCGGGCTCAGCCTTGGAAATGGCTGGTGGGTGTACTGGTGAGTGTCATAGGGGAGAATGGGATGAACGGAGGTGAAAAATCTCTCCCAGACTGGGCGGTGGTGGACTCACCAGTGGTCTTCTAGAGGAGGGAGAGATGGGGGTGACGGGGAGCAGAGGTGAGATGCCCCTGACCTCCCACAGGGACACCGGGGCCCCTGTGAGCATGGAGGCGAGACACAGCTGGACTGATAACGGGGAGCCAGCTCTGGGGACTGTGCCAGCTGGCCTGCAGTCACCAGGGGGAGTGTACATGACCACTTTTTCCCCAGCTCACGGCACTTGTCAAGCCCCAGGGACACAGACACCCAGGAGAAAGGCAGTACCTCTGGGACAGAGCCCTTTAGTCACCCCAGGTCCCCAGCAGAGCTGAGTTGGGTCACTCCCCCAGCATACAGGCCCCAGAAGGCTCCCACATCCGGGTTACATAATCTGAGCCAACTCATGGGAGCTGTGGCCTTGCCCATCACACCACCTCACCAGCAGTGAAGCAGGGAAGAGCTCAGGCGGTGCTGGGGGGCGTCCTGCTTGCTTCAGGGTGTGTGTGTGTGTGTGTGTGTGTGTGTGTGTGTATTTATGGATGTGGGTATTCGTGAATGCATACACGCACATGCAAGTACATCTGCGTCTTGAACAAATAGCGTGCGTGTACAATGTGTGAGCGCATCCATGTGTGGCTTGAATGAGTAGCTGGGAAAAAAACAATCACACGCAGACGTAGCCTCCCACCGGCCGAACTTTGCAGAAGACGCTCATTTGTTTATTTGAACAATAAACCTTGGGACCTGGGGTCGGACTGCTGAGTTAGAATCCCAGCCCTGCTGCCTACTGACTGCATAGCCTTGAGCTTGGCTGCTCCTGACGTCTGTGTGCCTTGGTTTCCCCATCCAGGACCTTTGTCAGAAGCAAAGTGGTGCTTTGAACTGTGTCTGGTGCACGGGGCACATCCACTATGTGCTAGCTAGTGTTCTTGTAGGGTTTTTTTCCCCCTAGATTTTTCTAGAGATGGCAAGCCACGTGGCCTGTACCACAGCCGTTCACTTTTGCTACTGTAACAGGAAAGTGACCGTGGACAACCTGGCCATGGATGGCTTGTTAGCCAGTAGGCCCGTCTGGCATTGGCTCAGTGACAGGCTGTATTCAATAGCTGTGCCAGTGCTCAGGTGGTGGTCACCTGTCATCACACATCTGTTCCAGTAGTGTCCACTTAGGACATTTTTATTCCTGTTTGGGGGTGTTTCTGCCCGCTTCTGGAAGGACAGACCACGGCCCAGACTTGCCCTGGGTCACACTGCTGCTGAGAGAGAAGGCAGGCCCAGAACCCTAGAGTTTTGACCCTTGAGCCTCTGTCCTCTAGGTAGCTCTGTGGAGGCTAAGTGTGGAAGGATTGGGGGGGGTTGTCTCAGTCCTGGGGTGCGAAGCACCACTCCGTGTTAGGGATTTGGGGAGGTTGAAGGGCGATGAGCAGGACTAACAAACCCTGGCGGCTATGTTTGCTCTGGGGACAGCATCGCTGTGGTTTTTCTGGGATGTATGTTGGCCGCGTTCTGACAGTGAGGGGGTGTTGGGATCTTGGCCATGTGCCTGTTGGCAGCAGTCTCCTGGATGACACGTGGAGCGCGGTGGGAGTTATCCAGCGGCCTTATAGGATGGAGTGTGGCTGGGTTCGGGGGGGGGGGACTCCTCCTATGTCCCAGACAGGCTGGCACATAGCAGGACAGGACATCCTGGCACCAGAGGCTCCACTGGCCCCTTCTTCCTTCTCCCTGCCTCCCTCTCTCCCCGATGTGTGCCATGTCTCTTCTGCCAGGACGGGCTGAGCCAGGATGAGCAGACAGGTGGTTTGGCACCAGGAAAAGCAATGTCCCTGTCCCCGTGGGTCTTTGCTTCCTCCACTCTATAAAACCTCAGGCTATTTATTTATGCTCACCCTACCCCCCATTTCCCTCAAAATAAATTTCAGCCTCCTTGGTTGGGCTTGGAAAACTCTTGGGATCTAACCTCTGCCTCTGGTCCTGGCCGGGTCCTCCTGGTCCACCACCTTGTGTATTCCTTGCGTCACAGTTAAGTGTTTTCATGTTGTCAGTGCCTGGCCCAAAGCTCACTGGGACACAGAGGTGAGGTTGAAAGGCCAGGAGAGGGCTGACCATGTGTGCATCTTAAAGTAGGTTTACTATGTCCCCAGAGCTGTGTCTGAGATTGTGTGTGTGTGTGTGTGTGTGTGTGTGCGTGTGTGCACCCTCCTCATCTAAGTTTATCACAAGTCTATTGGGTAGAATCCACTTCACCCTCATTTTATAGCAGCAAATGGAGACACTGAGTGATTTAATTCTGAGCCCAAGATGTCCCAGCCAGGATGTGACAGGGCCAAGACTTGAACTCAGCTCACTGCCTGCATGATCCAGCTCAGATCCGGCCCCCCACCCTGCCCCTGCCACTCTCCCATGGCCCAAACTCAACCCCACACTCGGTCCCACACTGTCACCATGTTCCCAGGCTCCCCCGATCACCCTGCTGTGCCATGAGAGCGTGATGGATCAGCCGTGGCAGTACCATTCTCCACCCCACCCCACCCCCCCACACACAGATAAAGGCAGAGTCACAGAGGATTGTAGAAGGTGGCCAGGTCGCCCTCCCTGCTTATCACCTGTCCCTTTGGAAGCCAGGGCCTCTGGGACATTTAAGAGAAGGGACAGGTAGTTCTTCATGGCCGAGGGTGTTGGAAAGAGCCTTAAATCTGCTCCCTCTTCCAAGCCTCCCTCAGTGGGCATGTGGCCCATGTTGGCCCGCGTGGCTCTGCTCTCAGTGGACACATGGCTTCTGATGGCCCCAGCGTCGATCAACCCAGACCTCTGATGCCATGCCCGGGTGAGGAGTCACATTTCATTAGCAAGTCCCTGTCAGTCCCTGTCATGTGGGGGTACAGCGTGAAGGCCGGTGCTTCCTCTAATGTGATTCGAAAGTGACTAAGCTGAGAAGGCTCCCCGCATTGTATCCTGGGAAATAAACATTGCTAGCCTATGGAGGTGGCTGCTCAGAACGTCCCGCTGCTAAGGTGACATGATGGGTCTGTGGGAGGAGTCTACATTGGTGCTTGAACTTTGCCGGAACTGTGAGGAATTCCATAGTAGCCTCACCCTGAGAATTGAGGTCAACATTTGGGGTTGGAGAGTTAGCTCAGGAGGTTAAGTACCACCACTCAAGCATGAGGACCCGGGTTTGATCCCCATGTTAAAAAAAGCAGAGCGTGCCCATTAGCACCACACGAGGGAGTCAGAGATGGGGACCCCGGGAGCACTGGCCAGCCTTGCCAAATTGATGAGCAGGTTCGGTGAGAGATTATTAGATTTGAGAGTGACTAAGGAACACACTGACACCCATCAGACCTACGTACACAGCATCTGAGATCCCCCTCCACACCTGTGTGCTCCCCTGTTTTAGGCTGGCTCTTGTCTCCCCCCAAATTCATCTCAGACCCTTGTCTGAGAATAGGGTCTTTACAGAGGTGAAGCCAGGGTCATACAGGATTCGGGTGACTCCAGCTGCTACAGTGGGTGTCCTGGTGAGAAAGCCATGTGATAAAAACAGACACGGTGACGCCTTGGGCACCAGAGGCAGAGATGACGCAGCTCCAAGCCTCCGGACACCCAGGCCCGCAGAGCCATTGTGCACTGGAGGAGGCCAAGAAGGAGGTGGGTCTGTGCTTTGGACTTACGACCTCTAGAGCCATGAGAGAACTGCATCCCCTTGTCTCAAGGCCCCTGTCTGGTGGCCATGTGTCACCGTAACCCCAGGAAACAAATGACCCTATCCCACCACCCCCGGAAAACAGAGGTGACTTCTGTCATCTCAAAGATGGCAGGCAGCCTACGTGTTCTCGGGCAGCATCGGGCTGGCTGACTGTCCCCTGCCCGCCAGTGTCCTTGGAGGGCCAAGAAGAGGTAGGCAGAGGAGGGCAGCTGGCGTTCGGGCTGTGCAGCCTGCCTCCCATCACGTTAACGTGTGATTAAGGGGGTCTTTAAGGCTCACATTAGTCCCCCTCTGCTGTCTAATAGCGCTTTCGGATTTAGAACAGAATATTATTTACTCATTAGCTGATAGCAGAGCCGGAGCGTGCTGTGTGGTAGGGAACCACGATTAGAGACAATTACACACGGGCTGTGGAGTCTGGTGGTGTGGGTCGGGGTGGCCCATCATGTATGGGGGTGACATAAGGGGACCTCCAGGAGAGCTGGGCCTGCTACCGCTCATCAGAGGCTCAGGAAACAGAGAAGTGAATCCCAGTGCAGACCCAGCCACCTCCAAACAGGCCTGGGATTTATCACCTTAGAGTAGGGCAACAGTAGCAACTCCCTGAGGCGGGAAGGGGACTCACGAAAAAAAAAACATCAGCCACGTCCCCTAGGCAAGTGTGTTAGGAGCTTGAATGCCCTGCAGCTTCCTGGGGCAGATGGCGTGTCTGTGACCTACAGCCAAGAAGTGGCTAGATGCCAGCCAGCTGTGAGTGACATGGCCTAAAACCTTCCCAGCATTCCTCTGTGCCTGAGGCAGAGGCACCTGGCTGGATCTCATCTTCTCTTACTCCAGACAAGAGAGGGGTGATTGGTCACCCACCCAGTGAGCAGGAGCCTGTCTCTCGGCATCAGCAACCTCGACCTAGGCCAGGATGGATGGGTCAGATGGGCAAGACAGGGAGGGTCAGGCTCACGTCTGGGGTCAGTGGCTCTGGCCCAAATGTTTGGAATCGGAGTGGAGGAGGGGGGTAGAGTCAAGGAGTGTCCGTAGCCTGGGCCTTTTGAGGGTGATGGAGGTAGATATGTTGGGGCAGCCCTCTTTTTTTTTTTTTTTTTGGTTTTTCGAGACAGGGTTTCTCTGTGTAGCTTTGCGCCTTTCCTGGAACTCACTTGGTAGCCCAGGCTGGCCTCGAACTCACAGAGATCCACCCGGCTCTGCCTCCCGAGTGCTGGGATTAAAGGCGTGCGCCACCACCACCCGGCGGGGCAGCCCTCTTTTTAACAGACAGGATGCAGCACGTGGAAAGAACTTCTTGGAGTTTGTCCTTCATCCATGCCTGGACCCTGGCAAGTCTGACCCCTAGGGCCATACATTCCTGGCGCTTCTGTAGGTCGGCACTCAATTAATACATCCCAGTGACCCCTAAAAATTTGAAACTACCCGAAGGGACATACTTGGTGTGCCTCCTGCCGTCTGTCCCATTTGGAGGGAGGTTTGGACTAACCCAAAAGATCCGAAGCCAGACCAGAAGCTGAGTCTGCCCTGAACGTGTATAACCTTCACACCGTCAATATGTGTTGGGAGCCGGGCTGTCCACACACCCCACCAGGCCAGGCATGCTTGGAGCATAGCAAGTTCCAGATGCCACGTGGGTTCCCCCCACCCCTACCTCAGCCCTATAAGCCTCGAAGGGGAGCTGATAGGTTTGACGTGTATCTCTCTCGGGCCCAGGGCCCATCAGGGAGTGAACCACTCGCTGTGGTTTCCAGGGTGTGCAGGGGACCTGGGCTGCGCGTGTTTGCGGCACACAGGTGGCTCATGGCTCTGTGGGTTTCCAGAGTGGCCACCTGCTTCTTCCAATGACACTGGCTCGGTAAGACCGGGCATGGGGTGGCTTCAGGGATATCCAGGAGTTGGGGGAGGGGGTGCAGGCACTAGTGGCCCCTGTTACTTCCCAGAGCTCCAAACAGGTCCCTGATATGATAACGATGGCCCCTACTCTAGGAAGGAGGCAGGGAAAAGGGACCTTGACAGAGGGACCCTTTGATATTTTCTACCCCATGTGTGTGTATGTATATGAGGTCCCGCCGCCTCTGTTGGCCAAGCAAGGGGCACACACCCAAGTGTGGGAGTGTGTACATGCTCGTGCACACTTGCCTCTGTTTTAATAAAACCTCGCCAGGGTTCCAATATCAATTCCTGTCAGCACAATGCAGCACATCTGAACCAGAACTAAGTACAAATAAACATTAAGCAATTATTGGAATTTAGGTTTATTTAAAAAATCAGCGGGCTTCGGGAACAAGACACCATTAGTAGGATACAACTGTCAGGGCTTTGAACAACCCTGTGGCTCTTGGCACCTGGGCCATGGACTCTTCCGGCTGGGTTGACTCACTGTGTCATGGATAGCAAGATCCTTGTGTATCCTATGATAATGGCTTTGTTTGGAGACTTGGGAGGGACTCGGTGTCTGCATCTTGAGCAGAGCTCTCCACCCAGTGTGGTTCCTGCAGGGGAGGGGATTCTGAACCCCAAGCTGCTCCAGGCCCTTGCACCCCCAATCCGTGACTATCCCTCATTCCAAAGGAGCCCACATCTCGCCACTGAGGTAGATCGGCAGTCACAGTGCATCTCCCCAGAACTGATACCCTTTGGAAAACTGAGTGAGATGGGAAGCGGGAAGTGGGGAACCAGATGTCAACACCCAGAGAGCACAGCACCCCAGGTTACAGGCAAAGGAGCCGTCACCCCCTCCAACTCCAGCCCCAAGTCACAGGTCAGCAGGAATCCCGCAGGCTGGTGGCAGATTTCCTGCCAGCCATTCCCTGCCTGCTGGTGGATGGGGGAGGGGGGGTTGTTAGGGAGAGTCCTCTCCTTCCTCCTCCCCTTCTCCTATCTGGAACTTGGCTGGGGAGTGGACGGAGTGAGGCCCTTGGTCCCCAGGCACGCACTAGTCACTTGGCAGTTTCTTTGAAGGGCTAGCCAGGTGCTATCCAGAGTCCCTGCTTCTCCAAGTCTCCAGCCAGCAGGAACCACCTGCATTTCTTAGAGGTTCTTTAGTGACTGTGGTGCCCCAGGGCCAGCGGCCCTGCTGTGGAAGCGGCTGGAGAGGCCCAAGCCTGAGATGAGAGGGCCTCCTGCGGTGTAAAGGGTCTGGAGACCTCTGGGGAGAGAATGGAGACTCTGAGCAGTTGAGGGGACAGCAGAGAGGGCATTGAGGGCTCTGGCGGGGCATCCTCCCGCAGGGCAGGGTGCTGACCCTCCCCCTGCATCCCCCTCCTGGGGGGGGGCTGGTTTGGAATGAAAATGCAATGAGGGTGAGAAGTTTTGAGCAGGGAGGGAGCAGCATCCTGAACGTCTCTTCTAGCTGCTGATTTGGGGTGAGGGTGTTGGGCAGTGGAAGGAGCCTGGGAGCTTCCCAAGAGGCTGCTGCAGGCATCTGGCCCAAATGGGGGCCTGGAGCTAACTGACTGTAGAGGATGTGGGGGCGGGGCATCTGAGTACTCAATTCCCACTCCCTGGGGGTGTAGGTCCAGTGTTTTATTCTTGCCAGTTGACCAAAAACTGAGACTCTCCCTTCGTTTGGCTTTTTCAAACACTCACTCTGAGGGAAAAGGTGGGTTTGTACCCATTTTTCAAATGAGGAAGATGGAGGTTCAGAAAAGGCAAGGGTTTGTCGTTAGCGCTCCTGACCTGGTTGAGGGAAAGGCGAAGGCTCCCACTCTGTCTCTGATGCCTGTGTCCATGTCCACGAGGCACTCAGCGGGCCACTAAGTCCCTCAAGTGAGGTCCCCAGGTCCATGGCCTGCTTGTCAAAAAAACATTCCGAAGCCGTGGAAGAAGTTGCTGTTGTGGGGAGTTTGAAATTGCCAGAGAGCAACAGTTTCTCAGGGTTCAACTAAAATCCAAGCATAGGGCAGGGGTACGTTTCCAGAAAATCCTGCCTTGGGATAAGGAAGAGGTGTGTCATACAACCTAAACCCTGTACCAGACAGACAGACAGACAGACAGACAGACACACACACACACACACACACACACACACACACACACGCACACACCACACATGCATGCACACACGCACGAGCAAGCCGATGGGGCCGTACGGGGACACGCATCCTGGAAATCAGTCTATAATGCAATCAATTTTGTATATCCCCGGTGAAACGGCAGCATTTATTTAACGTCTTTTATAAGAGCAGCTGAGTTTTATCACAAATCACATTCCATTTCCAGTCAGCTGGGACCCCTTGAAGGCTAAAATGCATTCACGTCTTCCAAGGAAATTTACCAATTCCTCAATAAAGGCCCATTTGCCTCTGTATGTAAAATTGACACATTCATCGACGATTAAACCTCAAAGACTCACGTTGGTTTGTGTGCCCCAGCCGCCCCCCCCAATCCCTCCCCCATATTTTCTTAAACTTTTACTTGATGCTTTTGAAGCTTCACAGTCACAGGAGGAGCCAGAGTGCTGCAGGTGACACTCGCCAGGGCGGGTGCTTATCACCTGGCCACCTGGGCAGAGGTAAGCAGCAGGGCCCCCTGTGAGCTGGGTACCTGTCCCTGCCCTTGGGTCCACACCGCTGTCATGTTGGACTCGCGGCAAAAGTTTTTAGGATGCACTCATGATGATTACGGAAGGCAAGGTCTGCCTTCCTCACGACCAGTGGTGTGAATTACCATGAGGGCCTGTGAGTAATGAATTTCCTTTTATTGGCACTCCTGGGGGGGGGGCAGATGTCAGTTCTAGTCAGGACAGTCTCTTCACTGGTGGAAAAAAAAATAGGGGATAATACGGGGGAGGAGAAGGAGAGGGGAGACTGAGCTGTTGAATGTGGGGCTTGGTACTGGGTCCCATCTCAGAATGTGATTTGCCATATACAGTGGCAGGGTACCAGTGGGCCGGACACTCGCCCTTGGATTTAATTTCAAATTTAAAATGGTGGAGGTAGGGATCTGGGGAGATGACTCAGTGCTTCCCACACGAGCATGAGAACCTATGTAAAAGCACTGGGTAGGCTGGTGCACCATTGTAAGCTCAGTGCTGGGAGCCGAGCCGGCATGATCAGTGAGCTCTGGGCCAGTGAGAGACCCTGCCTCAAACACTCAAAGGCGGATGGAGACTGAGGAGCCACACTCACGCCTGGCCTCTGGCGTGAGTGTGCACACACACGAATGTGGCAGCCGTGCTTTGAGAAGGAGAATGGACTGTGGGAAGGAGTCTGTGAGTGGTGGGCTGAGCAGACACAGGTTCAAATCTTGCCAGCCTCGTAGCTGTAGCCTGTGTGTTTCTCTTAGAACCTCGGGGTCCTGCTGTATAAAGTCAAGACAACCAGTGTTCATCTTAGGACTCCCGGCAAGGTTAAATGAGATGGTCCACTCAAAGAAGGTTCTGGAAAGTCTCAGTGATCATTGCTCTTGTCCTGGGGATAAGACACAGTGTCAGGTTAGGATGGGAAAAGAAAGGCCATTGGGTCCAGCCACCTGTCTCAGGCTACATCTTCTTGTCCATAGAAACTGGTCATTCATTCTCTGCTAGGATGGTTGTGGGGACAGGCAACCTACCCTGGTCACCTCAACCACCTTCCTGGGGTTGACCTGAACCCTGTTTGTGGGAGCCCCCTCAGACTATACAGCTCCAAGTTCCTGGCCCTCGTCTGTACCCCTGAGTCCTGGGGCAGCTGCCTGCATCATTTCATAGACGGCATTTGGGTTGCAGACTGCTGGCATTTAGATGAGGCACTTCAGTAGCACCTCTGGGCTGTGCCCCCTAATGTTGGCAGCAGCCTTGTGATGTTTGTGGGTTTTTCCCACGTCGGGGGACTAAAGGCAAAGATCAATGATGCACTTGGCCGAGGTGCTCGAGGCCCTGGGTTCCAGCTCTAGACATTGCCAGCCGGGGGTAGGGGTAGAGTCCTGGCAGAGCAGAATCACTCCACTGCGGCCTCCTCTGGCCAGGTACCTTCATGCCCGTTTTCCTCTGGCACACCAGGGTCCCGGTGGCTTACACTTCCGGGATGTCTAGTGCATTCCTGGGAGCCGAGCCACATGCATCCCCTCAGCTCAGCCTGCTGGGTCCTGAGGCTCCAAATCTAAGCTCTGGGCATTTCCTCTAGCTGTCTCTAGGAGAGTCAGGGGATCACAGGGGCAGAGGGCACAGGGTGCTCTCTTTGGAGAATCTCTCAAGGTTTCCTGTGGCCAGGCAGCACTCACCGTCCCCAGAGAGGAAAGAGGTCTTGGTCCCTTGGATGTGAGTCAGCTAGCTTAGATTAATATAGGCTTTGCCTCTGCCTGTCAAAGTGATCACATGTCTCTCAGAGCCTTTCTTTCCTCATCCATATAATGGGATAAAAATATTCCTGTTTCATAGGACTATAACCGCCATTCAAAGAATCACCTCCTGGTATCCCATAAATATGTATCATTTTATGTTTTGTATATCCACTTAAATATATATAAAAGATAAGTTAAAAAAAAAAACAACAGACCATGCAAAGTGCTGGGCATGTAGAGGCCAGGGGTAAGATGCAGCCGGCTTGTGGTCCTTACAGACAGATACACATCCAAGGAGTAAAGGACATTCCTTCAAGGTCACCCATAGGCTTGTATGGAACCCGCAGAGCCCGGGGGACCGAGGACTTGCAGACCGCCGCTGGCTGCTATCCTCGCCCGGTTAGCAGAACTCGCTTTAGCTAGAAGATTCTCTTTCATTTTAAAAGCCAGCCAGTGCAATAAATCTTGCCCTGAAATCTGGGCAGCACATCTCGGCTGGAGTGTGAGATAAATCTAATATTCTGTAGTCTCTATGAAAGGGACCCTGGGCGGATCTGTATCAGGGTGACAGGCGAACGCTTGGCTCGACAAGGCCAGCCTGCCCCGTCAGCTCTGTGAGGGTGGCTGCAAGACCCTGCTCTTCTCCCCTCCCTCCCTCCCTCCACCCCTCCATCTCTCCATCCCTCCATCCCTGCCTGCCTTCCTCTCTCACTCCCCTCCCTACATTTAGAATGTAGCTCTGAACTATGAACTCAAAGATACTGTGATGGGAACAGGGTGGGCCCTGTGGTCTTCGGGACACCAGGAGGATCAGGCTGCTCCTCCATTCCCTTTGTTGAACAGCCAGCGTTCGGGCACCTATGGAGCCAGTTGTAATGGGGGTTGGGAGAATGTAAAGGAGACAGGGATGAGTCTGTCGGGGTGTGGGCATTCATGCTGTCCAGAGTGGATGCTGATGGGGCCTCCAGTAGGAACACAGGAGTCAAGGACCAGTGGCGTTTGGGAAGTTGTGGCATCAGAGAGACATGACAGGATATGGTTAGTGTTTACCAGGCTCAGGGGATCCACATGCCATGTGGTGGTGGCGGACCCCAAGGACAGAGGTCAGCACAGGGCAAAGTGCAGCTGAGAGAAGCTGGCACAGGCCTGGCAGGCCATGCCCAGCCTTATGCTCCTCACTGGGTGGCTTGTGGACAGAACCGATCCATGTGGAGGGCCCTGGCCCCAGGTGATGGCGGGAACCCCTAGGAGGGTCTTTATTCAGAGCTATGCAGAAGCCCAGCAGGGGCCCTAAAAATGGGGAAACACGCCCCCTACGGAGTCAACCAGCTCCAGCTCTCACAACTTTTCATAAGCCTCTGTGTCTCTGAGACTCACCTGGACCTCATACCATCACCCACAGCGGTGGAGAAGAGGTAGATGCCTGATGAAAAGAGACACGAGAGGCCGGGGAGCGGAGACTCGACAAGCTCTGAGCTCTGTGTGCTCACCGGCTGACCCAGGAAACTTCCCACTGACTCTGTTTCGTAATCTGCAACGTGAGCATGATAATCGCAGGACTTCATGGTGTCTTAACGGAGAAATATCAGCCGTTAGTTACCGCCCACCTGAAGACTCCTGTGTACTCTGCTGTGTCCCGAGCAGGGCTTGTCGCCTGCCCGCTGTGTGGGGACACGTCCCTCTGACTCAGTGTTAACACCCCAGAGACAGACAGCTCACCCAAATGACAGGCCCCCAGAGACCCTTGTCACCTGCCTGGTTCTCAAAGGCAAAAGGATTCCTCTCCTGTCACCCACCCTTCCTCCGTTTCACGGCGTGAACAGCCTATTCCTCAGGAAGGGACCGAGGTACCCTGGGCCCAAGAGCTCCCTCTAACTTCCCTGAAGCCCACAGGTCTTTGCCAAGAAGCCTTTTGTGTCTGATATCTAGACTGTCCCCTGAGAAGAATCTGGGGCTTCACAAGAGGCCGGGTGACAATTTGTTTTAATTAATGTCAACAGAGAAAGAAAAAAAAAAAAAAAATAACACTGACTCTAACCGGGATAGCCCCACTGCTTGATGCTGGAACTTTCTTTATGCCAGAACAAAGGGCCTTGCGAGGGTCTGGTGGGCCTGAGGCCGAGATGTCTCTGTATGTACATCTGGGATCACCTGGTCCTCACCTGGCTGCCAGTGTGTGCGTGGGAAGGAACAGAGACCAAGCCATCCCCCTGCCTCAGAGACAGAAGGCAAGTGGGTGAGGCTCCCCAACACGGTTGAGAGAAGACAGGTGGCCTGGAACCCTCTCTGTAGAGATCACCTCTGGGCTCCACCTTGATGGGCGGGCGAGAGGCCCTCCCCATGCTCAGAAGGAATAAACAGCCTTTAATGAAGTTACATTGCGACATAATGGGAATCATAAAAGCGCCGTCATCCTGCAGGGTCCCCGGACGGTCTTTATTATCGACTGTGCCGGAATCGGCTTTGCAGAGCTCGGGGCAGCCGCCGCGAGAAGAATGCAAAAGTCTCCTTAAATTACCTGCTGGAAGTAACCGGTGGTACATTCCACCGGGGCCACCCCCACCCCCCACCCCCCACCATGTGCCCGGGGAAGCTGCTGCTGCCGCCGACGGGGCGGTCTGTCAGAGCCGCACAACTGCAGCACAACAGATGTTCGCCCCGCTCCTCCATCGGCTGTTTGATGAGAAATTTACTGCTCTCCCGCTGGGCAGGCGGCCCCTCTCGGCGGCCCCGGCTATGAGACAGGCCAGCCGTTGGCGGCCGGCCAGGCCCAGGCTGTCTTGATGGAAGCCGTGAAAAGCTCTGGCTTGGAAGGCGCCGGCGATAATGCACCGGCTAGACTCTCCTGATTGGCCGATCGATCGGCCTGATTTGATTTATTGATCAATCCCCTCAAATCTGGCGTCTGAGAAGCTGCAGTGATCTTTAACTGCGGTGAACGTCTCCGCCTGCCGGAGAACGAGCCCCCCACTAAGGAATGTATGAAAGGAACCGGGGCTTATCTTAATCACACACCGGCCCCGGTGCCGGCCGAGCCCCGCTGCCGCGCGCCGCCCCCTCGCCAGGGCAGGCCTGCGCCGATCTATAAATTGATGGAATTCAAAGCCTCCAGCATCGATTACCGTTATAACAAACAGCGGTGCGCAGAATGTCTGATTATTTTTAGACAAAGATTCTGTTCTCTCAGCAGCAATTTTGCTGAGCCTGTCACTGGCTCAGAAGTCTGTTGATTGCAATTAGATGCAAATACAAAAAAAAAAAAAATTAAACTCTGCAGCCCCACTCCTGTTTCCAGTTATTAAATCTCTCTTTGTTTGCCGTTTCCTCGTGATAGCTACAGCTGGGTGAGATATTTGGTTGGCAGAACGAGATCTTTGGGATCCGATGGAGAAGGGGGTGGCTGCCCGACCTGCACGCTGGATTATCGGGGGGGGGGGGGGGGGATCCCACAGAAGGTGTATGAGGATGTCTGTTTAAGAGTGTGCAAAGGAGCTGGTCATAGTGGTGCACGCCTCTCAACCCAGCACTCTGGAGGTGGAGGCAGGAGGATCAGGAGTTCAAGGTCATCAACCACTTAGTAGGTTCAGGGTCGGCCTGGGAAACATGAGACCTGGGGGTCAGAGGGGGCGGGTGAGTAATGAAATATAAAGATATTCAAGGGAGCTGGATATTCAAGACCAGCCTGGGCTAGATCCTGTGTCAGAAAAACCACAACAAATACAAGCGAACAACAGCCAAACCCAACAGGAGTAAGGGGGCTCAGTGGCTCCCTGGGTAAAGAGCCTGCTTCACAGACGTGAGGCTTAGTGTGTGTTCCCAGGTAAAAGCCACGTGTGGCAGCGTGTTTCTGAAACCCCAGTGCTTTGAGGTCAGATATGTATAAAGACAGGAAGAGCCGTGTCTGATAAAGATAAGAAAATAATTAAGGAAAATGCCTGATGTTGATCCCCACCCACCCCCTTGCCACACACATACACACACACACACACACACACACACACACACACACACATACACACACACGCACACACACACACACACAGGTGTGGCAGCAGGCTGGGCTGGATGCAGAGGTGCTTGAAGCCAGCTCAGGACCTCAAGTGCATGCCCCCTGGGTCGGGGGCAGTCTCCCTGTTCTTGATGACATACAAGACCTAGCCAGGGATGGAGCCCCATCCTGGGAGCCCCTGGGGCTCAGAGGTTGGTGCCGCTTGGAATAATGAATTCCACACAGGGACCACAGGTGGGACCCTTTCCACGCACCCTCACACTGCCAGAACAGGCATTAGGTAATTGTGGATACAAGCAAATTAGGTGCCCCCTGTTGCCCAGCCTGGCGGCCAGCATCCTGGCTCTCAAAGAGCCCATTCATCATCCTGGCACCCTTCAGATGATCTGTGTTCTTGGATCCATTAGCCCCGGAGTCCTTGACAGCGGAATAGCTGTGAAGCTGAGCCCATCGGCTGAGTGACACTTCATTACTCGGTTGGACGGAGAGTGGGGCTCAGGTGACAGTGCCAAGGCCTCTCAGTTCCCCAAAGCCAGCTCCACTTGGAACTGGCAGCCCTGGGCTAATTTTAGACATTTGCCTTTGGTAATACAGAAGGAGGGGCCGAGGCTTGGACTCTGGGATCAGATAGACCGAGCTCAGAAAGACGTCAGGCCAAGGTCATCTCTTCCACTACCCTGGAAGGATCCTGTAGGCAAGCAGGTGTGGGGGCACTGAAGGTCACCACAGGGTCACAGGTCAAGGTCGTTCAGAAAAACACCTGCTCCTTACACACCACCAACTGTTGCAGATCCCAGGCCAGCTGCCTCCGTGCATCTTCCTCCTCCCAGATGCCCAGTTACCTGTTCAGACTCTAAGGCCCAGAGACACCTAGAGGTCTGCTCAAGGTTGCACAGCAAAGAAGACCAAGATTCAGCTGATTTTGGAGTTGAAGATCTCACCCAATGGAAGAGAAAGAGTTGGACGGATGGATAATGCAGGAGCCTCTGGTAGGGACTCAACCGAGCTCCTGAATAGCCGAGGATAGCCGGGCTATCTCTCCACAAGGCCTATAACAAGGACCTCTGAGACTGCACATGCTTTCTTGTTTTTTTGTTTTTCGAGACAGGGTTTCTCTGTGTAGCTTTGGAGCCTGTCCTGGAGTTCACTCTGTAGCCCAGGCTGGCCTCAAACTCACAGAGATCCGCCTGTCTCTGCCTCCCGAGTGCTGGGATTAAAGGCGTGCGCCACCACCGCCCGGCCCACCTGCTTCATCTTTATGGGCATTGGGAGGAACCAGTGTGGTCTCAGAAGTTTTCCGTGCAAGGACCCTCCAGGGTGCTTCTCCAGGAGGCCCTGCCTGCATGAGGATGTCGGGAAGCAGATGAGCTCCCAGGTCACCTGACTGGAAACCAGACAGCTTTGGGCTGATGCTGCAGTGATGAGCAACATCAACCCTGAGGTCACATTGACCTTGGCTGGAACCCTGGCTTCGCCTCATTCCCTGTGACCTTGGGTCTGTGATCAAACCTCTGTAGACATCTCCCTGTCCAGGTGACTGGGGTCCCAGGGGGCAGCTATACATCCCTATAGCTAAGTACCATGCGGCCATGTTGAGTTTGTTGCCCCTTGGAGGACAATGGCTAACACAGGCATATGGCTTGGGAGCATTCCAGGCCAGGGCCCACAGGAGTGGCCTCTCTGAAGTCACAGAGCAAGTGGCTGTCCGACCCACTGTCGCTTTCTGGGCAAGGGTTTGTCTGTGTCCTTCCTGACCCACTTGTAAGACGAACCTCGAAGACGTGACTGGTAAAAAAGATGACCCCTCAGCCGGGCGGTGGTGGCGCACGCCTTTAATCCCAGCACTCGGGAGGCAGAGACAGGCAGATCTCTGTGAGTTCGAGGCCAGCCTGGGCTACCAAGTGAGTTCCAGGACAGGCTCCAAAGCTACACAGAGAAATCCTGTCTCAAAAAACCAAGAGAAAAAAAAAAAAGAAAAGACCCCTCATGGATGGAGGCAGTGGTAGCAGAAACAGGGCCTTTAGGGGAGAAGCCAACAGCCGCTGTCACACTGACAAGCAGCCCTGCCCCTATGGCAGGCTCACCTCTGTGTCTTTTAAATACGCCCGTTTGTGGACACCAAAGTGGTTGTCTAGGGGTACCGGTGACAGGTACCAACAGTAAGAGCAAAGTCTGGTAGTGATGTGAGTGTCCCTGAGTCGAGGATTTGGAACGTGTGTCCATGAAGAGGGAATTGTAAATCAGCTAAGTGCCCGGGAATGGGGGATTTAAAATGACCTAAGTGGGGGCTGGGGCGATAGCTCGGGGAATGAAGTTCTTCAGCCTGAGGGCCTGAGTTCCCGCACCATGTCCAAGGCCACTTTAATCCCAGCATGAGGGAGGCAGGGACTGGTGGGTTCCCGGAGCTCACTGGTCAGTCAGCTTTGCCAAATCTGTGAATTCTAGGTCCTGTGAGGGACCCTGTCTCCACAGAATGATGAGCAGCTCCTGAGGAACGGCACTTGAGACTGACCTCCGGCCTGCACACACTCACACATACACACACATGTATTCACTAATACGTATATGCACACACATATACATACATACATACACACAGGTATACACACGTATTCACTATTACGTTTATGCACACACGTATACACACATACATACACACAGGTATGCACACATGTACATACGTACATTCACTTGCAGGCACTCAAACATACACACTCACACAAAAACTACCACAAAGATAACCTGTGTCCATGCATGAGGGACTCACACTAACCGTGTTGTCCATGAGTTGGGGATTAGGAGCAGTCTAATGTTGGTTGGGGAGCTGAGCACTCACGGTAAAGCATATCTACACAGAACATTCTGGAGCCATAAAAAGGAGAGAGATGCCTTGTGTGTGGATGTCAAGGCGTAGGCGAGGTAAACCTGTGCAGACGGCTCATGGAGTGGGCTGACATGGAAGACACCCATTGCAGAAGACAAGGTTATGTGGTAGCTGAGGTGGTGTGGGCGTCAGAGTGGCCAGTGATGAGGAGCACCTTGGGGGTGGGGGAGATGCCCTTGCGCTGTCTCAGTGACTGTCCTCTGCTGATGACTAAAACAGAGCAGGTTTTTACTCTTAAAACCCCATGCGGGGGCAAAGAACAGATTCTTGGCATCAGATGTGGGTGCACACACAGGCACACATTACTTACTGGCTGGGTGCCATCGGCTCGACTGTGTCATCGACGCGCTTCCGTCCGGTTGCTTGGCCAGTGGCATCGGTGAGCTTTGGTGATTTGACTCCTGGATGCTCCCTGTTCGTGGTGGTCACTGTCCTGGCTCCACTCACACTGGCTCCTGGTGGCCTTGGCAGTCTGTTGGTCTGCAAGAGAGACTCGATCCATTTCAAAGTCTGTCTAGGAGGTGGACACAGCAGGTGTCCTGAGCCCGTTAGTGAGGTTTCAGGGTCTGTCCCTGAGTCATCTGTGACACCGAGTCACCGTGCAGAACAAGCCAGGTATGCTGAGTCCTGCTGCAGCCTTCGACGCTGCCAGACTCTTGACAGTGCCCGCAGCCTCTTGCCCCTCTGTGTGTTGATAAAATGGTGTGAGACAGAGGCGGAGCGGGACTGCAGCGGACAGGGACAGTGGGCATGAACCTTGGGCACTGGCCTTGCATACAGCACCTAGTCAGCAAGAAGGGATCCTATCAGAACTACCGTCATTGGGGTCCAGTGGGCACAGAGCCTGGGTCAGGGAAGGCCGCTCTTCTCTCCCTTCTCAAAGGTGGTTTCGAGGATTCCCCGGACCCCCATCCTTAGTGTGGGAGCTGAGTTCTTGGAAGGTGTAGTCAAAAAGCCCGTCCATGTCACGCTCGTGATTTTCAAACAGAAAAGTAAGGTTTTGTTTTGTTTCATATTCTCTCTCTCTCTCTCTCTCTCTCTCTCTCTAGTGTGTGTGTGTGTGTGTGTGTGTGTGTGTGTGAGAGAGAGAGAGAGAGAGAGAGAGAGAGAGAGAGAGATGTCTGTGCACGTGTGTCATGTGTGGAGACCAGAGGGTGACGTCGTGTGTCCTGCTCCATCACGCTCCACCTTGTTCTTGAGACAGGGTTCTCCTGAGCCCAGGGCTAGGCTGGTGGCCAGCAAGCCCAGCCATCCCCCAGCCTCCTGGGGTGACATTCTCATGGACGTCCAGTGCAGCCCTTTCACATGGGTGCTAGGATTTGAACGTGTGTCTTCAGGCTTGTGCAACAGTTGTTCCTGAACCCACCTAGTCGTCCCTCCAGCCCTGGATTTTTTTTTTTTTCCTTTTCTCTTTTGGAACAGGGTTTGCTATGTGTCGCAGGCTAGCCTTGAACTCAGAATCCTCCTGAGCGCTGGGATGGTGGGTCGGCTTCGCCTGGCTAGAACGTAAAGTATCAACTTGTCTTAGAATGTCTGGTCCAGTCTGCTGTTTCCAGACCTGATCCCAAGGGTGTCTGGACCTCTGAGATTCCCCAGGTGGCCCCAGACCCCACCTAAACCTCCCTGACCTATGGCCCTGAAGGGGGGGGGGGGGGCGACAGCTGATGCAGTCATGGCTCCTGCCTCCTACAAGCAGACCCATCGATTGGATGCTTTTACTGAGTCATTTTGATTTTGAACTTGACCGCTCCGTCTCACTTTCTGATGTCCCTCAAGGGCATATTTTCAAAATGCAAGTGGTCCAGCCAGACAGTTGCCCAGCCATTGAAATCAACGGCAGCTGAGCATGGGGGAGGGGTTTGTGGGGTGAGGGGGTTCAGGAGCACATGGCAAATACATCTTGGCTCTTGAGCCCACCTCCCAACTTGTTCTGGCAAGCATTTATTTTGCACCTACTGCATGCACTGTCCTGAGTGAATATTTTACCTCGGCTGGTAGGTTACTAACACGACCTGTTCCCAGCATCGGGAATATGGAAGAGGAGAGGGATGGAGGTGGAGAGGATGGGGAAATACAGAGGTGAGGTGAGAGGGTAGGCTCATTTCCTGTGCCCAAGGGGCAGGCCCTGTGTGTACCAAGTGTTGGTGTGGATGGGGGCACTAGAGGAGACAGACGACCGTGCCTCAGCCTACCATAGCAGAGCCTGCAGGAAGCAAACAGATGTAGCTGAGACCAAATGTAGACGCCGCCCCCTGCCCCCTACCCCCCACCAGCCCTACCTCCACCGAGCCAGGAGGGAGGAAGAACAGAGGCCCTGTCACTTGAAAGGCAGGGGGGTAACCAAGAAAGTAAGGGCGGTGGGAACAGAGTGTGATGAGAGGCTGGAGCTGGCCCCTGGGCAAGACTTGGGACTTCAGTCTCAAGAGCTGTGGGAAGTCTCTCTTCTCATGACTGAGTTTCAGGCCCAGGAGTAACGGAACCTAATTCATGCTTCCGTGGCTGGAATGAGGTGGGGGTCCAGGGAGAGACCACCACGCCGGTCCGTGTGCTTTGTGTGACCCTGGAGAGCTCTCCTGGCGGTCTTTCTATTAAATCGCCTTGTGAGGGCTCCTTAGCCATGTACATGGGAGAGGTGGGCAGATTCCAGGGGACTGGACTCCCCCACCCCCCACCCCCCACCCCCCACCCCCATTCATTCAGAAAAGCACAGGGGTCCAAGGCTTATCTCAGCAAATGGTCTCGGGACCAGCGCTGACATCCAAAGATGGTCGAGTCCTATCCCACAAAGCATTCCTGTGCTCATCCCCATCCACGCCCACAGGGGAACCTCCTCCACCCTGACTGGGATCTTTCGTGTGTGCCCTTTGGCCTCTGGCTTCTCTCAGGTGTCGCCGCTGTGAGATCGATCCGTGTTGCTGCTTGTCATTCGTGTGAGCCTGAGGCTCTGAGGGCCACTCTGGGGGGTGAACACACCAGAGTGCTCTTGGCCATCCGTGTTAATGGACGTCTGGGTCATTTCCAGTCGGGAGCTGTTATGAATGGTCCTTTGATGAGGCATTCCTCTCCATCTTGAACACATTCATGAATTATCTGGAGAGCCGGGTGAACCACAGAGCCTGGCTCTTGGGGGGGGCCTAGCAGGGCCAGAGTCGTCATTTCCTCGAGAATTCTTGGTGGTTTCCCAGCGGCTGGTCCACAGCCACACTGTGTGCAAGAGGAGGCTCTGTGTTGGTGGACAGATTTCTCTGGGATTCATGTGCCGCAGGGGACCGCGGAGGCACAGGGAGATGTGCGAGGCTCTGACGGGTCCTGCGATTTCCAGCTGGAACCCCTCAGGCGGCGTCTGAGGTTTGGGTTTTTCCACGAGCTTGCCAACACTTGCTACCGTCTGCTTTTTCCTTGGCTCTTGCCCTGTAACCCCCGGCTAGCCTGGCTACTCGCCATGTCACCCAGGCTGGCCTCAAACTCCCCGCGGTCTTCCTGCAACACTTCCCAGCTGTGAGATTGCAGGTGTGCATGGCCACCCCGATTCGACAGCGCTGTGATTGGTGGTTGTGTAGTCTTGCGTCTTGGGGCGGGCATCTCACCTACTGTGTCCTGGTGTGTCCGCCACACCATCCTCTCATCCACCCTTCTGTTGATTTGTCTTTCTTTGAATCGTTAGGAGTTTTTGACTCTGGACATGGTCCTGTATTCAAACCAGAGGCATGCCCCTTCTGTCTTGCGTGGCCTTTGCACGCTAATGTCACCTCATAGGTTGGTTTGTTTGTTTGATTACGTTTATTTATTTGTGTCCCTGTGTGTATGTAGGTCAGAGTTCAACTTGTGGGAGTTGGTTCTTGCCTTCCACCGTGCGGGTCCTGGGGATCGAACTCAGGTCGGCAGGTTTGGCGGCAAGCTCCTTTACCCGTTGAGCCGTCTTGATAGCCCTACTTTTAATTTGGCAGTTACTTCCTGGGGCATGGATGTTCGTAGTGACCCTGTCTGCTGTCCCAAGAAGGTGGGAATGGTGCTAGGGGAGTGGCCCTGGGTTGGTTTTTGGTTGGTTTTGTTTTTTCGAGACAGGCTTTCTCTATGTAACAGCCCTGGCTGTCTTGGAACTTGCTCTGTAGACCAGGCTGGTCACAAAACTCACAGAGATCCTCCTGCCTCGGCCTCCTGAGTGCTGGGATTAAAGGCAATCACCACCGGGTCCAGCTGATTTTGCTTTTTTGAGGCAGGGTCTTACTCTGTAGCTCAGGCTGGCTTAAAACTCACAAGATAGCCAACTTCTGATCCTCCTGCCTCCACCTCCCAAGCGCTTGGGATTCCCGGCATTCACCACACCTGACCACATCCAACAGTGTAAACGCATGGCAGAACTTTCTAGATGTTGCTCCAAGTGTGGTGACGTCATCACTGATGGGCAACAGTCATGGGACAGACGCTTTGCTGCCTTGATTTTGAGCATGGTAGCCATCAAACTGCCTCGTCTCCACGGACAAGGCTCCTTGGGGTCCTCTGTCACTTTTAAGTGTGTAAAAGACAAGAAAGCTTTGAGGGCAGTATGTTCTGTGGCCGGCACAGAGTGGCTGCAGTGAGACCTAAGTCTTTAAGGGTTGGCGGTTCGGGGACCAGCACCCTGGTGGCCTTGAGGGAAATGCAGCTTGGAATCCTCTCCTGAAGGATGGGAGCGAGGTTTGTCTGGGGTCACTTGAACCAGGCCACCCGCTCACATCTTGGGCCCCATTCCGGCACGGGTACCCCAGGCTCAGCCATCGTGGACTGAGCCAGCCCCAAGGTGTTTTTGTATAGCAGAACAATTTAAAATAATTAGAAACTTTGCGGGATGTCTTTTAAACACACTGGTGTGGGCCGTAAGAGCAGCTCCTATTAGCGGGGCCGGCTGCTGACTGGCAAGGAGAGGCACAGATAGAAGCCCCTTGATTAACTAATTTGAATATCTTTGGAGAACAAATTCTGAATCTCTTTCTATTTTCTCCTATTGTACCGGCTGCACATCTGCTGGCTGGGGGTTGGGGGGGGGGATGGTAATGAGCTCCATTCCAACCGTTCCCAGCCTGGAATGGGGCAGGGCTCCTGTGAGTGGCCACGCTCATCCCCACCACGCTGCTTTGGCGGCTGCCTTTCAAAGAAGTGCCAGGCTCAAAGGGAGGCATGTCGGAAGCAGTACGGATTTCCCTGCTGGTCCCTCGGACTAACTGGGGACAATTCCAGGATAGCGTAGACAGCCTGGGATCTCTGGTTCCATTGGACAGCGCAGACACACCACGCCATGGCCACCTCTTTAGTGTTTTTCTTGTGCTGAAAGCAAGTCCCTGCAGCCAGCCCCAGTGTGTTGGGGGAGTGAACCTCTCCGTGCTTTTCCATACGTCTCTAATGAGGGGATAACAAGAGGGCCCCCTTCCTGGGGTTCTTGTAGTGTAGGGCTGTGCACACAGCAGGGACATCACTCCACACTTAATTAACAGACTACTGCAAGCTGGCGGGCCGGGTGCAAAGCCTCAGTGAGTCTGTTGGGTACCAACTGCATAGTTGTGAGGTTTGTCCTGAACTAGTTGCCAATCATTAAAATCGGGAGAGTTGGATATAAAAGAGTAAGGATTTGGAACTTGGAGCGGGAGGTAACTGCCCACTGCCGGCCTGTGTGATATCACCAGGCCAGAGCTGAGCTCCCACAGCGGGAGGACAATGTCTCCACTTGGCCCTGCTGGCCCCTAGCTCTTATGCATGGTATCACCAGCTGCACTCTTGCTCTCTGAGCCCAGGAGGTCTGCCAGGGACAGGTGGGCCCTCCCTAGATGTTCCCAATGACTGTCACATATCGGTGCTGCTGTAACCACATTTGGGAAAGCTCTGATCTAGCATGCCTGCAGCCCTGGGTGATGATGCAAGCCTGTAATCCCAGCACTTGGGAGGCAGGGGAGGAGTCTGAAAACTTCAAGGACATCCTCAGCTACTTAGCAAGTTCAAAGCCTGCCTAGGAGCTATGTGAGACCCTGCCTCAAAAATGAAAAACAAAAATGTGTGTCTGGATGAGTGTGGGTTCCAAATCTCCCCACGTGAAGTCTTCTCTGGTGAGGACACTTGCCATATACGTGGCATTGGCTAAAAGATGGCGGAAAACCCCAGAGTTGGTTGTGTCTTCTTGAGTTCCCACCCCCCAGCCAGCTCCTCCACCACCCAGCAGCCATTAAAAGTCAGTTCTGCCCCCTTGTATCCCTCTCCTGTCCCCCCCACCCCCGTTCTGATATTCCAAAGACCCACATACTGTTGTCCACATGCACCCCACGGAGTCCCAGGACCTCGGCCGCCATTGGTCCCAGCCATGTTTCCTTCACGTGAGGCCTGTTTTATGTATTTAGTTTGAATCTGTTAAAAAAAATAATAATTTAAAAAAAGAAGGCTGGAGAGATGGTCAGTGGTTAAAAGCACTGGCTGTTCTTCCAGAGGTCCTGGGCTCAATTGCCAGCAACCACATGGTGGCTCACAAACATCTGTAATGGGATCTGATGCCCTCTTCTGGTGCGCAGACGAACATGCAGACATAGTACTCATACCTAAAAGATACATAAATAAACACGGTTTTTTAAAGGAAGGAAGGAAGAGAAGGCCAGGCTGAAGAGATGGCTGGTCCCCTAAAAATCCTTTCTGCACAAGTCTCAAGAACCAAGTAAGGACGGGCGGTGGTGGCGCACGCCTTTATTCCCAACACTTGGGAAGCAGAGCCAGGAGGATCTCTGTGAGTTCGAGGCCAGCCTGGTCTATAGAGCAAGTTCTAGGACAGGCACCAAGACTACACAGAGAAACCCTGTCTCAAAAAAAACCAAAAAAAAAAAAAAGAACCAAGTAAAAAGCCAGGTGTCGTGGCTCACCAAGTTCACATTTGTCATCAGTGACAGGAGTGGGCAGGTAGGGATGGGTTCGTGTTCGTTCTCTGAGAGCCTAGCCAGCTGCTGAGCTCTGGGTTCAGGGCGAGACCCTGTCTCAAAACAAAACATAACAAGGTATGTGGATTCCAGAGGAAGGACATCCAAGGTTGGCCTCTGCCCTCTGCCGTACGTATAGCGTGTGTGTGAGCACACACGCATGCATACATACATACCATCTAAACCTGCCTTTAAAATCTTTGCCTCCTCCTCCCCTGCCTGTTCCCTTGCTCAAAAATGGCTTAACCAATTTGGATTATTTTTAGAAAGATGCCTGGCATGTTGGCTGACAACCTGAATCCTAAGTTTCCACCTGGTGGGAAAAGACAGTTTCTAGACCTAGGATGGGACGGGGTGGGGGGTGGGATGAGGGGGACACAAAACACTGCTTTAGACTAGGAGCCACCTGGAATGACCCCTCTGGTCCCCAAACACCTCCAGAAGAGCCAAGAGTTGAAGGGCAGGGATGGAATTCCTTCTTAGAACTGCCTCCAGACATCACGGGATGCGCTCAGCACCCAGAGTTGAGGCAGGAGGACCACCTGAACCCCATTCCAACACTCTGCAACCCTGAGCCCAGAAGCACCTCCTCTGAGTCCCCCCTGTCACCCTCTGCGATACAGGAATGCTAGAGACAGACAGAGACCTACAGAGTGTGACTCTATAATGTTTATTATCGTCACACAGCACAGTGTGGGCCTGGACAAGGAGAAGTCTAGAGAGAAATCTTGTACAAACTTTTGAGAACCTGAGTCGATCGCTGAGCAAAGCTGGCCTTCCCTTTTGGCTTCTTGTGAGCTGTTTTGAACAGCTTTCTTGAGGCGTAACTTAGGCGAAACTGACCTACTATGTGCACACTGTGAAACCGACCTACTTTGTGCAGACCGCCTGATGTGTCTGGGTGTTTATGGAGTTGCAAGGCCTTTATGATATGGGCCTAGAACATTGCCATCACCCAAAAGTCCTTTTGCATCAGCTTATGATCCCTTCTGATCCAGCCCAGCCTGGCCCAGCCGCAGGCTCCTTCCTGCCTTGAAGGATTTGCCTTTCCCAGCCACGGAACCAGGGATGGGGCTCCAGCCTTCAGTCCCGGCCCGAGCGAGCACCATGCTACCAAGGTTTACCCTGTTGTTGCATCCAAGGCTGCTTTGCCTTCCTGTTGCAGAATGACATCTCAGTGTGTGGAGAGACCACATTATCCATCATTCATGTGTTTGTGTGAGAGTGTGGCCCACAGTGTGTGCTGGATCCCTTGGAGCTTGGAGTTACAGGCTGTTGTGAGTGACGGTATGGGTGCTGGGAACTTGCAAAAACTCTGTTCCTTTGCAAGAGGAGCAGGCTCTCTTAGTCACCTAGCCGTCTCTCCAGCCCCGCGGCTCACGTTTCCAAGACCCACCTTGGCAGAGGGGAATTCTGCTTCCCGTGGCTCACCGAAGGAAGGATGAGGGATGAGGGCTGGTAGGGATAGGAGAGCAGAGAGGGGCTGTGCTCTGAGACCCGCGCGCGCATGGGGTACCTACTGTGCTTGGGAACGGCTTCCTTTCTGTCCCATCATCGTCTCGTCCCCCAGGTCTGGATAAAAGGTGTCTGGCTTCGCGGCTGAGCAAAACTCCCAGGCCCAAACCGCCAGGATGGACCGCGTGCCTGTTCGGGCAGTTTGGAGTCCTCCTGGTTCCATCCTGTTCATCCGGAAACTTCCCTCCCTCTTTTCTTCTCTCTCACGTTAAAACTCCGGAGTCAGAGAGTGTTGACGGATGTACTCATTCGTTTTCTTATATCTGGGGGGGGGGGGGGGGGGGGGGGTTTGTCGTCTTCAAATCGTGTCTTCCGTATTCTTCACGCGTGTGCCCGTGTGTGAACGTGTGTGGAGTGTGACTTCCCGTGTCTTCAGCTGTTGCTCTCTCCCTGACAGTAGAGCTCACACTTCAGCTGGGCGGGCCGGCCAGCAGCCCACCACCACCCCTGCCTGACTCTACCTCCCCAGGTGCCTGCCTCTGTGCCTGACTTTTATTGGGGGGGGGTATGTGCAATTATTACACCTGTGCTTTGTCAGTGAGGGCTGCTGCTTTGTGGGGATGGATTAGAGGAATCTGCTTTAGAGGTGAAAAGGGGCGGTTCACACCTGGGAGCCCCGCCCCTCCCCCAGGGGATAAGAAGAGGTTGCAGGCGGCAGGAACTGTAGGTGCAAATGTCCTGGGGTGGAGAAGGGGGCTGGCCCAGTGGGAGAACATGTGACTGGAGAGTCTGGGAGAAGAGGGGGGGGGTCTCCATAACGTCAGAGCCATGAGCAGTGACCCAGTGAACCCTAGAGTGGAATCTGATGTAGCCTGAGGCAGTGGAAAGTGGGTGAATTTTAAGCCGGAGAGAACCGGCAAGATTGAGGTCTGAGCAGCTAGCTCCGTCTGCCACACGAGGGTGCGCGCCAAGAGAGGAGGCAGCGGCCTGGAAACAGCCCTCGCTGGGGGGGTAGCAGCTTGGACAAAGGCGGGAGAGTGGTGGTTTCTGGCATCTTAGGAGTAGTTCAGAGAATGGCTGGGTTCCTCTGTTGCTGGTATCCGCTGAGGAAGCGGAGACTCGGGAGCAGTGGCTTGCTTGAGATCAACTGGCTGGAAGGCAGGTGGGATTTGAACCCAGGTCTGCCATCCCATGGTCCCCGCCCTGTTCTCTAGGGCCTAACCTGACCCCAGACTCTATCTCTCCAGTTAAAGTGACACATACCCAGTATTCGCCCCATTTCCCAGACCGGGAAACTGAGGCTCAGGCAGCTGGAGGATCTAGAGACGGGATTCGACTCCATCCACCCTCCCAAGCCTCTGCCTTAAACTGCACTGGATCATGAATCTGCCCTGTTACCCTGGACTAGCTAGGCTGGGTTAGAGGCCATGGTCTCCTGACCCAGCTCTGGAAGGTGTTCTTAGTCCCTATGGTTCTGTTTGGACTCTGGGTCTGGATCGTCTCCCATGATCAAGTGTCTGTGAACTGTCTGTCACCATACATCTTGGCGTTTGTCTGGGGAGGGACAGACAGAGACGCAGACAGACAGACACACACACATTATAGGAGATGGAAGAAACCCAGGGCCTTGGGCAGAGGGGGCTGCCTGTGCAAATGTCCTGGGGCAGAATAGATCAATGCCTACCACAGTCTCTATCTTGCTGTCTGGTGGGGCGGGGAGGGGCGGGAGAGGATCCTGCATATTTGTGTCTTGTGGGTCTGTTTCCTTTTCTGTGTGTATCTATATATCTATCATGTTCCATAAGAGTCTCCACGTGCATGTATGTGTCTGCATGTGCCTTTTGTCTGTGTGGGTTTATCTGTCTGTGTGTCTGTCCATGTCCGTGTGTCCCCATACTCATAGGGAATTTTCCCTGCAGACTATCCTTGGGTGCTGGACCCTGTCTGTCTCTAGCTCTTTGGTGCCAGCCACCATCTCTAGCTGTCTCCTCCTGGGGAGGAGAGGGTGCTGGGCCAGACGGGTCGTGTGACCAGGTCCTTTCATCTCACTTGGCTACCCGCCGGAAATCCACGGGTGACCCCACAGCTCCTTTCAATCTGGGCCTGTCTGGTGGAGGTGCCAGCATGCCAATAAATGTCTCCCAGCCCTAAAGGTCCAGTGTCTGTCCTGTGGAGGGGACATAGCCCAATCAGAGTGCCGGCCTCCAGGCTCAGGGCCTCCAAAGGCTGGGGGCAGGGCACCCATTGGTCCTCAGCCTCTCTCTTCTTCCTCATCTTCAAAATGGTCAGTGGGCAGGAGAACCACTTAAGATGCGGTCAAACATTTGTGTCTCCCCTCCCGCCAACGAGGCTCGCACGAGTGTCCATACGTGGCTTCTCTGCCGACTTGGGAAGAAGTTTCCTCTGTGGTGTTCCTGCTCCGCATCCTCACTGAGCCTCTGGGGATAGACTGGGAAAGCGCGGTGGGCCAGGCACTTGGCAAAGCCAGCACTGAATTAGTGCAAAGAGGCCGTGAGAGTCCCAGGCACTGCCGCAGCCTCGCCCGGCTCCAAGTGACATCGGCCAAAGGTCTGTCCATCTCCTGCCTGGTCCTTACCCACCCTGCCTCACAGGGCAGGGGCACAAGGGCACCTCTGTTTTCCCAGCCTCCTAGCTCCGTCTCATAGAACAAGTGCCCCTCCCCCGTGCAGCCCCTCCATGGCCATCAGCCTTCCATTTCTCCTGACTTTCTGACCCAGTCCCTGGAGCCCCTCCCAGACATTCCCAGCAGCTTGGGTTGCTAGCCTCCATCTCAGGCCACTGCCTCAGAGCCATCTACCTACCCAGGAAGCCACTGTCCCCTGCCCATTGCCCTTGGAGCTACAAGAGGCTCTTGGGACCCCACCTGACTCAGGGAGAATGCTTGGTAAGCCATCTTTCCCGGCCGGCATCACCCGCATTGTCGTGTTGCCTTGGTTGGTCCACAGACACGAGAGCCTCTCTGGAGCCTTCCATTGCATCCCCCAGTCTTTCCTCCTGCCCTCGGCCTTGAAACAGGAGCTAATCAAAGAACAACTGGAAGGAAACAGGTCACAAGTGCACAAGCATCCCAGGTGATACGGTGATGTGTAGAGGGGCTGGCCAGTGCCAAGCCCTGTTTGGCCTGCCTCTCACTGAGAATTTGGGCCAGTGGCATGATCTCGAGGAACTCCTTTTCCTGGCGGCGACAACACGTATTAGGAACACAGACCTCTTGGCAGATGGGGTGGTGAGGCCTGGGAAGCACCCTCTCATGAGGAATGTCCATTCCCACGAGGGATGCAGGGCCACCATCGGAAGCCCAGGCAAGTGCACCAGAGCATTCATGATGAGTGAATGAATGGGGTAAGCGATTGAATGAGACTAATGAACAAATGAATGAATGGGGTAAGTGAATGTCTGAGTGAACAAAGGCATCAGTGAATGAAAGGTAACTGAATGAAAGAGTGAGTGAATGAATGAATGATTGTTTGCTGCTGTGACCTTCCCCAGCTCTTCCTTTGACAGAGGAAGGGACAGGGCTGCCCAGCCAGCTCACCCCCATACCTGCCGGGAGCCAAGTGAGAGGCGTCACCAGCCCCTTCCTGGATGCCCTCAGAGTGGCACTCTGTTCCCCCTGATGGGTGGGGCGCTTCCGCAGGGCTGCCTAGGAACAGCAAGCAGTAATCAAGGCAGGAGGATGCCATCGGATGTGCTGGTGCCAGGTGATTAGGTGTTTGATTGGCGCCCTCCCTCCAGGCCAGCCACCTCCGGGTCCTGCAGTGGCAGGAGCAGGCTGCTTTCCTGAATGATACCTGGGGAGGAGTGTCTGTGGTTCTAAGGGGAGCAACTGCTAAGTGGGTGGAGGTGCGGCCAAGTCCAGGGGTGCAGTCCAGTCCGGTGGGTCCTGTTTTCATTTGTCTCTTTACTCAGACATGCATTCACTCAGCAAGTAGCGAGCGCCTCATGTGCACTGGGCATTCGGGGCGCGGTTGCGATCTGAGCCGATGGCCTTGTCCCCGTGGCTCAGAGGATTCTGGAGGATTCTGGGTGTAGGTAAATGGTCAGAGAGAGAACCACCTAACTGTGTGGATGGTGAGGGGCGTGCAGAGATAAAACAGAGGGCTGAGGTGAGGGAGTCGCCTCTACTAGTCTAAGGAGGAGGTGAGGTAGGTTTTTGTGAGAGTTGAGACTCCAAGAAGGTGACAGGGGACCCCATAGGCCTTCTGAAAAAAAAAAAAAAAAAACAGCATTGCAGGCCGATGACCAGCAACTACAGAGGGCCTAAGGCAGAATTGTGCTTGACATCCTCAGGAGCCAGGCAGGACCCCATGCGACCAGAGCAGTGAGCCAGGGGAGGGTTTAGAACAGAGAAAAGGCACAGTGTGCGTGTGTGCATGTGTGCGTGCGTGCATTCATGTGTGTGTGTGTGTGTGTGTGTGTGTGTGTGTGTGTATGTGTCGGGGAGCGGGGAGGTGATGGCCCCCCTACCAGATGGGGAAGGGATGGGGTGGAGGACAGTGGGAGCCATCTGGGTGAGGGAGCAGAACCAGAAAAAAAATGGATAAAAATTGTTTTGTCGAGCTGACAAGACTTGCCAGTTTGTCCCAGGGAGCACAAAGGACATGTCGGTGCAGGTGACCTCACCCGCTTCCAGAATCTGTGGTCTGGCAGTGGCCTTCCCCCAAATACTAACCTTGATCCCAGTTACTCTTAAGATTCCAGAGCACCCAATAATTCCCAGGTTGCAATGCTCATGTGCTTCTGACACCTCTGAGAGACCAAGAAGGGCTGTCCACCAGCCTGCTGGCAAGACATGACTTCCGTCTCCCAGCCAGCTAGCATCATGTGACTTCCTGTCCATCAACCAGCTAGCAAGACCATGACTTCCTGTCCATCAACCGGCTAGCAAGACCATGACTTCCTGTCTACCAACCAGCTAGCATCATGTGACTTCCTGTCCATCAACCAGCTAGCAAGACCATGACTTCCTGTCTACCAGCCAGTTAGCAACACTTGACTTCCTGTCTACCCCCCTCCCCCCCACATGCACACATCCAAGTGTCAGCTTGGGGCTTCCTGAGACTGCAAGCCAGTGCTTTTCTGGACCTCTGGAAGCCAGAGCTGTGGGAGCTGATGCAGGACTCAAGAGGCTCCCATGGTCTTCACTCCCTGTATGACCAGGTGTGCCATAGGGGCAGGACCTGGGCCTGTCCTTGACAAACTGTTGTAGGAACCAAAAAGAGTTGTCGAGTGAATGAGTGAGTGAGTGGAGATTGGCGGACAGTTGGCTTAGATGGATAAACGGAAGATGGGTAGAAAGATAGATGGATACATGATGGTGGATGCATGGGTGGATGGGTGGAAAGATGGGTCTATGAATGATGGGGGATGGATGGATCAGTGGGTGGACAGCTGACTGGATGGATGAGTAGATGATAGATGGGTGGGTGGAAATAAAAGAATGATAGAGACTAGATGGATGAATGGATGGACAGTGGGTGGATGGATGGACAGTTGACTAGATGGGTAGATGGATGGATGGACAGTTGACTGCATGGATGGATGAGTGGACAGTTGACTGCATGGATGGATGGATGGATGGATGTTGGCTAGGAAGGTAGATGGATGTCTAGGTAGGTGGATGATAGATGGGTGGATGGATGCGCAGAAGGATGGATAGGTAGATGATAGACGTATTGTGGATGGATGGACAGATGATTGATGGATAGGTGTTGGATAGGTGGGGAGATGGAAGGCTAAGTAGGTGGATGATAGATGGTGACTAGATTATGGATGATGGATGCGTGGACAGGTGGGTTGACGGATAGATGGACAGACAGTTCAGACTAGGGCTCCCCTTGTCAGTACTTGAAGCATCTTCCCCAAAACAGCCGCCTAGAAGAAAGAACCATCGGACACGCAGCTTTGTCTCCAGGCAGGTCCCATGTGTCACTGTGCATCTGCATCACAAGACAGTTCACTCACTCCCTCAGCACGTGTTCCTGGAAGTCCACTGCCCTCTCTGCACTGAGGACCAGGTGACCTGAGCTGGTTAGGGCGGACCCTCTGCCTGACAGCAGTTACAGTAGTCCAGTCACTACGAGGGCAGTGGGCAGTCCTCAGTTTACACCCAGGCTCTAGGGTTTGGCCTCATTCAGAACCGGCTGTCACCTGCACTGCTGGAATGCAGTGAGGACAGCCTGGCTCAGAACGCCTCTCACGGGCTCCGCCCTTCGGCCCCGGCCCCCAGATAATTGGCCCAATACATCTTGGTGCTGGAAATTTACATACAGCACAGGAAGTGATGGATGGCTCCAGTAAGCCAGCCTGTCTCAACCGGGCGCAGCTATCCATCTCAGTGGGCTGCGAGGCCATCTGTCTTTCTGTCTCCTTGCTGGTGGCAGGCCAGCGTGTGCCCTCCATCCTGGGTCATCCAAGGCTCCTCTGCGAGCAACACTCCCCTCTCTGAGCAGCCCCCCCAGGCTTGCTCCTCTTCTAGTGTTCCTGAGCCCACATTCCCCTGGGACTCCATGGACCTGTCACACAGAGTGGACATTCTTCTGTCCCAAAGATTAACTGATGGTTGCTGCTGCTGTCGGCCTCGCGCTTAAGCCGCTGACAGGTCGGCTGCAGATATTTTTTGAATGCCCCTTATACACCAGGCATTTTGTAAGCACTGATGTGCAGGCCCGGTCAGTTATCTGAGGTCCCCTCCCAAACTCCCTAACCTTTCATTGGAAGACAGTGACACTGGGTAATTTTATCGTGTGGCCCCATCGGTTTTATGTCACCTGGTTTGAGACATGGTCTCTCGCTGAACCCGGAGTCCTTTGATTGGCTAGACAAGCTGGCCATGAGCTCCCAGGATTCACCTGTCTCTGCCCCTTACTCCCCAGCTAATGCCTAGCTCTTTACTGGCTGCGGGAGTTCTGAACTCAGGTTGTGTGTGTGTGTGTGTCTGTGTGTGTGTGTGTGTGTGTGTGTGTGTGTGTGTGTGTGTGTGTGTGTGTGGTGGCAAGCATTCTATCCACCAAGCCATCTTTCCAGTACCAATTAGTGAACTAAGAGGGGTTATCTAAAGACCCGGGACAGGCAAACTGTGATACCAAGCTTAGAATAACGATCACTTTTAGTAGCTCCTGAGGCTGGGGTGAGAGTGTATGTGTCTGTGTGTGGGGGTGCGGTGGGGGTGTTAGAAACACAAACGTCCTGAGTCTTAAGCTGGACAGCAGATATGTGGTGTAAAAAAAAAGATTTGTTGAGTGTAGTGTTGAACTTAAAAGTTTTGATCAAAAGGAACATACTAAATCAGACATGGTGTGCATACCCATGTGATTAAATACTTGGGAGGGAGACTGAGGCAGGAGAATCCAAAGTTTGAGACCAGCCTGGCCTACATAGTAGCAATCTGTCTTAAAAAAAAAAAATCTTGCCGGGCGGTGGTGGCACACGCCTTTAATCCCAGCACTCGGGAGGCAGAGCCAGGCGGATCTCTGTGAGTTCGAGGCCAGCCTGGGCTACAGCGCGAGATCCAGGAAAGGCGCAAAGCTACACAGAGAAACCCTGTCTCAAAAAACCAAAAAAAAAAAAAAAAAAATCTTGAACCAGAGATAACCCCAGGTGTTCATTTGAAGATAAATAGAAATCAGACCAGCTGTGGGATCGCACACCTGTAATCCAAGCACCGGGGAAGGAGATTAATAGTTCAAGGCCAGCCTGGGCTACATAGTGAGGATAGTGTGTTTGAGGTCAGCCTGGGCTATATATGTATAAAATAAGGATAATTCAAGTGGAATAGCATTGTGGTCAAAGTTATGCCGGGGGACAGGTTTCTGACCTTGAGCCCACATGGTTGGTGGCGGCTCGTGTGTTCTGAGGCCCTGGAGGTTCCAGGGCTGAGGTGACAGGACCATCCCAGAGCTGGGGCACACACCAGGCAGTGGGGAAGCATGGGGAAGCATAGACCAGCCGCAGAGCCCCTGGTTCAGCTCCACCCCAGCTTCCCCTCTCCCTCCCTGCTTGCTGGCTCGGGCCTCAGCTGCATCTATCATCTGCTCCCAGCTCATTAAAATTATCTCTTTTTAGTTGCAAATGGGCTGTTTATGAGGATCATTACTTGAATGGTCTGCACAGGGCTCCGGGCTGTCTGTCTGCTGCTGATGGCTAGTTAGGTTAATCGCATGTGTCTCCTCCCTGCCTGGGCCTGGCCCAAAGTCTGGGACTGTGTAGATCATGGCTGGGGCTGGACAGGATAGTCTTGCTGAAGTGTGTCTGGCACAGCCGCTTGCCGGACACCCTCGCTGGCCGGGCACAGGGTGTCTTTGAAGCCGGGCTTGGGAATGAGGCTGGCTTATGTTTCTGAGACTAGTTCTTCTGTTCCCTTGAAATAAATATAGTTCCGTGGGCTTTTCTAAGTGCATTTATTTTAAACGCCTGTTGTCAAGTCCATCTCTTGGTTTGTTGCTTTTCAAGTGCCCATTCGTTCAGAGTACAAGGGGACCCGTTTTAATGTCTCTGCTTGGCACCCTGTCCTGTGTGTGTGTGTGTGTGTGTATGTGATATTTTTATTGACCTGTGAAAACCTAGGACATTTGGATCTAGCAGGGTGTTCTCTGTACCCCTGGTGTGTCTAAGGAGGAGATGAATATCAGCCAGTGTTTTATTGAATTCCTGGCAGGGTACATCATGATCTTGAATTATTTAAAACAACCCCCCCCAAAAAACACCCTCAGCTGGTAGAGAAAGGGAGCCGAGATCAGCTGAAAAGCAAGGCACGGAAAACTTGCCTTCAGGACCCACCAAGGAGTTACCCCCACCTCAGTTATTAGGACTGCCTGCAATTTGCCTCCTAGCCCCTGCCTGAGACCTCTCAAGACATGTTACTGTGTTCATTGCACAGGGTGTTGTACATTAGGAGCCTATCGTGGTGCCTGGGACACACAAGCACTCGCTAAATGGTAGTTACGACTGTCGCATTTACTATTACCGTGGCCATTGCTGCTTGCGTATTTACTGTAGAAATGCTGCAAGCATTCGAGGTTGGATGATGAGCGTCAACTGAGGCAGAGTTGAGGGGAGCATGGTCCGCATCGTCTGTGACGGCACCTGCTCCTTCAGGACTGGGCAGGAGAGCTGGGCTTCCAGTGGTCCAGGGCTGGGAACTGCTGATGCCCCCTGCCTGGCCTGGCCCTGCTTTGTGCTGATGCAGGCAGCAGACACCCAGCTGGTCGGATCTGCACCCACCAGCAACCAGGATGTACGGATGGAGGGAGGGCCCTGAGGTAGACAGACTGGCAGCTGGATGTCCCCTGCATGGCTGTTTCCTGTTATAACCTGTGTTAGGGGTGTGTGTGTGTGTGTGTGTGTTGCATTCTTGTATGTATGCTCGCATGTGTGTGAGCATGCATATGTGTCTTCCAGTTGCTCCCCACTTGGTTTAGGGATACATAGTCTCTCACTGAACCCCAAGCTTACACATTTGGATAGTCTGGCTTGGATAGGGATTCTCCATCTCCACCTCCAAAGGAGTGGGTTTACCAACAGGCTACCATGCCTGCCTCGCTTTTAGGTGGGTGCTAATGAGCTGCACTCCAATCATCGTGCCTGTACAGCAATCCCTTTATCTACCGAACAATCCCTCCAGCCCCTGCTTGAAGAATTCAGCATCCAGCTCTGAGCACCAATACCAATAGCGGCCGGGTGAAGAAGTGCAAGGTCCCCAGTATAGGAACTTAAAACCGCAAGTGTATCAGTACAGCACATCCATGATCCCAGCACTTTGGAGACTGGGCTCCAAAATGTGTAAATAAGTGCTCATAAATCTCATAGTGTAAGATACAGAACAATCCAGAACCCAGTGGTGCATCCCAAGTTCCCTTCTGTGTCCTGCGGCAGTGCAAAAAAATACACCCAGTGGACCTTAACATTCTACTTCTTTCTCCCCTGCCAAGTGAGGGCCTCATCCTCCTGGCCCTACCAACTGTGGGAATATATATAGATATCACTCCATTCCTCACCCAGCTCAAAATTCCTCACGGCTTTCAGGGTGGTAGCCCCCCCCCCCCCCCCCCCCCCCCCGCCGCCGCCGCCCTGGCCCATGCTAATATGGGACTATGTTTCAGCACCTTGGAGAGCATCTCCCTCCTCACCCAGGTTTTAAGCAGAGACTGTTGGTGTCCCCCTCACCCTGCGCCAGTCTTGTGATGTTTTTTCTCTCCAAAAGTTCGCTGTTCTTTTCTAGAAATAGACATTCCTTCTTGAATTGCCCCCCCAAAAGAGCTCCAGGACCCAGAGGCTGTCCTCACAGGTTTGGGGGACCAGGTCTGTGGCACTATGGTAAATTGCCACCGAGCAGGCGTTTCAGACACCAGTCAGCTTTCACAAAAGCTCTGCAGTGGGTTAACAGTACTTTTATTTCATTATCTAACAGTGGAAGGGTTTCATTGTGTGTGCAAGACGAATGTGTATTAGCGGTGACAAATGGGGTCTTTCAGCACGCCGCCGCACTTCGTCATACATATGTTGGATTAAAGAGTTCGCCCTGGAAATACGCTCCCCGCATCTGCGTGCGCGTTTTTTAATAAATCTGATTGCAGGAATTTATTGCACCACCGGATTTAGGAAATTATGGGGCTTGATTGCTGCAAATATAAACGGGTGATGTATGCAGGAGGGTTCATCGAGTTATCGTCCAGGAAAAAAAAAAAAGAAAAAGAAAAAAGGCCATCTCAAGTCAGTGCCAGCAGTTGCAGGCCACATAAACAGAGCGTTCCTTGAATTATGCAAATGAGTCATGACAACTCCTGGTGAATTGTACTCCTCCTGTGAAAGCCCCTGCAACAGCAAAGGAAGCTTCAGGAGAAGCAATCAGGCACATACATGCCAGCAGCCGGCCCCGTCCATGATGCATGCCCCCCCCCCTTCATCCCCCCCCCCCCCCTCCATCTCTGGTCTCATGTGTCCAAACCCGGGTCTGATTCCTGAGTGCACACACTCAAGCCAGCCCCTCCCTCCCCACCCACCCCCGTCCCGTCCCCGCCCCCATCTGTTTCTTTCCAGTCGGCGGCTGCGGCGGCGGCGTCGAGGGTTCTGGGAACCTTTGGTGATTTACCGTGGGGTACGCACAAGGTCAGCGTGCTTCTCTTCGGCACCTTCATTTTTCCAAAATCTACCGGAATTAAAAAGCCATCTATATCCTAAAGAGGCGAATTTATGAGCCTTTGAGGGGGAGAAGGTGCGGTTGGAGCGGTGCCCGCCGCTGATGTATGGAAGCTGTCGGCAGTACGCTCGCACGGGGGAGAGCGCCCATACAATATGCCGCGCGCCGCTATTTTGACACGCTTCGGAGATGTTTTCTTCAGTCGCTGACAGGCTTATGCCATCACTCCTTGGAAATCCAAGAGGTGGGGCTGGGGTGGGGAGAGAGGGGGAGGAGGTTCAGAAACCTCAGTCTGACTTGGTCTGGCCCAGCAGCTCCTGAGGAGGGCAAGAATGAAAAGCCCACGCTGTCCTGGAGGTCTTTTCGTTTGTTTGTCTGTTTTCTCCCATTTGGGGGAGGGGGAATTTTTTCATTCATGCCAGGAGTCGGTATCTAGCCTTTTCTCAGCCCTGTGAGTTGCAAAAACTTGTGCCGAGGGCTGCTGCGTTTACAGTAATTCAGAAGCAAAGAGAAGAGAACAAATCTCCCCTCTCTCTCTCTCTCTCATTCCAGAAGGAGCTTAATTCCATCGCCTCGGAGGAGCTGTCTGTACCACAGGAGGAAGGCGAGCGTTCTCCTAAACGTTTAATTGAACTCCGCCGGGAATTTAAGAAAAATGTGCCAGAGGTAGAGTGTGCCTGCCGCTACAGCGTTGACTCAGAAGGGACGCGGCTTGCCTTCCTTCCCCCCTCTGTTCAGACAATACTGTGGAAACTGTAGACATAAGTGACTAGCAAGAAAAGAAGCTAATTAGCCACAAAGATAAATTGTAGCCCTGGCCCATTGGCAGCCTTCACATTGGGGGGGAGAAGGGGCCCCCCAGCACACTGACTGGAGTTGGGGGCACCCAAGTGCCTCCACCCAGATCGGTCTTACCCAGAACACCAGGCAGCTCAAATCTGCAGTCAATCCAAGTCCTGATATTGGGTGGAATGGTTGGCATTTGATGGCTAAGACATTTGGGCCTGAAGTCTGGATCATCTTCTGCCTGCCTGTGGGCCTGGAGGACATAGCTAGGACTCTGAAACCCACCCCTCACTGTCAGTCAATGCACCTGCCCCTCCCCTCCCCCATCGAAGTTCCAGACTTGGTCCAGAGATAGCAATGGCCAGGCAATGGAACGCCCACTCCCTCTCCCCTAAGGAGAAGACCGGCCCAGACATGTGTCTGTTCTCTTCTGAGGTGGAATGTGAGAATTTTATTTTCCCTCTGCGATCAAGACCCCTGTTGCTTCTCAAATTAAAAAAAAAAAAAATTAGATAATTTAAGCCAGGCAGTGGTAGAACACCACCTTTAATCCCAGCACTGGGGAGGCAGAGGCAGGAGGATCTCTCTGAATTCGAGGCCAGCCTGGGCTACAGAGCGAGATCCAGGACAGCCAGGGCTGTTACACAGAGAAACCCTGTCTCGAAAAACAAAGAAACAAACAAATATAATAAAATTGAAAAAGGGACGAGAATAAATAGCAAAATGGGGCCCTTGGACCCTGTGTCGCTTTGACAGGGCCGAGATACCCTCAGAGAGTGTGGACAACAGACCCAGGGCCAGGCCTGAGCTGCAGGCAGCAGCCGCTGCTTCTGCCTGACACCGTCTCAGCTTAGCTGCTGGGGTGTGCTGGACCACGGAAGGCGGGTGGGGGCTGGCAGCTGTCCTGAGAACATGGGGGGCAGGGAGGAGGGATTCCAGGGCCTCCTGTGGCTCTTGTTGATAGAGGTAGGGCACCGAGGCGCTGAGCCTCACACCTGAAGCTGTAGAATCCCACCAGGATGTCATAAGCAACTGTGGTTCTTCAGGGCAAGTTTTGGGATGAGGATCCATCTAGAATTCGTTTCTGGGGGTAAATCTAGAAAGCCGTGTGAGAAGCTGTGTGCAGGAAAGAGGCAGAAGCCTCAGACTCAACTCTCTCTTGCTGTCATGGCTTCTACAAGCACACGTGAGGTCTTTTTGAGACAGGGTCGCACGTAGCTCAGGCTGACCCGCAACTCCTCCTACAGTTGAGAATGACCTTGAACTTCTGGTCTCGCTCTCTCCATCTCCCAAGTGCTGGCTTACAGGTGTGTGCCATTACACTCTGTTTATGTGACACTTGGGGCAGAACCTGGGGGGGGGGGTCATGCATGCTGGGAAAGCACTCTGCAAACTGAGCCATATCCCCAGCCCTGCCCCTCTCTTTTAAACACCATACATAGCCCGGTCTATAAACGGAGTTTTCTCCCCACATCGAGAGTGCCTCTGGCCCTCCCATCTCTGGGAAGCAGAGCTGAATCCCTTGTAGGTCTTCACAGCCCCACACACCTTCTTTCTCTCTCTGGCCCTCTCAGACCGTCTGTCTCATCCTCTCTCCCCTAGCATAGTAAACTCAACCTCAACCGTTGCTTCACACGGGCGCGCTCAGGTGAGGAGGGAAATCCAGGCCAGGTTTTCAGCCTGCGAGTTTGACTTACATAATTTTCCATGCTACATAATTATGCAATTACATAATTAGAAGGGATAAATTTCCACTCCTGTTATAGTCATGGTTCTGGAAACTCTTCGTGTTGGGAGCTCATCCCTCCTGATGGGAGAGTCGTGATAACTTTATTTAAGAGCATCCTCTCGGGGGTCCAGTCCACCTACTGCATGTGGCCTGCCTGGCTTCCCCCTAGGACTTACACATCCATTGGCCCAGCACCCATCTACTTCCCCATTTCATGACTCTCAGATGTGAGCCCCCAAACTCATTTGAATATGGGGTCGTGAGAATGAGAAGAGCCTATGCGAGACGTCTTGTGACTTGGGCTCAAATTCCAACTGTATCACATCACCTTGCCAATGTCACCTTGAGTAGACCAGCACCCATGGGTCTCGGTGGCCCCTTTATAAAATCAGGGGCCCTTTGGTCTGAAGAGTTCCCCATGCTTCCTCTGAGGCTGTCGGATCCACCCGGCTGCCTGAGTCTCAGCCACAAGTCCCCAGTGCCAGCCCCTCTAATCAGTGCTGTGGTACATGGCCACCTTCTCCTGGGGGCTTCCTGCTTCTGTGCATCCAGGCCTGAGACTGTGACCTTGAACCTCCTGAATCTGCTGTCACTCTGCCTGGCAGCCCGGCTCCTGAAACCAAAGCCACAGGCACCGTCTGTGCGTCCCCTAAAAGCCCACCTTACATCCAGGCAGCAGCCACAATGGGAAGCCCCAGAGACAGAAGCCAGTGTGGAGGGGTAGCTGGGACCAGAACAGGGACCTTGTCCAGGGGGAGAAATGCGGTGTGTCCCCATGGTTATGGGGTTTCTCCATAACCTCCAGCCCTCTTCCTCCTGCTTCCCTTCCATCCCTCCTGCCTCTTTACACCTCCCACAGGGCTTTGACCGATTGTGGCAGGAGGAAGGATCCCCAGTGGATCCCTGAGGGACCCACAGGCTTCAGGGTTAGAACCTTGGGACACTCATCTCTGCTGAGTGCTGGGGGCCCTCCAGAGACCACTCCTTGGGTCTGAGGAAATTGGGACATCTGGGTGGCTAGAGCTGATCCTGTGTGCTCACAACATTGGTGAAGCCGTTGGTTTATACATGGCATCACAGGGCTGGGACCCAGCCATGTCCCTAGAAATCACTCCATGCTCTGGAGAGGAAGGACAGACATGAATAGTGACAACTTTTGGCGAAATGCAAGATGCACATTCCTGGGAGGTGGCTGTGTGGATGAAGCAGCCCCATGCCACACCTGGCAGGACAGAGGGACTTCCTGGGTGGCTTTTTCCACCTAGCGCTGAGAGTAGAGAATCAGGGCCAGCTCTCCAGCCCCCATTCCCCTGAGCTAGGTTGCAGGACCAACCATGCCACACACAAGGATGTTATGAGTACTCTCACTGTAATATTCGGGAGGCTGAGGCAGGCGGTCATGAGTTCAAACCAGCCTGAGCTACATAGCAAGACCCTGTCTCAAAATGCTGAGGGCTGGGGGGGGGGGGGTGTAGCTCAGGGGTGGAGCATGGCGTTCTTGGCTCCATCCCCAGGACCACCGAGAAGAAAACAGGTGTGCATTTAGGAAATATCCATCCTGCCTCTCTCTCCAGAATGCCCAATGCTGTGTGTGCTATTAAAGGCTCTAAAGAGTACTTCAGGGACAGAACCTCTGTGTGTGTGTGTGTGTGTGTGTGCGCGCGCGCGCGCGCGCCTTTCAAAGCCACAGTTCTGGTGAGAACGATGGTGGGGGGGTGCAGGGTGGGCTCGGGGGTGCCTGCCTTGTGGCAGACCCTCCGTCGTCTCTTTTCAGGGAATCAGAGAGATGGTGGCTCCCGTGCTGAAAAGCTTCCAAGCTGAGGTAAGAGCCCGCCGGTGGCAAAGCGCTTGGGGAGGTGGGGGTGACTTGCACTGGGCTTCCCTGCCCCAGGGTGAAATCTGAGGTCTGAGGTAGGTGAGCCCCTGCTTCCCTGCTCAGGCATCCTTGCGGAAAAGGCCCAGGGGCTGCCGGCCTTCCCAGCACATCTCCCTCCCCACCACGCTCTGGGTGAAGGCGGCTTTGCTCACCGCCTGCGCGTCCACCCCACGACAGCAGAATGCCGTACTGTCGTCTCTGGCATTGACAGTGTCCGTTCGCCTACCTGAGAAGATGCTGGGGTCATGCTGGCCTGGGGAGGGGAGCCCATCTCTAATGTCCCATGAGCAAGGGCTCCCCACTGAGCTCAGGTGGACCCAGAAAACCCTCCCACAGCCCCTGAGATGGAGGGAAGGGCTCCGGCTCATTCCCCACTCCTCAGAGTCATCTCTCCCTCAGAACCAGATAAGCATGTAGGCTGCGGCTGCATGTACAGGAATGTTGGTGTGGGCAGGGTTTCTCCAGATGCCTGAACCTCCATTTCCCTCTCTGTACCATGGGATAAAGGGACTTCTGGTCCTCCCGTGTTGTTTTGGATGTGGATAGCGAGAGAGAATGCAGGAAAGGGGCGAACATGCCCATCTGGCACTCTCTGAGTGTCACAGGAACGTAGCTGGGACTGGAACCCTGCCTCCACCACGGACTGGCTGTGTGACCTTAGGTGAGTTTCTTGGCCTCTCTGGGCCTGTGTCCTCCTCTGTCAGATTGGTGATAATTTTCTCTCTCTCGTAAGATTGAGACTGAGGGAGGAGCAAGGTAAATAATAAGGAAGTGTTCAGAATGGTGCCTTGGGTGTTAGAAGCCTTGGCCATAGCTGTGAGAAGTGGCACACGCCTGTGATCCCAGCTTGGGAAGGTGGAGGCCGTCCTAGGCTGTGTGGAGAGACGATGCCACCCCCTTCGCAGTAGAAGAAAGACTTGAACGTTTGAAGTGATGAGAAGACCCGAGGCTCAACTTCATGGATGGCGGGCTTGAAGTTTCAGCCCCGCTCCTTCAGCTGTGTGGCCCTGGGGAGGTTCTCCGAGACCTCCCGGAACCTCAACTCTCCTGTGACGCACAAAGCCTACAAATCCGATGAAGGGGGAAGCTGCTGGGCGGCCACAGCCGGGAGCCTGGTACCCAGGTGGCATCCTGAAGGACAGGGAAGGAGAGAAGTTTTGATGGGAGTTGACCACGCTGGGAGCTGGTTTCCCAGCGTGCGGACAGTTGTGCCGAGGGACCCCTCCGGCCACGCACCCACAGGATTTATCTTGACTGTGTTCCCCAAGCCCCTGCCTTCCTCGTGATGGCTGCACTGAACTGCCATGGCTGCAGGTCCCTCTTCACCCCTGTGCGGAGAGAAGCGGCCACAGAACCTGATCAGGTTAGGTCCATTGCTGCCTTCCAACCCAGCAGCCTTGGTGTGTCCAGAGTTGGGGGTCCCCTCACCCTGAATCCTTTTTCCTGCCTGTGGGAGGTGTGGTGGGGAGGAAGTGGACTCGGCCCACTGTGAATTAAGGCTTCCTAGATTGCTTCAAGGGACAATTTAGGACCCCCGACACCGCCCCAGGAAAACAAAAGCCAGCCAGGCAAAGCAGTTCCCGGGAACCAGCTTGAAATGGCCGAAGTTTGAAAATCCTTGAGCAGAGAAAGGGAGCTCGCCCGAAAGCCCCACTAATTATAAAAGTTGCCTTTATGAAAGATAATTCAAAGCAATAATTTAGCAAACATAATCAAGCCACGCAGATGGGGCTGCTGATGGATGGATTGCAACATGCAATTAGCGGCTCTCACAGTTACATGTCATTAACCCTCCACGCACAAAAATTATTTTCTCATTATTAGTTGAAAAGGTAAAATTAAGCTGACTAGACACTAAAGGAACAAACCACAATTAATTACCTTCATTTATTACAGTCATTATCTTAGAGTTATTTTTGCTTGGAGACAGAGAGATGCAAACATCTAAATTAAAAGTTTTGCTTTTGTTAAATTTGAGGGGAGCCGGGTCCTAGTGTTGGCGTGCACCTGCTTGCCCCTAGACCTCAGGGCCACACCGGCGGCGGGCCTCTCGCTCCCAGCTTCCTCTTTGCAGGGTGGCCTGTGGGATGTCACGAGCCCTCTTGACTGCTCTGGAACAGAGACGGTCACCTGAGCCTAATGGGAGCACAGCAGTCTGGGGATCGGCCCTGTGATGGACGTATGTGACTTCGGCGAGTGACTTCCTGTGTCTGTGCCACACAGTTGAGTTCTGTGTATAGGGACAACTCCTTGGGATTCTGAGAGCCAGGTGGCAGGATGTACCTCAGCCTGCAGCCAACAATCTCCTCCCCCTCCTCCCCCTCCTCCTCCTCCTCCTCCCCCCCCTCCTCCTCCTCCTCCCAGGTATTGAGGGAGCTCATGTGACCACCACCTCCCAGCAGGTATTGGGAGACAATTCACTTGGCTGGCTGAGTCCTTACAGTCCTTTATCATTTGGCAAACACTTAGCGGGCCTAGAAAGATGGAAAAGTGGCTTGGGAATACATGGATCCGGGTTCGAGCCCTAGAACCCACATTTAAAAAAGAAAAAAAAAAAAAAAACCCTGAAAAGCTAGTTGTGGTGACTTGCTCTTGTAACCCCAGTGCTGAGGAGGTAGAGACAGATAGAGATCTCGGGCTCACTGGCTAGCCAGCCTGGCCTGCTTGGCGGGTTCTAGGCTAGTGAGAGACCCTGTCAAAAGAAGCAAGGTAGGCAGCAGCTGAGGAACGACATTCCAAGTTGTTCTCTGGGTCTGCATGCACAGGCGTGTACACACACACACACACACACACACACACACACACACACACACACACAGGCTCTCACAGACATGTAGTAGATACCTGCAGCATGCCAAAAGCAGTCTGATGTCACCCTCGGGAGGGCTACCAGTCATCACCTCTGCCCCTCTTGGCATGGGAACAGCAGGCATTTTTTTCAATACACTCAAGGACTTCCCAGGGAAGATAAACCACCCTCCCACGTGGTCCTCTGCAAATGTCCTCAGATGGTGCAGTCTCTGTGTCAGGCTCCCATGAGGCTGGAGAGGGCTCGGAGCTGTCCCTACCCCTGGGGACGTCCTGCCACCCTGTTCAAAGATGGGGAAGATGTCCAGAGCCCAAGGGCACCTGGGGTGCTCTCCCTGAACTTGCGTTGTGAGACTTGATAGTCTTGTCCCAGTGATGGCCACAGCCATTCATCCTGTCCCTTACCTGTCTGCGTGTGTCCTTGAGTATTCCCATCAAGCCATGACAGCTGTGTCTCTTTGGACCTGGGCCAGCTGTCACAAGAGCCCAAGGTGGCCCTTACCCTGCCTGGTGGTTCCACCGCCTGACAGACATGTCCTGCTTGCTGGCTGGCACACTCCCTGCTGGGAGACGCCAGGTCACAAAGAAGCAAGGCCAGGAACCGATGGCTGAACTCAGTTAACTCCAGGCCCGGCTCCACCGCCTGTGACCTCTTAAGAAGAGCCCAGGCGCGCTACCAAACCATGAGCAATTGTGCTGAGGGGCGGTTTAGGAGCGTGGTTACTCCGAAGATAAAAGGAACACCCCTCCATTTGCAGCAAGCCTCCTCTCTTCCCCTCCCTTCTCCCTGCCCATCCCCACCCAGCTCCTTGGGTGGAGTTGATTCTTGTTAGAGTGACCACGTCTACAGGGTCTCTCTATGTGTGGAACCACAAGCTTTCCCTCCTGGCTCCAGAGAATGGTGGCAGATGGCGGGGGCAGGCGTGCAGACTCTGCTGCCCTCGGAGACCGAGGCAGGGGACATCGACTATTGTGAAGTCTGGGGCCTTCCCTTTGAGTGTCTTCTCGTGGGCTTGAGGGCAGCTCTGAAACCCAGGTGGCTTAAGGGAGTGGGGAGCAGGCCCGATAGCCATCCTGGGGTGAGGGACAGATAGGGGGAAGCAGAGCCTGGGCCTTGCTGTCCCCACAGGTTGGCCACAGCGGCAGCACTCACCTAACAGACATGTCCGACCCTGGATCAGTCACTCTCTGAGCCGTCTGAAAGATGGGTAGGGACACTCAGCTGGCTGTGTGGATGTTGGCCACCCCCTAATAGATGCTGTGTGTCATGATGTACTGTTTCCCATGGCTTCCTAGAAACTTCTCTGCAGACTTTGTCCAGGGAGACGTGCCCAGCTGTCTACCCTGGTGTTCCCACGTGCAGGTAGCAAGGGTCTGGGACATCTCTTCCTCTGCTTGTGTCTACATGCTACCGCTGTGGTGGCTGGGCAGCCCAGCAGGTGACAGGGAGTGAGCAAGGCCTAGACCCTCAGAGTGTACCTCCTCACGGGCTCACTGTGACCTAGAATGCTCATGTTGCCCCTTACCACGTGGCCAAGCATGGCACAGAGGGTGGGCGGGCACTCTCTCTCATAGATGGTACCTGTGGTGACTGTACGCTTTGTGTGTCTGTTAGTTTGATACAAGTGTCCCAGTTTTGGAGGCTCTGGTTATCCCTAGTGGGGGACTGGGGCTCAGAGAGGCGCTAACTGGTGTGTATCCAAGGCTGGAATTGAGGCAGGGGAAGAACAGAGGGGACCTGAGTGTTGGGACCCAGGAGGCTGCACGGGCTTCTTTCACCCCGAATTAGATGGAGAGTGCCCTTGAGGCAAAAATTCAAGGTCAGGGGCCCTTGACTGCTTAAACAGGCCTCCCTCTGCCCTCAGACGCCCCAGCCTGGCTCCTCAATACCCCAGCCTGGCTCCTCCTACCCCAGCCTGGCTCCCCCTACCCCAGCCTGGCTCCCCCTACCCCAGCCTGGCTCCCCCTACCCCAGCCTGGCTCCCCCTGCCCCAGCCTGGCTCCCCCTACCCCAGCCTGGCTCCCCCTACCCCAGCCTGGCTCCCCCTACCCCAGCCTGGCTCCCCCTACCCCAGCCTGGCCCCTCCTACCCCAGCCTGGCCCCCCCTACCCCAGCCTGGCCCCCCCTACCCCAGCCTGGCCCCTCCTACCCCAGCCTGGCTCCCCCTACCCCAGCCTGGCTCCCCCTACCCCAGCCTGGCCCCTCCTACCCCAGCCTGGCTCCCCCTACCCCAGCCTGGCTCCCCCTACCCCAGCCTGGCTCCTCCCACCCCAGCCTGGCTCCTCCTTCCTGGCAGCCTCTATTCCTTCTGCTGGGGTACCCTTCCCTGCACCCTGTGTATCTCACAGAAGTCACGTCCAAGGTCCCCAGGAGCGGTGCAGCCACTGGACACTTAACTCAGCAAAGCGTGTGACTTGTCTTTTTATATCTCATGAGGATGAGGTGACGGGAGTGCTCAGGCCTTGGGGCTGCCAGAATGTGTGTGGACCCCTCAAATTTAACAAGGGAAACTTTGGAGCAGGGACCAGCTCCATCCCGCATTTTTGTTTGTTTGTTTGTTTTTTGTTTTTTGAGACAGGGTTTCTCTGTGTAGCTTTGCGCCTTTCCTGGATCTCGCTCTATAGACCAGGCTACAAAGATCCGCCTGGCTCTGCCTCCCGAGTGCTGGGATTAAAGGCGTGCGCCGCCACCACTACCGCCCTGGCTCCATCCCGCGTTTTAAATGGACTCTGTGGGGGCCACTCAGGGGGCCAACAGCCCCCCGACTTTAATGATGACAGCAGAGACTGTGGGAGCTGCTGGCTCTCCTCTGTCTGTGGTCCAGGAAAAAACTGGCCCCTGCGCATTGGGACCTCTCTCCCTCCTGTGAGGACTGGGTGGGGGCGGGGGGGGGCAAGCCTGGGCTGTGGAGCAGGTTGGCAAGGAGTTTCATCCCAGCAGGGCTTTCTTCTGGGCTGTGTGACCTTGAGCGACAATCCCTTAACTTCTCTGGGTCTCTGCCCTTCTCCGTTTCAAAAGATTTTTATTTATTTATATTTATTTGATGCGCGTGTGTGTGCGTGCGCATGCGTGTGCGTGTGCGAACGCATGCATGTGTTCATGTGTGCACATGCATTACAGCACCTCTGTAAGGGATGATTTGCAGGAGTCATTTCTCTCCTTCCGCCTTGTGGGTCCGGGAGATTCACCCACTGGTCTCTGCCTTTAAATGATGAGCCAAATCATGGCTGCCCCCGGTAGGTTCACGGGGAGCTCCGTGGGCTGATACAGGGACTGATACAGGGAGAAGAGAGGGCGGAAGAGAGGCTGGCCGTGCCACACTCGTGCCTCCCACAAGCCCCCACCCACCAATTCCTCAGGTGAACTAACTGAGGCTCAGCCATGGCCTACAAGACCCGACTCAGGCGGGGACAGCCATCAGTAAGACCTCCATGGCTCAAGTGTAAGTGAGGCAGAGCCCGGATCGTATGTACCCTTTCGTAGGTCTCAATCGGCTCAGAGAGGGCAAAGCGCTTGCCCAGGCCTCACACAGCCCTCTGCCCACAGCATTGAGGGTTGGAACCACAAGCCTCGGTTTGGAGAGCTAACTGGGTTCCTCAGCATACAGGGGGACCAAGAGTTGATGAGAAGACCAGGCTGGGGAGTCCTTAAGATACACTGGCAAGTGAGGGTTTAATCTGGGGCTGAGTTACGAGACACTAAATACCCCACAGACAGGAGTGTCACCTACAGCATGAATCAGGTGCAGGCGGCCCACGCCCTCCCCGCTCCCTGCCCACCCTCTCTGGCGGTGTCATCCTGAGGACCATCCTGTCTCCCTGGCGGTCCTGCCGGCTGGAGGCGAGGCTCCCACTAACCCACACGTCCGTCTGGATCTGCTGTCGGCCCACCGAAGCATCCTCGGGCTGTGATGCCGAGCTACAACCAAATTAAGAACCCTCAGCCATCATCCTCTTTGATTTGCTCTCTCTGCCTTATCAAGTAAATTATTAATGCTCCTGCCCCCCTCCCCAGTTAAGCAGACCCTTGCAGCCCTTCCGGGTCCTTCTCATTAGAAATAACATCATCTAAAGAAGGGTATTGATTGATTTTTTTTTCTTCTTAATCTTAGAATCATGGACGTGAACCACATATTTACATGGCATTCCCTTTAACTCGAATTCTTGTGCTTTATTTTTATATTATTGATCTTTTTTTTGACACGAATTGCTTTTTGGCCTTGTGTGCATGTTGTAAGCTTTCCACCGCCAAAGGAACGGGCTGCGTCCAGCCACGAAGAGGAATGGCCCTGGCCGCGTGGCAGGAACATTCCCGCACATTTAACAGCAATTAGTCTACCCTGCTGCCCAGACGCTCATGTATGAAAATTTACAAGCCTTTTAATAGACTGAGCTCTGGGACCGGGCAGGCCTGGCGCCGGGCAGATGAGGCCACCGGGTGTGTGTCCATTGAGCTTCCTGCTCGGTCAGACAGATGGGGGTGGGGATGGCGGTGTGGAAACCGGCTTGAAACATGGACCCACTCACTCCAGCAGGGGCTGTGTGGCCCGGCACACAGTCACACCTTCAGCTGCTCAGCTGATGCTTTATCACGTGCCTACTGTATGACAGGCATGGAGCTAGGTGCTGCAGGCACCCGAGAGTTTCAGGTCCCTCCCACACCTGGTGCCCAGGATGGAGCAGAATGGGCATAAACCCAGGCTCATACAGATCAGAGTTCGTGTGGTGGCCCTGCTTGTGGCCAGGTTCCTAAATGAACCTCAGTTTCCCTGGCTGTGGGGAATGCACAGCGCCTGCCTCTCCCCCGCCCCTGGGGAAAGGTGGGAAAGATTCGCCAAAATAATGATGCTTGGGACCTGTTTATTCAGCCTGTTACCCACTGGATTCTACATAACCTTCCCTGACTTCACCAGAGCAGAATGTTCTAGACTCACAACCAGCCTCACTGCCCTGCCCCCTGTCCCAACTTCTCCCTGTTATCCACAGTGGTTCTCAACACCTTTCCCCTACTTTTCGCTAGCTCCACTTAGACCTCATCCAGCAAACATTGGCTTGGCACCTGCTGTATACCAGGGTGAGTGGCCAGCTACAGTGTGCATGTGTGTAGGTGCATTTGTGTGAGCATGTTAGGTGGAGAATCTCCCTGGGATCTGGGGCTTGCCGGTTAGGCTAGGCTGGCCAGCAGGTGGGCAGCTGAGATCTGCAGGGCTGAGCCTTCCCAGAGCTGGGATTACAATTGCGTGCTTCTAGCTTTTTTTTTTTATTTCTTTAGATGTGGGTTCTTGACATCAAACTCAAATCCTCATTCTTGCAAGGGAGTAGTGGCTGAGCCATCTCCTCAGTCCCTGAAGTCACCTCTCCTGCCCCCTGTGGCACTATGGGTGAGAGGTAGACACTGGCCATAATGCTGACCAACAGAGCTCACTGAGGTTCGTGTAACCTAGGTGGGGTAATGAAAGACTAAACGGGCCTGTGGGCCTACCGTGTGCAGACCCCAGTGAGGACCCTAGGGATACCATAGGGGACCAGATGCAGCCTCCATGGGTCAGATTTCCCACCACTGTGACAGATAGCCTGAGAAAAACAGGGAGGAAAGATTATTGGGGCCCAGGGGTTCGGAGGCCTCTGTCTGTGGTCACATGACCCTACCTTTCTGGACTGAGCCAATATCGTGCCGGAAGGGGATGGTGGAGCAGCTTTTCACCTCATGAGATATCTCCTGTCGTAGACCAACCTTCCTACCACCCTAAGCAGGAGGAATAGGGCCCAGAGAAGCTGAGGAACCTACCCAAGGTCACACGGCCAGGAGAAAAAAGGTCCCAGATCCCATCAACTCACCTCCAGCCTCAGTCTCCGATTCTGTGAAGTGGCTTCTCCACCTTATTTATCCCATGCCAGTTGGGCTGGAAGGCTGACAGGATCACCACAGGATCACACTTTGTGAACTCTAGGAGAATTCGGAGGTGGACTGCCCAATCTCATGTGCCAGCTCCCCACCTTTATATCCCAGGGCATCTTCTAGGGCTTTAACACTGGGTCCTGAACTGGAGGTTGGGGGTTGTGGGGAGTGGCTCATGCCTCTAATCCTAGCACTGGGGAGCCAGAGTAGGTGGATCTGAGGTGGGCTGAGCATCCTGCACCTCAGTTCAGCCAGGTCTGCCTGTGCAGATGGCTCTGCATGGGCCTCTGTCTGGTTCTGTGAGCTCAAAGACGTCTCTGGACTGCAGGCCACAGGCTATGGGCTTTGGTTCAGAAGGACCCAGCTGGCATGGTGACACACACGTGTGTCATCACAGCACTCAGGACACTAGGGATGGAGGATTGGGAGTTCAAGGCCAGCCTGTGCTACAGAGTAAGACGTCACTACGTCATCGTGAGTCAAGGGTGCCCCTCCCTGCCCCTTTCCTGAGCCCTGAGCTCTCCACTAACTCTGTATTTTGGGATTCTTCTCTTTGGTGGTTACAAAGGCCTAGGCTCAATCCCCAGTACTTGGGAGATAGAGACAAAAGGATCAGTTCAAGGTCAGCCTTGGCTACATAATAAATTCAAAGTTAGCCTGGGCTATATGAGACACTGTCTCAATAATAATAATAATAATAATAATAACAATAATAAAATTTTTCAGTTGTCTAAAAGCTTCACCTAGCATCCAGAACCACTCAGGACAGAGAAGGGTGGTGGTGCTGGGCTTCTGAGCCTTTACACATCTTGTTCCTTTGCCCCCAAAAATGCCTTTCCTTCCCCACCTCCATAGGTAAATGTCCACGTGTCCTGCAAGGATCCACCCAGTGGCCCTGGCGTGAGAGTCTGTGACTGTCTGGCCTGAATGGACACATGGTTCTTCCTTTACCTGCTGCTGCTGAGAACCAGGTGATCAGCCAGCCCCTCGGCTTCCCTCCAGGGCTGACCGCATACAGTACCCACCCCCCATGCCCCACTACAACCCCCTGACAATTTGCAGCAGGTCCTAGATTGGATTCCAGACCCCTAAGGCATCCGTGTGAGACTCAGTGGTCCGCCCTGCCTTCTTCCTTCCTTCCACCCTCCCCTTCCCTTTTATAAATACATCCTTGATCACCCGCTCTCTGCCTCAGGGCATTTGCCCTAGCTCCACCTGCATTACCTGGTTGCCAGACACTTTGCCCTCCACAGGCGAGGTGTTCAGCCTGGGCACTGTGAGGTTTTGGGTCAGGTGGCTCTTTGTCACAGACTGACCTCTGCCCGGGACAGTGTTCAGCAGCCTGGCTAGGATGTCCCCACTAATCGCCCATAGTACCTCCCTCCCTCAGTGACAGCCAGAGACAGTTCTGGTGTCGCCAGGCTTCCGTGACACCTGCAACTCCTCCAGAGCTCTGGTCACATGTCACTCCTACAGGGAAATCACTAAGCTAAGACTCCTTGTTTCTTCCACAGAGCTTGGTACAGTCATTGTATCTGTTTCCTAATTATTCAGATGCTGAAGACATACACACACAGGATAGACTCCTGTGCTCCCCAACCCCTCAGAGCCCCCACTCAACAGGAGCTGGGGGAGCATTGATAAAGTGAATATGAATTGACATGTGATTGGATTGGCAGACACGGTTCTTGGTGTTTCTGTTCCAGGCAGCATTCTGAGTGGTCTATGGGATCCTAGTCATTCCCCGTGACCTTCCTAAGCTAGGAACTGTCATTGTCAATGTTTTTATAATACAGGCAAGACAGGAACACGAAGGGGTTATTGACCTGCCCAGAGCCACACAGCTGCTTCTAATTGGCAACCCTGCCTTTTAACTATGATTTATTGAGCACTTACTATGTGCCAGATCCTAAGGATAAAGTGTAGAGTGGAAGAAATGCAACCCTAGGTGGTTACACATGTGTGTACACACATACGCACACGTGCACACATATGGAAAAAAGTGTCTTCTTTTCCAGTCAAAGAGATCCCCACACATTGAGTAGAGTCACACAGCCTGCTGGTGGCACAGTCCTTCTTCTGGGCCTTGTATGCTTCCCACTACGCACCCTGTCCGCAGGGCAGGGACATTTTAACAATCTAGCCAGTCAATTATAATAATATTTTTCTCTCCAAATGTTTAAAGTGGGGGGGGGGGAGGGTTGGCGTGCTAAGGTATAATCATGGCTCAGAGGCCGAGCTGACATTAGTTATTAATTAGGCCATTATGCATTCCTCGGTGATAATTGCTTTGCTGTGGAGTCACCAAGCATGAAACGGACCCGGCGAAGGAATGCAATCTATCAATCCTTGGAGCTGCAGCTCAGTGGCTGCTCACCTTGAGCTGGTACCTCAGCAGGAGACAAAAAGAAATTAATGATGCCGGGGATAGGCAATAGCAAGCCAGACCCTTCCCTCATCCCAGCCCCGGGAGGGTTCACCACCTGGTCCCAGGGACGGCATTGAAACCAAGTGAAAATGGCCATTTATCTTGGGGACATCTTTCCCTGCCTTCGATTTCCCACCTTGTCACTTGTGGGGAGATGCTGTCACCATCTTGGCAGTGATGAGCGAGGGACTGTCAGGGGCGGCCTCCCCGCCTCTGTTCTGCCTCCACCCAGGTTCCAGCCCTGCCCATGGTGGATGGGGAACGAACCCCCGTTCTGCTCTGAGGCCTGGGGTGGGAAGTATCAGGTAGCAGATACCGCCAGAGTCGGATCTTAGCACAGACAACGGAGATCTCTGAGGGCGAGCGTGCACACTGAGACCCATCCGATGGCGGCTGTCACATCTGTGGAGCATCCACCCTGGTTAGACGCACCTATTGGTGTTTGGGTTCTTGGCGGGTTGGTCCTGCGCTGCGTATTTTACAGAGGAAGGTTGGCTGGGATGATTCGACATCGGTCCCACAGCTGATGGTGTGGTTGGGATTCGAACCCAGGCTCCCGAGAGGTGAGAAAGCAGAGGTAGCAGGGCAAAGCAATCAGAGCCATCCAGAATCAAGGCAGGCATAGGTCTCCTGATGCCCATCTCCAGGCCAGCTTCCTCAGCTTCCAGACACTTCGGGATGGACCAGGTCCCACGTCAGCTAAGAAGCATTGGTTGTCCAGGTCTGAGCTCAGCCTCCCAAGGTAACCAATGTCCCTGCCTCAGCTTGAGGCCTGCGTGGCCCATCAGTCTCACCCAACCAGCTAAAGAGCAGAAGTCAACCTCAATGCAAACATGGCGTCCCCGGTTACCTCAGAGAAAGAGGAAGCCTGCAGAGCAGGCCCTCAGCCTCTTATGGATTGTGTCTGCCTGGCACAGAAGCCCCTGAACAATTGGATGAGGATCTTTGGTGAACTCCATAGTTCCTACACTGTTCCTCCTCCTCCTAGCTACTTCCCGAGGCATTGGGGATGTCACTCCCTGCAGGAAAAAAATGAAGGGGATTCTGTCAGCAAAGAGTGACGGGATGGGAGAGCTGTGAGGGGAGTGGATGTCACCTGACCCCCACAGAAACGCTTGGACAGAGACGGGTAGTTGAGGCCCTGGTGGCCTGTCAAGCCTATAGTCCCAGCATGTGAGAAGCTTTGCTCTGAGTTCAAGGCCAGCCAGGGGCTGGAGAAATGGCTCAGCGGTTAACAGCACTGGCTGCTCTCGCTGAGGACCTGGGTTCAGTTCCCAGCACCCACATGGCAGCTCACCGCTGTCTGTGACTCCAGCTCCTCCAGGGGAATCTGACATCATCTTCTGGCCTCTGCAAGTGCTGGATTCACACACAAGCACATGCACACCCAGGGCCCCTTGGAAAGGCCCACCTACCAAGGAGCTCTGGCCAGTGACCGAGTTCATTTCCAAACAAGATGGCATTGGAGACTGGACGAGGCCTCCTCACATCTGCCCTCTCTCTCTCGGCTTCTCCAACCCAAAGTCCCATCCCTGGCCAGCCCCAGACAGTTCCCATCAACTCTGCCATGTTCCTGGCGCTTTGGCGGCTTGGCCTTCCTCCGCACTGCATGGTAGATAGTCTCAGGGGCAGACTCCTCCCAGCAGGAAGGAGGGACTTCCAGGTCTGAAGTCACCCTGTTAGCTATGAAGTAGGGAAACCCTGCGATGGGGGCGACAGGATGGAAACTGTTTTCCCCCACGGACTTCCTCCTTTGGCTGGGCACGGACGTCATTTTTCATCATTTTGGCAAATATTTATCGGACTTCTCCAACATGCCAGATGCTGTCCTGAGCACTGAGCGAAACATTCTGTGTGGATGTACAGATCGATGGGCCATGTCACCTGCTGTCTGTAGAGACCCTGCTCACTCTGATGCTGGGCCGCTCTCTGTCCATCCAAACCAGATACTGGGCTCTTCTTTTGTTAAGGCTTTGATTGGATACAGGGTCTCATGTAGCCCAGGCTAGCCTTAAACTCCTGATCCTCCTGCCTCCACTTCCCGAGTCCTGGGATCACAGGTGTGCCCCATCACAGCCAACCAAGACTCTTGACAGCTGAGTGACTTATCCTAAGGCATAACAGCAAGTAAGTCATGGAGAACCTTCTGGGCGGGGGCAGCTGTATGTAAGTGAGTCACAGACCATGGGCTGAATTCTGAGCTCGCCGCCTGCCCTGATATATAAAGCTTTATTAGAATCCAGCCTCCTTTGCATATGGCCGGCCACCCACCATTTTTGCAGGCACAGGGCGGAGCTCGGCAGCTGCCACAGAGACCAATAGTCTATAGGGCCAAAGCGGGGGGAAAATATTTACTCCGGCTAGAGCTGGGCACCTCCGCCGTGCCCCCATCTGACTGAGGCTCTCTCGGGGCTTCCTCCAGCCACTCCGCAGAGACCTTCCAAAGATCACAGCTATATTTAAAAGCCTGGGGAGGGCGGCGCTTGGATGGCATTTGCGTGGCCGCTATTCCTTAAAGGGCACGCGTGTTCCTTTCGCCTCACTCTTCTGGGCTGGCATTTTGGAGAATGTGCCAGAGTGGCATTGAGAGGAGAGGGCACTGCCACCTGGGACACACACACACAACACACACACACACACACACACACACACACACACACACACACACACTCACACACACACTCGCTGGCTTCCCAGGGCAAGGCCATTGTGCATGTCGCTGAGAGGATTTGGGTTCACTAAGCCAGCGTGGGCCAGCAGGGGTGATATGGAACCCACGTGGGACAGCTCACGGCCCAGGGGGTACCCGTGACCCAGAGCAGGCAGGGGGTCCTTGGCATCTCTAGCTCTGTGCCCTCACCCTTGTCTCGAGGTTCCGGCAACTTCCACCTCTCACATGCCCCTTCCACCTCTCACATGCCCCTGTGACTCTACCCCACCCTTGCGGCCCTTTGGCTATGCCTTGGCCAGCCTCACACTTAAAAGCGGCAGGCATGTGGCAGGGCTCCAGGGTTGAGCACTCGTCTAGCAGGTGCCGAGGCCCTGGGCTGCATTCTTAGCATGGCAAGCCAACGTGAAACGGCCAATAAGAAAACTTGTCCTTTAACTGCTTGTCTCGGGGCACACCTGCTGAGAGCCTTGGTGTCCCTGCGCTCTAAGTGGGGAAACTGAGGTACAGGAACACTAACAATGATTCTCTCAGCTGTTCACACACACACACACACACACACACACACACCCCGCATGCACATCATGGAGGCTGCTAGGCTCCATGCCACACTCCACGCTCTGCCTCTCTCTGAGGAGCTCCACCCATCCCCTTCCTCACCTCACAGCTGAGGTAGCCATGTCTGGAGAGACTACAGGGAGACCACTCAGCTGGGGACTGCTGTTTAGATCTTAGTAGCACACACCTGACTCCAAAACCCACCTTCTTTCTGGCCTTTCCTTGAATTCCCTATACCTTTATTAAGCGCCAGCTGCATGCATGCCCAGTGCTTTCTCCTGGCCTCCCGCCTGGCCCTGCCTCTCCTCAGAGCCAGTGACCCTTCCACCTCATCGGGACATGGCTTCCATCGGGTCATCTGGGCGCCCAGAGGCTTTCGGGATGGGAACTGAGGTATTAGAGGGCTTGCTGCGGCTTGGGGAGGCATCTAGCTGGGTGTGTGGGGTAGCCGGCGAAACAAAGGGTCCCAGCCCTTTGTCACCCAGCTGCACCTTTGGGGACAAGGGGTGTAAAAGCCTGGTGACCATGAGGAACGTGCAGGGGTACAGACCAGAAGTGAAAATGATTCTCGTGCCGTGTGCCACGCCTGGGATGGGGGCACCTCAGCTCCGGCCAGCCTGAACAGATGGCCCAGATGGTCCCAGGTGGCCACTGTCGAGGGAAGCGTGGGCCCGGGTGGCCAGATCCTCCGACTCCCCAGAGAAGCTGGCAGTTTGGCACTCTTCTGGTTTCAAAGTCCTGGCTCCCTCTAGATGCACATATTTACATATTCCAGTCCTTTCTGGGGTGTCATTTACATACCACAGTCAAATGTGCAAATCCGGAGTGTCTGGCTTGATGGATTCTGACAGCTCCAATATTTTTTAAACACTGGAGTGTCCAAGAAAATAGGATCGCAGGGCGGCTCCCGCCCACCCTTCACGGCCTTCTCGGCTGTCACGTGCCACGCACAATCTCATGAGCGGGGGGGGGGGGGGGGGGGGGGGGGGGGGGCAGGACCCGCGAGCACACGCGGGCTTGTACATGCACAGCAGCACGCCTGACAGTGGGTAGAGCCTGGCCTTGGGGAGATAGAGGTAACTGAACGCCACTCGCTGCTCATAGCAAGGGCATGGGCTCTGGGGTCTGGTTGCGAGTTCCGTTTCCGCCCCTTGCTGTGTGGCTTCTCACTGCTTGCACTACCTCTCTGGATGCTAGTTCTCGCTGTTGTTAACATGGGGAATATGGCGCTGACCTCCTAGGACTCTGGTCCAGGTTAAGGAGGTCCGTGTAACGAGGCCTTAGCTAAACTCGGGATGCATGATAAAATTTTGAGACGTGGTCTTTTAGTGTGTAGACTTTGTTTTAATTAGGGTGGTTTGAGGTTGAAAGAGAATTAGAACCAGGACTTCGAGGCTTCCGCATATCCCAGTGCCCACTGTTAGCTTTTCACGGCAGTTGCCACGCAGATGAGCCCTCCCACGCTATGTGGCACTGAGTGGCACTCTTGACACTGTAGATCAGGCAGGTGCCTGACAGCTGGAAGGCCCATCTCACGCTGCTGGGGGACAGACAGTGTGGAAGTAAGCTGGCCACGGGTCTAGCACACCCACCGTGGAAGCCGCCGTCATCCACTTAGGTTGCTAGGGGGCCACGCGAATTCCCGCCCCACCCCGTTCCCTGCCACACAACTAGTTCTGCGTCTAAAGTCACCCTCTGCCTTTGGTCCTCCTGTGTTGCTTCAGGCCACTGTCTCAGCCTCTCTGGACCTCTCACGCAGGGACCATCTCTCACCCCAGGGCTGCCCCACGGAGCCTTTGGAGGCCCCGATGAGCTACTTATGGCGAGAAGTCTTTGTGCGCTATAAAATTGCAAGGTATTATAATTCTATACAGAAAAACAATGTTTGGCACGGGGCGGGGGGGGGGGGGGTGGACGACGATGGCTGTCTGTGACTTGACACACCTCCTGGGGTGAGGTGGTCACCTGTGGATGCAGGAGTGGCCTCTCGAGCTGTTAAAGTGGCAGGGCCTCCAGGCCTGTGCCGATCGGCACTTGAGTCACGTTCGTCCAACCAGCGACACCCAAACAGGGCGACAGGTCCTGGATGCTTCTCAGCACCCTTGACAGGGACTCCTGCTTCACCCTTGACCGCAGACCAGCACAGCAGGAAGCCATCCCCTTCCCCCATCTCTAGACACAGCCCTGAGGAATTCCCGGCGCCTTCTCCCAGCCCAGGGCTGCTTTCTTTCTTTCCTTCTTTTTATTTCTCTTCTTCTCCTCTTCCTTTTTTTTTTTTATTACCCCCAAAGCAAAATTTATTTGTAAGGTACTAAAGGAAGCCTCCTGTCCCTTTTTATGCCAGCAGCCCTCAGCAGAGAAGTGAAATCGTGTATTTCGCTGCTAAAAAAAGCCCCGACTTATACAATTTTAACAATAGAAAAATGATCTTTGCGCTCCAGTGCATGGAGGCTTGAGGAGAACCGGCAGGATTCAGGTGGCTGGCGCATTACAAATGAGCCGTTCGCCTGTGTTTTGAGTGACAGGCAATTTAAATGCAGTCTTATATGGAGGCCAGGGGATTTTTTTTTTCCACCCCAGAAGGGGAGTTGCGGGGGGGGGGGGGGTAGGGGGGGAGTGTAAAAAAGGTGGGAGGAGCAAGAAGAACCGAGGGACTCCGGCTCCCCCGCCCCCAGGAGTTGAGAAGTCCAGCTCGAGCTGTTTAATTAGGAAATCAGGAGTTCCTGGTCGGACTAATTTGTGATTACAGCGTAGCTAATAGTGGCCAGAGCCTAGCCTGCTGAGCTCCATGGGAGTGTACCTCGCTGGGTCCCCAGAGCCTGGCATAAACAAATTGGGGGCCACATTTGTGTTGCCTGAAAAAGTGTTCTTAGCGCCAACACTTGAAAACACGGGTCCTCTGCTTTTATCTTTAACCTGGGGCCAATAAATATGGTAATAAAATTTCCAGTGGTTCCTCCGGCCCCAGCAGGCGTCCCCCTCGGGCCTGGTGTCAGGGACACATGGCCGGAGGGGGACAGAGGGTTGCAGAAACAAGTGCTGACTACTGTCTGCCTGGGTGATTGGAATTGATGTTCCCAAGTTAGGAAAGGCCTTCTAGGGCAGGGAAGACAGTTCAGTGGCTAAAGAGCGCTTGCCGTGGAAGCATGAGGAGCCGGGTTCGAATCTCTAGCACCCATGTCAAATCCAGATGTGGAAGCATAGACTGGAGGAACTCCATTTGGCCAGATTTTAACCCCCAGCAGGCAAGAGCCACATAGGTGGTTGCAACAGGACCTCCCTCTCCTGAATTCACTGCCGGGGTCCTGTCCCATGTAAGTACCATACGATTGCTGTTTCTAACAGTGAACTTCTGTAGGGCGTGTGGCAGGCCACTTCTGTCTCCGTGTTGCCCGTGTGGCCTCCAGATTGCTGCTGTCACAAGCCCAGTCTCGATACTTCCACCCTTCCCTGTGACCAGGCGTGGCCATGACCCGGACACACAGACTTCCTCGTGCCGAGCTGTCCCGTCAAGGCCTCTAGGTTAAGGGTACCGGAATGGCCACTTCTAAGCGGTCAGTGGTGCATGGATGGTGGTGAGTGTATTGGACAGATCAGCTCTCGGGGACATTATAGGAAGACAGACAGAGACATAAAGACACCGCTACAAACTGGTGGGCACCGTGATGGGAAGGGGGTGGGGGTCGTGGGTGAGGCTGGAGTAGCTGTAAAGGACTCAGCCAGCCCTTGTCCCCACATCTGCTTTTACAATTCATGGGAACACTCTCGCCCTCCTGCAGACCCCAGCCAGGACCGTGTTCAGCACAGACGGCTGGGGACGAGAGCGTCTGATACATATATTCGTATCAGATGGGTGGTGAATGGTGTCCATCCTTGGGGCTTCCACGAACCATGTGTCAGCAAGACAACAGCTTCTAACTTCAAGCAGCTGCAGGACCCTGGGGAGTCAAAATGACCACCACCACCCCCTGCCTGGGGCTCTTGCTTTCTCAGGGACAAAGGGCACCCGATTCCTTGCCTCCACGGTCAGACATTGGTGGAGGTAACTTGGTGACTTGCCATGTCTTTGAAGACAGATGTTCACTAACAAGAGTCTGTGGTTTGCCTCAGCATTTTACTGTCATTACCAGCTTCTCGGGGATGCTCCCAAACTCACTGCCTCCCAACACTGCCAAGATACACGTGGTATTTCACCGCCCCGCCCTGCTGGGGCATCCTTCCCTTGGAGTAGTCTGTCTTGGAAGGATGGCAATCCTCCTGTGTTGGATGACTCCATTTTCTCATGCTTCCTGCCCTTTCCCTTCCCCAGCACACTTCCCTTCTCAGGGAGAGATGGGGATTCGCCAAGTCCCACCACCAAACTGGGTCAGCCTCCCCCTACTTCCACCCCTCTGCCAGTCCCCCGACTCCCCACACCCTGCTTTTCCTTCCAAACATTTACTGCTTGTAATTAACAGATCACCTGGGGAATTGCCCTAAGGTCCACGTCCCCACCCGTTATGACTATTCTTAGTCCTCGGTACTGGGCACATCACAGGGACTCTTGGGAAATGTTGGTTGAGTGAATGAAAGGCTGTCACCCTCGAAGGTCAGTGACCGGGAGTCTCTTCTCAGGAGAACAGTGAGGGGTGAAAGTGTTGTAGTCACTGGCCTTTGAAGTCCGTGTTTGAGACGGACGTTGCATTTCTCTCCACTTCTCTAACATAACTCCTCCTGGTCTGCAAGGCCTCTGTGGACCACCTCTGTCAGATAGAAACCTAATGATCACAGACAGACTCTGACACTTTCTGGTAACCACGTTGTTGAAATGGTAAAAAGTGACTACGCATCATCACTTCAGAGTGCAGCTCCGTTGTTAAATGGTGGGGAGCCATGCTGTCCTTTTTTATGCTAACTAAGGCTTTGAAATCCTGTGTGTATTTCACATTCATTACACGTTTTGATTTGGACTGCCCATGGTTCAGTTGGTCAGGAGCCACACGTGGCTTTGGCAGTCATATTGGGGATCATACCAGCCATATTGGGTATCATGGCAGCCATATTGGGTATCATGGCAGCCATATTGGGTATCATGGCAGCCATATTGGGTATCATGGCAGCCATATTGGGCAGCATGGCAGCCATATTGAGCAGTGTGAATCTCTATATTGGATGTGTTTTTCAGATTCTCCTCTTGGTGCACTGGTTTGCGTAGCAAGGCAGGTCTTTTCTTAGGTTCTTTTTGTGAAGCACCAGAAAGACAAACACAATTGAGATTCTCACTCCGGGAACTGGCAGAATCAAGGTGGTACTGGACACCCTTGGCAGTAAACAAATCTGTGAGGCCTCGCGCATGCCCACAGCTAAAACCCTGGATCTCTAGGACCTTTTGAAGGAGTTGCTGTATTATTAGCTCCCCCCACACCCACCTTTTACAAATGGAGAAGTAGAGGTGTGAGGATTTAAGCGAATTTGTGTTCAGCTAGCCCATTCTAGAACTGGGGTTTGAAATCCTGGTGTCCACCCCCCTGGATAGGTTGTCTCAGAAATGGCCTCTGCCATTGGGAAACAAAAGAGCCCCTAACAGGATTTTGTTGGGAAATGGGGTTGGTGCAATGCACTCAATTTGTTTATTTGGTAAATGGCATTGATGGGCTGGGGGGTGGGGCTCAGTTGGTGGAGTGTGACCCTAGCATGCATGAAGCCCTGGGTTCGATCCCCAGCACTGCATAAACTAAAAGAGGTGCTGCGCTCCTGTAACCTTAGCACTTGGGAGGTGGGGCAGGAAGACCAGGAGTTCAAGGTTATCCTCAGCTACACAGTGAGTTTGAGGCCAGCCTGGGCTACATAAGACCTGCCCTGCCGCGCTCTGAGAAAAAGAATTATATTGGGCACCGACTTTGTGCCAGGAAGAGCTCCGAGGGCTATGTTTAAGGGAAGGCCTCAGCCACAGTTGGTCCCCTATCTCTTTGACTCCATCGCTGAGAGATATAGGAAGTTATGCCAGCCCAGGAGAAGACGCCAGTCTTCGCTCCCACCCGCCACACAGGAAGTTGGTGCTGGGAGGGACATGTGTGGTACCAGCCGCTTCAGGCTCACCGCCACCCTCCGTGACCCAGCCAGTCCTGTAGATGTGGGGTGGCTGTTGGTGCCTCCTAGGCCCTGGCCTCAGAATGGAAGGCCCAGGCCTGTGCATCGCAACTGGCCAGCAAGAGCTCGGCTCAGAGCCACCGGACTTCACTGTCTGAACTGGGAAACAAGAGGGTCCTGAGCCCGGAAGTTCCACAGCTGTCAGCCCGCCCAGAGTCACCTAGCCGCGCGATGCCTGTGGCTCTCGCCTTCCACAGAGTCTTACTGAACAAGAACATGAGGAAGAGAAGGATGGGTGAGCGGAGCTCCTCACCACTGAGCTGCCTGGTGTGTGTGTTCAGCCATTCAGTCGGGAAGCATTTATTGAGCACCATCTGTATACCAGGAACTTTGACATTAAACCCTATTACTCTGTGATGTTGGTTGAGGCTGTTAGTGTCTTCTGAGAACTGACAGTTGCAGTTTTCGCCAAGCATGTCCCACTCTCTCCCAAAGCATGTCATGTTTGAACTCGACCGCATTGCCCTTGAGTAAAGATTAATAGGCAATATTATTAATAACCTATTGTTTGCCTTTCCTGGTGTTTAGATCTTCCAAGCTGGTTAGAAAGTGGGTCCTATTGTGTATGATTTAGCTACCCCACCCCGCCCCACATCCCCATTCTGGAGGAAACTGAGGCTCAGAGGAGGGCAGTGACTTGTCCAAGATCACACAGCCTGGACATAGTGCAGCTGGCCTATGAACTCAGAGTCCTTGATGTGGGAGCCTCCACTTGTAACTGCCGACACCCCACCATCTCTCTGCCCGCTTTGCGCAGGAAGGTAGTGGTCACTTTGCAGGTCCAGGGCCATGGCTGCACGTGACGCTTTCTCTTCTTTCCGAAGGTGGTGGCTCTGAGTAAGAGAAGCCAGGAAGCAGAGGCAGCGCTCCTGAGTGTTTATAAGCAATTAATTGAAGCGCCAGGTAAGAAGCTCTTGGACTCCCTAATTGAGTAATTACCACTGAGGAGCGCCGTGAACAGTGACGCAGATACCACAGTGGCTTCCTGGCGCTGGGGTCTGGGGACAGGCCAGGGCCCAGGGAGAAGCCAGACCCTCTGGCAGCTGGGGCTGGGGGTGGGGGTGGTTTTGTGTGTGTGTGTGTGTGTGTGTGTGTGTGTGTGCGCGTGTGACTTAACCAGCCTGGTGTGAAGTGTCCTCATGGCTCCCTCCATACTCCCCCGTATTTCTGCCTTTTGGGTGGGAGGGTGGCTCTGATGTGATGCCTACCTGGGTCTTCTCATCCATGTCTTGCCCCAGGGGACCCTTCCAGGGCTGCAGGGGACTCTGCCAGCAGGGGGCAATAGAGGGATAATGCCACCTTTTTCCACAGCCAACTTCAGAATCTCACTATTGAGATCCTGAGGACCAACTGGAGGGCTGAGGGAAGCCTGGTCCAAAAGAACAAATACTGGCTAGTTCCCCTCACAGACAGTGTGAGTGGGTCCACTGCCCTGCTTACAGTGGTCAGGGCCAACCCTGCCCTGTGTCTGCCATCAGATAAGGATTTCAAAAGCGTGCTCCATCCACACTGCAAAACAAGTAAGCCGTGAGAAGAAGCAGTGCCCATGTCTGCTACAGCATGTGATTATGTTCGAAGGAAGCATCTAGAACAGGCATCTAGATCCACCACGAGAGAGACTACAGAGGTCAGAGGAGGGGTACGGGGTTTCCTTCCAGGTAGAGAAGATTCTAGAACTTGAGGGAGGCGAGGCAAGGGCGCTCTGTAGGTGAACTGAATGCCGCTGGAGGGTTTCCTTAAACCACAGGCCACCAGTGAGACGAACATCACCTCAGATGAACACAACAGCCTTCCACTACCACAAATCAGTCATGTCTGAGGTCCCCGCAGGGCTCTGCACACAATGCTGGCCTTGGTCTGGGTATGGGTCATGGCAAGGTGACCCTTTTAAGGTTGTTTAGCTAACAGTACTCAGTCCCTGCCATTTTCCCATTTGTTGGTCCACACCCACCCCCCACACAGCAGATGTCAGGGCCACAAGGCCACCCCTCCAGCAGACTGCCATGCTAAGCTTGTGGGGTGCACCAACCAGCCATTCCAAGGCTTGGGGTATCCTGACTCAGGTCAGACGTGAGGCTTCAAGTTGAGCACGGTAGTTCACATCTGTGACCCCAGCCCTCAGAAGACTGAGGCTAGCCTGGGCTACACAGTAAGACTCTGTCTCAACGGCAATAAAAATAAAACAATCGGGAAGGAGGTTCAGTTGGTAAAATGCTTGCCTGGGTCCCATCCCTGGCACCACGTAAAATCCTGGGTGTGGTGGTGAGTGCTGGCAATCCCCGTGCTGGCAGAGCCAGACTGATTCCGGGGGCTCAGCCTCTAGCCTGTTTGGGGAGCCCTGGGACACTGAGGCCTGTCTCAAAAAAACAAAACAGAAGCCTCCCGAGAAAGGACCACCGGAGGCTGACTGCTGACCTCCACCCGGCGGCACACACATGCATGTGCACCCAAGCAGGCGTGCAAGTACACACACATGGGAATGCTCACACGCACAGAGAAAACACTTCATTTCTTGGAGACACCATCTTTCTGGACCCCAGGCTGTTTTAACTCCGTTATGGGCTCAGCCGAGAGCCACATGAGCCCCCCTGAGACTGGTGTGGAACCTTCCAGAAAATCCTCATTGCCTCTTACGCCTGTCCCCAAAGCCTGGGTACTCAGAGGTCACGGGGAGACTGGGGAGCCCAGCACTGACTCCACGCCTTCCCAGGCCTCCTCCCATGCAGGAGGGCTGAGGAGGGGGGAGGGAGGGGTGCCACATCCCAGCTGTCACCCAGCTAGAAAATGAGGAACCTTAACGGATGGAGACGCGCCACACAAACAGCCCCTTCAGGGGCACTAATTCATTTTCAAGACATTTAAGAATAACACAATGTTTTAATGATTTCTTCGGGGAATCGGGAAGACGTATTTTTGTGCTCATTAAATGTTATCCGCAGACACAAGAAGCAAATGTCAGATGCGGAGGTTTTGGGGGGCTTGGAGTGCGTGCATGCACACACACACACACACACACACACACACACACACACACACACACACACACACACCACACTTCCCACCCCTGCGCAGCCGGGATGCACCGACTCTCCGTTGGTCTATGTCTTGACAGGCAAGTAATTTGTCGCAGTTCCCCCCACCCAAGTCCTGATTCAACATTTCCGTCTGAATGACTGGCTGCTGCCAGCGCGAGGCCTTGGCAGGCAGCGAGACGCGGGCTGATTGCTCAGCAACTATTTTGATAAGTGCGCAGTCCGTGTATCTGTAATTACGGAAGAAAACCGTAAATCTTTTGGATATTGTTCGCACAGATGTGGCACGAAGTGAGAAAAAAAAAAAAAAACCCAGTAAAATGTGTTAAAAGCGTAATTAATGTCATTGTTGTGAGGGAAGACTTGATTTAAACCCCTTGGCTTCAGCGTGCCGTGTTGATAGCTCACGTCTTCACTGTGCACAAGCCAAGTCGTCGGGGGGACCCGGCCCAGCCTCAGCAGGAGAACTTGGGGACCCGGTGACTAGAACACAGGAAAAAGGAAAGGGGAACCGGAGGAGAGAGCCAGGGAGGCCAGGGGGACACGTGGACACGCGACTGAGCCCACTGAAAGACAGGTGAGCAGCCCAAAAGGCTTCTTGGGTTTTCTTTGGGTTTCTAAAAGTCGGGTGCAAGATTTGAGAATCCCCTGCAGGTGTTCCTTTTGGGGTGAGATTGCTTGTGGAAGGGAAAAGGTTCCCGCTGCAGTGGCTGACATGCGTACACGGGACTGTGTCCTCCATGTACCGAGCTGCGTGACCTTAGCCAGGAGCCTCACCCTCTCTGGTCTCTATGTCTTTAGAAGAGAGGTCACAGGACCTTCTGGTTGGTTGGCACGAGGGTTTGATGCTCCGTGCGTGAGGGGGTTTCGAGGAACCTCCCATGGCCTGTTGGACATCGGGGTCCAAGGGCTGCAAGCGTCTGCTGTGGATCACACAGGGCTGTCACCTGTCTAGGACTCTGGGGGAGCTGTGTAAGCGACGGTGCTCCTGGGTCTGTGCAACAGGGAGCCCCTTGGCCAGGTTTCAGGGTTTTTAATGTGTCTTCCCAAGCCTAAAACAAAAAACAAAGGAAGAAACTTTTGCTTTACACACACGTACACACACGTGTGCACACACACACACACACACACTCAGATGACAGGAAATCTAGGAACTGCCGGTTGTCACCTCATTCTGTCGCCCCCTGTGAACTTCTGCGGAGTGGTGTCTGGCCCTCCCTGTGACCAGGGCCCTCCCTCCGGGTCCCCTTCCCCAGCATGAGTGCGGTTCCTCCCTGTGAGACTCCAGACCTGTCAGCTTCGATGCCTGGCTCCGACTCTTATGTGGCTGTTCTTGGGTGTCCTGAGCCCCTTCCCACACTGCCCATGCGCCGAGGGCTCAGTGCCGCCGTGCTGGGGTTCTTTGGATGAGAAAGAAAAAAATGTACAGAGGCAAGTACGTCGCAGCCTTGTCCTGATCGCAAACCCTGTGGTCAGAACAAATGAGATTGTTTCTCCTTGTTGGTCTGCCCAGCTCTTCTTTTTTTTACACCTTCACACAGGGTGTTCTCATACGTTGTATTCTGCAAACTGACCGTTGTGTTACTCTTCCATTTGTGTCAGGACTTAATGATGATTGATTTGTCAATGCTCTTTGTATATTAGGGTTAGGAGCGTTGGGGCTGGTAGACATGTTTGGCATTTTCTCTCCTAAACTGACTTTTGCCTTTTTAACTTTGTTCGTGACCTCTTACGTACGGTACCTAGCAGACGTGCAGGTGACGATTTCTAGAAAGTAGAAATTCTTACAAACTCTTTCTTTATGTGTCCTGTTTTTAAATGCGTTTTCACCCGAGGGTTGGGAGGGGTTTGGGGGTATTCTTGAGATCTTTTTAAAATTTGGAATCTGAGCCTTGTGAAATAGATTTTTGATGGCAGCAGGAAGTAAAATAGTTGCTTTTGAGATTGGTCCCAAATGACTAATTCTAGCGCCATCTAGTGGTCAAGCCGCGTCACTGCCATGGCAAAGAGCGCGTTTCGCGTTTCGTATGATTGGAAACTGGTGGCCACTGTTCCAGCTACCACCCCCTCCTTCCCTCCCTCCCTCCCTCCCTCCTTCCATGCTTGTGTCTCTAGGGAGAGAAACACTTCATTTGAGCTCAGGTGGAAAACAGAGGTGCCATCTTGCCAGGACGTTTCTGGGGTGCTGTCTGCATGACAGGCATCTTGCCAGCCCCTCAAAGGCACAAGCTTGCTGACACCCCCCCACACACACACACTCACTCATACACCCCCACCTCAAGGTCAGCTCAGAGAGGTCAAGTCGCTTGCTGGAGGTCACACAGCAGAGAGGCACCGGAACCCAAGCCCTGCCTGCGGTTTCCGATGTCCACCCTCGCTGCAGAATTCATGCATGCCTCGAAGGACTTTGGGAAAACGGCCACACGGGAGATGTGTGGAAAGAGGGGGCCACCGTGGGAGAGGCTTTAGTGCCAGTCCTTTAGGGGAGCTGGGGCAGGAGGACAGGGAGGCCCTTGCTGAAAACCAGCTGCTCTCACTAGCAGAGTCCCGGCATCTCCTCCTGTGTGAACCCCCAGAGCTGAGGGATGCAAAGAGCTGCACATTGGGGTGGGGGGAGCAGAGGAAGAGGAGGGCTCTGGGCTGCAGCGATAGGCCAGGCCCCACTCTGCCAGTCCGCTTCTCCCCCCATGCCTGGCTCTTCCCTGGCCCGTTTCCCCTGACACATAAGATGTAGACGGGGTACCCCGTCTCTACGGGGCTGTGGGGCAGCACAGACCCCCCCCCCCAGCCTGCTCCCTGCCACACACTTGTCCCCCTGTGCCACTCCTTTGGCAAATACTGAGTGCTTGCTGTTCGTCGGCCTCTCCGCTGCCTCAGAGGCAGGGTGTTACGTGAGATGGACCTCCTCCTGCTGTCCTGGGACGGTCCGGTCCGTGTGGACTTCACACATGGAACTTTGTTTGCATATAGCATGTTTTGTGGGCTGGGTGGCTTTGAGAAACTGGCTCTCCCTCTCTGGGCTGCTGTCTTCCTCTGCACAGAGGAGCTCATTCCCTGCTACCTTTAGAAGTGCCGAACAGGACGGGATCTCGAGCACCTGGCTTGTAGGAACTGCTCAGTTGACAGTGGCTCTTGCTGTTGTGGCCGAAAATACCCAGTGCCAGGGAGGAAGCCTCCTCAGCCCTCCCCGTCTGTCAGCTCAGGCCACGGTGGGGAGAAAGGAGCGGGTAGGCCCATGGCTGTTGTAGAAGGAAGGGAGCCGTGGCCATCTGCTCGGGAAAAGTTAGGGCTCTGGATCAAAGTTAGTCTCCGTGCCATCCCCATGGGCACCGCCCGAGCCCAGATGGGAGCGGGCTACTGCCTGCGCTCGAGCTTGGAGTGGCGCGTGCATACTTCTGCATATATGTTTCTAAGCAGCCTCGTGGCCGGCCTTCTGGTTCCAGCATCCCCCAAATTCCTCAGTGTGCCACTTCGGGTGGATGCAGAAGGAGGAGAGGACCAGCCATCTTTTCCTGTGTTCCCAGCCCCTGTCTCTCACCAAGAGCACCACGTGGCATAGGCCAGGCTTTCCCACACAACAAGGATGCCCTCCACGCCCCCCCCGTCCTTAGCCACCCACGCATCAAGAGCAGGCCATGGCCCTGAGCCACACACTCTCCCTCTCTCTTGTCCCCTTCCCCGTCTGTGGCCGCCCTGGCCTCTGGTCCCCCTTTCTAGAAGTCCAGTTGGTTTAGCTTATCCACAAGCTTGCTTGTTCATACGCTTCGGGTTTGGGGGTTCCCCGCTTTTGCTTTTGAGAAATCTAGGTTGGATCAAAGTGCTCCTGTGTCCCCCGGGGCCGCTGTCCCACCCCGTCCCACATGGACCCTAGCTATAAGGAGCCTCTAGGGGAGGTGACGCCTCACTCACTGTGTCCCTAGCCTGGTGTCCCAGGAAGCTGAGCCAGGCAGAGAGGACTGGAGGGGACCCACCTCGGTGCCCGTGGCCTCTCTGAGCCCCCACACCCTCATCTGTAACTGTGGACCGTAGTCATGAGGACCCATTGAGGCCTTGTCACTGGGACAGAGACTCTAGTGGCTGGGGGAGGGGAGAGCACCCTCCCTTCTTCAGCCTGACCTGGGCTGTGTCTCCAGATACATCCTGTTGACTAGAACATTCTCCTTCACCACCATGCTGCCTCTGCTCAGTGTTACCCCCAGACAGGTCTCACCTGCCCAGCCTACCCCACGAGCCCATTCTTTCTGACATGCCCCCCCATCTCTGCCATGGCCTCATCTGTCTCCTGGCCCTCTGTCCCATCTGAGTGGTGGCTGCAGGAGGCCCTGGCAGTGTGTGGCGGGAGGAGGAACCAGGCCTGGCACTTAGTAGGTGCTCAACATCCGTGAGTCTGGCTGCTGCGGCAACAGGCTTGCGGCCCACAGCTCTGGAGGTCAGAGGTCAAGGCCTGCCTCCCAGGGCTGCGTCTTGCAGGTTTGGGGAAGAGTCCTCTGCCTTCCCCAGCTTCCCCTCCGGCCAGCACGATGAGCGGTTTGGTCACTTTCCAGAACCTGTCTGTAGCCTTGACTCTTCCGTGAACCCTGAGGTGGTCCCACCATCCAGTCATGGTCCGTCCCTCAGAGACTCCATGCAGGGCCCCTAGGTGACTGCTTCCGGCTTCCTCCTCCATCACACTTCCCAGACAAGCCACATTTATTGAACGTGTGCCATGTGACCGGCCAGTGCTGGGCCCCAGGGAGGGAGGAGACGACATGGAAGCCAGGGTCCAGCTCCAGGTCAAGGGCTCTTCTGTTGTTCAGTCTGTGACCACACACAGGTAGCAATGAGGCCACCCCCACCCCCACCCCAGGAAGCCTGGCTGGCTGTCCCCAGCTTGCCATGGTCACCGCCCACAGCTGCCGGGACCAGTGTGAGTAGCCTCCATCTTGCTCCCTCTTTGGACAGATTGCACATCGTGTCTGTGAGTCTTCCCACTGCCCTTGAGCTGAGCTACAGGAGTGGTGGCCTGGGTCATGCCCTGAATTGCCACAGCACCCGGTACAGTCCCTGCACTGACCGGCTCGGGGTGCACACCCCCCTCCCTCTGCCTGACTTCCGGCTCTGAGTCACTGATCCCCAGGGAGGACTGGAATAGGAGGAATATGCCCAGGGTTCTAGAGGTTGCCAGTTCAGGGTCAGGGCAGAAGGATGGCCTATGCTGAAGCCCCGCCTCCTGCACAGTGTCCCCCGGAGAGCTTGGCCCGTGAACCTGAGCAGGTGGCCCCGGCAAGGCGGGTAAGTGTGACACAGACCTGAGTATTTTCAGTCACTGCTGGGAGCAGTTTGGCTCTTGTGGTCTTGAGGGAACTCAGTGGGGGATCCAGGCACTGCCCCCCATTCCCCCACCGCCCTCTCCTCTCGGGTGCTCTGTTGCAGGAGGGAGACATAGCAATCTCGCTAGCAGGGACCCTAACAGTGCAGTGTGTGGACCTGAGGCCTGCACTGTCGGGGGCCCTGTGAGCTGACCTGTCCCTTGCTGACCCTGTGTGGTGTGTCCCCTTGTTATCTCCAGGTATAACATATAGGGAAACTGAGGCCCAAGGCACCCTAAGCCACTTTCCCAGGCAGTGTCATAGCCTTGACCTTGACCTCAAGGTTCTCCTCGTCACAGGCCCCGGAAGTGGACCAAACAAGAGGATGGCAGACTCCCTAGGGAGCTCTAGGGTCCCTCCATACCCACCAGCTGGAACATGGGGAATCTCAGGTAGCCTGCCCTGGAGATCTACCTGGGGGGGGGTCCCTTCTCCCATTGCCTCACCCTGGGGCAGTACCATCACCTGTGCCTCAGTTTCCCCATCTGTGCAACAGAGATACAATATCACTTGCCTCCCATCACGGCAGTGAAAGTCACATGGCCGGGAGGACTCCGTTATAGCACTGGGTTGGGAGTCAGCGGCAAATGAAGGGAGCCAGCCTGTCTCCAGGGGAGCCTTCTGTGTGGCCTCAGGAGTCCCAGAGTGGAGTTATCTCAGAGCAAGGAGGCTGGACGCCATTTTTCTCGAGAACTGATGACAGCATGTGGGGTCGTCTTCACAGAGCATCACTGTGGGCTGGCTGACCCCAGCACACCTGAGATCCAGTGAGCACTTGGCTCTTGGGGTGACGGCAGCAGCCAGTGCCTCACCTCGCTCAGGTCCCACGCTCCTGCCCTCGAGACTCTGAGCAGCGGTGACTGCGCAGAGCCACATGGACAGCGGGGGCCCGTGGTTGTTCCCACCCTGAGTCACACCACCTCTCCCTCCCTGCCTTTTATCCATTTGTGTAGGTGTGCAGAGGATCAAACCCAGAGCCTCACACTAGCTAGGAAAGCGCTCTGGGCTAGCCACATCTCCAGCCTCCCTGACCCCACCTCACTCCACCCCATCCCCATAGCCAGGGTCTTATGTAGCTCAGGCTGACCTTGAGCAGTGCCTCATCCTCCTGTCTCCAGAGTGCTGGGATTAGAGGTGTGCGCCACCACTCCTGCTTTATGGGGAGTCAGTATTGAAACCCAGGGCTCCATTCACGTTATAACAACCAAGCCACATCCCCAGGCTTCCTGTTATCAAGTTGCCCTTTGAACTTGCAATCCTCCTGCCCCGGCCCCCAGAGAAGTTGAGTTGACAGGCCCCATCACCAGGCCCAGCTCAGTGCCTTCTTTTTAAGCTCCCCGTTAATGCCTCCCGGGACGTAAGAACTGCCCACTCCACATTCCTGCCACCTCTCCTGTGTGGAGCCCAGACTCCCTGGACAGAACATACAGTCTGTCAGGAACCCCTCAAGGAGGGCAAAGGGCTGTGTCCTGGTCTCTGTGAACAGCAGGTGACAGGCACCCTTTCCTGCCCCCGTGCGGTCCGTTGGCCTGGCCTTCTGGGCCCCTTTGCCACAGTCTAGAACTTCCTCGACCCCATGGCCTCCTCTGCCTGTGCTCTCCCGTGTTTATCTAACTTCCCGGATGACCCCTGCAAACCCCCGGTGCCTCCTGGCGCCTTTTTCTTCCTTCCTCAAAAAAAAAAAAAAAAAAAAAAAAAAGAAACCAGGCCACAATAGAAAGCAATTCCTTGAACTTATTAAAAAATCTAGACTTGTAAATTAATTTGTTCGTGTTGCACAAAGGCAGTGCAGACGGGCTCGTTAGCATGCACACAACAAATAATTAGAGATGAATTTTTAGCCGGCCTGCCTAATGCGCTCGCTGGGTTAATTATGTCAATGTATAATTACACCAGCCCGGGGAGGCATAATGGCACACCCCGCTGAGCAGGCCCGGCCTAATGACAGGCGTTGGGGGGGGGGGGGGCGCGTTGCTGACAGAGGAGAGCCACTGCCAAGTCCCTCACACCTGCTCACCTCAGTGCACGCACCATCCAGCCACCGCCACCTCAACAACCAGGAGACAAAAGACCGACTTGTTCCAGCCAGACCCGAAGGTGCTCCTAGGCGAGCACGGTGCTTGTCTAGACTGTCCGGCTTCAGCCAGGTTCTGTGAGAAGGGGTGAAGCAAGAATGGATGTGACCCCAGCATCCTTGGCTGGATGAGTCTGACTGTGGTGGGACCCGCGAAGGGCACACGGGGGTGGGGTGGGGGGGTGGGGGGGTGTGTGTTTTTGTCTGAGAGGATGGACGCGATGTGGAGGCCTCCCTGGAAGAGGTGGCATGTGAGCTGCTGGAAGGGGAAGGGAGCATGTTCTTGCTGGCACGCTCCTAAGCCTAGCCTCTGAGGTGAGGACTGGGGGGCATCATGAGGAAGGGATAGTTAGGGTTTCTGTGTCTGGTGAGGTCTGGCGGGGGGAGGCTGCGTTGACCATTTTCTACGCTCCTCGTCACACAACCCCCCCCCCACCCCCACCCCCCGCCCTGGGTTCTGCCGTCTATGGTGAGGCACAGAAGGGGAACAGCTGCTTGTCAAAGGTGCACAGCAATCCTGAGACCCAAGTGGGTGAGCCAAGGGGAGAGGGCTCCAGGGGATGAGAAGGAGCCAGGGCCTCAGGTCCTGTGGTCCAGGACGCATCTGTGAACATTGCATGCACCTGCTGAGGCTATAATTGCACGCGCTGGGGACTGGCCACGTTCGTAAGATCCCATCAGAGACCCTGACCCCAATGTCACACCACCTGACTCCCCAAGCCTCGGTTGTTGTTTTTTTCCATGTGACAATGGGTGGGACATGGGGGCACAGAGGACTGTGGTTGCTGTTCCTATGCTGGGCCCTGTCACCTGCAAGGTGCCTTTCCCCTCGACCTCTCGGGTGCTTTGGGTGTGATGGCGAGTATGGTAATATATTGTGTATCAAATAAAGCTTGCCTGAGCATCAGAGGACAGAGCCAGCCACTAGATTAAACATAGAAGCCAGGCAGTGGTGGCGCATGCCTTTAATCCTAGCACTTGGAAGGCAGGGATTCGTCTGGATCTCTGTGAGTTCAAAGCCACCCTGGACCACATGAGATTGACTCAGTCTAGGAGAGAAACAGAGCCGGCAGTGGTGGCGCACACCTTTAATCCTAGTACTTGGGAGTCACACGCCTTTAATCCCAGCACTTGAGATGCCATGCCTCTGCTACCAGTATTTGGGAAGCACACACATCATTAATCCCAGCACTAGGAAGGAAGTGAAATGGCTGGGCAGAGAAGGGCAGGGAAGGCGTGAGGAGACAGGAACCAGAGCCCTTTCGGCTGAGGACTCAGAGGCTTTCAGTCAGAGGATTGGTGGAGACAGGATCTAGCCTCCCTTTCCGCCTGAGGATTCAGTAGTGGTGAGAAGTTTCTCTAGCGGTTTCTTCCTTTGTCTCTCTGATCTTTCAGCAATTACCCCAATATCTGGCTCCGGGTTTTTATTATAAGACCATTTAGGATTCGTGCAACAGGCGAGGCCAACATCTTGGGGTGGGTTTTCTTGTACTTAACTGATACGTGTCTCAGCCTGTGGCGTGTCTACCCAGGGGTGAGAGCTTTACTGGAAATAGGGATCGAGGGGCTCCAGGAACAGTGGAACAGTCACAGAACTGATGGTCAGTTCGACTGCGAGGGCCTGGAAAGGTAGGGACCAGGTCCCACCAGGTCGAACATCCTTACTCAGCGTGGCCCGCTCAGGACTTCTGTTGCCTCATGCAGTGTGCAGGGCCCCTTTGTGAGTCCGACCGTAACAGCAGAAGTCAGTTGCATGCTGATTGAGACCCTAGGCACGGGAGAGGGAGTTCCCAAAACGTCCAAGCATCCTAGAAGACTCCGAGGGGCCTCCCAACCTTCGCAGTGCATAGCCACAGGCAGGCATGGTGCTGGAGGAGGAGCTGAGAACTTTGCATTCTAATCCGTGGGCAGTAGGCAGAGACTAGGATAGGGCCTGGCAGCTGGGTGTGGTGTCATGCGCCACACTCGGGAGGCAGAGGCAGGCAGATCTCTGTGAGTTCGAGGCCAGCCTGGTCTACAGAGGGAGTTCCAGGACAGCCAGGACTACATAGAGATGCCCCATCTGAAAACAAAACAAAAACAAATAATAAAGAAAAAGGTTGGGCCTGGCATGGGCCTTTGAAACCTCCAAGCCCATGCCCGCTGACAAACCCCAACAAGGCCACACCTCCTAATCCTTCCCAAACAGTTCCACTAACGGGAAATAAGCATATCACCATGTGAGCCTAGGAGGGCCGTTCTCATTCACCACAGGTGGTTCAGCGGGTGCTGCTCTTGCAGAGGACCCAGGTTTGTTTCCCAGCACCCTCGTAAGTTGGCTCACAACCACCTGGAACTCCAACTCGGGGGCATCTGACACCTCTGAGGCCACCTGCACTCATGTGCACATACCGCCCCCCCGTAATTTAAAAATATGTTTTTAACTTTTGTTTTTGTTTGTTTGTTTGTTTGTTTTTGCTTTTTTTCAAGACAGGGTTTCTCATGTAGCTTTGGTGCCTGTCCTGGATCTCGCTCTATAGCCCAGGCTGGCCTCGAACTCACAGAGATCCGCCTGCCTCTCTGCCTCCCCAGTGCTGGGAATTAAATGCGTGTGCCACCACCACCCGACGTGTTTTTAATTTTTAAAATAAATTAAAGAAATAAAAAGTTATCCCTGCTTTCCGTAGCCATCAGAGCGATCCCCAAGTGACTCTAACGTACTTTTCCCCAGCTTTCTGTGGAAGGGCGTCGTGGTCCCCTGACCTCCACCTCCCCACTTTCTCTCTCTCTCTCCTTCAGACGCTATTCCTTCTTTTGAGGTGGCGCGGACTCTGGACGACAGACTGCAGCGCCCCAGCTTTGACCCCAGTGGGCAGCGCCTACAAGACGTGCACGTCTCGTGGAAGAGGTGCCCAGAGCCGCCCAGTGTCAGAGGTACTGATGATGCCACCACCGGATGATGGTAGGGCAAACCTGCACGTTGGAGATTCAGCCAGACCTGAGCGCCCTTTGGGGTCGTGGGGCAGGAGCTGGACTCCGCTGCCTCGAGTGACAGTGGGTTATGGTGGCAGGGCTGCAGGATCTGCCATCTCGGGCCCTACCACCTTGTGCCCACGGCATCCAGTCAGAGCAGCGCTGACCACCGCGCCTGAACGTTCCAGCCCTCAGGAGACCAAAGACCAGCCCGAGCTGTGTAGACTTTGTCTCGGGGGAAAAAAAAATTGTATAAACAGACAACACCCTGTGGTATGGCCAAGGGGAAGGTTTTTATTGTAGATATGAGAGAGGGAGCAGCCAGAGGCATCTGGAAGGGTCTGGAGCAGAGAGAAAGTAGTAGGCTGAACGTGGCCAGCAGACTGGACCAACGGGGCCATGAGGAAAAGCAGGGGCAGAGAGGGGCGAGGAGATAGATTGAGAGAGAGAAAAATGCCAGACAAAAAGCCGAGCTGGGGGAGGGAAGCCCGTGAGCTGGGGGAGTTTAGGAGCCTAGGATGCTGGCATGGACTGGGAAATGTGTAACAGGTCCTTGTCATCCTGAGGGAGCCTGGAGGCCAGCCCGTGTCCACTGGTGTACGCTAATAGACGCCACAGGTAGCCGTTGGTCCCTTCTGCCAGTGGTAAAGGAAATCGCTCCTTTTGGTAGAAGGGGAGCCAGCTTTACAAGTTCCCGAGAAGGCCGGCTTTTTGTCTAACCCCAGAATTTGGGGAAATGGAATCTCTTTTGGTCCTGACACACACAAAAAAAAAACCACACAAACAGATAATATCATGAATGTCCGTCAAAAATAGTTAAGGTGGAAGGTCTTATGTGTATGTTAGCACAATTTTAAAAATAATAGGGAGGACAGAGGGGGCATGGGTGTGCTGTCTGAGGCTGGAACTTTGGGAACTTGGCTTTGTGTCCCAGTTAGCGTTACTGTTGCTGTGATGAAACCCCATAACCATGAGCAGGTTGGGAAGGAAAGGGTTGATTTGGCTTACACTTCCACATCACTGAAGGAAGTCAGGAACTCCAGCAGGGCGGGAACCCGGAGGCAGGGAGCTGATGCAGAGGCCGTGGAGGGGTGCCGCTGACTGGCTTGCGCCCCATGGCTTGCTCAGCCTGCTTTCCTATAGAACCCAGGACCACCAGCCCAGGGATGGCACCACCCACCGTGGGCTGGGCCCTTCCCCGTCAATCACTAATTAAGAAAATGCCCTACTGGCCTTTCTACAACCCTATATTATGGAAGTATTTTCTTAATTGAGGTTCCCTCCTCTCAGATGATGCTAGCCTGTCCTGTGCCAAGTTGACATAAAAACGAGCTAGCACGCTTTGTAATCATGCCAGCCCAGAAGCCAGTGGGTCCCAACCCCCCCATTTCCGCCCCCCCCCCCCCGCACGCGCGCGCGCTCTCTCTAATGATAAATTGAGGGACTGATCCCCGGTGGCCTGTGGAGAGCTCCCGTGACGGCAGCTGAGTGATGAGTGTGGTCCTCCCTGTCTTCCACAGAGCAGAACGAGGGGACGTGCCCTACCGGGCACACGCCGGCCAACGGCAGCCACCTGCACACCCAGCACACCCTCCTGACAGACACCTTGTTGCAGAAGGATGAGGCCGAGAGACAGAAGTGAGGAGGGAGGGAGGGAGGGAGGGAGGGGGGAGGGGGGGAGGGCCGCCCAGGAAGCCCGCCTGGGTCAGTCAAGGGCAGGTGGGAGATGGGGAAGGGTGAGGGACCCTCAGGCAGGCCCTAGGACTCTTACCTCACTCTTCAAGCCTCAGTTACCCTGTCTGGGGAATGGGTTGGTCTGGGAACATTTATCAGTCTTATCCAAAAAGAAATAGCAGGATTTCTGTGTGTGTGTGCTAGTTTAGTTTTTATATATGGATTAAGACTTGTATCTGGGGCCTTTGGTCACACGGTCATGGGGCTCTTGTCAGTTGTACCTGTAGCAGAACCCAGGCACAGCTCCTGCTCCCTGGGAACACCAGCGCTTTCCTTACCGTACTCTTAAAAACGCCTACGGGTTAGATGAGACCTGCCAGCCTTGTCTAGGGCCTTCCCTTTGATGCAGTATCAGCGGATGATAGACATCCGTGTCACCCAGACAGAGTCTGCCAGCACCAACGCTGGCACATCGGTGAGCTGGCCAGGAGGAAGAAATAAAGATAAGCCGTGTCTATCAAATGGTGAAGAAAAATCCAGCAAGAGGGAGGAGATAGGATGGCAGGGTCTTTCTCAGGCCCCAGGGGGCACGGTTGGTGGGGGGGCAGGTAAAGCCCCCTGTTGGTGAGACTCCTGCAGGTATAGATGGGTGTGACCGGCCAAGGGAACAGCCAGGGCGAAGGCTGTGAGGTAGGAGAGGACATGAGAGTTACCAGAGGGGCATCCTGAGAGGGGAAGGTGACGCCAGACTTCAAGGTTCATTCCCAGTTAGGAGTGAGGCAGCTGGGTAGCTTTGGCTCCAGCTCTGGGTATAACCTTCCTCCAATCCCACTTGGGCCCCTTTTCTCCACCGCTAGAGCGATATCCCCCCTGAGAGAGGCCTCAGGGGGCTGGCTGAACATCCAAGCTCCTGCCATAGGCAGCAGAATGACCCTGTGGAACAGGAATAACACCAGGAAGGCTGACGATGCCGGACCCACGGCACCCACTGTGGTGGAGCCCCTCAGGAGTCCTGTTTATAGATAAACTGAGGCCCAACACACTGTCAGTGGCAGCCACAGGGGACCGTAGCATCCGGAGCGGGTTGTGGGAGTGGTGGGTGCACCAGGTCTGGATTCGGCATAGAATGAGGTGCAGACCATGGGGAGGGCCTTGCTCCGAGTGGGTCCAGGTCAGTCCCTGTAACCAGCATGAGCAGTCATGTTCCTGCAGGGGCCTCCAAGAAGTCCACGTCACCTTGGCAGCCAGGCTGGGGGAGGCAGAGGAGAAAATCAAGGTGTTACATTCAGGTATGACCCCTTGGCTCAGGTGATAGCCCTTGAAGCAGTATGGGGATCAAGCCATGAACTTGGGGAGATGGACTAGGCGTGCCCAAAGATGGAAGGGAAGCCAGAAATAGGGTGTAGAGAGCAACTCATTCAGCAGAGCTTGGATGGAACTAAATGGGGTTTGACTCTTCAACAGTGAGCATGCACTGGACCATGGGGGCAGTGGCAGACCATAGGGCACCTGGTGGAACCAGGTTGCCAGGAAAGTGACTACTGCCCTGGGCCACCAGGCAGGTTCTGGTGGCCCAGAGTGAGTAGCCTACCCTTTAGATTTCTCAGTGTTTAACTGGCGGAAAACTGAGACAGGTGGATTAAGGCTAGCCTAGGCTACATAGTGAGTTCCAAACAGCCTTAGACATATTGTGAAACTCTGTCCCTAAAAAACCAAAACAAAGAAAAACAAGACAGGACTGGAGAGATGGCTCAGAGGTTAAGAGCACTGCCTGATCTTCCAGAGGTCCTGAGTTCAATTCCCAGCAACCACATGGTGGCTCACAACCATCTGTACTGAGATCTGGCGCCCTCTTCTGGTGTGCAGGCATACATGCAGGCAGAACACTGTATCCGTAACAAATAAATCTTTAAGAAAAAAAAAGAAAGAATACTTACCTGGCAGGGGAGATACCATGATCACGAAGGTGGTTTTCCCAGGGCAAGGCTTATCCATTGCACTCCGGATGTGCTGACCTCTGCGATTTCCCCAAATGCGGGAAACTCGACTGCATAATTTGTGGTAGTGAAAAAAGAAAAAAAAAAAAAAAGAAAGAAAGAAAAACAAGACCTCCCCCCCCCCAAAAAAAAAACCTTGGGATTTTTCTAGAAATCTCTCAGTGTCAATTCAGACTAGGGCTCCTGGCTTGTCGAAAGGCTGGCCTCAGGGTGGGTGGAAAGGCTCCACCCAGGCCTGCAGGGCAGGAAAGTGGACAGCCCCACAGTCCCACTAAGCCAAGGCTCCCTGCACTTCTCAGAGTGTAACACAGCGGTTCTCAACCTTCCTAACGCTGTAACCCTTTAATACAGTTCCTCATGTTGTGGTGACCCCCGGACTATAAAACTCTTTACACTGTCACTTTGCTATGTAATGGATCGTAATGTAATTACCTGATATGCGACCCCTGTGAAAGGACCATTCAACTCCAAGAGGGGTTGTGACCCACAGGTTGAGAACCCACTGCTCTAAGAGGCCCTCACCTGCCCCAGGCAGGAGGGTCCCTACCTTGCCAGCTCTCCATCCCTTGCCCACCCAAACTGCCTTCCGGTGTGTATGTGGCGGGGGGGGGGGGGGGGGGGGATCTGCCCAGCGGCTGCTGCTCCTCACTCGGTCTTTACCCCTCCCAGCGCTAAAAGCCACACAGACGGAGCTGCTGGAGCTGAGGAGGAAATATGATGAGGAGGCTGCGTCCAAGTAAGTGAGCTAGGGATGCCTGCGTCCCTCTGTGCACACACACACACACACACACACACACACACACACACACACACACGCGCGCATGCGCGCGTGGAGAGACAACCTCTTTCTGACTCTTCCCGTCTCTGTTCCTCATTCCCAGGCATGCACCTGACCCATCTTCCCATTCTGCTCACACACCATAGTCAAAACACCTTTGAGGGTACTGGAGAGATGGCTCAGAGGTTAAGAGCACTGACGGCTCTTCCAGAGGTCCTGAGTTCAATTCCCAGCAACCACATGGTGGCTCACAACCACCTGTAATGAGATCTGGTGCCCTCTTCTGGCCTGCAGGAATACATGCTGTATACATAATAAATAAGTAAATCTTAAAAAAAAAACCAAAAAACACCTTTGAGCCCACCTGAATGAAGCCACTGGGCAACCTCACCCCTGACCCCTGACCCCTGACCCAGGAGCTGTCCCCACTTCTCAACTTCCCAGGACAACCCGTGGAGGCCAAATGACAGCATTTAAATGACTCAGAATGCAAGCCCTTCTTCAGGTTTAAGACATCGCTCGCTCCGTGAGCATTTATCCAGCGCCTACTGTTTATCTGGTGTGAGCCCTTCTTTGGGTTTAAGACATCGCTTGCTCCGTGAACGTTTATCGAGCGCCTACTGTTTATCTGGTGCCGTGCTGAGACCCTGGGGGAAACATTAACTCCTGTCCTTGCTTTAGTCAGAGCAGACACAGACAGTGACAGGCCATGATACATCCATTCATAGTTACTATGGAGCACCTACTGTGTGCGAGCACTGTGCTGAGCATCTCCGAGAGAAGAGCTTGAGTGAGGCAAGGGCAGAGAAGGCAGGCGTGGCCCAGGCAAGCAACCTCTGGATGACACACTAGTGCACCGGGGGCGGTAGGGACAGCCGGTACAGGGCAGGCCTAGAGCATGTGGCAGCACAGGTGTGACCAGTGTCCCCCAGGTCCCAGAGTCCCACCAAGCTAGGCAGACCTGTCCTGGGCCCTCCATGTCACAGTGTGGGAGAAATCAATCGTCCCACAGAAGACACGCAACCCCCTTAGGGGGTCACGGCAGGCCTCCTGTGTGAGGGAGCTGATTCTTAGGGGGAAGGACGCTCGGTCGAGGTACAGTGGGGGGACAGCTTTGGTGATGGCTCCCCTGAGATTGGGGCCTTGACGGTGTCGGGGGCTGGGCTGCCTTCAAGAGGAGTTTTGAGGCCCGGTCCCCAGTTCCCAGCAGTCAGGATTCTTTTCCACCCTGTCTGTCTTCTCTCTGGTGGGGAGTGTGGACCGCAGCCTCCATGGCCCGCACTGTGGGGTAGAGGTCCAGGCGGAGGCTGCCAACCCGTCTCAGGGCCGCTTTCCTTTTGTGTCTCAGGGCAGATGAGGTCGGCCTGATCATGACAAACCTTGAAAAAGCCAACCAGGTGAGCAGGAGGCCGAAGCCTCCAGTGGGTGGGGGCAGGGCTGAGGTGGGAGGGCTGGCTGGGGGATACAGGCAGTGGGTAATAGATTGCTGACTCTGCTCTACCCAGGCCACTATGGATGACTGTTTATAGTTAATGCCCCCCACCTTTCCCCTCCTCCCAGTTAACCTCAGGCAGATACCATCTCATACATGCATGAGCCGATGGGTATCGCCAGTTCCTGAAAGTCGGGCGACTGGGCAAAGGGGAGCCACATGATTCCCCCGACCCCCTTTGCAGGCACCAGGCTGGTTGTCTGATAATGAAGCCAGTACCGTGTGTCCAAACTTTCAGATCTTTGCCAATGGCATGGGCTTGAGAAAAGAGATCACAGCCGGGTGTGGTGATAAACACCTGTGGTAGAGACAGGAGGACCAGGAGTGCAAGGTCATCCTCAGCGACATCTCAAGTTCAGAGCCAGCCCAGACTATAGAAGGTTCTGGAATAAATAACCAAGTAACTGCATGGGTAGAGTTAAGCTCTACCATAGACTCCTTTTAGCAAAGTACCCTGCTCTGTCTTTAAGCACTCAGGCCTCCTCTGATGTTTTTTTTTTTTTTTTTTTTTTTTTTTTTTTTAAAGATTTATTTATTTATTACGTATACAGCATGTATGACTGCAGGCCAGAAGAGGGCACCAGATCTCGTTACAGATGGTTGTGAGCCACCATGTGGTTGCTGGGAATTGAACTCAGGACCTCTGGAAGAGCAGTCAGTGCTCTTAACCTCTGAGCCATCTCTCCAGCCCTCCTCTGATGTTTTTAATGCCTCCGTTTTTGTGAAAGGGAAACTGAGGCCTTAGAAGGCCAAGGGGCTCTCCCAGAGGCCTGTCATAGCCTGTGGACCGGAGCCACCTCGGCAGATGCCCCCTCTGGAGCATAGTCTAGATCCAGTGCCTGAGAACAGACATAGGCCCGAGTATGTGTCAGAACCACCTGGGGATGGACACAGGCGGCCCCTTTCTGCCCTCCCCTCCCCAGCAGTAGGAATGTTCTCACCTTTGGGGTCCCAGGCACCCCAGCATCTAGAGACACCCCTGGCAGCCTCTGCTCTGTAATACCGTCTCACCAGATAAGGGAAGGCGAGGCTGCTCTCCTTTGTGCCCAGCTACAGGCTCGGTGACGGTGGTGAACCAGCCTGGGTTCAGGACCAACAACATGAAGACCTGGGTCCTTGGAGACCCAGGACGGTGCAGGTGTAGGGTCCCTGTGCCCTTTCGTCTCTCACTTGCTCCCCTCTTCTCCTCCCCAGCGAGCAGAGGCTGCCCAGCGGGAGGTGGAAAGCCTGCGGGAGCAGCTGGCCTCGGTCAACAGCTCCATCCGCCTGGCTTGCTGTTCCCCCCAGGGACCCGGTGGGGTAAGGATGCCCCTCGGAAGGGAGGGTGGCAGAGGGAAGGATTGGAGAAGGCCTCACCTCTGCACATAGGAAAAGTGGGTGGGCTCTGGGAGGGCGCTGTGCATGTGAGCAGGGACACAGGGAGGGCATTGTTGATGTCAGCCTAGTAAGACGGTTCCTCGGAACCTGTTGTACCAGCAAGATAACACTGTAGCCACCGTTCTGAGTCTTCGAACTTCCAATGACTGGTGTTTCACAAAAAGCCTAGTGTCTTCCTTTGGATGCCTCCCTCACCTTGCCTGTGAATGCTAGAATTGTTCGCAGGCCAGAGAGGTGTGCCCAGATTTGGGCAAGGTGACCGAGGTGCAGTGTGGGTGGTGGCCACCAGGGGGTGCTGCTGAACATTGGACTTGTATTGCTTGGTGGCCGCTTGGGACCTTGTGGCCCTGATCAGTCGCTAGAAGACGACTTAGGGCTTGTACTCAGCCCTTCAGTCCTAAAACTTAGAGATGACTCCCATGGGACCTGCCCCTTCCACCAGCCACATGCTATAAAGAGCCCATCTCAACTATCAGTCCCGAAGTCCCTAACAAAGTCAATCCATCTTTATCCTTTTCTCTGGCCAGCACCTCCTAGGGTCCTGGGGTCATTGCCTGCCTAAAGATTTGAGTCACCACCCACCATTCCGCCCTTACGTCCTCACCAGTCTGCCTCCTTGCCGTGTTCCTGC